>NC_135579.1:26470481-27095481 GCF_965152235.1 Eretmochelys imbricata
TGTAGGGTCTAAGTTTAAAGATTTTTCAAAAGTGGCTAGTGATTTTGGGGGTCTCAATTTTGGGGGTGCCCAACTTGAACTACCTTAATGGTGCCTAATTTTCAGAAGGGACTGAGCACCACCCTATGAAAATCTGGACTTTTTAAGGTAGTTCAAGATGGGCACCTAAAATCTCTAGTCACTTATGAAAATTTTGGCCCATGTCTTCTGAAACTGTATCAGAGTAACAGCCGTGTTAGTCTGTATTCACAAAAAGAAAAGGAGTACTTGTGGCACCTTAGAGACTAACCAATTTATTTGAGCATGAGCTTTCGTGAGCTACAGCTCACTTCATCAGATGCATATCGTGGAAACTGCAGCAGACTTTATATATACACAGAGAATATGAAACAATACCTCCTCCCACCCCACTGTCCTGCTGGTAATAGCTTATCTAAAGTAATCGTTAGGTTAGGCCATTTCCAGCACAAATCCAGGTTTTCTCACCCTCCACCCCCCCACACAAATTCACTCTCCTGCTGGTGATAGCCCATCCAAAGTGACAACTCTTTACACAATGTGCATGATAATGAAGTTAGGCCATTTCCTGCACAAATCCAGGTTCTCTCACTCCCTCACCCCCCTCCAAAAACCCACCCCCATACACACACAGACTCACTCTCCTGCTGGTAATAGCTCGTCCAAACTGACCACTCTCCAAGTTTAAATCCAAGTTAAACCAGAACATCTGGGGGGGGCAGGGGTAGGAAAAAACAAGAGGAAATAGGCTACCTTGCATAATGACTTAGCCACTCCCAGTCTCTATTTAAGCCTAAATTAATAGTATCCAATTTGCAAATGAATTCCAATTCAGCAGTTTCTCGCTGGAGTCTGGATTTGAAGTTTTTTTGTTTTAAGATAGCGACCTTCATGTCTGTGATTGCGTGACCAGAGAGATTGAAGTGTTCTCCGACTGGTTTATGAATGTTATAATTCTTGACATCTGATTTGTGTCCATTTATTCTTTTACGTAGAGACTGTCCAGTTTGACCAATGTACATGGCAGAGGGGCATTGCTGGCACATGATGGCATAAATCACATTGGTGGATGTGCAGGTGAACGAGCCTCTGATAGTGTGGCTGATGTTATTAGGCCCTGTGATGGTGTCCCCTGAATAGATATGTGGGCACAATTGGCAACGGGCTTTGTTGCAAGGATAAGTTCCTGGGTTAGTGGTTCTGTTGTGTGGTATGTGGTTGTTGGTGAGTATTTGCTTCAGGTTGCAGGGCTGTCTGTAGGCAAGGACTGGCCTGTCTCCCAAGATTTGTGAGAGTGTTGGGTCATCCTTTAGGATAGGTTGTAGATCCTTAATAATGCGTTGGAGGGGTTTTAGTTGGGGGCTGAAGGTGACGGCTAGTGGCGTTCTGTTATTTTCTTTGTTAGGCCTGTCCTGTAGTAGGTAACTTCTGGGAACTCTTCTGGCTCTATCAATCTGTTTCTTTACTTCCGCAGGTGGGTATTGTAGTTGTAAGAAAGCTTGACAGAGATCTTGTAGGTGTTTGTAAAGACAAACCAGTCGGAGAACACTTCAATCTCTCTGGTCACGCAATCACAGACATGAAGGTCGCTATCTTAAAACAAAAAAACTTCAAATCCAGACTCCAGCGAGAAACTGCTGAATTGGAATTCATTTGCAAATTGGATACTATTAATTTAGGCTTAAATAGAGACTGGGAGTGGCTAAGTCATTATGCAAGGTAGCCTATTTCCTCTTGTTTTTTCCTACCCCCCCCCCCCCGATGTTCTGGTTTAACTTGGATTTAAACTTGGAGAGTGGTCAGTTTGGACGAGCTATTACCAGCAGGAGAGTGAGTCTGTGTGTGTATGGGGGTGGGTTTTTGGAGGGGGGTGAGGGAGTGAGAGAACCTGGATTTGTGCAGGAAATGGCCTAACTTCATTATCATGCACATTGTGTAAAGAGTTGTCACTTTGGATGGGCTATCACCAGCAGGAGAGTGAATTTGTGGGGGGGGGGGGGTGGAGGGTGAGAAAACCTGGATTTGTGCTGGAAATGGCCTAACCTAACGATTACTTTAGATAAGCTATTACCAGCAGGACAGTGGGGTGGGAGGAGGTATTGTTTCATATTCTCTGTGTATATATAAAGTCTGCTGCAGTTTCCACGATATGCATCTGATGAAGTGAGCTGTAGCTCACGAAAGCTCATGCTCAAATAAATTGGTTAGTCTCTAAGGTGCCACAAGTACTCCTTTTCTTTCTGAAACTGTATGTATCCTCAGCTCATGTAAATCAGTGAAGCCAGTGGAGCTATGCCAGTCTACACCGGGGAGGATCTGGCCCACAGCGTATACACCAGTGGCAAAGGTTCTAACCTCCACATTTAATAAATCATTTTACAAAAAAGGTAGCATTTTAATTTTTTTCCCTAGAGGAGCAAGTGCTGAGCGTATTGTGGAGAGGCAGCCCTCTCAAACTTACATAGAAGAAAATACTTTGATATTTAATGGCCCTGCTGGCTGACTTAGGAGCAGTGTTTATGGGTTCCTGCAAGAGCTGTAATAAGGTTTTCTTAGCTCAGAAGTGGATTGACTTGACCTAAGCTTTGAGTAGTAAATGGAAAAACAGGTTCAGAATCCTCAGGGCTCTGGAAAGTGTTTGAAGGTATGCTTTCGGAGAGAGGAATAGGAAATAGCACCATAAGATGTGCTGATGGGAAACGCAGCATATTTCGGTATCACACATGACAATAGTCATATAGTATTACCATCTTTTGGGGCAGTGGCTACATTTTGATTGGGGCTTGTTTGGGGACACACTGCTTACTGTTGATGCTTTCCTGACCATATTTTCATGTCATGGATTTTAATGTAGGCTAAACATAGCTTATTCCTTTTATTTGGTAAGGGAGGCTGAAACTATGATTTGGTAGTATTTTAGCAGTATCATTAAGATAATCCTCCTGTATTTAAACCATTTGTCACCCTTACCACAATTTGTTCTGGGGAAAAGATAAACTAAAAAAACCCATCAACCTAGCAGAAAGGGAAACAGAACAGTTAGGCAAACTGGTTGTCAGTTAAACTAATTCATGCTTCATTCCTCAGGGTTGTACACGTGAAAGTAGCCATTCTCATAGGCATTAGGACTAGAAAGTTCAATTTGTTCTTCAGGGCCACTATCAGCCATTCTTTCTTCCATCCATCATGCTAAGTTATGAATCACAACTATATATATCTATATATATCTATATATCTATATCTATATCTATATCTATATCTATATATCTATATATATATCTCAAGGAGAAGCAGTGTTATATACTCATTGAAGGATCCAGAGACCAACATGTTATCTCTTATTTTGGACCACCCCATGATCGGTGCTATTTCATGGTCCATGTGCTAGGCAATAACATGAGAGAACCCCATGTTTCTAAAATGAAACTCTCTTTTTATTAAGAGAACTAATTGTGGAGGTGCTGAAACATTAGCTATCATTCTACCATGTGGAAACAGACTGACTTCGTGCTGTCTCCTCCAAATTCTTCTCTTCTGCAACCTGTAGTCCTCTCTCCAAGTTATATTCAGTTTGCTACAGGTGCCTGATTTCAGTAGAATAGTTCCTTAATTATATTATGCTCTCTATTACCTAATATCCTTTTTACAGTAAAAAATTAACTTAATGTTTTTTGATTAATGTAGAGTCTTTCAAGAAGGTAACTAACTTCTCAAGCACTTCGGAGTGTACTAATGTTTCCACAAGGGGGTTATTTTAACTGTTACTGTGCAGTATTTAGCACTGTTATGATAGTGGGGTCAGTAGATATGAGCCCCTCTCCCACCAAAGAAAAAAGAAAGCTAACAATCGCACTTTATTTCAGACCATCCCTCTTGAGCTTAGGTGTTGAATTTTCAGCACAGATAGTGCTGTATTAATATCACACAGTCCTGTCATATTCCTGTATTACATGGTACAACACTAGGAGTTCAAGATGAATGGAAGCCTGAAGTCCACATTTCACAGTGTTTTGAGGATTAATTCAAGTTTTTATTGATCCACTGATGCCTTCTAGAAAACTTCAACAAAGCCCTTCTCTATTAAGAGATAATTCTATATCTGTGTTATACGGTTCGCTGTAAGTTTTCTTTCAGTATTTTTCATTACTATCAGCCTTTTGGTGAAAACTGGATCTTTCTTGGGTATTTTTTCCCCCCAAGTTAATCGGCTCTTACTCTTTGTTGTCCATCTGATGTCATAGCCCTTAGTTTGTGAAAGACATCACAATTGGCAGTGGTGGATATATTTGTGAGGTCGGAGGACTGATTTTGTTTTTCACAAAATGGCAGCAGTCTGCATCATCCTTTTTGTTCTGCATTTGTAATAAAAGCCACATGTCATGTGACACTTGTGGCTAGACACCGGTGGCTGGCCCATGCTAGCTGACTCAGGCTTGTGGGACTCGGGCTGCAGAGCTGTTTCATTGCTGTGTAGACTTCTGTGCTAGGGCTGGAGCCCAGGCTCTAGGACCCTGCGGGGTGGGAGGGCCCCAAAGCTCGGGCTCCAGATTGAGCCCAGAATTCAAGACAGCAATGAAATAACCCCACAGACTGAGCTGGCTGGCACTGGCCAGCCAGGGTTTTGTTTTGTTTTGTTTTTGTTTTTTGCTGTGTAGACATTCCCATAAGGTCTAATTTGAACATTCAGTTAAAAATTTGTCTTGTTAAATTGCCTATGTTTTAAAAATGGCTCATTAATATACATGCCAGGTCTGCATTTATTTTAAAGATAAATATGCATGAATAATGATAACACCCATTGATTCATGTTCTGTGTGTATATAAATCTCCTCACTGTATTTTCCACTGAATGCATCCGATGAAGTGAGCTGTAGCTCACGAAAGCTTATGCTCAAATAAATTGGTTAGTCTCTAAGGTGCCACAAGTACTCCTTTTCTTTTTTAGAATGCAGACTAAGACGGCTGCTACTCTGAAACCTGAGTAAGGTTAAGATTTTGTCATGGTTATTTTTAGTGAAACTAATGGACAGATTGTGGGCAATAAACATTTATGTAAGCCCACAGCCTGTCTTTGAATTTTTCTAAAAATAATGGGGCAGGGGTTTATGGGGGAATGACTGAAGCCTGAGCCCCAGCGTGGGGGGATGAGAGCCCAAGCACCGTGACTATCGTGACAAAATCTTATCCTTAATAATGAGGTACAGCAAGTACTACGCTGTAATACTAAAACAGAGGAAACACATGCCTACAGTTAATGCATGTTTCTGTTAAACTTTTCTCATGTTGAGGGGAAAAAAAGGCACCATTACTATCTGAGTTTTGACCACAGTAATAACAGCTGATGCAACTTTTAACTTCAACAACTTCAGCTTATAGTTAAATGCCACTCCATGATAGGACTGCTGGGAAAATTGTCTTTTACATGTACAACGTATTTAACAATGGAGAAATTGGTTTTGGTTTTCTACTTGATTTTTTTTCTTAGCCTTTCATCAAGATATCTAATGACTAATTACATAGACACTGAAAATGAATAGAGGTTTTTTTTCTTATGCTGTTTTTTAATCTACTGTTATATCTTTATAATATACTAGGATACTAAATAGCATCGTATGAGAAAAGGTATTCCTGCCTAAATTATGTGTAAAAACACAAAGTGGGGTACTTTATTTTCTTATATACTAAATTTAACTTTTTAAAAAAATCCTTTTTTTCCCCCTCTCAAACTTTAGGACCAAAGTTGCAACAAGCCTTGAATGTTGTTTATGAAATTTTACAAGTTTGTAATTGCAGACATAAAAAGATATACAAACTCCTATTTAGCACACATTGAATTAGAGGCCTCCATCTGTAAATTGGAGTAACTTGATGCTATTTTACAAGAATATATCAGAGCTACTGTAACTATTGATAAGTTTCCAACCAATAGTTTGTACTTGGACTTGTTCCCATTATGCTTTGTGATACTTCATAGAAATAAATGTTTCAATTGTTCTGTAGTTACTATGTCTGGTTGAAAAAAATTTTTTGTAACTGATTTTCAACTGAAAATTGTGGTTTTGAGTAAATTAAATATAAACAAAAATGTCTGCTTTCCTGAAAAATTTTGATTTTCTATTAAAAAATGGTTGAATTACCATGAATTCAACACAGCCAGGGATTCCTGTGATGCATATTTTTTCCTTAACAAGAGAGGTGCATCACTGGAAATGTTGTCTGACCAGGGAGCTTGGCGTATTGAAGGGAATGGAAGCATGAAGCACCCAAACTACAGCTCTTATGCAGCAGAGAGATGACATTTCCAACTCAAAATTTCTCTGTTTTTTTTTTTCTATTTTGATTTTTGCTGAAACATCATTATTTTCAGTGGAGGAAAAACCCCTATGTTCCAACCCATTTTAGTAGCTAGAGAAAAGGAGAAGATACATGTGAAGTTGCCATTCTTTTACCTCAAGGGAATGAGCTGGAATTTGTAGCATAAACTTGAAGAAGTGAATTGCATAAGCATTTCCGCAAGTTTCAGTCCAGAATACATTGATTAATATTTGTATTACAGTAGCTTCTAGAGCACTCAGATTGAGGCCCTCTTGTGCTTGGCTCTATGTCTAAACACAATAAGAGACAAATAGCTTAAATCTAAATGGACAATACAGACAGAGGTTGGGAACATAAATTATTTCTATTGCCACTTTACAAGAGGAGAAGTGAGTTGCATAGAGAATAAAAGACTTGCTCAAAGCTGCACAGGAAATCTGTAGGTGAATATAGAATTGAACCCAGATCTCCAGAGTAGTATCTTTAATCACAAGATCAGTCTTCTTCCCCTCATACCAACCGGAGTTTATACACCTATGCAAACATCTGCTGTACACTGTCACTCTTTTGAGGTGGTAGATTTTGATGCCAAATAGTTGCAGATTTCCAGAGATAACTTTGTTAGAGGGACCTCCTCTATTGACTTCATGACACTTGTTAATGTTAAAAACTGCTCGTAGACAACTGCTTGTACATCACATCACATTGCATCATTTGAGGTGACATCAAATCATCTGACCAAATTAACTAGAAATGTGTTGCAAGTGCCATATCCTGTAAATAGTAAAGTATTTATGGTTCTCATAGGCTGGTGCATAGCTTGTAATCAAAGCAATATTCATTATAGTAGAATTCTCCTATGCCAGTTTGTTAGCTGGAAAAGTGAGGTGAACCTATGCAAGTAACAATGTCAGAGGAAATAGTGCAGAGTAATCTTTTCAATCTTATTTATTGAAATACGATGTGTGCTTGTAATGTAATGGGATTCCCCAGCAGATTATTGGGGTGGGACTCAACATCCCAGAATAACATGACAGAAGCTACACTGGCAAGGTTCAAGATAAAGCAGAAAAAGTAGTGGATAAGGGAAATGCATTGACTTTGCATCACTGAGAAGGCGGATGCCACTGGATCAATGCTAAATACAGGCAGTATAATGTAGAGCTTTTCCTAGGCCATCATTCTGTTAATTTAAGCACAATTGTGTGGAAAAGCGACTAGAAGCTGAATATGTATCAAATACTGTATTCCAAATGTCCCACTCCTTTTTGTGACTGATATGCAATTCGTTATGGAAAAATTAATATATCCTTGGCTCATGAAAAATGCAACTGGACACAAAGGAACTCCACAACTTTAGACTGAAACCAAAAATACCACAGAAAGTACAGTATCTTTCAGTAAATAAGGGGCCAAATTCTGTTCATGAGAGTAATTCTGGGTTGTCTCAGCTAACGTCAATGGAAATTACAGTACAAATATTTCCTGGGTTTATTTTTTGTTAGTAATTTTAGTTAGTACATTTTTACAATGTAAATTTGGGTCAAATTTGAGTCATTGGAGTCCATAAGTGAGTTCCATGCAAAAACTTCTGTTTCTTTGTTCTTTTTTTTTGAGGGGGAGGGGTGTCAAAATTATCCACAGTGTATGAAGCGCATGGTTTTTGCCTATGCTGTGAGTAGTCCTAAAGAAAGGAAGTAAAATATCTGGTGTACCCAAAAAATCTCAAAGTATACATGGAGTCCTTAAAAATAGGGCTGGCCAGAAAACAAGAATTCTGTTTCACTTTTTTTTTTTTTTTGAGGCTTCAGGATTTTTCATTCTACACTGGAATTAAAATTAGATTTTTGAAAAAGATTTGTGAAACCCCCACCCCAGCAGATCCCCCCCACCCGACAATGGCCAAGAGCATAGTGGTTTGGGCACTTTTTGGATTTGGAAATCTTTGCTCTCTCATTTGGACCAGTCTCTAATATTTATTTAAATATTTAAATATTTATTTATTTATAGAATGTGGAACAGCTTCAACAGGAGAGATTGAGAGAAAGAGTGACTTGATAACCCACAGATTAGGGCAGCTGGGTCTCCCACATTCCAGGGGAGTCCACTAACCTATTCACTATTCTAGGGTGGGTCTCTGATCAGAAATTCATCCTAGATCTGAGAAAGTTTCTTCAAAACTGATACATGTCCACAGAAAACCTCAGTTCAACAAATTGGAATTTTCCAATGAAAATGTGTTAGTTGAAAAATTCCTGACCAACTCTAATTAAACAACACATGCTCAGAAAGACACTCTACTAACCTGCTCTTCACACTGACATCGATCAGGCCTAGCAAATAATATAGTTAACAGTTTAAAAGAGAATGCTACAAAAATTCATTGTACATACTGCAATGATGCTTCAAATGGGTACAGAATAAAATGACAATATATGCATGAGCTCAGAGTTATGCACAATGCTTATTTTTATCCAAATATATTAAAGATGTTTTCATATCTGAGCCCATTTTCCATTTTATTCAAATTGGTTTTAGCAGAACAGAATGATTATGAAGCCCATTAATCTTCATTTTTCACACTGAGATTCATTTTATAGGAGTGGAAGCTACAGAAATGGAACCATCCACCTCTTTGTCAGCAGCTAGGATATTTGAATGTAATGGAGATTGGAAATTAAACACAAGAGACTAGACAGCAGCACTAATAACTCAGTAATATCTAAATAAATAGGCTTAGATTGATGGAAGTGGAAAAAAAAATCTGTTTTCCCAATAACACAGGGTAGTAATATTGGTTTAAAAATGCCTCGTATAGATTAGGACTTTCTAAAGTCTCACACTTATTACTCTGAACTTTTATTTAAGTGTCTGTAAAGTGGTCATGATTCTCTACTGCCTGTTTTCACCTGGTTGTAAAATCTACTAGATCAGTGGTTCTCAAACTAGGGCCACCGGTTGTTCAGGGAAAGCCCCTGGCGGGCCAGGCTGGTTTGTTTACTTACCGCGTCCGCAGGTTCGGCTGATTGCGGCTCCAACTGGCTGCGGTTCGCCGCTCCAGGACAATGGGGGCTGCGGGAAACGGCGCAGGCCGAGGGATGTGCTGACCGCAGTTCAGACCCACTTTGCATAGCTGTAAATGACTGCAGGAGGCCCAGGGCAATGGAGAATTTGGCCCAGTGTGTTCCATGGCAGCATTTTTGAGAAGCATTCTTTTTATTAATTAAAATAAATCATTAACATCAACTAGATATTTATGGGAAAATAAGGACTCATCCAAAAATAGCCTTAATGATATACATATTCCCACCCTATAACATAAAACTCCACTGTATTTTCAGAGGGCTTTTTCACTCTGACATAAATCAAATGATTTGCATTGTTGATATCAACTGCCATATTAGAAAGGAACAAAATAATCTTAGTTCAGCTAAAGCTTTGAACAAAATCAAAGCAAAAGAAAGATTTTCCACTTGTAAAAGGCTTGTATTTCAACACAGGAGTAGAGCTCTGAAAATCAGTGATATTGTTTGGCAGGAGGTTGTCTGTATGCATCCCAAGATTTCAGTCCATGTGAATTCACGCCCATTTTAACTTTCACCTGGAAATTCAAGTTGGAGTATCTTCAACTATGCAGTGTGAAATGCAGTCAAAACTGTTTCATGTCAAAGACATCTCAAACCATGAGTTTCATCTGATTTCAATCCCAAACAATAAACAGGGCCAGAGTTGCTTCAAATTTGGCCCAATTCACTTGTAAGGATCGTGTACCTTTTGATTAATCTTTTCCCCTTGAATTTCAGGCTTCTAATGAAATAAAAAACACAGGTGAATTTCATGTGGTTTTGGGGATTCATTGTGAGCCTTTCAGTCAATTCTAGTCATGCCCAATTTGTTGGCAATTTCTGAGTATAATCAATAGGAACTTTGCATCTGTAACTTCAATTAGGACTGTATTAAAATACTTAACCCATCCGAGTACTTATGAGCCCTTTAGATATGTCAGTAGCTTGTAAAATCATTGACTCTACTATTGGATCCTAGCAGAGGTGGATGAGAATCATGCTTGAGTGTTTCTGTTCCTTTCACGAAGATCCCAGAGGACAGTGCTGGGTAATTGCTCATCCTCCCTGAGAGCACTCTCCTCATTATAAAATAAATAAACGAAGAAAAGTGAATGAAGAAAATTACACTGTTTGCTAAGAAATGGATCAACTGTTGCCTCCAAACTGTTCAGCACCATTGTCTCAGCATGATGGTGAAACTAGTCCTCTGATCCTAACCTTGCAAGAGGAAAGAAATTAAGCTTCATACATGTACTGTAGGTAACTTCTCTCTCACATACCTATCTGCCTGCGAGGTATGAAACTTTCTTCCTCCATTTACAGCAATCATTTAGTTGGTATAAAAATAAGTGCATTTTTAAAGTGTGTTCACGAGAGAGGTTTTCAGCTATATTGGGCTTACAGTAGAAATATAAAAGAGTAAATATATGCCAAGCTAAGATTGGGGAACAAGCCAATTTACTGAGCTATGGGATTGCAGTATGGTTCATATTCTAGAAAACAGCCAGTTGACGCTGTTCCATCTCTTTTTCATTTATGCTTCATTTATATTTCTGTGATTCTTAGTGTGGTTGTCACTCAAAGGGAGCTGATGTGCTAGAAAACACTAGAATCTCCCTGGTCTTGTACTTTGTAATGGAGGGGTACACTAGCCTTTTAAGGCCAGAGGGGGAAGTCTCATGGACCAGGCTGCCCTGTTTCAGGAGTTCTGGGGTAGACAAAGACCTAGGCAGCGCTTAATTCAAGCCAGCACTTGCCAGGGCTGAGCTCCGGCACCTGTAGGCTTGGCAGTTCATAGCCCTGGCACCTCTGGGCTTGTCATGTCAGTTATGAAAGTAAAAAAGAAACCTGCTTGAGCCCTGGCATCTCTTTCATTACAAATTAAGCACTGGATCTAGGGAATGACAGAGGCGAAGCCTGAGAGAAAGGAAGTGGTCCTGGGATACCCAGCTGATCTTTGGGGTAAAAAAAAGGCTACTGGTCCTTTTAGGCCTGGGACCAGAATCCTTGAAGTATAGTATAGGGGGGAGCAGGCCTCCCCTCTTCCTCAGAACAAATTATGGGCAGGAGGGCTGCATATAATCTGCCTCTTCCGTCATAAACAGATACACTCTGGTAGGAAGAGGTCTGCCTACTAACCTTTCCCAGGCCAGGGAGAATGAGCTGGAACTGTTTGCCTGTGCTTCTAATACTATGCAGACACACTGAATGCCTGGGGCCGGGGGGTGGGGAGAAGACAGCAATATTTTGTTGTGAAGATTTTAAGTTTTTTGCATTTGACAGGTTTTGCTGCCAGTCTGGGCAGAGCTGGGGGCGGGGGAAGTAATCTGAAAGCCCAGATGGGAGAAACCAGCTCAGGGTCACTTCATGACAACAGTAGAAATCCTTCTTTTCTTCTCCCCTGGACTAGAATAACAGAATTAAATCTGAAAGGCCCTAACACTTGCTCCACTTACATTTTCTGTCCCTTGCTTTCCTTTTTTTCTTTTATGGTTCTGTTCCCACTCTTTCTTATCCTCCCTTCTTATTCTATAAGTTTCTACACTTATACATTTACCAGAGAATGTTCCTGCACAGTAATTTGGTAGGCCAGGACAGTGCTGGTGCAGGGAGCTCTATTGTTAGTTAAACATTCACTAACATAGGTCCTCATCCTGCAATCATATCCTATGGGCAAACCCCTGAAACCATATAGAGCGTAATGAGGCTCTGCACGGGCCTACAGGCCTGCTCATGTGAATCCAAATTCAGGATTTGGGCCTTGGATGATGGCCTATACATCAGTATATTTCAATCCACAAATAGAGCGTTAACTGAGAAATCTGAATTCTCAATAATCACATGATCAACCATCTCCCTCTCAACGCTTCCTAAACCGTCTCCTGGACAAGCCCTGTCTCAAGCAGATCTTAGCATAACCCAAAACTAGAGAAAAGTCAAATACTGCATAAAGTCCTCTAAGGAGTTCACTATTTTCATTCTATTATACACAGAATGCCCACAGATATTAGTGATAGGAAACAGGAAAAAACCTTAAAACAGATGTCAGAAAAAGGTAAGAAAAGGCCACCAAAAATGTACAATTTTCTTTCCCTCCCCCACTTCTTCATCAAACAGTTGAGTTCTGGTTAGCAGTGGCAAATAAACATTAACTGTCTTGGCGGAATTATGGTGTTGTTTTGGTGGGCAGAGATCTGCTGCATATGCAAGATTCAGCTGTGAAGCAAATGATCATACAGATAAAGCTGAGCCACTTTTACTTAAGATGTCAGTAAATATATGTTAAATGATTATTTGATGCTTCTTTGCCTTTGGCCAGGAAAATAAAATGTTAAACTATTATTTTGGAGTACTCCAGGCATCTGTTTAGACCTCACTTTAGACTAGTGCTTTTGGGTGTTCTATCTTTAATATTTATTTTCATATTAAATAACCAAATTAACATTTGACTACACATGAATGTGTACTGTAATAGCCATGAAGTTTTATTCCACTTACACAGACTGACGTCAATCCCAATACTGTGAATTATTATTAAGAGCCAACAGAGTGGTAGTTATGAAGTGCTCACAATGTTCTCTATTACGAGAATGAATAGGCATTTGCCACTCTCTTACAAATAGCACTATATCCAAGTGGGACCTAATGGGAAACTACACTGCATCAAGTCTTCCTACTGACCTGCAACAGAGTAGCTTCCTTATGTATATTAGTGGAAGGGGAGAATGCTTGAGTTCCTTTACTGCCTTGCATTGGAAAGGCATCACAATAGAAGTAAATTTGAAAGGGACGATGGACTGGTTACAAATTATAATTATGACTGGACTTGGAATCCTTTCCAAGGCAAAGGTCCCATTGATTTCATTAGTGCATGGAGCAATGTAGGGTTAGATCTTTACTAGAGGGGAAGTTTCTAGAAATAATGTGAAAACATTTAAGAATTGTAGAAGGGGTTTGTAAGGTTTTGCTGCATGACTCTTGCTGACATTCATTGCAGGCAAACAGCTACTGTTTGGAATATGAATCCCTGTGTTTTCAGAATGCTAGGAATTTGTTTTGAATTCACCCAAAGAAGAGAGAGAATCTCCAGTGAAGGATCAAACCCATAATATTTATTCAGAATGGAGAAGTTACCTTAAAATCATCCAAGTTTACAATATTTTGCCTAGAGAGTTCAGCCTTATCTTCTGTCTCTTCCTTTTAATTATGGGATGAAGAGGAATCCTTAATGACTTTTTAATTTAGTTTTATTGGCTGAATATTCACATATGTCTTCCTACTATGTTCGTTGTTCCTGTAGGTAGTATTTTTCTGCCCTTAAGAAGATACTATCAGCTATATATGTTACAAAACAATACCAATGCAAATAATGCATTGAGTGGTTTCTGAAGTTAGGGCCCATTTTAGCACACATATTTGTATACTCTGTATTTATGGCTTAAGTACTCAAAGATCTATATATCATCTACACTGAGTACAGGAAATAACAGCAATAAGAAATAGGAAATAAGTTTGTTAAAGAAATTTCTATCCTCATTTCCAGTGGGAAGTTTAGCACGCACTAATATAAAGACTAATTTGGAATAACTGCATAAACTACCCCTATGTATAATCAATACATGTGCAGGATAAACCACATAAAATGTGTTGACTGTAGAATCAAACATATCTGAAATGTTAAGCAAAATAACATTGTGTGAACTACAATAAACAAGAAAGCTGAATCCTTCTTTATTTTTGTCATAAATATTCATAATTCTGGAATTTAAAAAATGCAATATATTGTATAAAATTATATGGACACTGTGCAATAGCTGGCCGAATTATGTATTAATCTATGGTGAATCTGGATAAAAATAACTTATTTTCATTCACCCCAAAGCACTTTAAAAATATTCTATTGTAACTAAACTAGCGCTTTATAGTGACATAAACATAACCATGAATGATAGTACTTTTATGTGCCCATATAATGAGCTCCTTCAAAATATATTTCTGCAGTCTTCATTTATTTCATCTTGAAATTCCAAAACTATTACCATTATTAAATCCAATCATATAACAACCCTAAAACATTATTAGTGCCCAATGATATGAAGTGCTTATAAAAATGGACTCTTAAGTATAGTACAAAGAAAACAACACCCTAAGAGTTATTTCTGACATAGGGCAGGGTATTAAAATGCTGCTAGAAGATATCCCAGCTTGGGTTTAAAGAATTAATGAAGAACAAATGTTCTAACTGACATGTAAGCATGAAATTCTCTCTGTGGGTTGACCTTCATTCTTTTGCAGTTAGTTAATGAGGATTTTCTTTGTTATCTTTCTTGCTGAAGTACCTCAGGGCCTTGTATCATTATTGAATGAACACAATGTCACCTCAGCTGGCAGAAATGTTTTGTCTTTTGTCAGGAAAAGAAGTTTCCTCATGTCAGCTGGTGAAAGCACAACACAGCAATAGGCAATTGAGACCAGACATTTCAATTCAGCTAAGTTAGCCCAGTGGAGCTGTTTAACCTACTGCAGTTGTTTTGATCAGAATATTTAAGCTTGCTTGTTATATGACTCTTGTAGCTACTTCTGGAGTTTGGAATGGTTGTTATAAATTAATGAAAAGCCAAGCAATTTATCTTGAGATCTGCTCACCATATTCCCTTTTTAGCAGTTAATTACCATTTGTTGGCTGAACAGTATCTATGTTGAAAACGAGCACTTAAAGAGTAGCTACTTTTTATCTTATTCAAAATGGCAAGTGTATTGCAACTATCAATGTTTCTTGGAGGGAGGGGAAAAATCTGCTCAGAAACTTGACCCTCATCTTTTAATTAGTTTGTGAATTGCGTTATGTTAAGCATGTCTGCCCACAGGAGTGTGACCAGAATTGTGAATTTTGCCTAATGCTGATCTATTAGTTATGCTCCCCCACAGCAATTGTATTATTCCCATAATTGTTCAGTGAAAATATGTCATTGTGCCCTTGAGCTAGGCAAAAATAAATACATAAAGTGAAATAAGTAAAAAAATCATGACTGACTTCAGTTGAATTCATAAACAAATTTTGTTCTGACTATATTTGCAAATGGTGTTGAGTGAATATTTGGGGAGCGGGGGGGGAATTAGTGGAATCAATTTTTTGACAAATATACTTGCATACTGTTCACCCAGCACTATTATACACACAAGGTGATCACTTTCATAAACCCAGTTGTGGACATTCATGAAAATCTCAGGGTTTACTCCGCTGTGCAAGAAAATGCTATGCATGTCAGAAGTAAGCAGTGAAGCAGTTCCACATTCTACCTGAAAAATACAAATATGGAAACAGGTATCTACTTTCTCAGGAAAGAGGAGAGTGCACTTCTGTCCATGCTTCTTGACTAACTTGGAAAGGATGCCAAATCTTCAGCTGTAAAGAACTTTCCGCAACTTCAGGTACCCTGAAGGAGGAAAGTAACTCCATATACACTGAAACCCGATGTAAAGTCACAGTGGATGTGTGACTACTGCCATCTTGGCCAGGACATCAGAGATAGAACTGGGGATCTCCAGAATGGAAAGCATATGTCTCTGTAGCTTGAACTAAGGGCTGACTAACTTAGACTCTTCTGTGCCTAGTGGCACATGAGGCAACCCATTTCCCCCACTGCCATCTGTCCAGATCAAAATGTTTGATTCCATCATAAGTTGTCTTCATCATGGCAGCAACCATTTTGATTATTCTGTGACAGGTCATTCTTTGTCCTCTATGGCTTTTCTTCCCTCCTGGTGGAATCCAGTCTAAGATGTATCTTGTGTTTCTGCCATGTAGTAGCCTGATGATGTGACCAAACTATTGTAGCTGTCTGATGACTGAGTCCGCAGGCTGCTGACCTGTGTGGTGAAACCCTTCTACATTGGTTACATGGTCTCTCCAGTGAATTCCCAAGATTCTTCTTAAACAACACTGGTGGGTGGAATGCATTCAGTTTCCTGTTATATACTCCATCATCTGCCACATTTCTGAGGCAAACAGTACTGTTGGGAGGACAATAGTAATCTCATTTTAGTGTGAAGATGTATCTTCCTCTTCCAGATGTTAGAGAAATGGAAAAATGATACACTGGCTTTACTGTGTCTTGCCTTCAGTACATCAGTGAGCTAGTCATTAGTAGATAGTTTACTTCCAAGATAGGCAAAAATCATCAACACTTTCACACTTTTCTCCATCAGTAACACATTTGCCAGAGGTGAGAATGCTGTCAACAATCTCCATGGTCTTGGTCTTCTGTGTACTGATACAAAGTCCCACTTCAGCAGCTTCTGCTTTTATGGTCATTGTCTTTTCATTCAATCCAGGTTGGTATCCACTATGACCATATCTCTTGCCAAAGAAGACAGGGTCCTCAGCAACAGCCATCATTCTTCTCCTCACAAAGTCTATGACAATGCAGAAGAGAAGTGGAGATAGAATGTAACCTTGCATTATGCCATTAAATATTAAATCATTCCATGTCTCCACTCTCTGTCCTGATGCAGTACACAAACTTGTCATATAAAGCTTTTTTCAAATCAACAGTTTTTGCTGGGATTCTCACGAAGCCCAGCTCTGTAGCTGGGGAATATAACACTCATTTTTTTCTGAGGACACAAAGAGGAATATGTAACATAGTTACCTATGGATTTTTACCAGTGAGTTACACATGGGTAGGAATGGAGGTAGAGCTAGTCAGAATATTTTAAAAAATAAATCAGTAACGTTTGCAGTTCGCACATCCAAACCCATTTGAATTTGGTGTGTTGTGTGGCGATATATTTCAGATTAAAATCCCCTGATCAGAATTCATCCATACAATTTTTGCCTGTGGTTCAGATCCAGAACTAGAATAAGTCATTTCTCCATCTGGGTTGTAACTGAAATCATGAGAGAATAGATGAACTTGCAAGACTTCCATTCAAGAAAGATCTTGAGTCCAAGATCTCACAACAGCAGCTCACAAGATTCCATTTCTGACAAACCTGAATCCTAGCTCCCATTAGGCCTCAAATCTAAACCCTAAATCTGATCCAGCTCAAATCTGAACTTTTTCCTCTCTTGTCCTTCCTTATTTTATGCTCATTCAACAGAGGTTTGACCATTTTCAATTGAAAGGTCTAAGGTACCAGATTCTCCCTGTTCATGTCTGCAAGTACATCACATATATTTAGAAAAATTCTCTTTTTATTCCTTCAAGTTATGGTTGACAAAAGTGCTGAAAATCATTCTGGGTAGTAGAATATGTGAAGGGATAGCTCTAAAAAAATCTTTGTTATAAAATAACTAAGTTTTGGATAGTTAAAACAGATGCTGAATCCTTGGGGTAGACGGAATGCTCTATTTATATACGGTGAAATCCTGGCCTGCTAAAGTCAATGACAAAACTTCTATTGATTTCAGTGTGACTGGGATTTTTCTATTCTCTCCAACTTTGAATAGCATCCCTGGAAGCACATGCTGCTTGATGAACAGTGTGACATCCTTCTTGGGATGAGAGAGCCTAATTTTCAACTTTGGGTACCTAAATTATGGCATCCAGTTCTGCCTTGGGTGTTCAACTCAGAATTAGGCAGTAAAAAGGGGTATTCAGAAATGGGCACTTAAATTATGTGCTCAACTTGTGTCCTCCTCCTCTTCTTCTCGTTTCTTATATATAACACTGAAATATACAGTCTTCCTGCATTCAGTAAGCTCATGGCTAAGAATTGGGTATTTAGCAGAAAGCATCAGGTAGGCTGGACTGAGATCTTGGTGGTTATTGTTATATTTTGGTATAGTCCAGTGGTCAGGGCCCCCATTTGACAAGGCATTGTACAAACGTATAACAAAGAGACAGTCTCTGCCTACAAGAACTTACGTGACCCATCTTTAGTTTAAGGTGGTAATGGGAAAAACTCAAAGGCTTCAGAAAAGCATCCTGGATGTTTCTGCTGAGCTGAATTCTGATACTCTGACAAACTTCTTCACAGGCTTTCTTGTGAATTTCTGTCACTGATTGGCTCAGGTGTACAGTGAAAACAGATTTTCTTGCAGAAGCTCAGCCCTTCTGCTGCAAGTCCCAGATAGCACAATTAAATGAAGAGGCACACAAGAGTGGAGGAAAGGATTGGGAATTTAGTCAAACTTTTTGAAACCTGAACTGGACTTCTGAATGAAGGTTCAGATTGATTATTTTACCCAAACAAGGTTGCCTACTTAAACATTTTAGAAAGCCATGCTCTGTCCCATACTATGACGTAAGGTCATGAGCAGCAGCAAATGAAACTCCAAATAGCATGATGTCTTCAGAGGATTTGTTATACTGCACTGCTCCTTGCAGTCATCTTTTATTGAGGCAAGAACACTTGCATCTTAAACTCTGCTTCTAGCATTAGATAAATCTATGACCATGAGTATTGTGGGTCATTAATAAATATGCAGAAGAAAGGCATCTATGCAGGTTTGTTATCCCAGTCATTCTCTACATCCTTGATCCTGTAAAATGCAATGAATCTTTGAACTGAGGGGCATATATGTTTTGTTAAAGTCATTAAAATAATGCTGTATTAAATACTTCTCAAAAGTAAGTCAAGTACAACTGAGTTATCTTCTGGTTATGAGGACAGAAATTAATGTATATTCAGTTACATGTCTAATATACATTAATTTCAGAGTCCTTTAAGGGCCAACCTTGTTATTAATATAACAGAACAGCTGAGGGAGCATATGGTTTATTAAGTCATGTTTATATTAATTATTAGCAGATACTATTCAAAGGGGTCACTTGTCCATAATTGGGAGACTCTAATTGATCACTACTTTATACCAAAGAGACCAGGAGGATTACTACTGATCTGACGTATTTATATTTAGCCAGAAAGAAACTATATTTGTATCAAAATTGGACGAGTGGAAATTGAAATACACAATGCTATAAAGACCCTATCAAGAGGGATGAAAGAGTAAGTGAAAAGGCGTTTGAAAAATTCTTTTCACCAAGTCTGAACAACAAGATTGAACAGTGCTGGACATAATGGGGCCTTGATTCATGATGGGGGGCAGGGGACATGGTGCCACCATAATATATATAAGGCATCATCATCATCATCTAAGAGTTATTGCTCATAACTTAAAACTGGTGAACTACATTTAAATCATATCTACATGCCCTCCTTCCTCACCCAACTCAGTAGTAACCATACAAGGTGAATATTGCAATACCTGCTCTCTAATGCCTACGTTAACAGCAGCACAACAGTTTATAATGCTCTTACATCTTTACAGTATCTTTCACCTCACTGCATCACAAACTACATATTTACAGGAATAATTTCCTCTAGCAATGAAATGCTAGGCAGAACATGGCTGTTATTTAAAAGGCACAACAATACAATACAAAAGTTCAGGACTGGAAGTGAAAGAATGTTGTATGAGATGAAACTAGAGCATGAATTTAAGTAGCCAGACTGGACCAGAATTTGGAACCTGGTCAGGACACTTGAGGGTAATTTCAACCCTCTTCATCCCCCTATATTCTGATCATGGAAAGAGGTGCAGGCAGTCTGCCTTAGCATCTAGAATCTTCTGTGCTATGTCTTCTCTACTTAACATATAGCATTAGCAACATTTCAGTTTTATTCTTCCCATGACTCTCCAGAGTCACAGCATAAACAGAGCGGACTGTACTTTGTTTTTTGGACTTCTTGACTCCCTTACCTGATGCATGAATAGTTATACAGTGCACGTTTTTCTAAAGGGCTGTCCTGACAGAAAAATTTCATTTACGCATTTTACTGTTCATGTCCTCTGGTTACACAAACAGAGTTGTATGATGCTTTCCATTAAAAAGCCAATACTTGCCAACAGCTGCTGTACCACAGTATCTGAGAGTTCATTTTCTATTCTAAGTGTGGGGAAGCACTGTAATATTTGGTTCCATTGTGTGATTAGTTTTAGGTATATATTGATTTAAGAGGGAAGTAGCATTGCCAACTCTGAACTTTAAAAAACAATGAGTTAGACCTTAAAAAAAATGAGATTTTTAAAAAATAAATAAAAAAGCAGGTCAATAAAAACACAAATATTATTTTTTTTTACATTTGGGGAGTGCTCAGGTCACAGTTTTCAAGCTTTTTCCCCACGACTATGAAGGCTAGAAATTTGCTTTTTTAAAATGAAAGATGAGATTCTCCATCATCTTTGGTGGGGCTGAGGTGTTAAGAAAAACATGAAATATCATGCAACTCACAATAAAATTATGAAAATTTGGGACTGCTGTTGATGTCGTTTTAGTTCCATGAGTTCTTAATTTTGGGGGGAAGTGGGGTGGTATCAGGTAAATAGAAAGGCAATGAAAAGGTGCGGGGACATTGAAGGGTAGAGAGGACAGGGCAGAGGACAAAAGGGCAGGTATGAAGGGCATATATATTGAGGCTGAGTGAAGAGATTGGGATGGGGATGTGGGTGGGATTAAATAGTTATTTAGCACCTTGCAGTGAAATCCAGTCAAAACTGTAGAAAATACTCTGATGTCATCATCAGAGTCTGAAGTCCCCATCTTAAACTGCTTCTGGGGCTGCAGTGCCAGCTTCAGTCTCTGGTTGGTTCCTCACTGCAGTCTCTTTTCCCCAGCCCACAGGGCAGGGAGGAGGTAGGACAACACATGGATCTTAGTGCCTCCAGAATTGGATTGCACTGCTAAATGGCTATTTAATCCTCCCTGCCCCCATCACAATCCCTTAACTCAGCATCAATCTACGTGCCCTTCATACCTGCCTATCAAGGTTCCTTCCCCACTCTGAACTCTAGGGTACAGATGTGGGGACCTGCATGAAAAAACCCCTAAGCTTCTTTTTACCAGCTTAGGTTAAAACTATTTTACGTTTTGCCCTTGGACTTTATTGCTGCCACCACCAAGCATCTAATAAATATATCACAGGGAAAGAGCCTGCTTGGAAACGTCTTTTCCCCCAAAATCTTCCCAAACCCTACACCCCCTTTCCTGGGGAAAGCTTGATAAAAATCCTTACCAATTTACATAGGTGAACACAGACCCAAACCCTTGGATCTTAAGAACAATGAAAAAGCAATCAGGTTCTTAAAAGAAGAATTTTAATTGAAGAGTAAAAGAATCACCTCTGTAAAATCAGGATGGTAAATACCTTACAGGCTAATCAGATTCAAAACATAGAGAATCCCTCTGGGCAAAACCTTAAGTTACAAAAAGACACAAAAACAGGAATATACATTCCATCCAGCACAACTTATTTTATCAGCCATTTAAACAAAACAGAATCTAATGCATATCTAGCTAGATTACTTACTAAGTTCTAAAACTCCATTCTTTTTCTGTTCCTGGCAAAAACAACACAGAGACAGAGAGAACCTTTGTTTCTCCCCCCCTCCAGCTTTGAAAGTATCTTGTCTCCTCATTGGTCATTTTGGTCAGGTGCCAGCGAGGTTATCCTAGCTTCTTAACCCTTTACAGGTGAAAGGGCTTTTCCTCTGGCCAGGAGGGATTTTAAAGGTGTTTACCCTTCCCTTTATATTTATGACACTGCCCTTTTGTCCTCCTCCCTGTCCTCTGCAGCCTCCAGTGTCCATCACCCTTCCTGTGCCTTTCTATTTACCTGATCCCCCGCCCCACCAATAAACTCCTGTAACATTTGGAGGAATGTATTCCCCTCACCCCACTTCAGCAGTCCCTGCTTTATCTGTGTCTGCAGCTGCTCCTGCAGTCTTGAATCTCTGGCTGGCCTGCCCCAGCAGTTTCTTTCCTCTAGGACATATTGCCAGGGAGGAGGGACACCCTGGGGATTCAAGTATCCTGAGAGGAGGGGTTCCCTTGTACAGTTCTAGGTCCAGTGGGGCTGGGAGGGAGGAGTGATACTCTGTTACCCTGTTACTGTGTTTATGGACATATCACAATCACTGAACAGTGGGAAATGCTCAACTTTTAGGATGTTCTTATAAGTAAATCTCGGTAATTCTGTTTAAAAATTAATTTCTATTGAAATAACACATGGTATATATTCTTAATTACTAAATAAAACATGTCAATATCAGAGACACTGAATTTAAAGTATGACCCACTGATTGTGAGGAAGAATGGTCCTGCAATTTTGGCACCGGTTTAGGATTCAGAAGAGCTGGGTTTAATTCCAACTGAGACTCCTTTAGGGCTTGTTTACATTACCCGCGGGATTGACAGGCAGCGATCGATCCAGCGGAGGGTCAATTAATTGCTTCTAGTCTAGACATGATAAATCAACAGCTGAGTGCTCTCCTGTCGACTCTGGTACTCCACCAGAACAAGAGGTACAGATGGAGTTGACGGGGGAGCCATTGACTCACCGCAGTGAAGACACCGCGATGAGTAGATCTAAGTATGTCGACTTCAGCTACGTTATTCACGTAGCTGAAGTTGCGTAACTTAGATCGATCTGCGCCCTCCCTCCCCCCCCTGCCCCAGTGTAGGCCAGACCTTAGTGACTTTGGGCAAGTCTTTAATCTTTCTTAATTCCATTTCCCTACTTGACAGAGGTATTGTGAGGATAAATTCTTTGATGTTAGATGCTACAAGGAAGAGGCCATATGTATCTATATAGATAGCCATCACCTGCAGCTTCTGATTTTGGCATTTAATTTTAATATAGAACCAAATCTTGAAGCTGACCTAAATACCATATTTTATGGTGATTTGCCTGTGATATAGTGTGTTTCCAGAACAAAATGAAAACATAGAAAATACATTATCTATGAAAAATCAGATTTCAGTTGATCTGCAAAATTATTTCCCTGGCACTACCAAGTTCATTTTAAGTAAAGCCAACTAGGAGCATTTCCTGTTATGTAAGGTGATCTGTAGTACATACACCAATGAGCAAACTTTCCACAACAGTATGTGATTTCTAATCTGCTGGCCATAAGCAATGATCAGAATCCAGAATAGACTGAACACTTGCCCATAGGGAGACTCAAGTTCAGGAAGAATAGTTTACTGCTGCTATTAATGTAATCTTCCTCCATAATAGAATCAATACAACTATTCTTTCCTATGGGCACTATTCAGCCAGGATGGAGCCAGTCCCATAGGCTCACAGGACTTGTTAGAAACAGAGATGTAAGTAGCAAAGATTAGAGATGCAGGCACACAAGTTAGCAAGGATGAATCAATCAGAACATGGAAAATGCCATTTGCCTTGGATGTCATGGTATGGGAAATCCTTTTAGCAATTTCTCACTAAAATTCTTGTATTAGTAGTAGTAGTAACATTACTGAAGCCCTAGACATGGATCAGAACCCCACTGAGCTAGGTGCTGTATAAACACAACATAAAGAGACAGTCCCTGTCTGTATAACCTTGCAGATCCAAAGGCAGTTTGGGAGAGCAGTGGATGGATGTCAGAAAGAGCCAAATGTAGTTTGAGGCATCTTGAAGCTACGTATTACTTTTTCACAAATTATTTAATATCCTGTTCAAAGCAATCTGAAGCAACGTTACATGTTCAAAACAATTATCTTCATAAAGTGAATAACCATATGAGATCCTCTCGTAAATATGAATCAATCCACTAAGCTATGGTACTGTTTATTCACAGTAGAAAGCAAACTTAGCTGAGAATCAATAGTACTATTCTGTGGGTAGACACATTTCAATAGTCATCTTCAGCACCTAATGGCAGAACTCACCTGGCATCACCTAGTGGTGGTGCAGCAATGTAATTAAGTGTCCTTCTGGTTCCACTCCTGGAGCCACAAGACCTCTTGAGTTTGTTTGTATAATTGCCATGTTCCTCTTTACGTCGTATACTTTTTTCCTCCCCAGTTATACGTTAGACATCTGATGTTTCATATTTTCTGAGTTTGCAGCCTACCAAAGGCTGCATGTTATAACAGAAGCAACTAAAATGTGTTTAATCATTCTTTGTTTGTTTTATATTGAAGCATGGTAATAGTCTTCTAAGAAGAGTCACTAGTTTCTTTATCTACTCTTTACAGGCTATTTGAAACCATGCTCTTCACTTCATATTTTTATTATCTTCTCTACTTACATATCAATCCATTATTTATTAAGTTGTAGTGACTGTCCATTAAACTCAGACTTTAGTTTAAAGTCTCATTACTGACTATGAAGATTTTCAAGATCGTGACAGCCATTTATTTTCACAGCCTGGTTTCTCTATATTCTCCAAATTTCAGTTGCTGGTGGTCTTAAAAAAGTGCCACTGAGTGATGCCAAATGCAGTGGCCCACAGACCCTAATTTAAAAATGCAATTTAGTCCCATCCACAGAATGAAATCTAGCCCCATCCTTCAATCAATGCAAGTGGTACATATGTAAACACATATTCATGCATTTATATATCTGTAATATATGTAATTTAGATCTGGTTAAAATTTTTAAAATAGATAACATTTCAAATTTTGCAATTTAAAAAAAAAGAAAAATCAATTTATTTTTGAAATTTTCCCCCTTTCTTCAGCCAGTTGTAATACAGATAAACACAGTCCATGTATATATACCCATGTAACCTTATTTCTGCCCCCTTCTTTGTGTGAAGTATGATTGCTAGTAATGCTGCCTATAGTGACTGAAGAGCGTGAGTGCCAAACTCAGGGCAGACTGTTAGGAACCAGGGCACAAATGTCAAATTAGCTGTGAGTTCTATATTTAGATTTCACCAACCAATTATGAAATATAAACTTCTCAGGGACTATAACAGTCTTAACATGGAGTCACATTTATTTAATCACCCAGGTGAGCTTACCTTTGTGGTAGTTGGTCCCTCACACCAAGAATCACCAGCAATATTTAGGTTGCTCCCAGTCCCAAAGGCCCAGTCACTTACCCCTTTTCAATCGTCCCTTAGATCTTCCACCAAAGACAATGTGTGTAACCGATCCTATAATAAAGATTTATTAAATGGGGGAGGAAGGGACACAAGAAAGTTATTTATAAGATTTAAGTGGATTTAAGATTTAAGATACACAAATGAGTTTCAATCGTAAATTTCAATAGATAATAGAAGCTTCTATGATCAGTGAGCTCTGTATGTCCTTTAGGGCTAGCCTGGGCTAAGCAGCTGGGGATTGCTCGCTTATTCCAAGAAACATGTTGCTCCCCAGAGTCCAAGCTGCACAGAGATAATCTGTTCCTTCCTATCTGGGGTTTTTGTTCTCTTCTTCCCACCTGTTTTCAGTTGCAAAGCTCACTGGATGGGAGGAGTCCCTTGCATGACTCATTTTCAAGGGAAGGAGGCAGAATATCAACACAAGTCTTTTGTGCTCCTGTTGATGGTATGTAGGGAAATTCCAGTTGCAACATTCCACAATAGTCCATCTGCTATCAATGGACCATTCCTTTTGGGGGAGGGGCATAACACCTTCTGTTTAAGATTAATCATTGACACTAATTGATATCTTTCTCCTGTCTGGTGATTTACACAATCTAAGGCTCACAATATAGCTTCAAAAATATTACCTTACAATATGGGTTACAGATATTTAAAAGTGAGTTTAAGGCATGCAGCAACTCAGACATTAAAAAAAAATCTAAACACTTAATGCATTCTTATAATTCTAATACTTAAACAATACTAACCCACAGGTGAGTTCGACTGATTCCAGTTATGGGTTTGTCTGTGTTCAGTTGAGACATGATCACCTTGACTTGAGCTGTCACCATCTCTGCACCATCACAATGATCGCACACTATTTGTAAAGGATCCTTGTCTCATTCACTGCATAGAATGGATGTTTATTGAAGTACCTGTTGAATTCACTGGGAGGTGCAGGCATTTATTAAAAGGGGGAGTTTGGTCTTATGAATTTTGGGATGTAACCTTCTTATCCAAATTTAGGTTAAAACTTTTTTTTATCTATTCCGTGAATCAGTAAAATGTTTTCCTTGCTTAACAAATATTAAACATCCTGGTAATGAAAAAATTACTTGGGAATCTTCTAGGCTGCTAAGTACTGAAATGATTTACTGTAAGGTTATTTTGACATGTCTAAATTCAAGGTTTCCTAATGTAGGAAATAGAAGATTTGGACTTTCGTAATCATTGATACAATTATATTAAATCCTAATAGCAGAATAGTCAGATGTTACCATGGTTTAATCACACTACAAGAAACAGCTGACATGTGGAATAATACCAATACTGCAAAACTACATGCCTACAAATCATCTACCTACAAATTATATTGCCAAGAGAATCTGCATATTTTGTAATATATTCTAATACATATTAATTTGAGAGCCCTATAGGGGACAGTTGTTACTAATACATAAAGGAGCAGATGCAGTAGCATATGGTTTACTAAGTCATATTTATGTTAATTCTATGTAAATAGGATTTTAATAAGGTAACATTAGCCTATGATTTCTTGAATTTTCTGATATATCACTTTTCTCTGTAGAGATGAAAATGGAATCCAGGTTGGGCGAATGATAAAGGAAAGAGGTTCTCTCTTTGTGGTAAGTTTGCAGTCACCATCCGTAATTGTTCTTTGAGTAGTTTGTGGTGATTTACAAATGTAATAGCTTAATTTAATTGACAAAATGCTATTCTGATCTGTTCTGTGGGTGTCGTTGTGATTTGTCCTTCTGTATTAAGATTTTCAAACTTTCCCTCAAAAATACTGCCTTCCATCTGGTTTCAACAAGTTGAAATTCATATCCATTAGAGGGTAAAAGTCTACAGTGTACACTTGGATTCAGCTGCTTTGGAAAAGTTTGTGGAGTTCCAAAGAAAGAAGACATTCCCATTCACACACTCCCCGGCCCTTGACATACTGGCTATTTTATTCCCTGTATTATCACCCACCTACTGTCTTTGGAATAGTTCAGGCTGCACTTCTGATTTAGCCACAGGCTCAGAAGCTACTTCCTCTGGGTCCTGATTATTTTTTATTGCACTCTGCCACTGGCTGCCAGTAGCCATTTCACCTTGTGACTTGGAGAGAGACGGCAATTTGTGTTCCTGCAAGCAGGAGGCAAAATAAGACACTTATCAGCACTTCTGATTCTGAGAAGGAGCTTGAAAGATTTGCTGTGTGTTTTTATTAATTGTTATTTAAAATAATTTGATTCAAGTCTTCAGAAAGGTTCAGAGTTGACTCAATAATATTGTCGTCTTGGGGGTCAGTTGGATTTTTATTTTTTGTTCAAAATGGTTTCACCAGTTCTACTCTAAGACCCAAGCTGTAAAAACAGCCACTTTTCCCCAAGAATTGTGATAGTTATCAATAGAAGAGTAGAAGTGTTCACTCCAGAATACTAAGTTAGCAGATTTATTTTTTAAAATAATATGAAATTGTTGTTGATTTCCAGTTCATTTTCAAATATCATAATCAGAGGATAGTTTGGGGGTGAGGGGGAGAATCTTAATGGAAATTTGAAAACAAAGGCATTTGGTAACTGTCATAAATATAAAGGGAAGGGTAAACCCCTTTGAAATCCCTCCTGGCCAGGGGAAAGCTCCTCTCACCTGTAAAGGGTTAAGAAGCTAAAGGTAACCTCGCTGGCACCTGACCAAAATGACCAATGAGGAGACAAGATACTTTCAAAAGCTGGGAGGAGGGAGAGAAACAAAGGGTCTGTGTCTGTCTGTATGCTGGTCTTGGCCGGGGATAGACCAGGAATGGAGTCTTAGAACTTTTAGTAAGTAATCTAGCTAGGTATGTGTTAGATTATGATTTCTTTAAATGGCTGAGAAAAGAATTGTGCTGAATAGAATAACTATTTCTGTCTGTGTATCTTTTTTGTAACTTAAGGTTTTGCCTAGAGAGGTTCTCTATGTTTTTGAATCTAATTACCCTGTAAGATATCTACCATCCTGATTTTACAGGGGGGATTTCTTTATTTCTATTTACTTCTATTTTTTATTAAAAGTCTTCTTGTAAAAAAACTGAATGTTTTTTCATTGTTCTCAGATCCAAGGGTTTGGGTTTGTGGTCACCTATGCAAATTGGTGAGGCTTTTTATCCAACATTTCCCAGGAAAGGAGGGGGTGCAAGTGTTGGGAGGATTGTGCATTGTTCTTAAGATCCAAGGGTCTGGGTCTGTAGTCACCTAGGCAAATTGGTGAGGCTTTTTACCAAACCTTGCCCAGGAAGTGGGGTGCAGGGTTTTGGGAAGTATTTTGGGGGGAAAGACGCGTCCAAACAGCTCTTCCCCAGTAACCAGTATTAGTTTGGTGGTGGTAGCGGCCAGTCCAAGGACAACGGGTGGAATATTTTGTACCTTGGGGAAGTTTTGACCTAAGCTGGTAAAGATAAGCTTAGGAGGTTTTTCATGCAGGTCCCCACATCTGTACCCTAGAGTTCAGAGTGGGGGAGATTTATTTTTTAAAATAATATGAAATTGTTGTTGATTTCCAGTTCATTTTCAAATATCATAATCAGAGGATAGTTTGGGGGTGAGGGGGAGAATCTTAATGGGAATTTGAAAACAAAGGCATTTGGTAAGCTCTGAAGAGCTTGATTCCATTAAAAAAACCAACACCCTGAAATAATAGAAGACATCAAAGTTTTGGGCCTGTTAGGTAGCTCTGGAAGGTAAATATCTTTCTGATGTTACCTTCATTTTGGTTGAACAAAAGAAAGTGAACCAAAGAAGGTTTTTAAAATATACTCTGTCAGTCCCAGAAATGTCTAGCTATCTGCTGTAAATAATTAAACACAGTTTTAGTCACCCATAATATAATTTAATTAAAGCTGATTGTAATTAAATGAAAGAAATTCACATTTGTTTTTTCAAAACAATCCATGATAACACCGCCTCCCTCCCTATTTTCCAGCCTGATCTTTTCATAGGTCTCAGTTGGCCGCATTATCATCTATGAGTCAGAAACTTAAACCCCACAACAAAATTTGAGTTCCCACTCAGTGACAACACTGTATGTGGGACTTCTAGGGACATTTTTACACTGGGAAAAATGCTGTATTTGTCCTCATCACTCATGGCTATTGAATAACGTTTAAAGATCTTATGGCACTTTGAAACACTAAAGGTTAATTCTAGTATCCTGAAAGACTTTCTTCCTACATGAACACTCCCACTGACTTCAGTGCGCTTTCGATCAGACCCTGTAAAAAGTTCTAATATTTTAGGATGTGTATGAACTACTATCACACAGATGCTGGTAGTTTTGCCTACACCATGACTGTATTTTATCTGGTTTTGTTGCTTAATATAAGTATTTAACTTATTCCTCTGTAAAGCTATTTGCTATATCTTGAATATAAAAGGCATTACACAAAGCTATTTTTTTTTCTCTTTGGTAATCTATTCTATCATCTCCTGTACTGTGTAATGATGCACATGTTATGAATAACATTTCATTCTTCTGAAAAAATTTCTATCACTAGGAACTCATTGTAAATAACAGAAATAATACACAATAATCTCTTTAAGAAAATAAATGTTTCAAAGTAGTAAATAAGCATATGAGCCAACAGATCACTAAAAGCAGCACTTGAGAGTCAGGAAATATTGAAAACATTTTACTTTCTTATTCCCTAGATAGCAAAGCAAATATACCAAAACAGTTTGTTGGGAGAAAAAGTGAAACAAAATAAGAAATAGACAAGGGGATGCAAGGTTATTAGAAATCTATAGTTAACCATGATCTCTCAAGTGGTCAACAAAATATAGTTCCCCTCTCACCATGGCCTATATCTCTGCTGATAGTGAGATACACTAGAGATTCATAATCCATCCAAAGTGAAGCAATAGTTTGTGTCATCATCAGCAGAGAGATATCAGATCATATATCTTCACTTGACAAGAGGTGGCAATTTAATCTGACAAGTTTCCTGCCAATGAGGACAGCTTTAGGAGTTCAACTGCTGTGGTAAAGATTTGACATGTCATTGAGGGATGTTGTGCAGAAGCTTGACAATAAACTGGAACTTGCTAATGCAGTTTAAGATTGCTGTAAAAATGTATTGGAAACCAGAGACTGTAAAATTACTATACTCCTCCAGAACTGTTTTTCTTTCCTTTGCTGAATATTTATGTGATGTTTAATGCACAGCACATGTTTAAAAACTTGTTTCCTGATGATGTAAAAGAAGTCTATTATAATGCACATGAAATTGCAAGGAATTCAATTAAATGCATGAAAGAATAAATTGAATGACCACCTGTAAGCGCATTTTGACAAGATTTTTTTCTTTGATTTTTTTTTTTAAATGTTTAAGAAGAATCAGAGGTGGTATGTTATGAGCTAAGAAACAATTTGTATGTGATTGTTTATTATTGTAATTACACAAGGGAATATAGGCCATGAGAAGTTGAAGTGCTATGTGGACTTCTGGAAATGGAGCAGATGTCTGCAACCAGACCAGAAGTTCATCAGAAAACATGGTTAGGTTGCTGACTTACTGCAACAATTTGCCAAGATCGTTACCTAAATTCAATTAGACATCAATGGGAATTAGGGACATTACTCATTTAGGTACTTTTGTAACTCCCACTAGACACCTATCTGCGTCTTTAGGTGCCAAAATACTTTTGTAAACATGGACCTAATCTGAAGGGGGAGTCAAAAGTGATGGAAACATTTTTTTCCAACACATCTGACCCTGGTGGACTACTCATCTGGATTTAATCTGAGACTAAAACCAGATTTACGTACGTAAAGTCTATGGTTGCTACTGTTAGGTCCGACCTTGAGAACTATCATGAGATACTTTTGGTGTGGAAGCCTCAAATTTACAGATACTGCACTATTCATAACTAAGAGCATATTTCAGACTGAAAGCACTTTTCTGCCATGCCAGTTCTCTGCCACAGAATATTTTTCAGAAAGTGATGAAGGATGCATGTATCCTTCTCAAGTCATCTCTCTTAGTTCTTGTGTTTCCACTAGCAACACTGAATACAGCTATTTCTCAATGGTATCTAAAATGTGCCATGATATTCAAATGCTGATCCATTTAACCAATAACTTACCCAAAAAGAAATGGGAGAGGGAAGGAAAGAGGCATTCTTAATATACTTCTCATTCCCAATGTGCTCCTCCTGTTTTCTCTATGGTGCTCTTGGCTCTTCCTGGTCATGAAAATGGTCTGAAAGCATGGAAATCCAATTGATCGTTAGTGAAAGACAAATCACCGCATACATGTTTGTCAAAATATTTTTGGAATCTAGGGGAGGTAGTCATTTATCCTAAATATTCATAGTGATGTATAGGTTCTAGCCATTGACATTAAAATGTGAGTACTGAGGCTAAAATCCAGCTCAAAACAGTAAATAATAATAATGCATACTGAGTAGGAACCACTTGCGTTGGTACTATATCTAAAAAGTAGTAGGAATATATTACATGTCTCAAGGAAGAACACATCCAATCGAAAGGACCACAAATTAAACTTTAAAGGGCAGATACAGGATCCCAGTGTTAAGGGGCCCTACACCAATAGCTGAGGATTCATGGGCTAGGGGGAATCCCCAACTCGTGTAGGACCAAAATAGCTAGCTATTCCGCTCTTAATCCCCATCCACATACAGGGCATGTCATGTTGTGCTCTCACAATCTCCCGCTAGTGTAACAACCCCAAGTGAGAAATGTTAAAAAATGACAGAAATTAGAACAACCCTTGAGGTTGCAATACATTACAAGGGCTGTACCATCGCCTAGCTGTCCCATGGATTAGGAGAGTGCAAAGGTTATGTACGCTGTATCTCAGCTAGATCTAAGGAGGGGGGGTCTACATTTTACTTAGCTTTGTTGTTCTTTCCAAAAAGTTTTGAACTATCTAGAGGGAACCTGGCCGCTTAGTCTCATTATACATTCTGCTGGCATATTTCTAGTTCACGTTGATGTAGTGTCACACATTGTTCATAGAATATCATGGTTGGAAGGGACCTCAGAAGGTCATCCAGTCCAACCCCCAGCTCAAAGCAGGACCAATCCCCAATTTTCCCCCCAGATCCTTAAATGGCACCCTCAAGGATTGAACTTACAACCCTGCGTTTAGCAGGCTATCCCTCCCCCCACTTATTCTTTAATTAAGCACACTTCAAGGCTGTTGAAAACATGTTTCACCTTCTGGAATAGCACTTGGCTGAGAAGCTGGAAGGGAATCAGGTTAAATTATGTGATGTGTACCTTGTTTGCAAGGAAGAATGCCCTTTTAATGGCAGTAAACATCCTGGACTCTTAATGGTATTTTGTGACTGATGGTAGGAGAGATGGAAGTCTGTGGGCAATTCTGGGATTCCCTCTGACTCTTTAGATAGCTACTATAATTTCAGAAAGATTTGCAAGTTCACGTTGCACTAAATAGAGTGGGTCATCTATTCAAAGCTCAGCATTATTTCCTCACCCTTACCACATACTGTGGTTTATTGATATCTTAGATACAAAGTTATGTCCTGTTCTAAGTGTAAGGTAAACAGTGCACTTTGGTAGTAAATAAGTCATAGTTTAAAGTGGCAAACAATTGATACCTAAGGTCTTTTTAATGGAGAGCATTGTAGTAGTGTGTGTTTTATCAAGACAGTGCAATAGGGTTCATTTCTGTGACAAGCAAACATTACAATACATTAGCCATATGATAGTCTGGCCAGTGCAGTGATTAGGTAAGGAACGGGCCCAACAAGGCTTTTTGTTCAATGCTGTAGAGACATGGTTTACTGTGCTTCCAAAATAAATATAAAAGATAAGCTGTGATAAATGAACGGTGGGGGGGCGGGCGGGGTGTGTGTGTGTGTGTGGAGAGATAGCTCCCTTTTATGGACCCAGCCTGCCAGTTAGCTATAAAATCCCTCTTAGTAGCTGTTCTCTACTTGCTTTACCTTTAACGGGTTAAAAGTCACTGCAATACATAGGTAAAAGGAAGTGAGTAGGCACCTGGCCAAAAGAGCCAATGGGAAGGCTAGAACTGTTTGAAATTGAAACAAGGCTCCCCTTTTGTCTGTCTGTTGTTGTTCTCAGAGAGAGGCAGACAGGGCTACAGTTATGCTGTAAGAAGCTTTGGGCCAGGAATGAAAAATCATTGTTATCATACCTAGAAACTACTCATTTGAAATCCCAGATACGTAAGTAGATCAGGAAATGTCTAGGAAGATGTGATTAGGTTTATCTCTTTTTATCTCTTGTGGACTCCTCTGTGCTAACCCCAAATGCTTTTGTTTTGCTTGTAATCTTTAAGATGGACCTCAAGAAAGTTATTCTTGATGCTTAATCCTTGTAAGTGTTTTTTTTTTTTTTTTAAATCTAACAGTAGCCTGAGTTTCCAGATGTATTTTCTTTCTTTCTGTTTTTAATAAAATTTACCTTTTTTAAGAACAGGATTGGATTTTTGTGTCCTAAGAGGTTTGTGTGCATGTTGTTTAATTAGCTGGTGGCAACTGCTGATTTCCTTAGTTTTTCTTTCTTAGCTCTTCCCCGGAGTGGGGGTGAAAGAGCTTGAGGGTACTTTACAGGAAGGAATTCCCAAGTGTGCCTTCCTGGGTCCTCAAAGGGGTTTTGCATTTGGGTGGTGGCAGCATCTACCCATCCAAGATCAGAGAAAAGCTATAACCTTGGGAGTTTAATACAAGCCTGGAGTGGCCAGTATTATTTTTTAGAATCCTTGCAGACCCTCACCTTCTGCACTCAAAGTGCCAGAGTAGGGAATGAGCCTTGACATAAGCTTTTCCAAAGCCCCGAGTGATGGTCTGGCTCTGCTTCTATTGAAGGCAATAGCAAAGCTACCTTTGATTTCAGAGGGACCAGTTAGGCCAGTCCTGTGCCCTTTGGAAAATCCCATCCCAAAGGTCCCAACTTTATTAGGCAAAGGTTTCTATCAAGAATATAAAGGCTTTTCTTAAGCAAAAGTCCTTCATGCAAGTCTAACGTGATTCCCCCAGAATGATTTCTCAGCAGTGGGGAATGAATCTGAGACCTCTGGTCTAAAAGCATGAGCCTTTAGTACCTGAGCTAAAAGACCCACATTTGCTAGCTCAAATCCATACTCCTTTTTTTTGTAGTCCAGCCACTAGAGGGGGACAGAGAGCCACACTGTGCAAGAGTGGGTTACTTATATAATTCCGTTTGGGAGTGCATTCCACAAACCACCTGATCCAACTCTTTTGTACTGTTTATTTGTTTATGTCCCCTACTGCTCAGGGAGGATCAGCTTCATGTTGCCGGTTAAGCTTATCAGCATTATCAATAATAGATGTGGAGCTACAGGTGATTCCCTTACCCTCCACCTCTTGTTAGTGGACTGCAAGGATTTCTGGCTGTTTGTGTTGGGATTTAAGTCTTGTCTCCCTACCTGCCAGATCCTGTTGAGTGCCTATTCACTCAATCACAGGCCAGCAGCAGGTCTGTATTAATTATTCTATTTTAATCTATTCCAATTTAAATCAATACAAAAAGATATTTTGAAAATTCATCATCATGCCAGAACTAATGGCAAAATGTTTTCCTGCCTGTCAAGCTGATAACATGAATTTCTTCGAGTGATTGCATATGTCTATTCCACTCCTGGTGTCTCATTTCTGTGTGCGCCAGTGCAGTTATTGGAGACCTTTTATCTTTAGCAGAACCCATCGGAGTGGCCTGAGTGCTGTCTGCCTAGTACCCATGGCTGTTCCCATGATTTGGACAAAGTGTTTGTTGTTGAATGTTAAATTGTAATGGGTCAGGATGAAATGAATGGCTCCCCAATATTCCAACCTCTTCATAGCCATCTTGAGGAAGAATTTCTGGACAACAATACCATGAAACCCATGATATACCTGAGATACATCAGTGACATTTTCATCCTCTGGACAGACAACGTAATCTCCCCCAGAGATCTCCACCACAACTTCAACAACCACCACTCATCTATTAAACTCTCTCTAGAACACTCCCACACTAACACCAATTTTCTGGACACCATGGTCTGCTTCAACAATGGAACCTTACAGACAAGTATGTACAAGAAACCCATAGATCACCACACCTACCTTCACAGATCCACCTTCAATGCACCAAAAAATCTGTTATCTACAGGTAGGTACTCAGATACTACTGAATATGCTCTGAGGAGAAAGTCCGGGATATACACCTTAACACTTTTAGAACCAACTTCAGTAAGATTGCATCATGGAATGGGCCACCCAAATACTAAGGGAGAACCTGCTTCAATATGGAAAAAAAACCTTGCTCTGGTTGTATATCCCTAGTTGTCACCTTCCACCCACACTGGAATCTGTACTGGGTATCTTTAACAATTACAACCCATACTTGATTGGGACCAGATCCTGAAATAAATCTTTCTTAACTCCTCCACCACGCCCATTCTGGCCTTCAAACAATCCTTCAACCTCTCCAAGATCATCATAAGCAAGCTCTCCACAGACCAGGACACACCAACTCAAAGTGGCACCTCACGAGAACAACAGATGCAAAATCTGTACAAATATCTTCACTTCTAGGATGGTCAACACACCTTTCAAGATCTATGATTCCTACACATATGCCTATCACAACATGTTGTATACCTCATCCAGTGCACTAAATGCTCCAGTTAACAACTATATGGGTGAAACAAGACAATCACTACGCTCTTGAATGAACTCACAGAGAAAAATGATAAAGGACATAAACACCATATCACATGTGGGTGAATCATTTTCACAAAATGATCACTCTATATCTGATCTCAGATTTATCCTCAAAGAAAACCTGCACAACAATGTCAAAAGACAAGCCCTAGAGCTTAAATTCATAACTTTTCTAGACACTAAAAATCATGGTCTTTATTAAGACACAGTATTTATGGCTTATTACAACAATCTGTAATACAATAAACCCATTCTGTCCCCTGCTTCTGCCCTCCCTTTCCTCCCTATGACTGGAGAGATGTTAACTGGCAACTTCACCTTAAATGATCCCTTGAAATGTGTGTTAACTACTTATGCTAAACAATCTGTTCCACCTTGTATTTAGCTGTGACACCCATTGTTTAATTTGTAATGAAAGAGGTGCTGGGGCTCAAGCTTTTCTTTTACATTCATAACTGATGCAGCAGGTGCCAGGGCTATGACCTGACATGCCCAGAGGTGGCAGGGCTCAGCCCTGGCCAGCACTGGTGACACTGGGTACATTTCTTAGAGCTGAAGAGCTCTCTGTAAGCTCAAAAGCTTCTCTCTCACTCATCAACTGAAACTGGTCCAATACAAAATATTACCTCACCCCCCTTGTCTCTCTAATATCCTGGGACCAACATGGCTATAACAACACTGCATATAATACAGTAGTTAAATTTCTATTCCAGCTCCAGGATAAAATCAGGAACTCAATACAGGATTGAGTATGAATGAATTATTATGTGATTAATAATATTATAAAAATAAATGTTTAACATCTAGAGCTTCTCTGCCATAAGTTGTAGCCCACAGCAACCCCTACTGTACACCAAACTTCAGATTTTGAGTAAAGTATCTGCAGACAACACTATGGTCCTTGGAAGCCCTGGAATAATATAAGACAAAAAATTCTACTGAGTGCTTTATCAGCCATTTGCCATTCTCTGAGTGGCAGCCAGTGACAAGGTGGAGCTACTGAGCCTTAACATCCAGCTCCCAGGGGCATCTAACAATCCAGGAGCACTAAACAGCATAGCACAAAATCAAAATTTAAATGCTCTCACCAAATACTCTTCATTTTTATTTGAAAAAGAAATAATGCTTTTGATGTTTTCTATTCCACTGTTAAAGAGAATGACATGTAGCTAAACAGAATATTTATATGGGAATAAAAAGAAAATAAACTGATTTGCAAAGCAGGCAGAAGGTATTTGATTCATCTGAAATAAACATTAAGCAATGGCTTATATGTCCGATGGGGAAGCTCTTGATAATGTTAATTTGCAACAGTATGTGTGCACTTTTTGGCATCCTTTAGAAATCCAAGTTACAGACTTAAAACAAAGTCTTTTGCCTGATGCATTTCCTATTGATTTCTTGCATAATTTCTCATCGCTGAATGGAAAGATCCAAGTTTTTGTTCCTTTGTGAAAATGTGATATAACTTTGAATATCAGTAACATGCATTTTAGAACACCATGGCTGATGGATTATTGATTCATAATGAAGTTTTAATTCTCTGCATATTGAGTAAATTACAGAGCTATTACATTGGTATAACTTTATTTCATCTCATTTGTCATTAATGAGTTACAAATTATCTAACTTAGTTGCTTTGTCAGCAGAGCTTTGTTGAAATTAGATTTGCAGAAATTAGCTAGCATGTACGACACCTTTTTATAATGAGCTATTACATTTAGACTGATTTAAAATTATCCAGTGCTGACTATATAACCGTTGTATGGCAGTTAAGTGGTGTGTAGGCCTTCTACTGACCTATCCATCAATAAATTTTACCCTGTCACTATATATGTAGACTTAGAAATATCTTTGTGTGTGTGTGTGTGTGTGTGTGTTTGAAAACCAGTTCTTCTTTTATTCTTCTGTCAGATCCTGAGTTTAGAGTTCTGTGTTTCCCTTGGCAACTGATTTTTCCCCCACTTGAAACCAGGCAGGTAGCATTTTCCTGTATGCTTGGAACGTTGTATTGGGTGTTAGCAGTGTCATCAGGTGTTAGGAAGTGAACATAAAAGCCCCAGATGTAGGACTTGAAATGTGAGAAAAGTAAAAACTACTTCTCAAATGATTAATCTTAAAAGGTATCTACTTGAGGTTTTTAATTTAGTGGGTACAATCTTTTGTTACTGATTTAGCATCTTAAGGAAGTATTTTTACTTAAAATCAGATCACCTTTAAGAGTTCTGCACTTGTTAGCTATTCCTGAAACCAGAACTTTTCTTACAAGTTTAGCCATGGTTAAACTTACCTGGCTGGTTGTTGCTTTCAACTTTACATGCACCCACTCAATTGGTATCTGATGCACATCCTGTGACAGTACACTGTTACTGTAATGTAAAGTAGATCATTCATTGGGCAGATCTTTCTATTGTAAATTTCAGCTTTTGCCAGTTTGACTTTAGCTGGTGATCATTCTATTAAAAAAAGCAAGAAAAAGCTGGAGTTCTCAAGTAAATCAACAGTCCCCTTTGTTGAGAATTCAGCTATACACTTGAGAATTCAGTTAAACACTTTTTTTCAGATGCTGTACTCAACATTCCATGAATACTTGTAGCTTAAAGGGTGGGGGGTGGGGGGGGGGGGGAGGACAGAGCCTGCTTGTCCATTAATAAAGGAAGATGTTGGCATAAAGATCTTGATTTATTTCATCTTTGTTTATTCTGAGTTTGTTCAGTCTGTACAGTAGCCTTCCACAGGCAAGGCAACAATAGTTAATTCCTACCCTGCCTGCTGTAACTGGAAGCGTGCAGACAAAGCTGTAGATAACCCCAAGGCTAAGACCAAATTCCGTTCCATTCTTGTTAGCAAGCAGTCTCACTAGGGGGAAACAAAGCAGAAATGCAGAGTTTCATTTTGGTGTCTCTTTGCCTTGATAAAAATATGTATATTGTTCTTTATGACTCTCTACTTACCTGGACTTAGACAAGGTCTGAAACCTCAGGTAATCAGTTAGTAGGATTAATGCTTTGATTGCATAGCAGATACTATAGAGTGTTTCTATTCAAAACTGAGAGATCCAAATTCTGTCCTCATTTATATGTATACAATGTAGATGAGATGCAGATTGCATATGCAAAAAAACTGTAACACTACCAGGGATTTGAGGTTCACTTTGGCACTATGTGAGGTATATGAAATTATTGATATTCTTAGCTGGAAACATTGATGAGGAGGTTTCCAAACTGTGGGTCGTGACCCAGTACTGGGTCGCGGAATGTAAGGCACGGAATGTAAGGGTCGTGGTGGCTCTGGTCATCACTGCCAACCGGGCATTAAAAGTCCTGTCAGCAGTGCTCCCCAGCTAAGGCAGGCTAGTCCCTATCTGTTCTGACACTGCACTGTGCCCTGGAAGTGGCCAGCAGTAAGTCTGGCTCCGAGGCAGGGGAGCCATGAGGCTCTGTGCGCTGCCCCCACCCCGAGCACAGGCACTGCCCTCTTGTTGGCTGGTTCCCAGCCAATGGGAGGGCGGTGGTGGTGCCTGTGGGCAGGAGCCATGCAGAGCCACTTGCTTACCTCCGCCTAGGAGCCGGACCTGCTGCTGGTTTCTTCCAGGGCACAGGAAGCCTGCCTTAGCACCCCTGCAGTGCCATTTACCGGGAGCCGCCCAAGGTAAGCTCGTGCCCCAACCCCGCGCCCTAACCCTCTGCCTCAGCCCTGAGACCCTCCGACACCCCAAACCCCTCATCCCCAGCTCCGTTGGGTCATGGGCATCAACAATTTTCTTCAACTGGGTTGCCAGAAAAAAAGTTTGAAAACCACTGCTATAGACCACTAGCAAGTATTCTAAACTGTGGCTAGATGACCACAGTTTGAAAGCTGCTGATTTAAAGGACAAACTTTACAACTTAACTTTTGGCCATGTGATTTGTAATCTGTGGCTCTGATCCTGGTAATTCTTGTACCTGTGCTTAATTCTGAGGATTTGAGAAATCCCACTGAAGTTATGTACATAAAGTTAAGGATGTATGTAAGTGTTTGAAGGATTTGGGTCTAATAGATTAATTCTCCTCTCTAGTGATGACTAACATAACTAAACTACACCATAACTAAACTTTGTCTCAGAAGAAGCCTGTGACTGTTCTGTATCATGCATGTCTTTTATTCTGTCACTTGTGACAAAGAGACTGGAAATCAAAGGACCTGATTAAGTGCATTCTTCTTCAAGTGCTATGTTGTTTTTTCCCAGCTTTCAAGGAAATGTGCTGTGGTTATGTGATAAGTAATTTCAAAGTGCCTTTGCTAATTTGTAACTTTCCATTTGTTGTTTTGTTTTTTATTTGTGGGGGATGTGTGGGGAGAAGTAGTTGTTGCCTCTGCAGTTAAATTTTTAATGTATTTTAATAACTTTGACACTTGAAACTAGAAAAATAAGTACCATCTTGATGATTGGTTTATTGCTCATTAAGATGAATAGTTTATTTAGATTGACATTCCATTTGAATCAACATCCAGACTTTCAGATCAAAATCACTTAAATTCACCTACCAGTACTCGTAAAACATAAAAGTGCAGGATAAACTATGGAAAACGTAACAAGTGCCAAGCTAGAGGCACTGGATGTTTTTAATAATACCTGGATATTTTTAGAGTGGCAAAGTAATATTTTGAATTTGCTAGTAATTTCAAGATATGCCAAAATGCCCAGACACTATCCTTTTGTGTGATTTCCAATTTTACTTATAATTATGATTCAAAGCTGGAATTCAGTAAAATGCGTTTGAAATGCAATATTTCCTCCATTAAAATGGTAGACTTATCCTGGTATCTATCCTTGCCACTATCCAACATATATTCCCCCTATCAATGATGAACATTTTTGTAATTTCCACACACCAGTGATAATGTGGTCCAAAAAGTTGCTCCTTATTGAACTTTGTGACAAACGTGGTGTTTAAAATTTTCTAAAGAAGTCAAGCCTGTAACATGCTGTGTTTCAGCATAATTAGTTCATATTGGTTCATTGTTTTGGGCAATTAATTGATTCACGATCACAGTGAAACAAAAACAGATTGATAATGTATGTGAAATCTTAACTCCTTCAATTGTCTTGAAGTGCATGAAACTTCTCTGTTATGCCCTTGAAATGAACCCTATAGCACTGTTTCCATCAATATATTCTACCATTTTTTCAAATGTCTCCAAATTGCACCTAGAAATTATGTGCATGCAAAACCTGACATCTCTGTTTGTGAAAGAGCAGTTCTGTGAACAATAATACTCTTAGTACATGTAGATACTCATTTAAATATACAAATGATGTTTCTTGCATGCACAATTTGGTAGGCATCCAAAATTTTCAGGGTAAATTTTGAAAGGTTTGTGAAAATCTGATCTTTCGCATCTAAGCATTAAATAATGTAATATTATCTAAGAGAATAAAATGGTTAAAATGACATCTCAGGCAGAAGCAGTTATGCAAAAAAATCAACAGGCAGCCAGTATTCATTACCAGCATGTGTAGAATGCCATATTCAAAAGGGAAACATATGATGTTCTTTGCCAGCACTAGCTTCCTGCTAATTCAATTGGAATGTCTTTTTTGTTAACCAGAATACAAAACCAGTGATGGAATACTTCATTTAAAAAAAAAAATCTAAAAAAAGGCTAAATGACAACTCATCTAGCTCTCCAACAAGATGAAAATCTCAATATTAGCCAACTGCCTATTACACTTCAATTCTGTATTTTTGGTAGTGCTGTATGTTTTAAAAAGTTATATTACTGATGCACCAGAGCAAGGAGAATAAAGTGAAAATCATGGCTGAATCATGATTTATTTCTCATCATATTTCAAAGTCTCTGTTGCATTCAAAAAGACGGAAAAAAGGAAGCAAAGTCTTACAAGAAGCCTCTTCATAAATATGTTGCAAGGAAGGTGCAGTGTGGCCTAGTGGATAGGCGCCCTGGGCTGGGATCCAGAAGACCTGGGTTCTTTTACTGGTTCTGCCACTAGGCTGCTGGGAACCCTGGGCAAGTCACTTTATCCCTCTGTGCCTCAGCTTTCTCATCTGTAAAATGTGGATAATGATGCTTTGAGATTAACTTCTGAAAAGTGCCATATAAGAATATTAGTAGCATAGGCACCGACTCTGTGGGTGCTAGGGGGTTGCACAGTGCCCCCTCATCAGCTCTCCTGATCCTCCCATCACCGCCCGCCTGCCAGCTGGCCCTGCAGATCAGCACCTCGCCCTCCCTCCCCATGCCTCCTGGGCACCGTGATCAGCTGTTTCATGGCATCCAGGAGGCTCTGAGAGGAGAAGGGAGGAGTGAGGATGTGGCACGCTCGGGGGAGGGGCAGAACTGTGCGGGAAGAGGTGGGATGGGGTGGGGCCTTGGGGGAAGGGATGGAGTGGGGGCGGGGCTTGGGGCAGAGTCAGGGCAGAGTCAGGGGTCGAGCACCCGCCCCCCCCTAGCACTTTGGAAAGTCAGTGCGTGTGATGAGTAGTAGTACTCTAGGTCAGTGGTTCTCAAAACTGGTCCGCAGCTTGTACAGGGAAAGCCCCTGGCAAGCCGGGCCAGTTTGTTTAACTTCTGCATATGCAGGTTCGGCCGATCGCGGGTCCCACTAGCAGCGGTTCGCTGCTCCAGGCCAATGGGGGCTACGGGAAGCAGTGTGGGCCAAGGGATGTGCTGGCCACCCTTCCCGCAGCCCATTGGCCTGGAGCGGCAAACCGTGGCCAGTATGAGCCGCGATCGCCTGAACCTGTGGACATGGCAGGTAAACAAACCAGCCTGGACTGCAAGGGGCTTTCCATGAACAAGTGGTGGACCGGCTTTGAGAACCACTGCTCTCGGTACTGACTAGGGCTGTGCAAGACTGACGATTTTTTAGGTATCTCTTGCAATGTTCATAGTTTTGGTTTGGATATTTTTTGCTCTCTCCATCCCATACTTCCCCTCTATATACTAACCCAAATTTGCAGTCTTTCAATACTTAACAAAACAGTAATTTCACTGAGAAAGAACATGGAAAATGATGAACTTCCACCATGTTTTCAGTTAAAATAATTCTAGACTAATTTTTGCATAAGAGTTTCACAAAAGAGATTTGAAATCAGAATGAGTTTTGAAACTGCAACAGAATGCACAAAGTACGAATCTTTTTGAAATTTGTTTTGTATGTTTCACGTACACCTGTATCTCTCCTAATTTATTTGATTCACAGGAAAATTACACAAACTGTGGATACTTATTTGAACCTCTGCCAAGGTATTAAAGAGTCCGGGAAATAAGTGGTCTATTTCCCCTCTCCCGGATCTTCAGTAGAGTCCTGCAAATCTTACAGATATCCGCTTTATATCCACAGATATCCATATCTGTGAATCATTTTTGTGGCTCGTGGATGGATGTGGATCCAAATTTTATATCTAAAGCCCTGCAAATCTGTGGACATCCACTTTGTATCTGCAGATCATTTTTGCAGATTGCGGATCAGATTTGTATCTGATCTGCAATCCATAAAAATGATCCACAGATACAAAGATCTAGTCTTCAGTTCCAGCTCCTTGCCCTTTAAATTCAGGCCTTTGTTTAGGATGTCAAATAAGGTCTGTCCCCTTTTTGGGATTTATGCCATTTTACCTGCGGCCAGTAGAGGTAACTGTACCTGCCCACTACTCTAGGTTATAACCGAGGGACCCTATACACAACAGCCACCTACTGTTTACTCCAATCCGTCGCTGCTATTGCCCTGGCCCTTTTCCTACTGTGCCCCTTTTATTTTCTCCAGCCCTATCTCAGGGCCAGTGTCAAGGTTCCTCCCCGACTCTGAACTCTAGGGTACAGATGTGGGGACCTGCCTGAAAAACCTCCTAAGCTTATCTTTACCAGCTTAGGTCAAAACTTCCCCAAGGTACAAAATATTCCACCCGTTGTCCTTGGACTGGCCGCTACCACCACCAAACTAATACTGGTTACTGGGGAAGAGCTGTTTGGACGCGTCCTTCCCCCCAAAATACTTCCCAAAACCTTACACCCCACTTCCTGGACAAGGTTTGGTAAAAAGCCTCACCAATTTGCCTAGGTGACTACAGACCCAGACCCTTGGATCTTAAGAACAATGAACAATCCTCCCAACACTTGCACCCCCCCTTTCCTGGGAAATGTTGGATAAAAAGCCTCACCAATTTGCGTAGGTTACCACAGACCTAAACCCTTGGATCTGAGAACAATGAAAAAGCATTCAGTTTTTTACAAGAAGACTTTTAATAAAAATAGAAGTAAATAGAAATAAAAAAAATCCCCCCTGTAAAATCAGGATGGTAGATATCTTACAGGGTAATTAGATTAAAAAAACATAGAGAACCTCTCTAGGCAAAACCTTAAGTTACAAAAAAGATACACAGACAGAAATAGTTATTCTATTCAGCACAATTCTTTTCTCAGCCATTTAAAGAAATCATAATCTAACACATACCTAGCTAGATTACTTACTAAAAGTTCTAAGACTCCATTCCTGGTCTATCCCTGGCAAAGACGACTACAGACAGACACAGACCCTTTGTTTCTCTCCCTCCTCCCAGCTTTTGAAAGTATCTTGTCTCCTCATTGGTCATTTTGGTCAGGTGCCAGCGAGGTTACCTTTAGCTTCTTAACCCTTTACAGGTGAGAGGAGCTTTCCCCTGGCCAGGAGGGATTTCAAAGGGGTTTACCCTTCCCTTTATATTTATGACAGCCAGCATCTTCAGATTCTTCTCTATCTCCAGGCTAGAGAAGAGTACCCTTTCACTCTTCTGGTCCCAGCCAAGAACTGACCTGCTAAGGCCCTGTGGCTCCTTTTATGTGAGCCTACTGGAATTTGATTGGCTGCTTCTGTGAGGCTTTCTAGGCAGGACTGGAGGATGCAACTTCACTGCTTCTTTCCTGTCACTTTGTTGCTTCCTGGGGTGGGGATTAGTAGGCCCATAGGGCCTCCCTGTAAGGGACTGCAAGGCCAGGTACACCCCGGCACTCACCCCTATAAGGATGTTAAATTTAATTACATCATGGTAATCATTGCTGAGCAGTTCAGCTATAGTTACCTCTTGGACCAGAGCCTGTGCTCCACTTAGGACTAAATCAAGAATTTCCTCTCTCCTTGTGGGTTACAGGACTAGCTGCTCCAAGAAACAGTCATTTATGGTATCTAGAAATTTTATCTCTGAGGTGACATTTACCCCAGCAATATGAGGGTAATTGAAATCACCCATTATTATGGTATTTTCTGGTTTTGTAGCTTCTCTAACCTCCCTTACATTTCACAATCACCATCACCATCCTTGTCAGGTGCTCAGTAGTATCTTCCTACTGCTATACTTTTATTCTTCAAGCATAGAGATTCTATGTACAGTTTGAGTCATTTAAGATTTTCAACTTATTTGACTCTCTGCTTTTTTTTTTTAAATATAGTGTAAGTTCCCCACCAGACTTACTCTGTCATTCCTATATTTTTTGTAGCCTGGTATTACCTTATATACTCATCACTGTAAGTGGCATAAGTTAAAAAATAAAAATACTTTGCACTTCTGTCATGCCATTTAATGCACATGTTTCAAAGACCATTCTGAAGGTGAGTAAATATCTTTATGTCCATCTTATAGATGGGGTAAGTGAGGCACACAGAGGTAATGTGACTTGTCCAGAGATAGCCACTGTCTAGCTATGTATCTGGTAGTAGAGTGTAGGTCTCCGATCCTGATTACCAAACTTGTGCTCAGTTCACTGGATTACAGCACACAATTGCATCTGTAATCTCCCTGTCATTTACCCTTAATGGCTGGTCTGTTGTCTGAGGATACACCTTCTCTGCTTCTCCCAAGGCTGCTCAGTACAATATTGTCTGCTACTGTTAAGTCCCATGAATAATTCTCTTCTGGTGTCTGAGAAGAATTTATGAAAGTGCTGAGGCTGGGCCAGAACACTGGCAAGCCGTCCCATTATAGTGGTACTGGACCTGCAGGATAGCCTCATCTTCCAGGGGATACAGACTGATGGCTCCATTGATATAAGGTTACTTGTGCCATTCGGAGCTGTTATTTGATGAGCATGTAACTGCTCCAAGGTGCTCCTGAATCGGTATGGGTTATAAAAAAATGGCATTAAAATGTAGCACTTATGGGTGTCCTATACTATTATAACCAGCCCCACTACAAAATATTACTCTGATTCATGACACATCTAATCATTTCATATACTTAGTAGTGTTATCACAAACTTGGAGAATAGTGTTGTAGGTGATCTAAATATGGCTTATAGGCTCTCGCCCTTGGTGGTTCTCTAATAAAACTCACACACATCTAGAAATAGTCTAGTCTACACTGGAGCTGATTTAAAGGAAAAGGTGTAGGCACTCTGTGTAGTGTCCTAATTCTACAAAGTACACAAGCATTTCTAATTAAGCCCCTAGAACACTGTCCTTGTCCCCTAGGGCTCCTTCAAGTCCCCCTTTGATCATATAGGATCCTCTTTGATCCTGGAATATTTTGTCATATTGTTTTATACCATATAGAAGTAGTCATGTGTGATTTTGTTGGGAGACCGAAGCACTGGAGAAATCAAAAGGTCTATGGTTACTGGCCACCTTTGCCCTAAGAAAAATTTAAAATAAGATTCTGAGCATTACTTGATGGTTACAGTGGGGGCCTTGTCCTGTCACCTTCCTTTTGGCATGTCATATTTGTAACCTACATGTTCTGCTTGACTAATTTCTCAAGGTTGATCTGCCTTTCCAGTTCCTGCTCTTCTATCAGTGCCATTGACTATTTGCCCTGTAAAGAGGCAGGAGGACTATTTCTGTCTGAGTCTTTAGCTGATCTCGTTTGTCTGCAGCATGTTCCTGTATCCCTTGATAACTGCCTTCCCAGTGGGGTCTGCTCTTTCAAGCCTTGCATTAGAGCAGATCATAGTCCCTTTGCTCTCAGCCCTTCATGGGCTACTTCTCTTGTCTGTGACTCTCTCAGGCTCTAATTTCAGCTGTCTACATTTTGGTTTCCCTTTTGTAGCTAGACATAAGGATGCTGCCTCCTTTTTGCTATTTTCACACTAACTGTCTCCTTGGCACTTCCTATTTTACACATGTGATCCAGTAAGGGTAATCCTACACTGTCTAAATAGCAATTAGAATTTAACTAGGGATGCCATGTTCTTGATAATTGATTGCTGAGATAATGGGAAGGGTAGGGTGTTTCCATTAAAGCTGCTACTATTTCTGACTGGCATCACTTAACAAATGGTTACCAGCAGATACACTGGTTTATACTCCCTAGATTAATGGGTTCTAGCTGATGGCAGGCTAAGCTTCATTGTTAATAATGGCGAGATGGGGCATAGACTTGTAATCTCTGCACTGGTATGTCTGTCTATCTCTGCCAATCATTGCACTCCCTGTGCAGCTCCTTCCATCTGCAGACTGATAACTATAGGTTTTTGCAGGAGGCAGGTGTCAAATTCCATGAGCAGGCGTTCCTGCAGCTGGGTGCTGTTTGTCATTATAATGAGTTGGCTCTTTACCATCTCATTTCAGAATGCCCTGAATGTGCTCGTAACCACAAGTTCCCATATTGCAGCCACAAACTGATTTATGGGTTCTTGTCTCACTGACCACACTGCTGAAACTTAGTCTGTTCCACTAATGCATTTGAAATGGATCTGGTAGGTTTTTTATAGTGCTTGCATGTTCGCTGCATAGAAGGTTGCAAAATATGCCGTCCTTATGCCCCCATGAATAAAAGAGTGATGCTGACTTCCATCTGTTCCTTCATCTGGTCACCTTCCCTCCTCCAGGCCCCACTCCCTCAAAAAAATTCCTACTAGCTAGTCAATGGCAGAATCAGAATTCCTAGTCACATGTGTAAGTTTGCCTTCCTCTCTGCCAAATGATTCTTTGTAAATAATCAAGGAAGTAGGCTCTCAAACAACAAGATGATTATTCAACTTAGTAGTATAAATAACTGATACATAGATCACCTAATTACCTCAGTCCTTCTGAACTTCATTTTTAGGATCTTGTTCTTTAGCAGGATTTCACATCCATTCTTTATGAACCTAGATAAATTGGGTCTTTTAACGTTGTTGACCATGTGACACGCTCTTGATGTGCTTTGCTTTTGTACTGCTTTTCAGCCAGTAGCTAGCCCTGGATCTGAGCCTAGGTTTGTGTTTTGTATTAATTTAAATTCAATTGTTTGGGTCTCAAAGAAGATAATAGGTATTGAATGGAAAACTTGACAGGAAAAACTGAAAATGTGTGGGGTGTTTTTTTCATTTTCAAATTAAAAAATAAGCATTTTGTGTTCTGCCAGAAAAGCTAAGTGTGAGAGGTGTGAAATCAGCTCAAATCACATAATTAAAATTTGTGTGACACTTAGTTCATCATAAAATTTTCACCAGTTTTTCACTGTCAGTTCCCCAGTTATTTCCTTATCTGAATTTACTAGTGACATTCCCAACGGGGATTCTGTTATACAAAGAGCATTAATGCTTGTGATAAGGCTCTATAACCTGAGAGATGATTACAAAATATCATAAGTAATCTAATATGGTAGTATATCTAATATGTAATGAGGACAATAACAAAGCACTATGAAGGGGACATATTTTTGTATAAACCTGCAAAAAGTTTGCACAGACTAGGCCATTTTAGTGTTTCAGATTAAAATGCTTCCAACTACCGCACATTATAACCTTCCCATACAACATTCCTGACCCTTCTGCTTTGCAACATTTTACGTTTGCAGCTGCAGCATTTTCTGGCTTATTATGTAGAGGTATATTATATGGGATATTCAGTTGGATACTGTTATACATGAAGATCAGCTCTGGTCTCACCCGGCCCGCCCTTTGATACTGCGAGATCATGGTGTAGCCCAGCTTCGATGTCAGTCCTTCCCAATAATTTGGAATTGATTTGAAATAAAATCTCATTTTATGATTCTGAAATATTTGGTTGCCTTTTCTTGACTTCTAGGTAGGAGCAGAACTAGGAGTGCCAAAATACTGGCTCTTCTACCAAAACTTGCAGTCCAGTTTTGTGAACCAAAGAAATGTATGTATATTATTTGCTTTAGTTGCTTGGCACATTTGGATACTTAACTTAAAAGAATCTGTATGTGAAATTCTCCTGTCTCTGATACAGAATTCAGCACTAATAATCAAACTAGAAAAAAATAATCAGGGATTACAAAGATGGAGGAATTAAAAATAAGAGAGTGCAGAAATGGGGGACACATTTGTGGTGTTCCAGTAATCCCACCCGCTGATTGGTCAGATGATTCCTTCTCCTTGGGATCTTCCCACACAAATATTTTAAGCATACAGACCAGGAAAGTGGAGCTAGTTGAAAAATTTCCATTGAAACTATTTTTTAAACAGAAAATGGAGGGTTGACTAAATCAACTTTTGTGCAAAAATATCTTCTTCCAGGTTTTCCCCCGCTGCCATGTGGGCCTGGCTCCCAAGCTGAATGACTTCTCCAATGATATACCATGGCCTCCCATGTTGCACCGCCTCCTCTCAGCATGTTGAGACACTGGTGCATCATGCAAGATGTAGTTTGACCAAAATATTTCAGGGTTGGTTGTTGCTTTTTAGTTTTTCCCCTGAGAAGTCAATTTTCTATGAGGGGGAAAAATGCTATTTGTCTACTATCTGTACTGGAGAAATCCATCCTTTTCACAGGACACAATCATGCCTCCTTTTTGTAGAAGAACAATGCATTCCTCCAACCTGGAATAAGAAAGAGTGAATCCTTTTTTTTTCCCAGCCACCCAAGGTTCTTGCTTTTCATGTAAATATATAATGAATTTAGACTGGGCTTTTAACTAGACCCATCAAAGACAACAATATACTGAATTCCTTTCTCAAGTGGAGCTTGGGACAGTTAAAAACACAATGCCATAACAGTTCTATGAAAATAGGTTTAGATTTGAAGATGAGAGGTTTAAGCAATTTGAATTGACTTCCTTCTTACAGAGAACAGTTAACAGCAGCTTAGGGATAATGTTGTTTACTAAAAAAATATGTGCTGCTGTGTCATACTGATATTTCATTGCCTCTCCCATGAATTGACTGGCTTTGTATGTGTGTGTATTTTTGTTGAGTTATTTCTGCAGGATATCCCAGTTAAGCTTGACAGCTTGTTAGCACGGAGTTCCTGCCCGAGGGCTGCTTGTAGACATATCTCATTGTACTAAACATCAACAAAATATTTGCACAGGTACAAAGCAATGGGCCAAATTCATCCCTGGGGTAAACAGGCTAACACCAAGGCTGAATTTCACTCTTCACATTGAATAAATTCTTTTTATCGCTTTGAGTACATGTTTGTGTGACACATGAGCAAAGCACTCTGCTCTTACTCTCTATTGAGAAATCTCAATGGCAGGTGACAATCATACTACAGCAAACAAAATAAGCAAAATCATACTTCTAGATGTGAACTTGCTGAGACTGGAATGAGCTCTGAAGACTTGGAGTCTGATTCAAGGACAATTGTAATCAATGGACTCCTACTGACCTCAGCAGACGTTTGATCATACCCATGATTTTTCGGTCACTTTCCATCAAAGGTGCTATTTGAAACCAGTGGGGTAAAGGGACAATGTAGCCAGCTTCTTGAAGAACAATATTTTGGTTTTGCATTGATTGTTTCACAAAATGTACTTGGGGTAAAAGTAACTATTTTTCATTAAAATTGTGAGTTTTTCACTTGAGTAAAAGTACAAACAGAAGCTCAAAAATGGAGGTTTAAAAAAAAAATCTTGTGGCCTGACCTTCAAAATTGCCATTCCTACAGTACATGCCCTCGAACAGGAAGATATCCAGTTTTCATGCACAAATGTACAACTTTGCATTTGCCACGTGTTTTGAAAATCAGGCTCTTTGGTTTCAAAAAATGTTTGTATATGGTGACAAGTGCTGCTTTCTGCGTGAAGGTTTTCAGAATGCTTTGCTGAGGGGAAAAGGAGTGTGATCTCTATTTTCAAGAGATTTGTCACTCAACCATAAACATCACTGACACCTGGCAACTGGTTTGTGATGTCTGTGAAGAGTGGATAGCCTTATTCCAGTTCCTAATGGATAGGGCACCTGTAGAGGGGTTTGGCCTGGGCTCATCCCTCTCTGGCGTGGTGGGGGCCCACACCACCTCGCTACTTCCTTCCAGTTGTTGACAGGGAATTAGCCTACCCGCTGGAGTCTCTCACCACGGCAGCAGTAGAGGCTAACACAGATAGTTATTCACGTCTGGCCCATGGTTGGTGGGCAATAGTGAGTCCAGGGCTCAGGTCCTCAGGCAGGAAATGAGCAAACAGTTATAATTAGCAGGCCCAGGCCCTGGGTCAGGGTAGGGCAGCAGAAAGTCAATGGCTCAGGCACAAATGCAGGTAAACAACCAGCCCAGGCTCTTGGCTCAGAGGGGCCTGGGAGATGGGGAGACTGCCACCCATAAGTTAGATGGCAGGGAATACACAGTCCCACCCACTCCACTGTATCCCAGCCCAGGGGCCTAGCAGCAGCAGAAGGCCTGCCTCTGAGTCAGTGGGGATCCTGGCTGCAACACACTGACATAGGCTCTGGCACTGCTACAGCCAGACTACGGTCGGTTGCCCCGGGCTACTTCCTAACTCCCCCTGTAGAGGTTTCTGGGTCTGGATGGTGTCCTCCATGGGGTCAAGTACCATGGGCTCCTCTGGGTAACTGGCGAGGGGCAGGCTTGGCAGCTCCTCCAGGCTCTGGTCAACATCAGGTGTTGGTTGGGCGGGCCAGTCTTTGGGTCCGCCACCGGTTGCTGGGGTCTCCCAACCGGGAGCTGGGCTGCAGGCGTCTGGCCTCTCTGGCGGCTGCTCCTCTAGTGAGCTCTGGGGTTGGGCTTTTATACTTCCTGTCCTGCGCCTTGACCTCTGGGGGGAGGGCGCAGGACACGCTGGCTCCACCCACTTTGTTGTCCAGAGGGGCTCTTCCCTCTCCGGAGCAACTGGGGGCCACACTGCCTCACTACAGTACCCACTTTACAAAACCCACCATGACATTTGGCATTTTGATTTGTTAGATTGGATGGTCTTCAGAACAGGAACTGTGTGTATACGTGTTTACATGGCACCTGGGAGCCCTAATCCTGATTGTGTGCTACTGGATTATACATATTAATTAATAATTGACAATGTTATAAGCAGGTATAGACCAGATGCGAAAGACTTGGAGCTTGATCCTGTGAGAAGGTAGGGCTCTCAGTATCTTGTAAGATCAGGTCCCTTAAAAAGGCAAAAAGACGAGGTTACTCTTATCCCTAGAAATCTACTGTCTATCTGGGACTTTGCATTTTCGTCATTGGTGATAACGAATGTTTCAAGAACCAAGAAGAGTTCAAGTACATTGTTCTTTGAGAAAGCATGGTTGTAGCCTAATTGGTTGGGCATATATGACTCTTTATGAACTCTAGTTCCTGTCTTCTGCATCCTTTTAATAAGTCCTTCCTGTGGAGCCCCCAGGCTTCTACCTCACAATAGGTGTCCCTCCAGATTTCTCAATCATGTTTCTGTATCCTTCAAGCATTATTTGGTTTTTGTGTCTCAAATAAATAATAGGGTCACCAACCCTCTCGGATTGGCTGGGAGTCTACCAGAATCAGCCTCAATTTCCTGGTGACTATTAAAAGCAATCCAGGAGATTTTAATAGGCCAAAAGTCTGGCTGGTGGCGCAGCGGGGCTAAGGCAGGCTCCTTACCTGCCCTGGCTCTACGTGGCTCCCACAAGCAGCCGGCATGTCCAGGGGGTCTCCGTGTGCTGCCGGATATGCCACAAACAGCGTAAGATGCTGTGTTTTTTCATTACATCTGTGTGGTTTGTGCTTTGTCAGAAACACCTATACATTAAATATCAATCAAAATCAAGAAGGTAAGTATCCATATTTCCAGTGGTGAGCTGAAGCGAGTTCGCTAGAACCGGTTGTTAAATTTAGAAGCCCTTTTAGAACCAGTTGTTCCACGAGGGACAACCGGTTCTAAAAGGCTTCTAAATGTAACCAGCCAAAAGTGGCGCCTTAGGCGCTGACTCCATGGGAGCACCCAAGGGGAAAATTTGGTGGGTGCAGAGCACCCACCAGCAGCTCCCCGCCCCACCCCACCCCTGGCCCAGCTCACCTCTGCTCCACCTCCACCTCCTCCCCTGAATGCACCGCCCCGCCCTGCTTCTCCGCCCCCCCAGGCTTCCCGCGAATCAGCTGTTTGCGTGGGAAGCTGGGGCAGACTGAGAGGGAGTCTGGTGAGCTGGGGCGGGGGGGCCCGAGGAGGGCGCCCCCGCAGCAGCAGGTAACCCGGGCGGGGGAGCCGCGCAGGGGACCGCTCCCTGCCCCAGCTCACCTCCGCCACCCTCGGCCTGAGCAGGAAGCCGCCACCGAACAGCTGATTCGCGGGAAGCCGGGGGGCCGGGGCAGAGAAGCAGGGCGGTGCAGCGCGTTCAGTGGAGGAGGCAGAGCGGAGGTGAGGTGAGCTGGGGCCGGGCGTGGGGCAGGGAGCTGCCAGTGGGTGCTCTTCACCCACCACATTTTCCCTGTGGGTGCTCCAGCCCCGGAGCACCCAGGGAGTCGGCGCTTAAGGCACCACTTTTGATGTGATCAGTGAGGGAGCGGCCGCTCCCCCTGCCTCCCCTCTGGGAGCCAGAGGGACCTGCCGGATGCTTCCTGGGAGCTGCCCCAGGTAAGCAACGGCAGGACTCCTCACCTTGCCCCCCAGTAGGTCCCTCTGGCTCTTAGGGGCAGGGTGGGCACCCACTACGGTGGCCCTCGAGACCCTCCTGCCCGGTTCCAGGGGCAGTCAAGGGATGGGGAGGGGGGTGGATGGGGCAGGGGTCCTGGGGGGGGTCAAGGAACACAGGGAGGTGGAGCTGGATGGGGCAGGAGTCCTGGGGGACGGGGGTGGGCAACAACCCCCTCGTGGGGTGAGGAGGGAACCCATTGTTAAGATTTTGGCAGCTCATCACTGCATATTACTATCTAAATGACTCCCTGCATTTTTTTTCAGACCCCCAAACCAGCATTATGGGAAGTTAGTTAGATGAATCATAAACCCACTTTTAAAAACATGCCAATAACACAGGTTTACAAAACAGACTATAATAAAACATTGATAAAGCTGAGTAAATCATATCCATTTCAGCACATTCTAACTAATCCAAAGGAGTAACTAGGGTGTGTTAAGCAGGCTTTTTTTTATTTCCATGGAATAACAATCTCTTATCTTCAAAAATTAAATATTTTTATGGGTGTCATTTCTCCCCTCTCCTGCTGTTCTCCCACATTTTTCATGGACCTCCTTCCACCCAACCTAGTTTCAGCATTTTACCTGCTGAGGTTTTGTGGTTTTACCCTAGCTGATTATCCATACATGAAGAGAGCAGTTAATCCAATGAAAGACCTTCAGAAATTAGGAAGGGTTAGTTGTGTGGCCTCTCTTAGGTGGGAAGCTGCTCATGGCATTGAAAGACTCACTCTCTCTCATCCCAGGACAGGCTTACTCCTCTGGGTTGGAGCTGACCCTGACAACAAATCCCTAATTGACTAGTTTAGACGCTAGTGAATCAGTCTCCCCAATACAGGTAATTGGCTACTAAAATCATATGATGAATTTAAGTCCTCATAAATGTCACTTATATTTAATCCATAAAAGTTCACTTAGTATATTTCAATTTATTTCCTAACAACTAAAATATTTTTGTCCGCCCCTCCCCCAATCCTAGATTTCTAGAGTAAAAGCAAAAAGGCTTTCTTAGCTTTTTTTAAAGGTTTCCACCTAGTGGCCAAGTATTATCAACAAGACAGGGACATCTCTTTCAACAGCGTTCCAATGGAGAGGAAATAGATAAATGCTGCAAACTTAAATTTAGTAATGATCCCTGCACTAAACGTTCACCCGGGTTGAAATAAAATCTGTGATATAACTTTGATTATCAGGATAGAAATCACTAAATGCAATGTTAATTTCCCATCTATACACTTTTCACAAGTCCTACAAGACATTTTTGCATTAATGCCAATTTCATAGACAGTACAAAATGTGTCCTGATCCATGAAAGGCCGTAAGAAAACACCCTGTTAGTGCAAGATCCTTTGGATATAAAGTTTGGCATGGACAAATGATTTGATATCAGTTTATTAGGAATCAATTTATTGCTGTTGGACAACACATATTAGCAGTTAACCCCTAAGTTGTGCAGAGTGTGACTGTAAAAAATATTAATCAGTCTTGGATGCACAGTGGGACTAGATGAAAAATGCTGGACTGAAGGACATTCTGTAGAGTCATGTGGTATTAGTACACAGGGAGATTTTTCAGGACATTGTCCCTGGCACTTGTGTGTAATATGTCTGAACAAACATCTTCTCAATGTATTACTTCAATCTATTGTGATTAAGTTTTCTCAGCTAAACATGTTTCAGTATCTATACATGCCTATTGCCCATATAAGTTTTCACATTGTTTACATGGGCAAGCATGAGTAATGTGTACCTACAGGGCCATGGGAGGGCCACTTTACTGAATTATGTTATACACTTGTCAAAAGAATTTATTGCATAATTATCATTGTGAAATAACACATTTAGAGGGAACAGTGTAGCAACTACATAGCAATCTCACAGAAAGCAATGGTGATTCTATGAAACCTGAATTACTGTTATTTCCTGATAACTGTGCAACTACCGCATGCCGCCACTGTGTGTGCTATAGCATTGCAAGGATAAGCAGTACTGTATAACCAGCCCTGGCCCAATTCTTAAGCTGTTCTCACATAGTCACAGTAACAGTACTTTGTGGGTTTCAGCAATACACCCTTTGTAATTGCTCTTATCATGTTGACTAATTGAGATCTCTACAGGGATGCTTGTGTGACGCTTTGATGCTGATAGAAGGGGAAAAATCCCTCTGTATTGTTGGTTGTTTAATTCCAAAGTACTTTCGGGTTTTCTTTTTTTTTCTAATACTGTGATTCACTTAAGGGTCATAAAAGAAACTGGTTGTGGTGGGCAAAAGCAGACAGCAAAAGGATCAGAAGATTTGACAAACTGCACTGGATGGCTTTGACACCATGCCACGCTCCTGAGTCTCCTGTACTGGCTATCAGCATTAGATTTGCCTTAAGATCATCAGCAGGTGGAGTTGAAGCAGAAGTGTTACACCTTTCCATAAAGGTGATATCCCAAACTCTCCACTTCTCTGTAAAATGGATACTCTGCTGGCTGTTGCTTCAAAACACAATGGATTGCACACTATCTTACAGGTTTAAGCAGAGTGATCTGCTCTCTGAGTGATGAATTCATTTCAGGTGCAAAGGAGGACACTTATTTGATAAACCTGGGAACTGTGTCATACTGATTAGAAAGGTTTGGAGTATATGTGAAAAAGATAAAACGTGTGCATGCCTGATAAGATAAACATGATGTATATGAACCTGTGTATATACTGCAAATAACTATATAAATATGACTTAGTTCATTTGTTTCATGAGGATCAGTGTATTTGCGTAGGGGAGGAGAGGACAAATCTTGTCTGCAATCCTGACGGTTCAGTTAACAATTGACAAGGTCATTCTTTGTATCCTGGCAATTTTAAAGCAGTGTCTTTAAGAGCAAAAATATTCATTGATAAACTAAGCAAACAATATGCATTTATTTTGTTTGATACAATAGCTGCATACTCTTGGGGAGTAAAAGTTGGGAAACTGAGTCACACATCCACCCAGTTTACGCTTAATCAGATTTTGCCTTTATACAATTTCAGACAGAATTATTGTCATTTACAGGGTCTGGGCACACACTTATGCCAGGCAAATAATAACAGACAGGGCAAAATTGGTACATGGGCCCAAATTACCACATTCTGGGGCACAGAGAAGTTCTTCCACCTTCCATGATAATTGTCACCTTCTCTGATCCCTTGGACTGGTCCTTCAGTCCTGTTCTTCAGTTTCTGTTCTGGCGTTTCTCCAGTTTGGGCCCATGTTCACTTAGCTGTTTTGTACATTTCTACATTACAGATTATTTAATCTTTATCAAATCAGTTTTTTAGCACATTAACCCTTTTGATTTTAGGTAACCCATATATTAAGCACGTGTAAGTTTCCATTACCCAATTTCTGTGTTTTTCCTGCTGGTTTTGCAGTTTCTGGGTCATGTCATTTTATGTCACCCTGCCCTAGGACAGGGAAAGGGGAGGAGGGTTACTTATCTTTACTTATCATTTGTGTTTCTCCCATTTGCATCTTTCAACACAATGTTACCTTTGTTCTGTCAGCAGCATCATTTTAAGAAGATTACCAGTTCTATCTAAAAGAAGAATTGGGAAAACCACACTTCTGCCAGCAAGGGCTTGGCCTAAGTGTTACCTCTTCTGTACTCATTCACGATCCATAATTAAAACCATCAGAATATAGCTATCAAAGCTCTTAATCTCGCTGTTAATGGTTCTTCATTTTATATTTCAATGTTATAAGTCAGTATTTGTTATTCTGTGCTACCCTTAGTATATTAGAAAGGTGTGAGGGAGCTATGGAAAACACACTGATTCTTTAATGTCAACATTTCTTATCTTCTTTAAACATAGGTTTTTCATTCAAAGTCCAGTTTTGTTTGTGAATCATTATAAATATACTTCATTAGAAATTTTCCTGTGAGTGCATTTTGAGGGGTGTTTCAATTTTAGGGTCTTGATATTTAGTTGTTTTTAATGGTACCCGAACAATCCCTACCATTTACAACTTTACAAATATGGCGAACACCTTGAGAAAAATTGTCTTCAGTGAGACCCTAAGTATTTATGTGGGAAGCAGGCTTTCCGATGAGCAGTTGTAAAACTGCCACAGGGCATAAACCATGTTTGGAATGCATTCAGATAGAGCTGGTCATGAATTATAAACATATTTTGTGACTGTTCCTGAGCAAGTTGGCCACTGGGGTTAATTGTCATATAGTCATGCGTTTATGACCAAATAGAAATGTGAATCCTGGCTTACTTTGTGGTCCTGAAGCCCCAAAGGAGTTACCAAAAGCAGCAGATAGCAATTACAGGCTGAAAGTTTGGAAGGGGGAGAAAAAAATGTGAGAGATCTGCTTTCAAAGTTTATTTTGATTGCATTAATCCAAAATAAATTGTTTGTTTTTAAATCTCACCTGTGGAAAAGGCAATAACACCTGCTTTTCCTATTCCTGTTACAGCACTGGCTTCACATAGTGCTAATTTCTGTTTAATGCTCATTAAATTGCAGCAAAGAGAATTGTGAAGCTCCCTCCCTCCCCCCTCTCAAAAAAAAAAAAAAGAATAAATGTACTTCCAGTGCTGATAACCTTACTTCTGTGAGGCAGCAAAACTACTGCTTAATTTTATGCACAGTAGGAAAGCCGCTAGCGATCTGGAGGTTGATTATAGAAACCATGATGCGGAGAACAGGAAAGAGCTTCATTTGTAATATATAATGGCATAAAGGATGTATAGATGGCCACCTCTGAAACTGCTACATGGTCATTGGGGCTACATGGGATAACTTATAGTTAATGTGAGCTAACACAGTACTGCATCTGGCAACTAAATCCTGCTGCAGATTTAATCAGTTACCATGGTCTGTCTATGCACACTCTGCACAGGGATTAAAATAAGGGGGAGTGGAGGACATCACAGCTCCCTTTCCTCCTGCTAAAAGCAGAGTAGAGATCCACCTTCTCTCCCTGGCTTGAGGAGGCATTCCTCCTCAATGGCTCTCCTTACTTCCTGGCAGTTGTGGTGGGAGCTCTCCTTCCTGTTTTAATCTATTTTAACTACAGATCCTGCATGCTGCTTCAGCTGGTATTCAAAAGGGAGACTTGTGCTCTGTAGGGAGACATTCCACCAGCGGACGGAAAAAGGAATGTTGTCTTGGTCATGCCAGCAAGAACTCTGTGAAGCCTGTCTCAGCTGCAAGTTGCTGTCTGCTTACAGTACCTTACAATAAAGTCATTTTATTTTACTTAAACATATCCTATCGTGCCCCATAAAGTTCCCATTATGAGCATAACCCTGTAAATAGCATTGATCATAATTGTACTATGTCAATTGCTACACTCCTTTACACGTTACCTTTGAGCCCTTATAGTGAGAGAGAAAGTTCATAACGGTCAGCATTCTGTAAAATTGTCATTAGGCACGTTAAATGTGTGCACAAGGGGGCAAATCCTTTGCCTAGCACCAAGCCCAACAGGCTGGGAGGTTAGGTCGAAGAGCTGTGGCAGAACCACTTTATAGAGACCGTTCCAGCCCAATAGCTGCATTAGTTTCTGTGGCCCTTTGTACAACCCCGCTACATGGAGGAAGATGGCAGGTTTCACATAGTGCTCAGGACCCTGGTCTCTCCTATAGTTCACCCATGTCCGGGGGGGGGGTGTGTGTGTGTGTGTGTGTGTGTGTGTGTGTGTGTGTGTGTGTGTGTGTGAGGAGGGAGGGAGGGGGGAGATGCTGCAAAGGGGCTTCCTGGAACTCAGCTCTGCATGCTGCAGGGATGTCCCAGAGTAGTTGGTCCCTGTGAGTAGATGAGCCCACTTTCCTGGTGTCAGAGCAGATGGACCCAATTGAGCCAATTCAAGGGGGCAGGGCTACTCCTTGGGCTATAAAGGCCTGTCAGAGGGCTGGAAGAGGAGGAGTGATTGAGGCAGGCTGAGCCCAAGGAAAGGAGTGAAGCTGACTCTGGTGGTGAGACTCCGGACCAAGGGGCCAGGTACTCAGGAAGATAGCCCTGGAACTGGTGTTCCAGAAGGGAAACAGAGTAGGCTGAAAGAGAAGTGGCTCTGACAAGGGGAGCTGTCTGGAACTGGGAAGCTGCAAGAAGCAGGATTACCAGATACTCCTGGGAGGGAAGGCCATCAGGGTGAACTGAGGAACTGTTTTTGTTTTATATGCTTATGTTTGGACAAATAAGCCTACTTCAAGGAGATTGGGCATGGCCTACTTCAGTTGGCCTGCTTCTCCATTGAAGCCCACTTCAGTTGAGACTTGTTAGGCTGGGGAGAAACCATGCTGTGTTCCACATGCTGGGAAATGTGGGTATTTTGATTGGCCCCTGATACAAGGGGAGAATGAGTTAGATCTTTGGTGCTTGGTGAAGAGGGAGAAAACTAAGACAAAGTGCTGCTGCAGAGCAAGCGTTGGCTATGAGGGAATGCTTGGGAGGGGGCCACCGTAATACACTTGCCCTTAACCTTAGGCTGCAGAAATACACCACTCCCAGCAAAAGGATTATCCCCTACACAAGCTATGGGGTTTATTCACTTTTTAGTTTTACTGTGACTGTGTGTGGTCATCTTTCAGCTACTTGTCTACTTAACAAACAACATTTGTGGGGGTGAAACGGTTTTCTAAAGAGCTGCAGTTGCATCTTATTTGTACTGAGATAGCACCTAGGAACTGCAGTCACTGACAAGGTCCCCATTGTGGTAGGTGCTGTACAAACACAAAACAAAAAATAGTCCCTGCCAAAAAAGCGTATAGTCTAAACAATAGCTTAATCAAAAATACAAATGAATAAAATACCACTGAGAAATGCGCACAGCTGAAAAGGTGGAACTTCAAATAAATAACACCACAGGTATTGTGAATCTCACTTCTCAGCAGCAATAAGTGCTATTGTACAAAAAAACTCGAAACACTGAGTCAAAAACCATGCACTTGCATAAGAGTGAGCTCTAAATGTTCAGTGATATGTGATTCTTAGTTATTCTTGTTGTTTGCATTATCTTAGTGCCTAAAATCTGCTATTGAGATCAAGGTCCCATTGTGAGCCCTCTACAAACAATTAGTGAGAAACGGTTCCTGCCCCAAAAAGTCATAGTATAAATAGACAGATAATGAATAGGAATTTAGGATTACATGATTGACATTCCAGGGTCAAATGACATTACAAATACCTGCAGAAGATAGGAAAGTGCAGGACAAGTCTTAAGTTTTGTGATGTCTCTGACAGGGGAACAGATTCCTAAATTGTCATAAATATAAAGGGAAGGGTAAACTCCTTTAAATCCCTCGTGGCCAGAGGAAAAACCCTTTCACCTGTAAAGGGTTAAGAAGCTAAGACAACCTTGCTGCCACCATGTCAAGGGTCCTTCCCCACTCTGAACTTTAGGGTACAGATGTGGGGACCTGCATGAAAAAAACCCTAAGCTTATTTTTACCAGCTTAGGTTAAAAATTCCCCAAGGTACAAACTATTTTACCTTTTGTCCCTGGACTTTTTTCCTGCCACCACCAGGCGTATACCAAATATAACAGGGAAAGAGCCCGCTTGGAAACGACTTTCCCCCAAAAAATCTCCCCAAGCCCTACACCCCCTTTCCTGGGGAAGGCTTGATAAAAATCCTCACCAATTTGCATAGGTGAACACAGACCCAAACTGTTGGATCTTAAGAACAATGAAAAAGCAATCAGGTTCTTAAAAAAAGAATTTTAATTAAAGAAAAAGTAAAACAATCACCTCTGTAAATACCTTACAGGGTAATCAGATTCAAAACATAGAGAATCCCTCTAGGAAAAACCTTAAGTTACAAAAAGACACAAAAACAGGAATATCCATTCCATGCAGCACAACTTATTTTATCAGCCATTTAAACAAAACAGAATCTAACGCATATCTAACTAGATTGCTTATTAGCCCTTTCCAGGAGTTCTGACCTGCATTCCTGCTCTGGTCCCGGCAAAAGCAACACACAGACCAAGAGAACCCCCCTCCAGCTTTGAAAGTATCTTATCTCCTCATTGGTCATTTTGGTCAGGTGCCAGCGTGGTTGTCTTAGCTCCTTAACCCTTTACAGGTGAAAGGGCTTTTCCTCTGGCCAGGCGGGATTTAAAGGTGTTTACCCTTCCCTTTATATTTATGACAATTCGTAATTTTGATTAGTATCTTTTTTATTTTTAACCATTTTTTTTTCTATTTGTAACTATTTTAATTTCCCAGTTTCAGGAGATTAAGGAGGTTAGTATTGGGGTAGGGCAGCACTGACAGAGAGTCTGCCTGTGCAGCTGAGGGGCCTGAGATACCTGGGTGCAAGTTGTGAGGGAGGCTGTGGTTCTGGCCCAGTGGAGCAGAGACCTTCAGTCAGGGCTGGTAGAAGGAGAAGGACCACCCTTGGTGTTGAACAACTCTTGCCCTGGGACAGCCCCCACGCTCCATGCTGGAGAGTCAGTGAGCAGGACTGTGACAATGGAGCTGCAGAGGGCTTGCTGTGGGAGGGTGACACCACAGCCTGCAGGTGCGAGGTACTGGGACCTGCAGGACAGAGCAGAGACTGTTGGCCAGGGCCATGTGAATGAGGAGGCTTCCCTGGCTGCAGGGGAGACTCCTCTGTTGCTGAATGTCTCCTTTCTAGGACTGCCTCCTCACAGTGACACCAAACTATGTGGGAGCTAGGTATGGGGGAGGCTGCACTTGACAACCTTTACCAATGGATATTTTTTCCCATTAATTTCTGTTTACCTGAAATCGATGTTTACCAACACTAATGTTTAAATTGAATCCTACCAAGCCTATGTATGCAGATGGAATACAGCTACCTGATTGATACTTGCAGGATGATGATCAGCAGCCAGTTTATTTGGGCATCATGCCACAGAATTTCCTGTCACCTCTAATCTTTCTCACTATGCATCCCAGGTTGCCCTCCAGTGAGGGATGTATAGTTTCATCTGGGGAATTTACCAGATCAATTTTTTAAAGTAAAGAGCTCAGCATTGGATGCACTAAGCAGTGTCCTCCTCTTTGTAACAATGTCCCCAGCAGGGCTGAATGAAGAGGCATGTTTAGTATGTAACTGATCGCAGTAGACAACAACCATTGTTGTCAGATGATTCTTCAATTAATGGTTGTGCAGTGCTTTGAAGAGGCAAAGTGTCATATCAGTGCTAAGTATCATTATTATTATTATTCAGTTCCCAGTAGATTATAGAGTAGGTGCATTGTGATGGTATTTCCTCCTTGGAATTTAGTTCTAACATGGTTGCAAATGGGAATGTGCACAGGGCTTTCTAGCTGTGACAATTTAAAAGAGTGAGATTTCAAAAGATCAGAAGTGAGATTTTAAATGTTTCATTGAAGCTCATTGCAAAACACTTCCTCATAAGAGTGAGATACTTTAACTACTGCCTGAAAATTAATCCCAGACAATTCTTCTCTCACTCCAAATGAGTGACAGCTAGCTGGTGTATAGAAGCTAGTAACGGTATGTGTTGGGGTCCAAAATGTAGATACAAATGCAAGTAACATGAACATTACACTCCCATCAGAGTAACTCCTTGTCAAGCCTAAAACAAAAAAACCCCACCCAAACAAACAAACAGTCAGCTAATTGAGTTCTAATAGAAAAAGAAAACCTGCATCCAAAAATAAAAGAATGTAAAACTTCTGAGCCTAGAAAGTCCACTGACTCCTACTTCTTGTACAGCCAATCACTCAGAAAAACAAGTTTGTTTATATCTGCCAGAGAAAATGCTGTCCACATCGGACTTTCAGATGACACTGTAAACAAGAATGGCACCGTTATAGTCAGTGTCACAAGATATTTACATGCCAGATGCGGTAAAGATTCATATGTCCCTTCATGCTTTAACCACCATTCCAGGGGACATGTGGCTGTGCTGATGACGGGTTCTGCTAGAAAATGATCCAAAACAGTGCAGATCGATGCAAGTCCATTTTCATCATCTGTGTCAGATGCCAACAGCAGAAGGTTGATTTTCCTTTATGGTGTTCTGGTTCTGTAGTTTCTGTATCAGAGTGTTGTGCTTTTAAGACTTCTGAAAGCATGCTCCACACTTCGTCCCTCTCACATTTTGGAAGGCACTTCAGATTCTTAAACCTTGGGTTGAGTGCTGTAACTATCTTTAGAAATCTTACATTAGTACTGTGACAAAGTTCTTCCTCTATCTTGGTGGGTCTTGCGCTTATTGGCAGATTTGCTCGCCTCAGAGATTCATAGCAGCTCTCAGTTTGGCCGTTTTCATGAACCCACAGTCCAGGTCAACTCCTCCTGTGTCTGATCAGGAGTTGGGAGGTTTGGGGGGAACCCGGGCCCGCCCTCTACTCCAGGTTCCAGCCCAGGGCCCTGTGGAATGCAGATGTCTAGAGTGCCTCCTGGAACAGTTGTGCGACAGCTACAACTCCCTGGGCTACTTCCCCATGGCCTCCTCCCAACATCTTCTTTATCCTCACCATAGGACCTCCCTCCTGGTGTCTGATAATGCTTGTAATCCTCAGTTCTCCAGCAGTCCACATTCTCATGCTCAGCTCCTCACATGCACCACAAACTGAAGTGAGCTCTTTTTCTAAACCCAGGTGCCCCGATTAGCCTGCCTTAATTGATTCTAGCAGCATCTTGATTGGCTGCAAGTGTCCTAATCAGCCTGTCTGCCTTAATTGTTTCCAGAAAGTTCCCGATTGTTCTGGAACCTTTCCTGCTCCCTTACCCAGGGAAAAGGGACCTCCTTTGCTTGCTGCTACTCTATTTGTTTTCTATGCTCTCCTAAAGAACGCTGGCCAGGGCTTTTCTTACTTTTTGACCCTGCTTCAGTTCCCCCCGCCGACCGGGCCAGACGCTTTTTCTTCGTTTTGTTTTTTTTGCTGGTTTTTTTGCTGCCGTTCGAGTGCCAGCTTGCTGCCAAGCCCTCCCACGCCTGCTTTCGGACGCTGCTATTGCTCCAGCTGAAACCCCCGGGGGGGGAGCTGCTGACCCGCTCCCCGGTGGAGGGGAGTGGAAGCCCCCAGACCCAGCCGTTTGCTGTTCGTTTGTGGACCTGTAATTAATCGACAAGTTATTTTTTTTCTTCTTATCTACTTGGCATTTTTGGAATGCTCCACAAAGCCCGGGAGAGAAGACAGCCGACAAAGACATCGCCCAGGGAAGCTACAAATCATCGTGGAGGGGGCCATAAGACTGAGTAACTTTTGAACTGTACTCTCGTGTAGGGGGAGTTTGACTGTGTCTTAATTGCGTTTGTAGGGGCACAGGGGGTGTGGCACGGAGCTGCCCCCCGATCCATCGGTGCCCCCCCCAACACTACTACAACCGTCACGGGCCCCCCGCCTTCCGTCCCTGCTGGCAACTTGCCATCTGCCTTTGGATTCAGATGCTTGCTCTGAATTTCGCTGTCCGGACCAGACACAACAGCCGACCAAACGAGACTCTTTGGACAAACGCGCGTGGGTCCACGTTCCCCCCACCCCGGACTGCCCACCCCACAGTTTGCCCCTACTACCGAACCCCAACTCCTGTTTCCTCGACCCATTTGCCCCCCCTTCCCCCTGCCTGCAGCCCAACAGGGAGAAGCGGTTAATCTGCTTCCCCCTCCTCCTTCTGGTGTCTCCCCGCCTCTTCCTGCTCACGATGGCGGGGAATGAGAGGGCTGAGGCCCCTCTAACAACCTCAGCTGCCCCTCCCCCACCTACCCCCCTGCCCAACCCCCAAGCCTCCCCCCGCCACTGCTGCCAAAACACCTGCCACCGCCCCCGCTGGGGCATTGGCAGCAGGAGGCACCGGGGCGACCACTGCTGCTGCTACGCCCACTGCCCCCCCAGATTCTAGGAGAGCCCCCCCAGTTGGCCGGAAAGGCCAGGGTGTGAAGAAGGGAAAGGGTCCCGCTACAACCACCAGGCCCTCCATGGCAGGGGCTGCCCCCACCGCTGTGGCCTCGTCATTGACCATGGCATCCCTCCCCGCTGTTGCCTCCACCAGCTCTGCGAGCGTCCCTCCCCCGGCCCCCAGGGCTTATGCCCCGGCGGTAGCAGCCCCTCCACTGTCTGCCGCCTCATCATCTCGCCCACCCACCACCTCCGCTACCATCAATAGCGGCCAGGGCTCCTTCCCCACCATGACCAGGAAGCACGGCTTTCATTGCCTCCCGATGCCCACTTCGCCCCACGTGGAGACATACCGTGCAGGCACTGGCGAGGGTGGTAGGACCCATGGCTATTGTGGTGGCCTCCAAAATGTTTGGGAAGGTCGTCTTTTTCTTAGCATCGGAGGCTGCCGCCCAGGAGGCAGTGGAGAAGGGCCTGGCGGTGGGGGGAGTGTTCGTTCCCCGGGAACCACTAGAGGACCTGGGCGTCCGCCTAGTCCTGACCTCCATCCCTCCTTTTCTACCCAATGCTGCCCTGTTACCCGCTCTCTCCACCCTGGGGAAACCCGTTTCTGTCATCAGCCCTCTCCCGTTGGGCTGCAAGGACCCCACCCTCCGTCACATACTTTCGTTCTGCCGGCAAGTGCAGCTTCTACCGCCGCCGCCGGCGCGTGACGGAGAGGCGCTCGAGGGGTCCTTCCTAGTCTCCTACCAGGGAGCCCGCTATCGGGTCTTTTACTCCACAGGAGAGGCCTGGTGCTACCTCTGCCAATCAGCGGGGCATGTCCGAAGAGACTGCCTCTTCGCCCAGCGGGGAGGGGCATCCGAGACCCCCGAGACCCGGCAGGACATCGGCTCCGTTGTTGCGACGCCCCTGGCCGCCCGGTACCTGAAACCACCTCTCCTCCTGCTCGGGCCCAAGAGACACCTCCTCTACAATGCCCAGACAAGCGAGGGAGCCCCATCCTTGCTGTTAACAATCCAGCAGAGCCTATGGAGGAGGATGCAGCAAAGATATTACCGGGCATAGAAGAGGGCCCGCCCCATGGAGAACCGCCCCCCCCCGCATGCTGCCTCATTGTTACCCCCCCGAGCCCCTGAACCATCGCCTCTGCCCCCCCGACACGACCCCTGCTAACCAGCCCCCAGACAATGCTATGGAGGGCTGGACCCTAGTCCAGGGAAAGCGAGGCAAGTGGAAGGCTCGAGCTCCGCTCCACCCACCCGATGCGGAGGCCCCCCGGAAGACCAGGAAGGGAGGCACTGACACTGAGCCTTCCTCTATGCCCACGAGTGAGATCCATCTGCCGGTGTCAGGGGGGAAGACAAAATAGCACTGGAAGGTAGAATCTCCCCTCCATGGGAGACCCTCCCCTATAGACCCCTGAGGAAGCCCCTTCTGCCCGAATATCACCCGAACCCCCCGCGAACCCCGAAGCGACCACTGTAGCGGGCGCCAGAGGGGAGACCCCCGGGGTGGCAGAAGACGACCTCTCCTCCATGTATGAGGAGATCGAGGCCCTAGGTTTGATCCCGGTCACCCAGGGAGAGAATGACCTACTGCCGGCTGGCCTCGATCTGGGCAACCTTACTCCAGTCCCCCTTTCCCCATGCTCCTTCCCCCTAACTGCCTTCCCGGGCTGGCACCCTACAGAAGGTGGTCCACCACCTGATGCCATGGCTGCCAAATCCACCACAAAGCCTGCACCTAGCATCACTGGGAACTCCCTCCCCCTCCCCCCCTTAACCCTCGAATCTGCTTGGGAGATTGCCTTGCCTCTCAGCTGCTTGCCTCCCGAAGCCCAGAGCCTCGCCTCTGCCTCCGCCCCCACCCCTGTCCCTGCCCAATCCACCTCCTCCTGCAATGCTATTGCCGCCTCTGTGGTTATTTCTTTCCCTTTTTTTGCGGATCCCCCGCAAGGAGCAGCCTTTGCATTTTCCTGCTGCGACCCATTAGGAGCTGCAATTTTCTCTCCGCCATCCCCTTCTACCCCAAGGCTTGAGACAGACCTAATAACTTTAGCCCATCAGATGCCCCGTCGGTGGTCCGCACCCTGCCTGCCCGCCTCAGCGGACCACAAGGCCGCACCAAGAGCCCCACCAGGGAATAACCGGGAAATTGCAACCCACCCCCCCATGAGCTGCGAAAAGCGTTGCGGGAGTTTTTAGAAGACGTCCGTGGCTCCCGCAACAGGGTACAGCTAGCTCTCCAGCTATGGGGGGACTTTGATCACATCCTCCAGGCCACAAGGGCCCTTATAAAGGAGGGTAGAGGGAAAGGAAGGCACGGTCCCACGGCCTACGGGCGCGCCCATAGCTTCCGTGATGATTTACTCACTTACGGGATGGGTCACGGATTGTTGCGTGACCCGCCGGGGGCCGCAAACACCCCCACCAACAAGGAACCCCCACCCCCCCCAGCCCTCCGCATGACGCCTCTCATTATCGCAACTTTGAACACCAGGGGCTGTAGGATGACTCTCCGCAGGTCCCAGGTGCTCTCTTACCTTCGGGAAGGGGGGTACTCTGTGGTTTTCCTGCAGGAGACCCATACGGATCCGACCGCTGAGGACAGCTGGCGGCTGGAGTGGGGGGACGGGGTCTACTTTAGCCACTTCACGCTTCGACAAGCTGGAGTGGCGACCCTGTTCTCCCCCAACCTACGGCCCGAGGTGCTAGGGGTCACTGAGGCCATGCCGGGCCACCTGCTGCATCTCCGAGTCCATATGGAGGGGCTCGTGGTCAACCTCGTTAACATCTATGCCCCAACAATGAGCCCAAAGCGCCGCAATTCTATCAGAGGGTGTCCAACTTCCTCGGCACCCTAGATTCTCACGAGTGCCTAGTCCTGGGAGGGGACTTTAACACGACCCTCGAGGAGCAGGACCGCTCAGGGGCCGAGCTGAGCCCAGCCGCCGCAAACATTCTCCGAGGAATAGTCGAACATCACTCCCTAGTGGACGTCTGGCATGACCACCACCCGGATGACACTTCCACGTTCACCTTTGTCCGAGTGGAGGCCCATTGGTCACAGCACTCTTGGTTGGACCGTATTTATTTATCCTGTTTCCATCTTTCACGAGCCCACTCCTCCAACATTCGGCTGGCCCCTTTCTCTGACCACCATCTAGCCACCATAACAGCCTCCCTCCATGCAGAGGGGCCGGGGCCAGCCTATTGGCACTTTAACAACAGCCTGTTGGAGGATGAGGGCTTCGTGACGTCCTTCCAGGAGTTCTGGCTGGCCTAGCGAGAGCAGCGGCGTGCCTTTCCCTCAGCGCGGCGATGGTGGGATCTAGGGAAGGTGCGTGCCAAACTCTTCTGCCATGACTACACCTGGGGCACCAGCTGAGAAATGCAGCGATCGAGCAGTTGGAATGGGAGGTCTTAGAGATGGAGAGGCATCTGGCCGCCAGCCCCGAGGACCCGTTCCTCTGCGGAGCGTGCCGGGAGAAGCGGGAGGAGGTCCGGGCCCTCAAGGACCATCAGGCCCGAGGTGCCTTTGTTCGATCTCGCATCCGCCTCCTTTGGGAGATGGATCGCAGCTCCTGTTTCTTCTACGCCCTGGAGAAAACGAGGGGGGACAAGAAACATGTCACCTGCCTTCTAGCAGAAAACGGCACCCCATTCACGGATCCGGTGGAGATGTGTGGGAGGGCCCATGACTTCTACACAAGCCTTTTCTCCCTGGATCCGACCGATCCTGGCGCTTGCAGGGTGCTCTGGGAGGAACTCCCCATGGTCAGCGTGGGCGACCGAGACCAACTAGAGCTGCCTCTCACCCTGGCCGAGTTCTCGGAAGCCCTCCGTCGCATGCCCATCAATAAATCTCCGGGCATGGATGGGCCGACCGTGGAGTTCTACAGCGCGTTCTGGGACATCCTTGGCCCAGACCTAGCCACTGTCTGGGCCGAGTCTTTGCAGGGTGGGGTCCTCCCTCTTTTGTGCAGGCGAGCTGTGCTCACCTTGTTGCCGAAGAAGGGGGACCTCCACGACTTATGAAATTGGCGTCCCGTCTCGCTCCTTAGCACGGACTACAAAATCGTAGCGAAAGCAATCTCGCTGCGGCTAGGGTCCGTGATGGCGGACGTGATCCACTCAGACCAGACCTACACTGTCCCAGGCCGCAGCATTTTTGACAACCTATTTCTAGTCTAAACCTTTTGGAACTCAGGCGTAGAGACTGTCTGTCATTCGCCCTCCTGTCTCTTGATCAGGAGAAGGCATTCGATAGAGTGGACCATGGGTACCTCCTGGGCACTCTGCAGGCGTTTGGATTCGGACCTCAGTTTGTGAGTTTTCTCCAGGTGCTGTACGCTTCCGCGGAGTGTCTGGTTAGGCTCAACTGGACCCTGACCGAACTGGTCAGCTTTGGGCGAGGAGTATGGCAGGGGTGCCCCCTCTCAGGCCAGCTGTATGCTCTGGCGATCGAGCCCTTCCTCTGTCTCCTCTGAAGGAGATTGACAGGGTTGGTGCTGCGGGAGCCAGAGCTGCGGCTGGTCCTGTTGGCGTACGCCAATGACTTACTCCTCGCGGTCCAGGACCCGGGCGACTTGGCGCGGGTGGAGGCTTGCCAGGCCATCTATTCGGCAGCCTCCTCCGCCCGAGTCAACTGGGTCAAGAGCTCTGGCTTGGCGGTGGGGGACTGGCGGCAGGTGAGCTCCCTACCACCTGTGCTTCAGACCATCCGATGGAGCCCAGATCCTCTGCTCTACCTAGGCATTTACCTTTCTGCCATGCACCCTTCTCCGCCAGAGAACTGGCAAAATTTAGAAGGAGGGGTGATAGAGCGGCTCTGGAAATGGACGAGGCTACTCTGATGTCTCTCCCTCCAAGGGAGAGCGCTGGTGCTTAATCAACTAGTCCTGTCCATGCTCTGGTACCGGCTCAACACCCTGGGCCTGGCCCCGGGTTTCCTGACCAACCTCCGGACATCGATTCTAGAGTTCTTTTGGTCAGGAATGCCCTGGGCCCCTGTTGGGGTTCTTCATCTACCCCTGAAGGAAGGAGGGCAGGGCCTGAAGTGTCTGCACACTCAGGTCCGTGTCTTCCGCCTCCAGGCCCTGCAGAGGCTCCTTTATAGTGCAGGTAGTTTGACATGGAGCATACTGGCGCACGCCTTCCTGCGCCGCTTCCAAGGGTTCCGATACGACCGGCAGCTCTTTTATCTCTGTCCGAGAGGTTTTCCGCAAGACCTCTCCGGGCTGCCGGTCTTCTACCAGGACCTCCTCCTGACCTGGAAACTGTTTTCAACGACCAGGTCCCTGGCGGCCACAGTGGGAGCGGATCTCCTCATGGAGCCCCTGCTACACAACCCCCAGCTTCGTCTGCAGGTGAAGAGTCCCGCTCGGTGCGCCAGAGTTTGGTCCTGGCAGAAGTCACGAGAGTCGGAGATCTCCTGGACTACGACCGGGGAGACTGGCTGGATCCCCTGACGCTCACTCAGTGCATGGGTCTCTCCAGACCTCGTACCCCCCGGCGCGTACTTCAGGAGGTGAAGGCCGCCTTGACGCCCGCTGCTCGGGCTTATCTCAACCGAGCCCTGCGCGAGGATGCACTCCGCCCACCCCCTACCGCAGGCCCGCCAGACCTTTCAGTTGGGCCCCTACCCCGTAGATCCCAACAGACCCCTCACCCTTTCACTGCGAGCCGGCTGCATGAACTGCAGCCGGTCAGCTTCCAAATCACACCACGAAAACATCTATATGCACTCACGCTTCACACCCTTCACGCCCACACCCTGGTGTCCCGCCCCGATACAAAGTGGCGGGATCTCCTGCCACCTTTGCAGGGTGAGCAGCCCCGGTGGGCCAGCTTGTATTCCACCTTGGTCCCGAGGCCCGTCGGGGACATTAGTTGGCGGCTCCTTCACAGAGCTGTGAGCACGGGCATGTTTTTGACGAGGTTCACCCCCATCTCGGATACTTGCCCTTTTTGCGATGCGAGGGAAACCCTGGCACACGTATATTTAGAGTGTGCCAGGCTGCAGCCCCTTTTCCGGCTCCTCACGAATATTTTATTACGCTTTTGGCTACACTTTTCCCCTCACCTTTTTATCTACACACTCCCCATCCATGGCCCCACAAAGTCGCGGGATCTCTTGGTTAACCTCCTCCTAGCCCTAGCTAAAACAGCCATCTATAAAACCGGAGAGAGGAGGTTGGCCAATGAAGCGTCCTGCGACTGTAGGGCCGTTTTCCGATCCTCAGTACATTCACGTATCCGGGTGGAGTTCCTCTGGGCGGCGTCCACCGACTCCCTTGACACCTCCGAGGAGCGGTGGGCGCTGTCCGAGGTTCTCTGCTCAGTGACCCCATCCGGTTCCCTCCGTCTGACCCTTTGATTGAGGGGAAGAGCGAGAGACCCCAGCCCCAGCCGTTGCCGCTGTGGATATCATCATCACTGTCACCTAGGAGAGGTCCTATCACACATGGGTGTACATCCCTCCACCCCCAAACCGCTCACCCCGCAGCCTTCCCATCTTGTCGGGCACTCTCAGGAGAGGAATAATCGGTGACACTGGGCATGGCACTAGGTAACTCGAGGGGGTGGAAGACCATGAGTGTCGAGGAAGCCCCCTGCTCTAGGCCACCAGGTAACTCAGGAGGGTGGAAGACCACGAGTGTCAAGGAAGCCCCCCCGCTCTAGGCCCAGCCTAGCCTGAACACTTCTCCCTCCTGAAGGCTGTTGTGTTATACCTTGTGTTCACTTTTGTTTTGTTGCATAGTTTTGTTTTTTCCTTTTTGGTGATTTTTTTGTAAGTGTTATGCAAATAAAATTCTTTTCTGCTTAAAAAAAAAAATCACTCTCCTGTAGTCATCTGGCCCGACCCTGTCACAGTACCTTCTTTGCATTTTGTCAAATATACAGTGAAAGTATTCTTAAAATGAACAACATGTGCTGGGTCATCATCTGAGACTGCTATAACATGACATATATGGCAGAATGCGGGTAAAACAGAGCAGGAGACATACAATTCTCCCACAAGGAGTTCAGTCACAAATTTAATTAATACATTATTTTTTAACGAGTGTCATCAGCATGGAAACATGTCCTCTGGAATGGTGGCTGAAGCATGAAGGGGCATACAAATGTTTTGCATATCTGACATGTAAATACCGTGCAATGTCGGCTACAAAAGTGCCATGCAAACACCTGTTCTCAGCTTCAGGTGACATAAGTAAGAAGTGGGTAGCATTGTATCCAATAAATGTAAACAAACTTGTTTTTCTTAGTGATTGGCTGAACAAGAAGTAGGTCTGAGTCGACTTGTAGGCGCTGGCGTTTTACATTGTTTTGTTTTTGTATGTATGTAACCAAAAAAAATCTATATTTGTAAGTTGCCCTTTTGAGATAAAGATATCACACTACAGTACTTGTATGAGGTGAATTGAAAAATACTATTTCTTTTATCACTTTTACAGTGCAAATATTTGTAATAAAAATAATAATATAAACTGAGCACTGTAAACTTTGTATTCTGTGTTGTAACTGAAATCAATATATTTGAAAATGTAGAAAAACGTCCAAAAATATTTAATACATTTCAAACTGGTATTCTATTGTTTAACAGTGCGTTTAAAACTCTAATTAATCACAATTAATATTTTCAATCATGATTAATTTTTTTTGAGTTAATATGTGAGTTAACTGCAATGAATCTGAATGAATAACTGCCTTAGTTTTCATGTATATATGCCTTTAAAAATTTGAACTCAAGAGGCTTAGTTTTGTCCCAAGTGGTTGTCCTGTGTCCTAACTGATTTGAACAAGCATAACTGAGAGACATGTCTGCTTTGATTTTGAGGGAGCTCCCCCATGATTTCGAGTTATCTTATGCAAAAAGCCAGAGACCTACTCCCATGTGACAGGAGGATTGGCCAAAGTAAATTCAGGAGCTTTTAATGCATGGTGGCAGAGTCCACATGGACAGCTAGTGTTCAGCAAACATCCCGCTTGCCACAAACTAAAGTGTTCAAAAAGACAAGCCCTAAGGTTAGATCTGATGAAGTGATGCTATTGTCCTCCATTAAAAAATAAAATAAACTTAGATTTTCAAAGCTCACTAACTTTTGTGTCGTTCCAACTAAAGCGTGGGCAGAACTCCTGATTTCCATCCACACATTGGTATGTATGTAATACAGCACAAGTCCACTGAGTCTGTATGTATGCTTGTGTAAGTGAAGCCCATGATCTGTCTCCTGCTGTAAGTACTTGAAGGATGTGGCTGGAGGCAGTATAATCTAAGGGCTACAAAAAGGGCTCAAAGAAAAGGAGTCCTTGTGGCACCTTAGAGACTAACCAATTTATTTGAGCATGAGCTTTCGTGAGCTACAGCTCACTTCATCAGATGCATACCGTGGAAACTGCAGCAGACTTTATATATACACAGAGAATATGAAACAATACCTCCTCCCACCCCACTGTTGTGCTGGTAATAGCTTATCTAAAGTGAGCATCAGGTTAGGCCATTTCCAGCACAAATCCAGGTTTTCAGAAGTCAGGACTGTTGGAGCCTTGCTCCTGACTTTCTGTGTGACTTTGAATCACAAACTCCCTGTCTTATTTTTATCCATCTGTTAAATGAATCTAATATGAGATTATGCTGTGTGAGGATTAACTGAAGTTTGTAAAGTATCTTGGGATCCATGAATACAGGAGCTGGGTGAACTAGGAGAAAAATAATGCAAACCATTTTTTGATTTGGCCATATTTGTAATCCTGTTTTGTTTGCAGGGTGGTGTTCACACTCCCTTTTCCACAAATATTCATGTAGAAATGTGGAGGAATGGCAATACATTGTGGGTGAAATTCAACCCTGTGCAAACGTTTTGTGCCACTAAAATTTCACTTAGCTCCTATTGAGGTGAATTCACTTAGGAGAGAGGCAGGATTATACAATGATTAGGACACTCCTTGGGACCTGGGAGCCCTAGCATCTTTCCCAACTCCATGCTTTTTTGTGAGACTTTGGACAAGTTGTTTAGTCTCTGTGCCTCAGTTTCCCAACTGTAAAATGGGGAAGATAATAGTTATACCTCACAGGGTGTTGTGATGACAAATACATTAAAGACTGAGGGGCTCAGATAATACAGTAATGGAGGCCAGATTAAGTACCAATAAAAGACAAATACAAATCGTGTTTGTGTGTGTGTGAAGTATTGTGTGGGTTTTTTTTGAGAATACAAAAATTTGCTGTGTGTGTGTGTGTAGGGAAACTTCACCCTCCATTGATATTTTCAGTTATCCAATCAGGCAGTACAAACAATAACATGTGCCTTGGATAACTAATAAAATGACACAAGTAAATAGTGGCAGATATAGTGAAAGCAACTAGGTCACAGACAACCCACATGCTGAAATACATTGGCAGAAATGTTTGATTGCAAAAAACAAATATGTTAGTAAAAAGCACAAGTATCTGTGAACAGCCTAAAACAGATGAAGTGGTTAAATGAATTAGGCAAATTGTGTTACAGATAGCTCACCCACCTTTACACTGAACTCTGCATTGGCAGCAACAATAAATATTTGTCTTAGCTTTCTGCTGCCACATTGAGAGGAATGCAATTCTACCATTAGGGTTTGAAGAGAACTCTTGCTCTTCTAAACATAAATATACAAAAGAAAAAGTAGTTAAATTGCATTGGATATTGTACAATGCATCCTTTCCCAATTAATTTGTCTATTCTAATGCTGTCTGTCTGATCTGGTATCTGACTTATTTAACACTGCAGGCCTGAGTTAATAATGTCCTTAGGGAATTGGCTGCTGCATTGATGTTAAACCATCTTATTTGGAGGAGCAAATGGGGACGAGATATCTCTTTATACTTTGGGACCTTAGTTACAAGTTGCAGTAGCCCACATTCCCACTGTTAACCTTAATAGGATTAGTTTGGGTATTATCAAAAGAGCAATTAACACCTGCAGATATGATCACAGATGGTATCGGAGAGGAACTCGGTTTTACACTGAAGCTCAGCTTAGACTTTCATATCTGAAACATCAGTACAAAATTGGCTACAAAGAAGAGTCATGACCTGCTATTTATATTTCGAACTGCAGCTTGTTAAGTCATGGTGAAACAATGCAATTACTATGAATAACAGTTACATTCCATCTCATCTTGTGAGTGTACATGTGCTGGCAGTGTGCTGAATGTAAAGAGAGAAGGCTCCTCCTTCTTGCTTTGTCTGCACCAACAACAATGCCCAGCGTTTGCTCTTGTCTATTTCAGAGACTGGTGAAAAGTAGGCTGCAGGGCAGCATGCTGAAAGCCTGTGCTGCAAATTTTGGAGAGCAAAACACTGGCTGAGGTTGATATGAAAACTCATTAAAAAACTTAGTATGAGGTCAGCACACACATTTAGGGCCAGATCCTGGGCCCATTAAATCTGCAGCCAGCTGAGGATTGCTCTTGCGTAATGGAATCTTCAAGTGGTATAGAGCTGGCATGACCCATGTTTCCATCCGCACAGGATGTGTCTACACTGAAGTCAGGAGGTGTGATTGCAACACCTGTAGACATACCTGAGCTAGCTTTGATGGAGCTAGACCAAAGATGGCTTGAGTAACAATAGCAGCAATGCTGCTGCAGTGCAGACAGAGATATGGGTTACCCGCACCTGTATAAAATCCTGGATATATATTTTAGCAATTGATTCCTGTGCTGTGGTGGTTTTCCAAGCTTCCTTTGATCTAGTTAGATCAATGCTAAATTGGATATGTCTATGTCTACAAGCAGCAATCATGCCTTTGGATAACAGTGTAGACAGACCCACAATCCCTGGCCTATGTCAGGGAGATGTCAGATGGCTCTGAACAAGTGATGGCTAGGGTCCTAGGTTAGGGCCCATTGTGCTAGGTGCTGTGCACAGGCATATTAAATGACAGTTCCTGTTCCCAAAGAGCTCAGAGTGAAAGGAGTTGGGGATTTTTGAAAATCCAAATGTGAAGTTTAGGCAGAATGTCCGAGTAGTGGCAGTGGACATTGAGAAGTTCTCTATGCATCCACACAACAGGTAGCAGCAGTGCAAGATTCTTCGCAATGCTTTTGTGCATTGGTCCAGATTTAGGCCCAATTCTACGTGAGAAGTTCCACTACTCAATGTGAGTAAAGGGTACAGAATTGAGTCCTTAGAGCAGTGGTTCTCAACTGTGATCCACTGCCTGTTCAGGGAAAGCCCCTGGCACGCCGGGCCGCTTTGTTTATCTACCGCGTCCGCAGGTTAGGCCGATCGCAGCTCCCACTGCCCAAGGTTCGCCGATCCAGGCCAATGGAGAAAAGCGGCAGAAAGTGGAGCAGGCTGAGGGATATGCTGGCCGCCCTTTCCGCAGCCCCCATTGGCCTGGAGCAGCGAACCGCGGCCAGTGGGAGACGTGATCGGCCGAACCTGCAGACGTGGTAAGTAAACAAACCGGCCCGGCGCGCCAGGGGCTTTCCCTGAACAAGCAGTGGACCACAGTTGAGACCCACTGCCTTAGAGAAGTCACCTGTAGGCCTTGTCTACACTAGAAAGGATTTGCTGAAGATGTAGCTTATACCAGCAAAAGAGTTCTTTTGCCAATATATAGCTTACACCAGTTCACTGAACAAAATAGGCTGTATCAGCAAAATGTCTTTTTCATGGGTACACTACAGCTTTTTACTAGTGTAGTTTTGTGGGTTACAAGTGCGATTCTCCCCCGTACACACACATACTTCTAACAACTATGCTGGCTAAACTTTTAAGAGTAAACTAGACCTCAGGGGGAGCAGGTAGTTCTCTCTTATGAACATGCAGACTTTGTTGTTTCAACAAAGGCATCAATCAGAAACTATTTTTCCCCTGATGTTGACATTTTTCTGCTGGGAATTGGATTAAGCCCATCAAGCTGATTCACAAAAAAACATAAAAGGAGGTCGCTGCTGACACTCAAGCCTGATCCGAAAGAATGATATGAAAGGGAAAAGCCCTGTATGCTTTTAGCAGTGCCCTGAGACAGTCTTCCCCCTGGATTGGGAATGATGTGTTATTCTCTGTTTTCTCTTTGGGATGGGATTGAAAGAACATTGTATAATTGCAATTTATAGTGATCCATAGAGTCAAGTAATCAAAACTAAAATGCTTTAAACTTAACTTTAATGGTGCTAGGGCATCACCCATTTAAAATGAGTGCTAAGGGAATTTTTTATGATAGTTATAAATAAATAGTTATTGGATGACCTAGAATAAAACCAAGCTTATTTTTAAGGTCATTTTTGACTGTTGAACCTGCATCTAGAGTGCTAAAATTATGCTGCCCAGGGAGTTAGGGATGCAGATATATAAAGTAATTATCTGTTCTAAGTGAACTAAGCAGTTCAAAAGAAATAGATGCTTGCCAAGCTTTCTAATCCACTGTGTCGCCTGTAGGTAAAGAAAAGAACAAGCTTAGAATAGTGGATTTAACATTAAATGTTTTGCATGGTAATCACCTCTGCGGAGAATTTCTCAGCTACTATTTGTAAATCAGATCTGTGCTGCTCAGGGAGCCAAAGGGTAGTTTTGCCATAGTTCCATGAGAACCATGTTTTATTTCCCCCAGTGCTGCACTTCGCGTGTTCTGGCATGGGGTATCAATCCTTTCATTCCACAATAGACACTGTGACAAAGATTTATCTTCCTTTCGTCTCCTGCCAAGATTAAAGAAGTCCTTTCCATGGAATATTCCTGACTCTGATGACTAGAAGGGGCTCATTCACTGAAGCTTTGAATCTAGGTCTATCCAATCATCTTCATGCATACAACACAACTTGCAAAATTGTCAATAAATCTTACTAACTCTCCCTGCTATAACGTTCCACCCATTCATTTGCTCTTCACGTACAACCTTACACATTCCTTCCTTCCAGCAGCCACAGTCCCTTCTGAATCACTCTCCACAAACAAACTCTCAGCCTTGGACGAGGGAAGTGGGAATGGACTTCCTGTCCTGGGGAAAAATAGTGTAGATAACAGCAGATTCTTCTCCCCTTGGTGCTACTGGACTTGTCTCATTTATCTCCAGGTCAAGAGAAGGGAACTGGGAGTGGAGAGGAACTCAACAGTGGGGCATGAAAGCAGTTACACCAACCTGTGATGAATTTGCTCAACTCCCTCTGATTAAGAGGTGAGCCAAAGCCATAGACCTGGCTGTTTAACAACAACAATTTCAGGGACAACTAGGAGCCTTTTCAATCCCTCTCTGGTCCAGGCTGATAATCCCTGGTAAGTCCCTCATACTGGCTGCAAAGGGTTCTGAAGGTGGTGAATGTGGAGCAATCTATTTACAATTCACAGGAAGCAGCAAACTGGACAGGTCTTAACTTTACATTGCCAGTCATCCTGTCTCTAATGTTAATAGATCAATTGTAATGAAATGCAATGGGAAAACTGATTGCAGCTATGGATTGGTCATGCACTGATAGTCGCTCAAGTGCATTCCCTGCTGTTGTTATTGCTAATTGTCTTTTAGACAATAGAGAAATTGGTAAGGTATGTGCTATTATCGCTTCTTTTCCCAATGGAAGACATATGCCCTTTCTTAACAAGTGATTGCTCATCAACTGCGATAAAAGCTGTCGGATGGTCTGTTGCTCTATGAACATCAAATGTTTCCTAGCCAGAGCCCTGACTGCTGAATATATAGCATGGCACTGATCAATCTGTTGCATCATGTAAATGAACGAATAAAATGTAAATAGCCCTACCTGAAAACAAAATGGACCAGTACAGTTATGCTACCCCTGTGTGTGGTCACGTAAGGACAGTCTCACGCATCAGCAGCACCCTCTCCCACATCACTAAGTGACATGACCAGAGGAAGCAGTACTTAGTGGCAGGTCCCCCTAACAACATCTATTCAGAGAAGTCTGGAGGAGAGTTTAAAGTAAAGCTGCCAGAGGTAGCTTAAAACCTCACATGTAAGAGTGAGAATCAGCTCATAGCAAGAGGCCTGCTGGAATGTCTGGAGCAAGATTTGAAACAGTCAATACTTACCTTTGTGATTTCTTGTGCTCTCTTTGTGTGAGGAGTTTTGTGTTACACCAGGGAGCCCTTACATGCTGTTCCTTACCTGTTTCCTTTATACTGTGATTTGTGAGCTGTGGCAGGGTGTGCAGGCCCTCTGTGCCGCAGCCAGTCAGCTACAGTGCATGCGCCTCATGGTACCGTCTGTCCAGCAATTTGCTTCTTTGTCCTTGGATTTGCCATGATACCCTAATGTTAAAATGTCTCCTGCTGCTGCTCGGTGGCTGTACTTTTCTCTCCATATCCCCTTCCAGGTGCAAGAGTGTTTATCCTATTTTATGCCCTTTGCTCTCTGTAGATATGAATAGCATTTGGGGGCGGGGGCTGTGTTTACTTGTGTGCTGCTGTGCTACATGACAGCGAAAATCTCCTTTACGGCCTCCTATGGGCCTGGCTGTGTAACTTCATATTTCCACCTTTCCCATATGTGTTCATAATGCTGCCTGGGACTGGTCTCTGTGACAATTCCTCCTTCTGAGTGTTTCCTGATGGTCTGTGGTAATATTAAACCACGACATGGTACCTATTCTAGTGGCCTAGCTCTCCCTGCTGGACATTGAAATGCAGTTTCTTTTACTCTTTGGCCTGGAAAATAGGGAGGCTTGGCAGAATTTTTTGTGTGTGGGTATGTGTGTAAATTAGGTTAATATCAATATTTTTATCTTATTTTTTTTAAAATTTATTTTTAATAAATGTTCAGTTTCACAGAGATATTGCAGGGGATTTCCTACATGGTCATGCAGCCAGTAACACCACACCCCTGTAGGTGCAAGGTGCAGGAAAGGCTGCGATCCTGGTGGGACAGAACAGAGACCCGTGGCTGGGCCTGTGAGGAGGAGGAGGAACACCCTGGCTTTGGAGGATATCACCCCACTGCTGAAAAGCTCCTTTCTGGTGATGGCCCCCTCACTCCTAGTCAGTGGGTGAGTGAGTGAGCGAGCAGGGCCATGACAGCCAGGTTACAGAGCCTTCCCTGCATGGCCTCAGGGCCAGTGACACGGGATCCCAGAAGGTTCAAAGGTGGGGAGGCTGCGCTTGCCGACTCTTACTGATGCATATTTTTTCATCAGTTTATTGTCAGGTGAAATAGAGATTCACCAACAACTAATGATTTTAATATAATCCTTCCAAGCATAAAAATAATGTTTACTCACAATTAGTGGGTCCGCAGGTTTTAAGATTTGGATGAATGCTTAAATAATCCACCGTGGCAGCTCACAATCTTCTATTCTAATCTTTTTCAGGCCCTTACACCCATCCCACTGATATCTCAACACCTTCCAAGAGTGGCTAGATTCTGTCATGTGTGGCTCTTTTCTTCCTTCTTTCTTAGTCTCTCTGGGAGTGGAAGTTGTGTGTATTTTTTTTAATGCATTATGCATGTATATTAGCACAGGCAAGGTCAGAGATGTTCTCCTTGCACTTAGAATGGAAGGTGATGAGCTTGGTGATGGCTCTTAGATTTTGAGGGAATTGATTCCACAGTATGTGCCTGGTCCCCCGGAAAGCTCTGTCTCCTTCACAAACAAGCTTTACCCTGGAACCATTGTGCCAGAAGAGTGGAGCTTTCAATCATAGTGTTTGTTCCAGAAATAGGTGCTCTTTTAGGTATCTGAGGCCTTGAATGTACAGACTAAGGTCTCATATTTAATGCAATATTCTTTTGGGAAGCCAGTGTAAAGAGCAGAGGACAGATTTTCATCAGACAAACGTTTATTGTGCCATGTAGGGTAACGGGACCCTTGATTTAATAAAGTGTTTTTGCCTTTTGTTTTAAAATAAGAGACTTGTTTAGGGTTGCTAGGCATCCAGTTTTCGACAAGGGACCCTGGCGGCTCCGGTCAGAACCACTGGGCCAGGCTGTTTCAAGCCCAGTTGTGTCGCTCTAGCTTCTAGGCATAGGGGTGGCCATGGGGGCTCTGCACACTGCCCCCACCCCAAGCACTTCCTCTGCAGCTCCCATTGGAACTTGGCCGCACCTCTGCCAACAAGCTAGAGGGACATTCTGCTGCTTCCGGGGAGCTGCCCAAGGTGACCTTTGCCCGGAGCCTGCACCCCAAACACCCTCCCGCACCCTGGCCCTGAGCCTCCTTCCCCAACCAAACTGCCTCCCAGAGCCTGCACTCCACGCCTCCTCCCATGCCCCAACCCTCCTGCACTCTGAACCCATCCTGCACCCAAACTTCCTCCCAGAGCCTGCACCCCAAACCCCTGCCCCAGCCCTGAGACCCCTCCTGGAGCCTGCACCCCCTCCCATGCCCCAACGCACTGCCCAGCCCTGATCCCTGTCCTGCACCCAAACTCCCTCCCAGAGCCCACGCCCCCTTCATACCCCTACCCCAGCACCAGAGCCCCATCCTGCAACCCAAGCCCCTGCCCCAGCCTAGCGAAAATGAGCGAATAAACAAGGGTGGTGGAGAGCAATCAATGGAGGGAGGGGGGATGGAGTGAGCAGGGTGTGGCCTTGGAGAAGGGGCTGGGTGCAGGGGCATGACCTCATGGAAGGGGCGTGGCCTCATGGAAGGGGCGGGGCAAGTATGTTTGGTTTTCTGCAAATAGAAAGTTGGCAACCCTGGATTTGCTAAGGCCAATAAAGGCCTTCCTTATTCAATGGAAAGTTAATTCCATGGGTTCTGATGGCTTGTCCATGTTTTTGACTCATGCATAGCAAAATGTGGAAGTAAAAATGAAATGGCTCCATGTCTAGTTGGCAGCCGGTATCAAGTGGAGTGCCCCAAGGGTTGGTCCTCGGGCCAGTTTTGTTCAATATCTTCATAAATGATCTGGAGGATGGTGTGGATTGCACCCTCAGCAAGTTTGCAGATGACACTAAACTGGGAGGAGAGGTAGATATGCTGGAGGGTAGGGATAGAATACAGAGGGCCCTAGACAAATTAGAGGATTGGGCCAAAAGAAATCTGATGAGGCTCAACAAGGACAAGTGTAGAGTTCTGCACTTAGGACAGAAGAATCCCATGCACCGCTACAGACTAGGGACCGAATGGCTTGGCAGCAGTTCTGCAAAAAGGACCTAGGGGTTACAGTGGACAAGAAGCTGGATATGAGTCAACAGTGTGCCCTTGCTGCCAAGAAGGCCAATGGCATTTTGGGATGTATAGGTAGGGGCATTGCCAGCAGATCGAGGGGCGTGATCGTTCCCCTCTATTCGGCATTGGTGAGGCTTCATCTGGAGTACTGTGTCCAGTTTTGGGCCCCACACAACAAGAAGGATGTGGAAAAATTGGAAAGAGTCCAGCGGAGGGAAACAAAAATGATTAGGGTACTGGAACACATGACTTATGAGGAGAGGCTGAGGGAACGGGGATTGTTTAGTCTGTGGAAGAGAAGAATGAGGAGGGATCTGATAGCTGCTTTCAACTACCTGAAAGGGGGTTCCAAAGAGGATGGATCTAGACCGTTCTCAGTGGTAGCTGATGACAGAACAAGGAGTAATGGTCTCAAGGTACAGTGGGGGAGGTTTAGGTTGGATATTAGGAAAAACTTTTTCACTAGGAGGGTGGTGAAACACTGGAATGCGTTACCTAGGGAGGTGGTGGAATCTCTTTCCTTAGATATTTTTAAGGTCAGGCTTGACAAAGCCCTGGTGGGGATGATTTAGTTGGGGATTGGTCCTGCTTTGAGCAGGGGGTTGGACTAGATGACCTCCTGAGGTCCCTTCCAACCCTGATATTCTATGATTACTTCTATTTCAGGAACAGAGCATCCTGAAGGATGCTCATGTACTCGATGGACTGGTCTGAGACCAATTTTTACTAGTTAGAGGATTTGACTTTTAGTAGAGCTTACATACCCTTTGCTAATTAACAGCAAACATCCACATACACCGTGCAATTATAGAATGTTGAACATCAGAACACTCAATACAGTTATGGAGTTCAGATTGAGACATTCTCTAACCCTTTTATGTGGGTCTATGCCAGGCCTTGTGTCAATATGATAAACTATCCAGTTTAGAAAGTAGTAATAACAGATCCTTCCGGTGATACATGCAGTTCAAACTCCAGCTTTTAAGTTGGTAAGTAAAGATCATATTTAATACCTTAGAGGAAAATGAGCTCTCAGCACAGCACGTTCTAATGGCAATTCCCAAATTCTTATGCGTTTCCTCAGTTCCCTTCCATCCCTTTTCTCTTTTGAGTCTCTCCAGTACCCTTATACTTAAGACAAAAATGCTTTTTAATCTCATAAAATGAATGGATATTGAGTAGGGGATTCCAATTAAATCTTCCTTCACATTCCCTGTTTAGGCCTCTCTTGAATCTTCCACTTTCTCATTGTACAGAAAATGTTCTGTAATTCAAATTTCATGTATACAAAATTTTAAGCAGAGAGAAAGTTTGAACTATTTTAGGTTAAAGTAATTCCTATCCACCCAGGCACGCACATTCTTCATAAAAAAACCCACAAAAACTTGAAGTGTTCCCAAGGATTATATTATGCTTCCATCCTAGTTACACTGAGAGGTGCACCTTTAGAACCATGTGGTCTCATTAATGTGCAGTTGTCACATAAGCAGGGATCATTCACCTACTGCTAAAATGCACATGTTGTTCAGCACTAATATTACCAAATGCGTTAGGGCTGGAGGCTAATAACTGTAGTTGACCTACAGATAGTACTGGGGTTAAAATCCCTAGGCAGTAATATTTGTTGGGATCAGGAAACAAAGTATGAGAGATTTATTTACATAGCTCTCTAGTATCCCTATATCCTCTCTGGGGATGCTCATTGCCCTCCTGGCATTGACTGAAAATGTTTCAGTTAAAAGACAGTCTTCTGCTGATTGATTTATCTGGTGGGAAGGTCAATAATAATGTTTTATGAAATATTCTAAAAAATCCTGGATCTTTTCTGCAGAATAACATATATAATTACTAAAGGACACTGACTGTCCAGATAAAATCATGGGCCTTATTTTCCACTCTATTACACGTAACTTCACTGATCTCAACAGAGTTATAATGGCATAAAATCAGTGTATCAGGGTGGGAAGTAAGCTCTTTGGGACAGAAATGGTATTTTGTTGTGTGTTTGTACAGTCTCTAGTACAATGGGGTCCGGGTCCATGACTGGAGCTCCTTCGTGCTATCACAGTATAAATAATAAGAATAACTTGGAATAACTACTTGAAAATCTTTGTGTTAACCACAGTAAATTGAAATATTTTTAAAACATTAACTTGCTTTGTAGCATTTATGCTATTTATTTCTTTTCTGTATTTTGCTCAGCTTGTTGGACATTAAAACTTTTCTTTCTTTCTTGCACTCAGAGTTTTACTTCTGTTTCCAGTTAGAGTATCTGTTCAGTTTTACTTTCCAGGTATCATGATCATGTGCAATGTTGTTTCAACTCACAACACTTGAGGCAATGTTTAGCAAGGTCCAGATTTTCCACTGTTGTACATCTGCATGCAAATGACTAGTTATGTCGCGACTGAAAAGCAGAGCCAAATGTGTGTAGCAACACTTAGCAAAGTGCTCTGAAGATTATTGCTATTTATAATTAAATCCCAAACTCCCCTTTTTATTGTGATTTTTAAAGAAATATATTGAAATACTTATTTGTTAGTCTTCAGGTGAAGCAAAGATTACAGTGCTCCTTTAAACCCATTGTGGTTCTACTTATAAAAAAAATCTGAATAAACTTTAAGGCAAAGATTTTGATTTACTGCAGAAAAAAATCATTTAGTGAAGTCAAGAGTTTAGTTGAACTCTTTCTGTTTACAAAGATGTTTTTAAAGCTGCTAGAGATGAGCTAAAATTGTATATAATAAAATATTGGCACAATGGGGTTTCCTAATATATTCTTTTGCTGGTTATGAAATATCACTTTGGAGGTTTAGCACTGAGAGATTTCAGTTTGGTGATGGGGGTGGGAGGGGAATCCTTGACACCATAAAAGAAGCTTGAAATAAATAAGAGAAAATATTGCTTCTGTTTGACCACAGGGTGATACTATCGCTCAATTTACTCATTTTATCAAGGTCACTTATATAAAGATGAAAATGTTACACAGTGAGGCTCTTAAAGAATAGGGTTCAGTGAAAATTAAAGATCTCTTCTGAACATCAAACCAAGCTGAACTGTAACTGCATTTTTGTTTATAAATATTAATGTGTTATTCATAACCTTTTCATCACTATATTGGATTTACTTTACTATGCTTGGTCCCTAGCTAATATACAGTAGCGTGCAGTAAACTTACTTACACTTACATCATTAGGCAAAGACAAAGAGACCCAGACAAAGAGATGGGAAAGTTTGCTGTTGGTTTGGATCTTGACATTAGAATTAGTAGAATCAAGACTATAATCTCTCCGATGAAACAGAAGTTAAAATGCAGCTTCAGTGTTAATTAGCTGTGTCATTCTCATAAATAAATGTCTTTTATAAAGTTGAACTGTTATTAATAAATAATTAATTGGTCCCTCTTCTGTGTTCCATTTTGATGTAGGGAGAATGATTCAGTTTTATTAAAAACATTTATTTTAATTTTATGAGTATTTAAAAAGTAATCCTGCTTATTTTAACATTTGAGACATTAGGTCTCCACTTCAGCCTCTTTGCTGGAGGCCTGTGGAGAATATCTGACCAATGATGTCACACCTGGCCGTAACTCATACCTCTAACGGGCAAGGACCACTGAGAAAGACTCGAGTTTTAACTCTGAGACGGCCTTTCTATAAATCAGATGGGAACAATAATACCTAGGTGGTTTTTAGCAGTTTTAATTCTTATTAAGGCTAATCTAGTGACCTTGGGAGGGTTTTGTTAATTTAGCAATGAATAGTATACATTATCGTTTTCCTAATATGACATCACAGATATAATTTGCGTGCTATGTGATTTGCATTTTGAGGATGGGAGTTGGGGTGAGGATGTGTTACTACTATAAACTATTCAGTGTAGCTTTGCTCCAACTATGTAACATGCTTTGATTTGCTGCCAGTGTGACACTGCCAGTTTAGGTGCTGCTCTACATGTCTGCCCTTTTTTTTATTCTAGAAATATTGTGTGGAAAGAGAGCCTGGGAATAGACTAATTTTATGGAAATATTATTATGCAAACCAATGTTGCACCAGGAATGGAAGAAAGACTCTAGAGAACAGTGTATAAACCCTATCCTATGAAAATATGTTCCTATGAAAATACATATTGTTTGGGCTTCACACATTTTGTATATTATCTGCAGAATGCTAATGCTGATATCTTCTAAGTTTTTTGCCAGAGCTCAGTTCTACTGATTTTTGTAAAATCACAGCTTCAAGTTCTTAAATTTTCTCTTTCAATCCCTCGATATAATATGCTTAACACATAGTTTGAATTTTGCAAAGGAGTTGTCGTCATCTGGATCCAATGACACACTAATGACGTGCATTCTCATTCCGGTGCTAGTGTCAATTATGCATCTTTACTCTTCTAGTCTGCAGAGTGTGAAGGTACATTCTAAAAGGCACCCAAATCACCTTTATTAAAGTTATTTTGATTATTGACTTATTATTGACTCAAAACATTCAGTCTCTGTATATCAACTGACGTCTTTCAAATCAGAGAAAATCTTCTTCCTCAGTGCTGACCAACACTATTAAAACCAAGAACATGCTCCTGCAAACTCTTAATGCTGAATGTAATGACTTCAGTAAGACTGCTCAAGTAAGCTCTGTCCTCAGCAATGAACTTTATCTGTGACTGGAAGTACAGTTTTGCAGGCCCAAGCTTGCTTGAATGAAATTGGGTGAAAATAATCCCCCTAACAAGGAAAACCTCCACTCTTTTAACTAAATAGCCACACATTTTATGGCTCGTATCAATTGCACTTTCTTTATAAGGCTGCATATGTAACCCACACACCTCCTGGGTGTGGTGTTCTGTCCCATCTAGTAGCACCAACACCACTTAGAGAGAGAGTTAGATGAATCTGCTCTATAGCCATAGCCATAGCTGGCTGTTAGCTCATGGGTAAAGGCTCATGCCCTAAACTCCAGAGGTCCCTGGTTCAATCCTTCCTATCGATATTACGCATCTGTCGGCATTACAAATATATTTTATTTCAAACTTGAAGAAACAAAAAATTTCTTTTGCAGTTGTCTCTGCAATGAAGTTTTTGGTTCTGCTGTAACTCAAGCTCACTGATTGCTAATTAACTTGAGTTAACTAATAGGATTGTTAATTCTAGCTGAAGGGCCATTTTCTAGAGACAAATAGATGTAGAGAAGAGGGACCAGGAACAAATGTTTGTAAAGTTAGCCTTGACCAATAATTTGTGGTTGTGTGTGGGTACATTTGAATTTACAAATATGTAATCACAATCAAAAACTGTTGACACCTTTTTACCTTTAACTTTAAAAAAATGCATAATCAAATAGTGACTGGTTCAGAACTTGTCATTTAGAATCTTCTTTCGCCTGCCCTGGCATTCTACACACTGTGGACAGCAACTGTAGCTCTTGCAGGAATTTGTCTACATTAGTCTCTTTTTGCCTCAAGTTGAATGATTGCCAGTTAACACAAGGTAGTTTACACATTAGCAAAGTTTGATGTGGACACTCCCCAAAGTTTGTTCCAAGATACAGACCTTTGTGTTGAGCCCAAGGGTAAAGACAGAGAGAAACACAATGTACTAATTAACTGAAGCTGGTGAAAAATGAAAGCTACTTTTGGAAAACTATACATATATGTTGTGACAAAGTTCCTGCTCTACCTTGGTGGGTCTTGCACTTATTGGCGGATTTGCTCACCTTGGAGCTTCACGGCAGCCCTCAACTTGGCCGTTTTTCTGAATCCACAGTCCAGGTTGACTTCTCCTGTGTCTGACCAGGAGTTGGAGGATTTGGGGGGAACCTGGGCCCACCTTCTACTCCGGGTTCCAGCCCAGGGCCCTTTGGAATGCAGCTGTGTAGAGTGCCTCCTGGAACAGCTGTGCGACAGCTACAACTCCCTGGGCTACTTCCCCATGGCCTTCTCCCAACACCTTCTTTATCCTCACCATAGGACCTTCCTCGTGGTGTCTGATAATGCTTGTACACCTCAGTCCTCCAACAGTCCGCGTTCCTGCTCCCAGCTCCTTATATGCACACCACAAACTGAAGTGAGCTCCTTTTTAAAACCCAGGTGCCCTGATTAGCCTGCCTTAATTGATTCTAGCAGCTTCTTGATTGGCTGCAGGTGTCCTAATCAGCCTGCCTTAATTGTCTCCAGAAGGTTCCTGATTGTTCTGGAACATTCCCTGCTACGTTACCCAGGGAAAAGGGACCTACTTAGCCTGGGGCTAATATATCTGCCTTCTATTACTCTCCTATAGCCATCTAGCCCAACCCTGTCACAATGTTTATATATATATAATATCACCAAGACCTTAGAGTTGTTGTTTAGAAGGGTTTTAAATTGGGTCAATTTTTATGAAATTTATTAACTTAAAAAAAAAATTAAATGTTATCAGAATGGTTATCATAATGTTTTGTTTACTAAAACCTAGTTTATGGTAAATGAAAAATGTTGATAACTGTTTTGATAAAGTTTTAGATAACGTCTTCAATAAGAACTTTGAAAATTTTGTATAATGTCAGAAATTTCCTTTTTTCACTAAAAATTGTTGACAAGGGCCTCTTTTACTGAAAAACACCTTAATTTAAAAATATTGACCAGCTGCTGTCCTAAATTAACTTTTTTGGTGGTACTGTTATAACTGTTTTATCAAGGCAGTTGGGACCCACTTTCTTTTAAGTTCTTGAGAATTATTTGTGGTAGTGTTTCATTGGTTTAGGGCCAGATTTTCATTTAGAGAACTAAATAAGGGCAATGGGTGAAATCGTAAATTAATTGGAATCAATGCGAAAACTCTCATTTACTTCAGTGGGGCCAAGATTTTATTCCAGATTTTCAAAAGTACCCAGCAGCTCCAATTGTGACACTTACAGCCAAATTTTCAAAAGAACTCATCATCCAACAGGCTCTGTTCCTTTAAAATCTGGCCATGTAATTTTGGGGCCTAAAAAGGACCTGAGCATTTCCGAAAAACCTAGCTCCAATTGTGGGTGTCCAGTTCTTTTGAAAATCTAGCCCTTTGTCCTCCAACAGCAGATAAAAAAGAGAAGTTTACTTGAGTTAGTTGGGAATTTTCTGTGAGAATGATTTCCCGATAGAAACTATATCTTCTGCTAAATTGAAATTTTCTGCAAGAAAAATTTATTTTTGCCCCAAAGATAGATATAGATATATATAATTTTCTTTGGAGCAAATCAAAATGAAATATTTAATTTTGGGTCAGTTCAATCCAAATGGGAATATTTTTGATTTTTAACTGACCTAAAATGAAACATTTTGATTTTGATTATGTCAAAATGTTTGGATAAAGAGTGCCAAAATGAAATATTTTGACATTTCTGAATCAAAATGTTTTGGGATCTCCATTCTACAAAAAAAATTGAAATTTAAACTTTTTATCCCAATTTGGGATGAAAACAAATGCTGAAATGTCTGAGTTTCCCATGGGATGTAAATTCATAAGTCCTGTACACTCAGACCATTGAGAAAAACAGTGGGAGGAGGAAAAGAAAACACACAGATTTATAAGAAAAGGGGAAACAAGACCTCACAAATAGCATTGTTGTCTTTGGGAAAACTATGGCCACGGTGCCTCAAACTTCTGTTTTCTTTTTTTTCCATTCTTTATCTGTTGATTACCAGTGGTCTGATCTGCAGACTCAACCTGAGAGAGCTGCTGCACAATCATGTCTGCTGCACTCTTGTTCCTATACGGAGAAAGTATCTCAGACTCACATCAATGTTTCTAAGGCACTTCTCTGAGTGAGCAAAGATAGTAAGAATAGGTATAAAGTTTAGATTTCACATTTGTCATAGATTTTTGTTTGCCTGGAAAATGATAAATTTCACATGGCTTCATGGTATATGTGTTTTATTATTATAAATGCAAATCATCCTGATCCACTGGACTCTTGAGAAGTAACCAATATGACTTCTGGTACTGTTAAATTTGAATAATACTACCATGGACCAACGTTCCCTCTAATTTTTCCATCCATGTGCGGAATAAATTTTGTTATGTGTCCTGACGTAATATGTGGATGTGTGCCACTAGTAGAAACAAAAAACATAGATATAATATTGATATCTATATCTATATATTTTTAAGTTACCATTGGGATAATTACTCCAGCCAGGACAGGTTAGGCATTTTAGAACTCACTACTCAAGGAATTAAATTTAAGTGTAAGAGAGAAATAAAAAGTATGATATGAGTAGACCAGTCAAAAAACTAAAAAACAGCACTTGGAAAGAATAAAATTACAGAGAATATATGTGCATTGCAGGAAGTACCAAGAAGTAAAAACAACAATAATACAAGTATGTGTTGGGAGGTGAGTGTGAAATACTCTGTGTGTGTGTGTGAGAGAGAGAGAGCTGGCTGTTGGGGAAGTTTCTGAGAGACACTGCACTCTCTCTCTTTAAGGCACTCACTGAAAGCTCTGCTGCTCCTGAGCCATGTCCCCCCTCCCTGCTCTGCGGAGATGGGGTACATGGGCAGGGGGAGAGACAGATTGTGTGCGTGTGTGTGAGAGAGAGAGACTGTGTGTGCTGGCTGCAGGGGTGAAAGTAAATTAAAGGGCTTACCAGTACGCCGGAGTCCTGAACGGGGATGTGGCCTCAACCGGAAGAGGCAGGGCCTTAAATCCCCGGCCCTTTAAATCTTGATTTAAAGGGCCCGGGGCTCCAGCTGCGGTAGTGGCGGCTGGGAGCCCCAGGCCCTTTAAATCACCCCTGAGCTACCAGCTGCAGAGGCGGCTGGGAGCCCCGGGGCTCAGGGGCGATTTAAAGGGCCCAGGGCTCAAGCTGCCACTACCACAGCGGAGCCCTGGGCCCTTTAAATCACTGAGGAGCCCTGGGGGCTCCCAGCTGCCACCGCTACCCCAGGGCTCTGGGCTCTGGCAGAGCTTTAAAGGGCCTGGGGCTCCGCTGTGGTAGCAGCTGCCGGAGCCCCGAGCCCTTTAAATCCCCGCCTGAGCCCTGCTGCCTGAGCCCTAGGGTAGCGGCGGCCGGGCTCAGATGGGATTTAAAGGGCCCCAGGGCTCCAGCCGCCGCTACTGCCCCAGACCTTTAAATCCCCGCCAGAGCCCTGCTGCCTCTACCCCAGGGCTTTGGCAGCAGGGCTCCGGCAGGGATTTAAAGGGCCGGGGCAGTAGCGGCAGCTGGAGCTCCAGGGCCCTTTAAAACCCCGCCAGAGCCCTGCCACCGCTACCCTAAGGCTTTAAATTGCCGTCTGGGAAAGCCAGTCCTGGTACGGTGCACCGGCTCTTGCCAGTACGCCGTAGCGGGGCGTACCGGCTTACTTTCACCTCTGGCTGGCTGTTGGAGAAGTCTCTGAGAGACCATGTGCTGGCTCTTTAAGGCACTCGCTCACCGCACAGAAAGCTCATTCAGACCTACAACTCTCCTACTCGAGTCCTGACCCTTGTTCCCTCTCCCCTGCTCTGGGGAGATGGGGCATGGGAGGTCACCCTAACATCAGCAACCCCTCCCCCCCCCACTCTGCACAGCCGGCAGGTGGGTCTCAGAAGCAGCTGCAGGAGCAACGTGCCTGCAAAGCAGGGGAGGGGGGGCACCTGAACACATGCTGCTGGCCAGATGTGCGTGGCTTTGCTAATCAAGGCCACCTGACCATGCAGCTTGGAGGGAACACAGCCGTGGACCCTAAAAAACATTTTGATTGTAATTGTTCATTATTTGTTGCGTGACTTGCTGTAGTCTCTTAAATATGGATAATTTTAGTTCAGAGACTAATTACTATGGATACTCAGCTACTGTAAATCTGAAACTACCAAGTGTTTCACAGTTACCTAATTTTTTAATATATACCATGCCACTGGAACAGCACAATGGCAGGTTTTTTTACCACTCTCACTTTGTTAAATACACAGTAATAATTTCTCTGTTTGAACAGATTTCAGAGAATAATTACACTGTACTTGAATATAACAATTTATTAACAAAGGATTTCTAACAAACCAGTGTGACTTGTCAAAGGAAATTGCTGAACTCTTGGGGTTTTTTTTCTTTTTTTTTCTTTTTTCTTTTTCATACACACAGTTTAGTGGGAGCTGTTCCAGGGAGGTAGAGAGAATGAGGATGCACTTTGAGGGGGGCAACTTTTTTTCATTTTAAAAAAAGATTCTCCAGTTAGTCTGTGTGCATATGGCTGGAATGCAAACCATGGTTGCAGCATCTCTGTAAATAGTTCTCTTAATAAAGAACCACCTGAGTGTTAGAAACATAGAGTCCTTTTATGTTATTACTCAGTATGTGAAACATGAACAGTTTCTAGACTATACACGTGCTGAAAAGGAAGCTGGTTCCTAAAAGTTGGCTGTGAGGGGAGATAGTGCTATGGAAAATGCTGGCAATAAAATCTAAAGCCATAAAACACTCCAGATATCTAGAAAGACTTTTTAAGAATCATGAATTCTGAACACGTTTGAATAAATTTTGGATGACTTTCTAGCAATTGTGGTCAGTTTGTAGCTCTGGCATTGGAAACTACTTGAAAATTGTAGCTTCTAATAATTTTGTCATGAAACCTTGTGATGCTTAGAGGTTTTAGTTGAGTTTTACTTGGAATTTAGGTCTGAACTCTAAACTCAAAATGTGTGTCTCTACATGTGAACTTAAATGGATTAACACTGGGGAAAAGAAGTTCATACAAGCCCTTTTCCACATGGCTTGGGAAATAAGTTTATGCAAGTTCAGGAGTATTCCTTTCAGTTTCACTGGATGATTGGTATTGAGAGTTTCTACTCTCAAATGTCATTTTCTCCACCATGAAATGAGAAGCAAGTAACTGTTAAAACTAAAATAAAGAGGATATGCAGTGTTCTAGCGTATTGGTCCCAGGATACTAAACAGACAAGGTGTGTGAAGTAATATCTTTTATTGGACAAATTTCTGGTGAGGAGAGACAAGCTTTCAAGCTTACACAGAGCTTGCTTGTCTCCAAAAGAAGTTGGTCCAATAAAAGTTATTACCTCACCCACCTTGTCTCTCTAACTTAAAGGACAGTCATTTTTCTTCAAAACACAGGCTTTACCCAGTGTACTATGGCACCATCAATGCATAATGCTGCCTGTTGCTTAACACAGACATATTTTCTCTGTCACGTTTGAAAATCAAGTGACCTTAAGTTGGTGTATCTGTCATTTGTTTTAGTTTCAATACCAAATTTTACAGCACTATAGTAAGGGAGGAATCTACAAGAGTGCTATTGTCAGCAATTACAATAAATCTTGTTTATCTTGATCTTACATCTGTTTTATGGTCATTTTTATTTAGATATGTGAACGAAAATGACAAGAAAGTCATGTTCAATTTCTTTCTTCCCCTTTCTTTCTATAACCTTGACCCAGAGTCATAAAACAAAGTTAGTTAACGTACAGCATGCACATCCTTGTAACAGCTGCTTTAGGTGAGGATCAGTCATCCCTGCAGAAAGCTCTGATGACTCATAAGGAGGTGGGAAAAGTGTTATGCCAGGGGTAGGGCTGGCCAGAAAACAAGATTTCCATCTTGCAAAAAATTTTGAGGTTTTGACATTTGCTTTCAATGTGCATCAGGCTGTTGGTATTCTGGGGTCGGTCTCTCTCTCTCTCTCTCTCTCTCTCTCTCTCTCTGGTTTTCACTTGAAATCCCAGACCTGAGAAACTTTTTTGGTGCATTTTTTTTTTTGGTCAAAACATGTATGTATTAATACCTGGGGTGGAGGGAACAAATAGCTGTGCATACCTCTCTATCAGTGTTATAGAGGGCAAACAATTTATGAGTTTACCCTGTATAAGCTTTATACAGGTAAAACAGATTTATTTGGGGTTTGGACCCCATTGGGAGTTGGGCATCGGAGTGTTAAAGACAGGAACACTTCTTAAGCTGCTTTCAGTTTAAGCCTACAGCTGTTAGGGGATGTGGTTCAGACCTGGGTCTGCGTTTGCAGCAGGCTAGGGGGTCTGGCTCAAACCAGGCAGGACACTGAAGTCCCAAGCTGGGAGGGCAGGGAAAACAGGGGCAGAAGTAGTCTTGGCACAACAAGTGGCAGCCCCAGCGGGTTTCTGTGGTCCAAACTGACACAATATCCTAATTTAAAAAGTATTTAATCGAACATGAGGAAATTCAATATTAGACCTCAACTTGACAGATAATGAGAAACTGATCACAGAACTAAAAATTAATGCTAACTTAGGTACAAGTGAACAGGATTTGATCACCTTTATAATGTGCAATCAGAATAAAGTCCAGACTAATTATATGTATGCTTGATGCTTTAAAAGGGCCAGTTTCACAAAAGTGAAAATGATTATGGGCCAAATCAGGTGGAAGGAAGAATTTAAACAGAAAAATATGAATATTTGGGAATTGTTTAAGAACACTTTACTAGATGCCTGAAAGGCCAAATTCCACAATCAAAGACCAAAGGATGTACTGGTTAAAAAAGCGAACCGATATAGAGGAAGAGAAAGCATCTATACAAAATAAAAAGAAAATATATAACAAATGTAAGAAAGAGAAAGTTGATAGTAATGAATATAAATCAGAAGCTAGGAAGTGTAGAAAATTGATATGGGAAGCAAAGGGACACAAAGACAGTTAAAGAAATGAAGAGTGTTTTAAAAGTTGATATTAGGAGTAAAAATAATCCTTAAAATGGTTTTGGTCCATTACTAAATGGAAATTGCAGAATTATCAATATTAATGCAGAAAAGGCAAAAGTGTTCAATTAGTATTTCTTTTCTGTATTTGGGGGAAAATAGATGAGGTAGTCATATCATATGATAAGACACTTTCCATTCCACTAATATCTCAGGAGTATATTAAACAATGGCTACTGAAGTTAGACTACAGTTTTAAAATCAGCAGGTCTGGATAACTTGCAACCAAGAGTTTTAAAAAAGCTGACTGAATTGCTCACTGGACCTTTAAAGTTGATTTTTCAGTAAGTCTTGGGTCACTGGGGAAGACGGAGAAAGCTACTATTGTGCCAATATTTTAGATGGGTAAACAGGATGACCTATGTAATTACATGCCTCCCAGTCTGACATTGATCCTGGGAAAGATAATGAAGTGGCTGATGTGGCACTCAATTAATAAAGAATTTAAGAAAGGTGTGAAGGAACTGCTGAGGCTGGTGACCTCACCAGAAAAGGAGGAGCCTTTGGTGGGTTGGTCAATTTGACAGTTGGAGAGTGGATCTCAAGAGTGGGAGATCTGAGAGTGATGACAGAGCAGTCACCAGGAACAGGGAGTTGGATGGTCAGACAGAAGGTCTGGCTAGACTTGCCTGGAAAGGGGAGCTAACTGAAGAAGGGTTAGTAGAACTCTGAGGAAAAACCTTGAAGAGGCTGAAGACAGCTCAGTTTGATGTGCCTGGCCCAGACTGTTCCTACAGAGGTAAAGCATGGTGGGTTTTGGAGGAGAGAGATTCCTCAGAAAAAGTGAGGGTATCCCAAAACTATCCCAGTAACCGGGCAGCAAGGGTTAGTGCTGAGAAGTGACATTGGACACGCAGGTCACAGCACAATATATATTCATATTTTAAATAACTAAGAAGCTCAAGACAGACTTATGCGGATAGGGTAAGATGAGCAGTTTCTGTGTATAAAACTACTTTTCTGTTGCTTCCAGTTCCATGTTAGGTTATATTTAGGGCTGTCGATTAATTGCAGTTAACTCATGCGATTAACTCAAAAAAATTAATCGCTATTAAAAAATTAATCACAATTAATCACAGTTTGAATTGCACTGTTAAACAATAGAATACCAACTGAAATTTATTAAATATTTTTGGATGTTTTTCTACATTTTAAAATATATTGATTTCAGTTACCACACAGAATACAAAGTGTCCAGTGCTCACTTTATATTATTATTTTTTATTACAAATATTTGCACTGTAAAATTTATAAACAAAAGACACAGTATTTCTCAATTCACCGCATACAAGGAATGTAGTGTAATCTCTTTATAGTGAAAGTGCAACTTACAAATGTAGATTTTTTTTTGTTACATAACTGAACTCAAAAACAAAACAATGTAAAACCTTAGAGCCTACAAGTCCACTCAGTCCTACTTCTTGTTCAGCCATGCTAAGAGAAACAAGTTTGTTTACATTTACGGGAGATAATGCTGCCCTCTTCTTATTTACAATGTTACCTGAAAGTATGAGCAGACGTTCGCATGGCACTTTTGTAGCTGGCATTTCAAGGTATTTATGTGCCAGATATGCTAAACATTCATATGCCCCTTCATGCTTCGGCCACCAATCCAGAGGACATGCTTCTATGCTGATGGCACTTGTTAAAAATACAATGTGTTAATTAAATTAGTGCCTGAACTCCTTGGGAGAGAACTGTATATCTCCTGCTCTGTTTTACCCACATTCTGACATATATTTCATGTTATAACAGTCTCAGATGATGACCCAGCACATGTTGTTCGTTTTAAGAACACTTGCACTACAGATTTGACAAAACGCAAAGAAGGTACCAATGTGAGATTTTTAAAGATAGCTACAGTACTCAAACCAAGGTTTAAGAATCTGAAGTGACTTCCAAAATCTGAGAGGGATGAGGTGTGGAGCATGATTTCAAAAGTCTTAAAAGAGCAACACTCTGATGTGGTAGCAACAGAACCCAAACCACCAAAAAAGAAAATCCACCTTCTGCTGATGGTATCTGACTCAGATGATGAAAATGAACACGCATCAGTCCGCACTGCTTTGGATTGTTATCAAGCAGAGCCTGCCATCAGCATGAATGCATATCCTCTAGAATGGTGGTTGAAGCATGAAGGGACATATGAATCTTTAGCACATCTGGCATGTAAATATCTTGCAACACCAACTACAACAAAGCCATGCAAATGCCTGTTCTCACTTTCAGGTGACATTGTAAAAAAGAAGCGGGCAGCATTATCTCCTGCAAATGAACACAAACTTGTTTGTCTGAGCAATTGGTTGAACAAGAAGTAGGACTGAGTGGACTAGTAGGCTCTAAAGTTTTACATCGTTTTGTTTTTGAATGCAGTTATTTTTGTACGTAATTCTACGTTTGTAAGTTCAACTTTTATAGTGAAGAGATTGCACTGCAGTACTTGTTTTAGGTGAATTGAAAAATGCTATTTCTTTTGTTTTTTTACAGTGCAAATATTTGTAATAAAAATAACTATAAAGTGAGCACTGTACACTTCATATTCTGTGTTGTAAATGAAATCAATATAATTGAAAATGTAGAAAACATCAAAAAATATTTAAAGAAATGGTATTCTATTATTGTTTAATAGTGTGATTAATCATGATTAATTTTTTTAATCGCTTGACAGCCCTTGTTATATTTGTTCATAATATTTTCACTAACTCTAAGACTAAGCCTGATATGTGCTACTAAATGATTTAGACACCTGACTGCTGCTTCTCTAAGGGACACTACATAATAATTACCATATATTAGTGTGTGCCTCTGGGTTTCCAGTTCCTGGAGAGAAAAGACTAAAGCCCTTTAACGCTATATGTAAACCAAACAAGGAGTGAATAGTGGATGGTGGCAATAAAGGTACAGGTATAGTCACCGAGTATCTTTGTGTTGCTCCCCAGAGAGGGTAATATAATTAATGCTAATCAACTGGGGTTTATAGAAAATAGATCCTCTCAAACTAACTTGATTTTTTTATGAGAATAGAAGTTTGGTTGATAAAGGTAATAGGATTAATATACTTAGACTTCTGTAAAGCATTTGACTTGGTACCACATGACATTTTGAAAGTTATAAAAAATAACATGGAACACATTAAATGGTTAGGTCTCAATTTAATTGTAATGGGTAATCATTGTCAAATGAGTGTATTTCTAGAGGGGTCCTGGAATCTGTTATTGGCCCTAAGCTTTTTAACATCTTTATTAATGACCTGGATGGAAATATAAAATCATCACCGATAAAGTTTCCAGAAGACACACAAATTGGGGGAGTGGAAAATAATGAAAAAGACAGGTCACCGATTCAGAATGATCTGGATCACTTGGTAAGCTGGATGCAAGCAAACAATGTGTTTTTTAATATGGCTAAATGCATACATCTAGGAACAAAGAATATAGGCTATATTTTCAGGATGGGGGATTCTATCTTGGGAAGCAATGACTCAAAAAGATTTGGAGGTTGTGGTGGATAATCAGCTGAATGTGATGTCCCAGTGCGATGCTGTGGCCAAAAGGGCTAATGCAATCCTTAGATACATAAAAGGGAATCTTGAGTAGGTATACAAAAGTTGTTTTACTTCTATATTTGGCATTGCTGTGACCACTGCTGGAATACTGTGTCCACTTCTGGTGCCCACAGTTCAAGAAGAATGTTGATTAAAGAATTAGAAAATAAGTTTTATGACCTGTTTTTTATAGGTGGTCAGACTAGATGATCACAATAATCTCTTCTGGCCTTGGAATCTCATTCATGCAATAGCAATAATTTATATTTTGACAGATTATGGAGCGCTTTTATGGTTGAAAATTGCAATGACAGTTTCCATCACTAGCTACAGTCTGTGACACAACTTTTTGTTTATGTTGTTTCTTACAGGAGAATTCTTGGTTGGTCTTCATCAAAATCCACTGTACACAGCACTTCCACAGGTCAGAATATCTCATCATTTTATTTTTTTATTGTAAAAGGTCATTTTTCAACGGTGGGAATTTGCAGTCACTCCAGTAGAATCTTTGTCCTCTGTTTCAGCTGTTTTTATTTTTAGTAACTACATTTAACAGCTCTATTCTTTTTCTCAGCAACACTCATGCCCTACATTTCAGAGTTCCATTCTTTCTGTTTCTACATTTATTTTTATTACACGAGACACTGAAATTATTTCTCTGTCAAATATTTAAATTGATCACATTGACACATTTTGTATCTAAACCCAAAATGTTTTAAGATATGCCTTTCTGCATCTTCTAAGGTATTGTTTAACATCCTCAACAGTGTCATAAATGTATTGCATTTATATCACATACCTAATACTATAATGAGTCCACAGAGGAGATGAAAAGCACTTATGTGATCCTATATCAACAGAGCCACACTTTGAGCCCCGTCAAGGAGTAACCAGTGTATTATTTTTAAGCAAGTCTCCATTTTTCTAGCAGAGGGCTGCATTTAAAGATCACTCCCATGGACATTTTTTCAATGCCAGTTTTGTTTGGGGCATATCCTAAAGCAGCATCTCACTAATGATCCCCCATTTCTTAGGCTAATAGTTGTGGACAGAAACTGACTGCATCTGAGCCAGAGGAAGTAACACATTGCTTTGCACTCCATCCAAAAAGTAAAGTCCAGCACTGCTTGTTAAAATACCTAGCTCTCTCCAAGTCTGGTCACTAGTGCTACAACAGTGGCAACTTGTATTATGTGGGGGAAATCTCTTACCAAACCCTGTGGGGAAGAAGAGAGAATTTTTTCCCAAGGAATGTCACCAAATTGCTGTCAAAGGTGGAACATTTGTTAAAATTCTAGCAATGTATCATTCTAGCAATGTATCATTGAATGAATCCATTTCAGACTTTACACTGCTACAAACTAAACTTACTTGACTAGGCATGGGAGATACTTATTTGTATTTGGTGCATGTGTAACTTATCAGGAGGTAGACTACATCCCTTACCACTTTGAATTAGCCCTCCCACATACATAATCCGGTTAGTAGTTTCAGTGAATCACATGAATTTGTGAAGTGCATGAAATAATTTAAGTTCTTTGCAAAGTAACTTCAGAGTGAATGTTTATGAACCTACATCAGAAGTACATGTGAAAAATATATACTTCTGACCTAGCAATAAATGGATTCTGTGAGTCAGAGAAGAATAGAAAAGGACAATGGTTTTCACATAATGGAAATCTTTGACAGAAACAGCATGGTACCCACAAGAGTGAAAGTGAGGAACAGTTGATAAATTACTGCACTAGAATATAAACATATACAGCTGGAAGAGACAGTCATGAGGTCTGATCGCACCATTCATTTCTAAATTTTCTGGATCTACAAGAAGGAATTTCCATTGTGTACAGAAAGAGAAACCCTGAAAGCAGACTTGTTTGCCTTTATGTATGCACACACCTTGCCTTTCCTGATACTTTTTCACATTGTCACTACTGTGGGCTACTAATCACTTAGACTTATATTTTGTTACAAGACTGGCAGCAAGCTGATTTAGAACTTGTCAGATGAGGGTCAGCAGATGGATCCAATTCCTCAAACATGATCTCTTTTTCTGCTACACTAGAGTTATAAAATATCTCACTCTACCTCACATGGATGGAGTAACAAGTCAAAATGCAACACAGGCAGGTGTTGGACAAATGGCCCTTATTTAAAGCCAGAGTTAGGACCCTGCCCCAGATCTACTGAAGACATACAAATCCAGCAAGAGCAACAACAAATCATATAATTTAGGGCTGGTGAAAATTGCCGTACTGTTAAGCGGTTAAACAGGTCATTATGGGAAAGAGAGGTGCAAGCTTCCTCCATACTGACCCACCAAAAACCTCCTTAACCCTAACAGCTGCCTCTAGAGAAGCAGATGAACTCCATCTTCATTCCCATTTAGGATGTGTATTTCAAAAGAGCCTAATGGAGTTTCAATAGGACTTTCCATAGCAGTAGGGCACATTATCTCCCTTAGGCCCCTATGAAAATCCCATTCTGTCAGTTGAGACTGTAAACAAGTTTGCCAGTTTGCCGGGGGTTTCCTCCAGGAAGTGGGGTTACAACACCAAACTCATTACACTTCAGTAGTCACAACTGATGTGAACTGGATTTTATATGCTGACCTGTGAAACCAAAGATTTTGTATCCTATTACCAATCATTTGAGCCCACCAGTTTCCCAGAAAGGCAGTTATTTTTCTTAAATATGGTATAGAAGGAAAGGGGAAGTATTTTTATATGCTGTTTGATCATATAAAAAATTCTTCCACACCAGTTAGCATGGCAATAATTACAAATATTCTAGTTTTCATTCTGCTTGCACTAGTGAATATAGTCATGGATGCAAACACTTTATTTTTCATGGTCAACTACTGGGGCCCTCACAACACAACAATTAGTAGAAAAAAGACCATAAACCCCATCAAATTTAATCCTCTAGTTTTGTTTTTGTGTTTTTCTTAAAGAGCTGAATTTTTGATTGTGTCTGCCTAGAAGATCACATATTCCATGACTCGTGCTGGTGTTGGCAAACATTACAGCTTTGCTCACTCCACTTCATTTATTTGTCTTTTAATTTGACATTCTAAGAACTAGCATTTTATTGATACTGTTGGATGTTTTTTGGCTTGGACTCCTACTTCTCATTGTTATAGCCACTTTCAAATGCATTCAAGCTTCTTGTTAACTAAGGCCTTGTCTACACAGGCAAGTTTCTGCGCAGTAAAGCAGCTTTCTGCGCTGTAACTCCCGAGGTGCACACACTGCCAAGCTACTTAGTGCACAGAAACTGCGCAGCTGCAGCACTGTAAAAAAACCACCCTGAGGAGAGGCGTAGAGCTTTCTGTGCCGGGGCTACGGCACTGCGGTGTCAGTCTAGACACCCTGGTCGATTACAGCGCTGTGATTGGTCTCCGGGAGATGTCCCACACTGCCTGTCCTCACCTCTCTGGCCATCAGTATGAACTCTACTGCTCTGCCCTCATGCGACCAACCACCGTGAGTCCCACCCCATAAATTCCTTTGGAATTTTGAAAGTCACCTTCCTGTTTTCTCGGTGATGTGTGCAGTGGTCTCAGTGCATCTTTCCACGTGGCCATGCCTGCTCCACGCAGCGGGCGATTCCCCGCTTGGAGCAATGGCAAGCTGCTGGACCTTATCAGCATCTGGGGGAGAGGAGGCTGTCCAGTCCCACCTGCGCTCCAGCCGTAGAAATTATGATACCTATGGACAGATTTCACGATGCATGACAGAAAGGGGCCATGATCGGGACACACTGCAGTGCAGGGTCAAAGTGAAGGAGCTGCAGAACGCCTACCACAAGGCACGGGAGGCAAACCACTGTTCTGGTGCTGTGCCCAAAAGCTGCCGGTTCTGCAAAGAGCTGTACGCGATACTCGGTGGTGACCCCACCTCCACTGCGAAGGCGACTGTGGATACTTCGGTAGCTCGCGTACCAATCAAGAGGGGACCAAGCCAGGAGGAGGAAATCTTGGATGTGGAGGGGGACCCAGAGGCAGAGGACAACTCGGAGGTCAGAGATGCATGCAGCCAGGAGCTCTTCTCTACCCCGGAAGAGGATAGCCAGTCACAGCTGCCAGAGCTTGGCGAAGTGCAAACAGGAGAGGAGGCCCCTGGTAAATGGCTTTCATTTTGGGAATTGCTGAAGTGAGTTGTAGGGGGCAGGCAGGTTGCAGAAAGCAGGCTTGTGTCTGTATGATGCACATACCACCACATGCCTAGACTGAGTGGCGGAACAGGGTATTGATTTGACTCCCTCACTTCATGGGAATCTGCCTTAGAGATCTTCACAAAACTCTCATGGAGATACTGGGCAATCCACTGCAGCAGGTTCTTTGGCAGAGCTGCTTTGTTTCTTGCCCCATTAAGGGTAACTTTCCCGCACCACTCTGTCATCACTGGGAGGGTTACTCACCATTTTCGGGGCCTTGTGGCTCATGTGTGCTTGCCTGGGGTCAGCCAGTTAGTGACAGGTATGTAAATTGTGGCTGTGTTTTAAATAACTGAATCAGTGCTCTCTGGGCTGCAAACAATACTGCTTCTGTAAAATGCTGCATTTTGGCTTCACAGATATGACTTTGGGAGCCCAGCCTTCCTCTTTGTTATCACCAGCTGAATGGCTGCGCTGAATTAGAAAGCGGCCACAAAGAACTAAAGAAGACTTTCTGCGTGATGTCATGATGCACTCCACAACCGAAAAACAGGAATTAAAGGAGTGGTGAGACAGCGAGAAGAGGGACCGAAAGGAGAACGTGATGTGATAGAATGAAGCTCTGGAGCAGCTCTTAAACATTATGGAGCGCCAAGCAGACACGCTCCAGGCACTACTAGCGCTGCAAACTGAGCAGCTCCGTGTCTGCCCTCCTCTGTAGCTCCTGTCACAAAACTCTTTCCCATGCGGCCCCCAGACACCACCAACACACTATTATCAACCTCCTGGCTCCAGTCTGTACCCACTGCATTCCACTCCTCCCCCGTCACAGTCTAGCCCTGTGGACTCCCAGTACCCACCGCACTCAACATCCGTCCCTCTGCAGTTTAGCCCTGCTGAAGTACAGTACCCGCTGCACTGTACTCCAAAGGCCCAGGTTGCATATGATATCTGGACATACACAAATCTTTAACCATCCTGGAACCCCACCTCCTCCTGGGACCCTCCCTTCCCCCATCCCCCACAGTACTGATGAGGTTTTTTTGTTTGTCTTTCTCCTCTGGTTGTTGTTTTTTAATAAAAGAATTGTTTTGGTTTGAAAGCAATCTTTATTTGAATCCATTAATTGAAAGCAAACAGAGCCCTGCAAGGCAACAGACAATTTTCTTAAACCTTCATAGTGCATCATCTGCACCAATCACAATCACCTCCTAGCATTATAAGCACTGCACTCCTGAGCATGGCAACAAATATTAGTGGATTTCAGCTTCACTCTGACCTGGTTAGCGACTGATCGGTAGCAGTCTGGAGTAGCCAGCTTCCATAGTGCAATTGCCAGTGCTTCTCCAACAACAGGGCAGCTCTCATTCTCATGTCCTTGCGCCACAGGTCTGGGCTGAGCTCATCACACAGTCCCATTAATGTGGCTTTCCTCATCTGAAAGTTCTGCAGCCACTGCTCGTCAACCCAGACGTGCATGATGATGTGATCCCACCACTCACTGCTGGTTTCTCAAGCCCCAAAGTGGTGTTCCACTGTGGTCAGCACCTCCGTGAATGCCACAAGCAATCTTGTGTCATAGCTACTACGTGTGGCAAGATCAATGTCAAACTCCTTTTGTCCTTTGTAGTTTAAGGAATAAACTGCCACTTGTGACGTGTCAGTGAGAATGAGCAGCATATTGGTCAACAGTGCGGGATCCACTCCTGCAGTCCAAAGAGGCAGAGTGTACAGTACACAAACCATTGAAAGATGGTGCCAAATGCTGATGGAAGCACAGGGAATGCTGGGATGTGCAGCAATGCATCACGGGGCATTGGGACAGGACCCAGGATGCCCCGCGACCCCCTCCACCTTCCCACAAGTCTTAGCAGCAGAAGAGGAAGAGATGTTCTGTGGGATAGCTGCCCAGAGAGCACCGCTCTGAATACCAATGCAAGGGGCACAAGTGTGAACACACTATTGCACAGGCAGCTGACAGTGTGAACACACAACAGTGGTTTTCCTTCAGTGCTCTCTGAGCAGCGCTGTAACTGCCGGCGATGTACCTCTGCCAGTGTAGACATACCCTGAAAAACAATTGTTTGTGACATTAATGGCATTGCCAAGTTATTTAGAGTTTATTGTGCAAGCTGTGCTCTATGAAATCCATAAATACAATACTAAGGGGCAATTTGTCTGCCACCGTACCACCTTGAGCTGTAGGCTTCTCTTCAGATCTTACCTGAAGGCTTCAGCCTAATCAGTAATTGGATGGGAAATACCCAGGAAAATCCAGAGTGAATAATTCTATCTGCACTATGTCCAAAATACCACAACCTTTGCTTCTGTTCAGGAAAATGCAGAGATTTTTTTTTCCTTTTAAACTACCTTCAAAGGTTATTTGAATTCTTTGTTGCACTAGAAGTGTTGTCTGAGTGCTGAGTAGGGGGGCCAGGTGCCTGGTTTTCAACTGGAAAAACCAGTCGTAAAGGAGACCTGACATTTTCCAGTCAGATCTACCGAACAGACACCCAAAGTCCAGTTACTGTGAGTGGGGGAGGTGGGGAGGCATTGGGTCATCACCCGCTCCAGCCCCCACTCAGCCAGGGCCGCTTCCTACCTTTGTTGGGCAGCTGCAGCTCACAGCCCCAGCTCCGCAGGCAAGTCTCTCCTGACGCAAGTGATGGGATGAGATGGAAAAGCAGTGAGCAATAAGAGGGAGGGAGAAGAGGAGTGGATGGGGATCAAGGCCTCAGTGGAATAGGCAGGGTGAGGGTCAGGGCCTTGAGGGGAAGAGGCAGGGCAGGGGAGATAACAGCACTCCTGCTGGAGTGTCCACTTTTTAAATATTACGAAGTTGGCAACCCTAGTGATGAGTGAAGGTTCAAAGTGAACCAGTTCTGCTGTCTTAGTGAAACTTCCCCTGTTGTTCAGTTCGGCAATTTGCTCTTCAGTCCTCCACCGCACGAGCCCTTTGTATGTAGCCCTGGCATGTGTCCTTCTCACTCACACCCCAAGCTGAATAACTTTCAGTCATGGATGGCGTGTTTTTCTTCAGTGTAGGTATACATAATATATGTATAATTATTATTATGTGCACTGATATAATGTCATTCATCCATGGAGCTCAAACATGTTATGAACAGTTAACTCACTCACTAAGCTTTACAACATTCTGTAAGACACCAACAAGTATACAAGTGTAAGCGGGGGAATAGTCCCGCTATTGTGGGGAACTTTCCTGGCTTCTGCACTACCCCGGTGAAGTGGGCTAGTGAAAGGATCGGAGTCCTCGCTCCCACTTCCTTTACCCAGTGGCCTCCCTGCCCTTGAGGACTCCCCTTCCACTCTTCTGTCTGGCAGAGTCCTCATAACCCCAACAAGGCTGGGCCCAGGATTCCTGGGGGCCTCAATCCCCAACCCTGCTGTGGTCACCTAGGACAGGGGCTAGGGTGTCCCCACTCCGGGGTACTCTCTCTGCACTGGGCACTTCTCTGACCCACTGATCATTACATACAATTTGAAGCAAATGCAAATTATTTAATCAACAATTAATTTTAAAACGAATAAGCGAAAATGGGAAAGGTTAAAGGAAACACATCAACCTGCTCTGTGGCAGGGAACATCACAAACAGTGTCTCTGGAATGTCCGGGCAGTTCACAGTCTGTTCCTTGTAAGTCCCAGGCCTTCTTCTCCGGCCCTGGCTGTGCTGCAGGGATGCTGTGGTTGGACACTTGCTCTGGTGGTGGCCACACACTCTCAGGCTCTAGGTGGCAGGGTCCTTCTTCCCAGCATTGCCCCCGCCCTGTCAGGGTTACCAATCCCCCTCTCAGTCTGGCCTGCAGAACCTCCTGGCTGAGGCGTCTCCCCTGTGCTGGGCCCACTGCCCAGGGTCCCCCCTCGCTCTCCCCATGACACCCAGCTCTGGACTGCTCCAGCTCCAGTTCCACTCTGTCTCAGCTCCAGCTCCACTCTGCCTTAGCACGGCTGCTGCTCTGCCTCCAGCTCCAAGGGCTGCTCCTCTGGCCCCTCTGGCTCTGGTTGCTACAGCTCTCCTCCCGGGGCAAGTCTGCTCTCTCTGGGCTGTGTCTCTGCTCCCAGGACAGGGTCTGCTCTCTTTGGGCTACTTTTCTGGCCCCTCTGGATCTGGCACAGCTCTGCTCCCCAGCTCAGCTTGGGCCCCTGCTTTTTCCTTAGCTTGGCCCCACTCTGTCTGACCTTGGCAATTCCAGCTCACACAGAGGACGGGATCTCCCTGGCCTCCTGATTCCCTGATTAGCCTGCCCACCCTGTCATTCTGGCTGACCTGGAGTATTGGCCTCTCCCCATTGTTCCTGGGGACTGTCAGTCTCAGGGTCCTGATTTCCCATCAACCCCTCCTTTTAGTACTGGGAGCTAGCAACTAAAACACCCCCACTGAATGTTAGTAAGGAGACAACAGACCCTTTACATAAGGGTTGCTTCACACCCTTGTGCAGCCCTTTGGAATAGGACACAATTGTTCCTAATTACACCCACTGAGTTGAATGTCAATTCCAGTTGCAACTTCACTAAGAATTTAGGTACCCAATATACCCTAATGGCAAATGATTGCTATGGCCAACAGTCTGGCTAAGCGTTGAAGAAGAACAATATATAAGTCCAAGAGTTGGCATTTGGCCACTCTGCCTGGATTACCAATGCTTCTACTCTCACAAAATATACTATGAGAATTTTAGTGACCCTTAGTTGTCAGAACATCATTTGTGCCTCAACTGAAACATACCACCTAGCCCTATAATGGGGCATTGTTCCTGCGTTGATACAGTTAGAATTCCTCTTGCTAAATCACTGTCGCTTCTCTTTGCCTTGTTTATGTTTTGCTTGGAGGTCTGTCCAAACACAGCCTGCTTAGCTTAAAAAATATGACAGGACTGCAGCTCAAGATGAAATGGCTGGGGGCACCTGATGATCTAGAATGTTATAAAAATGTAAGGTTATATCACTCAAAAGAATTACCAGGTGACATCTTAATCCATTGTAATTTAAAGCTTTCAAGAGGTGCTCAACATGATGCACCCAAAAAAAAAAAAAAAAAAAAAAGATAGTGGATAGAAAGATGAAATGTCCAGATGCTTGTTGAAACAAATGCATTTACATTTCTTCTGTGTAAAGAAATTAGGTGTAGCATGTTTACAGTCTTATTCCTGAATAGTCATTTGGTCTTGGAATAAATCAGCTTTAATTTGCGAAGACACCTGAGGTAGGATTTTCAAAAGACCTCGGTGGTGGCCAAACTCCGCTTCTGTTTTGAAAAGTGCTCAGCATTGTCCTAACTGTGCGCCAATTGAAGTCAATGGATGAAATCCTGGTTCCACTGAAGTCAATGGGAATTTTGCTATTGATTTCAATGGAGCCAGGATTTCACCTGACTTTTACAATGGATTTCAAAGTGGGAGCAGAGTTAGAACAAAACTGAGAGCTTTCGTAAAATCGTACCCTGGAATGATGATAAAAGGCATTGTACCAATTTTTCCAGGAAGAATCTAGGCTAGTGCAGCGGTAATTTCAAGGATCAAATTCATCAGGAAGGTGTGATACTCTCAACATAGAGTTTGTGTGCAGGTAGGTGGCTGGTTCCTCATCTTGTTTTGGAAGATGCTGCTTATATATCATGGGCCTGATGAAGATAAGTATTTTCCTACTGGAGAGGTGGCACTATGCGTTCTTTGGCAGAATCCTCAATAGGAGAAGGCTGTGGTGTCAAATTCCTGAGTTCTAATCCCAGATCTTGAAATGGCTCCCTCTGTAGATTTGGGCTTCATTTTATTTCTTTGAATCAGCACTGTAATCCTATCTGTAAAGTGGGGATATAATACCCCCTCCAGCAGGACTAATCACACCTGGTAAAGGGCTTTGAAAGTGGTCAGCCCTGCATCGTTACTGGGAATTATTCAAACCTGGCATTAAATGAGTCAGTTATGAAGGTGGGAGTTTAAAGTTTGGGTCTTTCTCTAACCTATATCCTGGATCCTGTTTTGTGGGTAGTAACATCATATGTAAGGACCAGAACACATTTGTGTGGTTTTTAAATACTTATTGATAAATAAGGGTTGATGTCTCAACATTAATGTTCTCCTCCCGACACTCACCCCCCCAAAAATGCCAAAAGAAACCCGCAATACATCAGTAGTGATAAAATCTTTAGCCCTGAGCACTGGCCATTGACCCTATGAATTACCCTGCTCTGTCTACAAGTCCAAATCTGATAAGGTTGCTACTTAAGGCCTCCACCAGCAGTTAATAAGGGCCTTTGACAATTACAAGATTTTAGCAGCAGGGAGCAAATGTGTGTCTTTGAGGCACTTTTAACTTTAGTAATAAGTTATTTGTTGCTGTTCATTACGGTGCACTTAAATGGTCTAAGGCACCCAGGTGCCAAGATGATGGGTGACTTTATAAATCATTAAAGGACTGACTTTTAATGGACTTGTGTTCCTAGAGTCACATAGGCTCTCTTGAAAATTTCCCCATTTCTCTTTTAATGGATCAATGTAATTAATCTTACTTCAGAATTCTTTGTTACAGATGAAATAGATGATATTTATTAAACCACTGTTTACAGAAATTCTTCCTCTTGGGAAGTGTATTAGTTATTTTTAAGGGACAAGTAAAGGTGGGAGGGTGAGGGGATTTTTTTTCTTTTCCTTTAAATTGGAATGTAATTGAAGAGCCATGTGCTTTGCAGATGAGTGCACTGGCTGCATAGTCTTGTGAGAGCTGATGAAAAGGGGACTGTGAAAGTTGTGATAATGGTTCATAACAGACAGATGCACTCCTGGTGCATTTGCATGGTGATCATTTATGGTAGGGTATTTGTTACCATTAGTTGCAGCATCACTGTAGTTTAAGAGCTGCGGCATGTACATTTTCTGAGTTCATAACAAAGGTGAGGAAAGAGAGTGTAGAGCTGTGAAAACAGGTGAGGCAAGCTGTGAGGCAGGAGTGGTGCCAGTGCTCTTTGTGAGTGAATGCGATAGACCACGTTGTAGGTATAAAAATGGAATTAGGACCCTATCTGTGTTGTCCCTCTTCCCCCCATTTAATTCCTCCACTGACTTAATTAAGATAAACAGCTTTTCATTAGTGAGCTTGCTCGCCAGGAGGGTTTTTTCCACAGCTCTCTTCATAATCCATTTTCTCCCCTTGTTTTTCCATGTGATAAAATCATAATCCTGCTTTTGCAACATCACAGAATGATAACAGCATGCACACCCAGAGAGAAGTCTCCCTCATTGAGCTTTCAGTTTCTCTATTGATACTAATAATGCTTGAGAAGCTTTCTCGGGAGGATAAAAAACAAAAACCCAGCTTGCTAGTAAAGCAGATCTTCCTGAACTGTCATATCTCTGCTAATACTTCAGCATGAATGACTTGGCTTGTGTATTTGTTTGTTCTTTTAGATAATTGCAAACCTTTGACAAAGCTCATACTACAGCGACCTAACCTCACCGAGATTCAGACGTTATAGTTCTTAGAAATATGACCACATAGCTTTGCACTTTGTGGTTTCTGAGCCCCTAAGTGGAAGTTTCTCCATGAAAAAAGTTGTTCTTCCAGATTTTGGATGCGTTAAGAAACCAGGGAATGGTAGAATTGCTACACCTTTCAATGTAACAATATCTGAGTCATCTTCTAGCCAGACCTCTGACCATTCAAATATTGCCCATCACTTCACTACTAGTGATCTCTCCATTGTTTGTTTACTTATGGGATTGAAATCCCACAGCTGCCTTGCAACTGGTTCTATATCAACTACATTAAGCATCCATTCACACAGAGGACTATGTGTTTACTGCATAAGCAATTACTTTAGAAAGGAAAAATGTTCTTATAAAAATGAAGTAGACACAATAGGGGAGCTATATAGAAAATTCCATTATAGAACCAGTTTCTGTATTAAGGCCTGATTTATTTGCAATTTGCTCTGCAGCACAAGAGAAAAAGCATCAAACATCACTTTGTTTCTTGTTAGAAGTACTAAGTGAATATATCAATTTGGCAGCAAAAAAGAATTCAATTATATTTCCTCAAAATGTGTAATCAGTGCTTAGCATTTTCCTTCAGCAGGAAACTCCAATATTTGCACAGTGCATTATATATAATGTGTATGTCTGTGAATTGTAGTTCTCACGAAAGCTAGTTCATTGACATTTTTGGGGACTAAAGTCCTCTAACAAATAGAGCACAGTCTGCAATGGTGCAAGTTTCCCCTGTATTGTCCTGCTAACATATCAGTTATGTTCTGATATCAGTCAGAACCCTGGCCAGTGCAATCGGCCGAACCTGCGGATAAGGCAGGTAAACAAACTGGCCCAGCCCACCAGGGGGCTTACCCTGGTGGGCCACGTGCCAAAGGTTGCCGATCCTTGACTTAGACCAATGCTGAGTATTTTTGAAAATCCCAACCTGTATCCACATATTAAAAAGAGATCTCAGAATCATGCAATTGTGAAACACAACATTATTTGAAAGGCATGTGTATAGGGTATTGGCGAAGCGCTTATGGAAACATGAATGCCTTGATGGTTGAAGCAGTGGATTGGGAGTCAAATCTTACCCTTACTCTTCTATTGTCTGGCTCTTCTAATGACTTCATGAAAAGGATTACATTTCCCTGTTTGGGATTCTCAGCTGTTATAAATCAGTGTGTCTCCAATGAAGTCAGTGTATCTATGTCCATTTTCATAAGTTGAGGACCTTGCGTCATAGTGTTTTTCTTCACTCACATGTATAGTAATTATAGTAAAGTAATTACCTGCCTTGTAGAGATGCTGTGTGATGACTGCTTATAAATGGCTTTGAGATTCTTAAAGGCAAAAAGCTATTTTAGAGCAAATTGTTTATGTAAAACTGGATATTGGTTTCTGTCTAAGGACAAAAATACAAAATGTTTGGATTTCAGACGGGATTTTAAAAGGATTTTAAAAGAAATGAATTTGAGTAGTTTACCGTGGTGATGAAATAGAAAATCACAGAGTCTTAACAAAAGTGACTATTTCAAAATGAGCCATGTACTGATAGCAACCGTAGAAAGAGGATGAATGTCCCTTTGTCAGTTTACCACATCGCTGACTGACACCTCTAGCACTGCTCACCTAGGTCATTAGCTCCCTAAAACTGTAAATGTGTTTTTACTTTTCCACCAGGCCTGATATCCCCTGTATCTCATTGTTTAATAATTACCTGCTACCGTGTATACTAACATCTGCAACCTGCACATGGCACTGCAGATTTCCATTTACACATAAAAAAGTGGGATTCAAGGGAATTTTTCACAAAAAAAAAAAAACTATTAATTTTTGCGTGTAGTGAATAAATCTGCAAAAGAACAGGAGCTGTTATATGCCCTATTCCCCAATTTGTTCTTACAGAGAGAGGGTGAATATGTTAGCTAAGTACATAAGTATTTGGATCAATGTCCTGCTTTGGCATGGCTGTCTTCTCTAAAAGCTTTCAAACACTATTTAGAGTCCATTGACAGTGGATAAATACCAGCAGTATGTGTATTAAGCCAATACATTTAAAATCAGAAAGTAAAATTGGAGTAGATAAAGGAATCTTGGATGATACACTGCACTGGTACAATGACCTTTGCCGGGTATACACATACTGAGCCCTGCAGATGGCAATAGTTTGATGGCTTTGCTGCCAGTATATAAAGGTGTAAAATGCGAGAGATTGGAAGAACATACCCAGCACACTTTCTCGTTTCTCTCTCTCTCTTTCTAAGATAGCGAATCTGGACAGCCTGAATTAGTCAGTGGAGAAATCTTGGAAAAGAAAACAAAAAAGGCAGTTGTAATAGAATTATTTCTGAGTTTAAAAGTAAAATAAAACTCTCCCAAACTGTCTGCCTTGCTCTGATAAAGTAAGAGTTGCAGCACTCACTTAGGCCACTGGCTTGCTCGGGTGAATAAATCATTCAGGGTTGGCAAATTTTCTGCCATCTGAGGGGTTCTTTTTAAGATACATTCATCCTCTAGAGAGGGTTCACCAGGATGACCCACAAGATTCACTATGACAGTATGAGCCTTTAGCTTAGTGAGGAATGTAAAGATTTTTACAGCAGGCACAGAATTATTAGAATTATTCTGGACATCATGTTTTTCTGAACTGGTGTGGGCCCTGATTTAAAAAAAAATCTATAGTCTGTTCTCTAATTCACACTATTGTGTACAATAGGGCCAATGAAGTGATATGGATTATTACTGTAGAATACTCTAATTTACTTTGTAATGGGCATAGGTGTGATGCAAGTCCAAGATTCCACAACTAAGAGTAGTTGACCATCTGTAAACCATGCCATTTATTAGGTAATTTTTGTTTTTTTTTTTTTTTTTTAGAAAAGAGAAAGAGGATCAAGTAGTGGACAAATCCAGAGCACAACTAAAAAATAGTCTCTTGTCAGTGCTTTTTCTCTCCTCTTCTTTATCCTGAACATATAGTAGCTGATGCTGTCGGCATCTCATGCCTCACACAACATAATGAGGGATTTCAGGTAAGGTCTCTGGCAATGTTCCCTCTAATTTTTGACAGGCCGTGTGTGCAAAAAATTTCTTCTGTGCAAATTTTTGTGCTTCAGTGCAAATTTGTGAGTGCACGGTGTTTCTCCATGTGCGCGGGGTTTAGGATCTGTGTGCGTGCGCACTTGCTCACAGCTTAAAGGGAACAGTGGTCTCTGTACAGGATTACTCTATTGTTCTGAAAGGGAGCAATGACTTTTAGTCAGAAGATTGACAATACACTAATGGAGTTGTACCACAGAATGATACAAATGATATGCCAGCCATGCATCAGTTGATTGCCAAACTTGTAAAATAAACAACATGTTCTCTCTTACAAGAAGTGGAAGGTTGGACATATGACCAGGGAAGAGAATAAAAATATTGCTCGGGCTTGTAGGAATGAAATCAGGAGGGCCAAATCGCACCTGGAGCTGCAGCTAGCGAGAGATGTCAAGAGTAACAAGAAGGGTTTCTTCAGGTATGTTGGCAACAAGAAGAAAGCCAAGGAAAGTGTGGGCCCCTTAATGAATGAGGGAGGCAACCTAATGACAGAGGATGTGGAAAAAGCTAATGCACTCAATGCTTTTTTTGCCTCTGTCTTCACGAACAAGATCAGCTCCCAGACTGCTGCGCTGGGCATCACAACATGGGAAATAGATGGCCAGCCCTCTGTGGAGAAAGAGGTGGTTAGGGACTATTTAGAAAAGCTGGACGTGCACAAGTCCATGGGGCCGGACGAGTTGCATCCAAGAGTGCTAAAGGAATTGGCGGCTGTGATTGCAGAGCCATTGGCCATTATCTTTGAAAACGTGGCGAACGGGGGAAGTCCCGGATGACTGGAAAAAAGCTAATGTAGTGCCAATCTTTAAAAAAGGGAAGAAGGAGGATCCTGGGAACTACAGGCCAGTCAGCCTCACCTCAGTCCCCGGAAAAATCATGGAGCAGGTCCTCAAAGAATCAATCCTGAAGCACTTACATGAGAGGAAAGTGATCAGGAACAGTCAGCATGGATTCACCAAGGGAAGGTCATGCCTGACTAATCTAATCGCCTTCTATGATGAGATTACTGGTTCTGTGGATGAAGGGAAAGCAGTGGATGTATTGTTTCTTGACTTTAGCAAAGCTTTTGACACTGTCTCCCACAGTATTCTTGTCAGCAAGTTAAAGAAGTATGGGCTGGATGAATGCACTATAAGGTGGGTAGAAAGTTGGCTAGATTGTCGGGCTCAATGGGTAGTGATCAATGGCTCCATGTCTAGTTGGCAGCCGGTGTCAAGTGGAGTGCCCCAGGGGTCGGTCCTGGGGCCGGTTTTGTTCAATATCTTCATAAATGATCTGGAGGATGGTGTGGATTGCACTCTCAGCAAATTTGCGGATGATACTAAACTGGGAGGAGTGGTAGATACGCTGGAGGGCAGGGATAGGATACAGAGGGACCTAGACAAATTGGAGGATTGGGCCAAAAGAAATCTGATGAGGTTCAATAAGGATAAGTGCAGGGTCCTGCACTTAGGACGGAAGAACCCAATGCACAGCTAAAGACTAGGGACCGAATGGCTAGGCAGCAGTTCTGCGGAAAAGGACCTAGGGGTGACAGTGGACGAGAAGCTGGATATGAGTCAGCAGTGTGCCCTTGTTGCCAAGAAGGCCAATGGCATTTTGGGATGTATAAGTAGGGGCATATCGAGCAGATCGAGGGATGTGATCGTCCTCCTCTATTCGACATTGGTGAGGCCTCATCTGGAGTACTGTGTCCAGTTTTGGGCCCCACACTACAAGAAGGATGTGGATAAACTGGAGAGAGTCCAGCGAAGGACAACAAAAATGATTAGGGGTCTGGAACACATGACTTATGAGGAGAGGCTGAGGGAACTGGGATTGTTTAGTCTGCAGAAGAGAAGAATGAGGGGGGATTTGATAGCTGCTTTCAACTACCTGAGAGGTGGTTCCAGAGAGGATGGTTCTAGACTATTCTCAGTGGTAGAAGAGGACAGGACAAGGAGTAATGGTCTCAAGTTGCAGTGGGGGAAGTTTAGGTTGGATATTAGGAAAAACTTTTTCACTAGGAGGGTGGTGAAACACTGGAATGCGTTACCTAGGGAGGTGGTAGAATCTCCTTCCTTAGAAGTTTTTAAGGTCAGGCTGACAAAGCCCTGGCTGGGATGATTTAATTGGGGATTGGTCCTACTTTGAGCAGGGGGTTGGACTAGATGATCTCCTGAGGTCCCTTCCAACCCTGATATTCTATGATTCTATGATTCTTTCCCCACACTGTTCACATGTTATAAGACATGGGATAATTTTCATTAAGCCTTTACTAGACATTGGACAGGGACAGTATGATCTGAAAAGTAAATACCGTGCTGGGTGGTGGAAATAGTTTTAGCAACAAATCACAACACCATCATGTATTCCATATGCATCTGTACTGTGTGCCCAAAGAATATAGGTAACAAATATGTAAATATTGGTTCCTTTCATATTTACTTTCCATCTTTCTAACAAAGACCTTAGCAGCAGAGTTTGAATTGCCAATGAACAGCTTGCTTCTCCTCTGGTTTAAACTGCCTGGAGTACTAACTGGATATTGAAGAAATGATGAAATATTTCCATACCTCAGACCCTTGAATAGATAAGAATCTTTGAGTAGTTCTACATAACTGGTAAGCACCTTCAGCTGAAAGTGTATTCAGCTTGTCAGCCTCTGGGCAAAACTGCCTTCTTCTTTTGCAGCCCCGTAGATAGTAACACTAAAGTGTGTTCGTTGAAATACAAAAGTGAAAAAAAAAATTGAATTGATTTCCCAACCTCCCCCTCCCTTCCATTCTTGTCTTACTACAACATTCACTTCATAGCTCTGCTAGAACAGGCCAGGGGGCTGAGAAATTGCACCCTCTGAATGTTATGAGAAGTAATATATGTATTATGACAGATTTCAGAGTAGAAGCTGTGTTAGTCTGTATCCACAAAAAGAACAGGAGTAGTTGTGGCACCTTAGAGACAAACAAATTTATTGGAGCATAAGCTTTCTGTATTATGCTTTCTGGAGATACCTCTTGCCTACCCAAATCCATTTATGAACAAACACAGAAAATTAAGTAAGAAATAGTTTTCTGCCCCCCCCCCCCAAAATCCCAACAAAACAAAAAGCTCCCACCTAAAAGAAATCTTCATAACACTAGATGTGGATAGCACCTAATATCCACAAATGTATCTAACAGGTTATGAATAAGGCAGCAAAATATTTTAATGTTGATGTCTGTCTTGTATTTTAACAGATACTTCCAGCACCATGTAATCTTAGTGTTGTACCACACAACAATACCAGTATGAATTATTGAGTCCTAAAAGGACTGCGCTAGAGAACATTTTCAACATCCTGCTTAGAGAATGAAAGTGAAGTTCTGGTCAGATATGTAACTGGTTAGATGGGGGTGGGAGAGAGAGAGATTCACCATGAGAATGGCAATGTATTGTGTTGTATCTCTGTTTCTTTTGTGTATTAACTGTGTATTTTGCTGGCCTAGAAAAGTTTTTAACTGTTGGATCTGGCGATGGGTCCTACTGTGCCCCAGGCAACATAAACTGTATTGTCTGCTGAGTTCTGATTTGCAAAGTATTGCTTAATAGTGAAGACAAAAGAAGCAGGAAGACCATGGCTTTCTTTGAGTATGTAGGGCTGGCAATTATAAAAATAATCACTTGACTTTTTAAAAGAGTAAGTTTGAACACATAAGTCATGGAAAAACAGTATAATGGATCAAAATTCCTCTTATATAGCCCATGAAATCCAGACCTTAACTAATTGAGGCACATAGAATCATAAAATAGTAGGATTGGAAGGGACACTGAGAGGTCATCTAGTCCAGTCCCCTGCACTCAAAGCAGAACTAAGTATTATCTAGACCATCCACGACAGGTTTGTCTAACCTGCAGTCCAATTCGACATGTTTAACATGTCGAAATGGACTGCTGCTTTCCACAGAAGTTCAAGAGCATGCTGCCAAATGGCTGGAGGGGGCTGTGCTGCTGTGCACATTTTACTGCTAATGTGGAAATGAACTCTATGGGTGAACTACCTAATACAGTACCTACTTTAGCTGACTGAGGCCAGCCACATCTCCCATGGAGCACTGACGGGTGCAGAAGCTAGATCCTCTTCTTTGTAAAGCTGAGTGAATAATTGGTATTTATTTGGTGGCCGAACCACACAATCAGAAAACAAAATTGTTTGTGGTTGATCAAAAACAACAAATTTTCTTTTTTTCCCCTCACCAAAACAAAAACAAATCGTTTTGAGTTGAATGAAACAGATTATTTAACTCCAAACTAAATGTTTTGTTCTGGTGTGTTCCCTCCCTTTTAAAAAGAATAAATTTAGCGAAATTTCAAAATGAAAAATCAAAACATTTTATTTCCAAAATGTCAAAATGAAACATTTTCACTCTTTTGACATTTTCCCCCCATTATTTTCAGCCAAAACTATTTACTAAAATCACAAATAGTTTTGGTCAACCCCAAAATGCATTTCTGGCAAATAAACTTTGTCCACAATGCTTTGCCCAGTGTAGAGAGCTCTCCTGAACCCAGTGCAGAGATCATGTTTTGCTATTTGCACAGAAGAAATAGGATCTCAACTTAAACTTCTCTCCTCAGTGCACCCATGCAACACAAGGCAAGAACTGGCTGTAAGCATGCACCAGTTCCCATTGTTCTTGGGAGTTGTGCATCTAACTATGTGCCCTGGAACTTTGATAAGGTTTTCTAAATCATACATGTTGCATTCTCCTTGGAGTACGCACTTTTTTTTTTAATGAAGTGCCCTTAATCCTCTTTAGTATTGTGGCATTTCTGCTCCTAGACCTGGAATCAAGGAGAAGTGCAGAAGCACATGCAACTAGAGTGTGGGGGAAACAAACATTAAGGTTTAAACTATTTTGTATTTGGAACTAGTAGGGAAATTTCTAATGGTGCAAATTATTGTCAAAGCAGGTGCCTGAAATTATCAGAGAGTTTTCGGTAATCAGAGATTAAATAGAAATATACTATGTTGGTTTAAATTTTTAAACTAATTCATTTTGATTCACCCTTTTTAAATTCTTTTCCCCACAGATATTTCTGTGAATGAAGTTGCTGGCAAGAAAGTTTACTGAAATAGTGAATTGAAAGCAAATATTGCAGAATATTTGTGGAAAGCAAAGTTAAAGTTCACATTCAAGGGTATTCACATCAAATCAGATTCTCAGAATTATGCTCATTCAGTGAGGGAACACAAACATATTTTATTAAATGGTGGTGAATCTATCTTGGGTTTCAGATTTGCAATGAAACCCAGATCTGTCTAATTTAGGTTTTGTTGTGAAAGTTTCTCATACATCTACCTAGAAAGTGCCTTTCTATCCTCTTCACTTCTCTATGACTCTATGACTCCCTTAAAGTAACCACAGTTCCTGTGCCAGGAGAATTCATCCCTGGACCCTTGAGGGACTTTTACATCCCTTATAAGCTGCTAGAGCACCATATAGGAGCCACAATGGGGGACAGAATTCCTCTCTTTGTGTCTCTGAAGTTCCATTGTTTCCAGTTCTTCCATGAGGTTCAATATCTTATCAATTCAATGCAGTTAATAATGGCAAGTGAATGTTTTGTCTTGCACTCCATTTGCATAATGGACACATTCAGGCACACAGTGCAAAAACAACCCAGGGGATAAATTGTAAGAATCTCACAAGCTTCAGTGGAGCTGCTAGTGTCCTAGTAATTAGACAACGAAAAGGCCTTTTCATCTTTTTTATCCCTCTGCCAGTGCAAGATTGTTCTCCACGATATACTTCCATGCATTTTAATACTGGTCAGTTCATGCATATTTTTTTCCATTAAAACAACAAAACACAGCTGTTTGCTACTTTGAGTCTTGACAAATAGCATTGATTTATTGTGAGCAGAAACTTCCTGCCACATTCATGGAATCTGCAAAGCCTTTACAAGTGAAACAGTTTTTGCATGCCTTTAAAAGTAAAATGAGACATAACATTTATTAGAGCATTGTGTTTCAGAAGCAAGGCAGAAGCTTTGCACTCAGCCCCTGTCAAGGTTCCTTCCCCACTCTGAGCTCTGGGGTACAGATGTGGGGACCTGCATAAAAAAACCCCTAAGCTTATTTTTACCAGCTTAGGTTAAAAATTCCCCAAGGTACAAACTATTTTACCTTTTGCCCCCGGACTTTATTGCTGCCACCACCAAGCATCTAACAAATATATAACAGGGAAAGAGCCCGCTTGGAAACGTCTTTTCCCCCCAAAATCCTCCCAAACCCTACACCCCCTTTCCTGGGGAAGGCTTGATAAAAATCCTCACCAATTTGCATAGGTGAACACAGACCCAAACCCTTGGGTCTTAAAGAACAATGAAAAAGCAATCAGGTTCTTAAAAGAAGAATTTTAATTGAAGAAAAAGTAAAAGAATCACCTCTGTAAAATCAGGATGGTAAATACCTTACAGGGTAATCAGATTCAAAACATAGAGAATCCCTCTAGGCAAAACCTTAAGTTACAAAAAGACACAAAAACAGGAATATACATTCCATTCAGCACAACTTATTTTATCAACCATTTAAACAAAACAGAATCTAACGCATATCTAGCTAGATTACTTACTAAGTTCTAAGACTCCATTCCTTTTCTGTTCCCGGCAAAAGCATCACAGAGACAGAGAGAACCTTTGTTTCTCCCCCTGCTCCAGCTTTGAAAGTATCTTGTCTCCTCATTGGTCATTTGGTCAGGTGCCAACGAGGTTATCCTAGTTTCTTAACCCTTTACAGGTGAAAGGGTTTTTCCTCTGGCCAGGACGGATTTAAAGGTGTTTACCCTTGCCTTTATATTTATGACAGCCCCCAACTGAGATTCAAAGAAATGCTTTCCTCTTCCTACTTCATATAACTTCTCAGTCCCCATACTATCCAATCAAGAAACCTTCTTTCTTAATGAGATGAAGGTCCCCAATAACAAGCTGGTCTTCCCTGCTGCTGTACCTTCAATAACTCCTCATTACTCCTGGAGTTTTTAAGTCTTTTGCAGTTAAAATTTGTTGACTTCAATGGGAATTTTCACTCAGGTGGGGAGTGAAAAATCAGACCATGCCACAGGAATGAGCATGGATTACATAGTGAACTCATTAATACGTGGCACTGCTGAGACTGAAAATTGTGCAAACTAACTGGAGCTGGCAGAAAACCTTAGTGATATTTTTGGTCAAACTTCCCCCTATATCTTGTTGAATTGCACCTCCTTCCTATTCTGTACACAAAATTAATAAAAAACTCTAAAAACTCAAATACAGATGTGACTCTGGAACAATGCTTTGTATTCAGTAAGAGGTTATCATAAAACTCAGTTATGGGTTACAAAATGTTAGTGTACCCAGGTTTTAATGTCTTATTGGGGGTCCTGTAAGGTTTTATCTGGAAGGAAGCCTTGTTTATTGGTACCAGATTAAGTCTGCCTGAAATACACTCAGCCAACTGATTCAGTTCTCAGTCTTTCTGTGGTTCAAATGTCATGTTTAAAAGCTGGGTCTTTCAAAGGTAAAACTTCTGAAAGTGACACAACAACCAAGATTGTAAAGCCACATAAAGTGCCCATCCTACATGCACATTGGCTACTATCAGCATAGCATGGAGGAGTATATTAATCTCCAGAACAGATGGAACATCAGTGACACCTCTAGTCACCTTTCCAGAATTCTGTTTGACTCTGACAAAGGGCAGTATGCTACAGCTTTGTTGATGTAAATATTTAAAGAGAGATGCCATTTCTCCCATTTAGCTATACTGATAACAACCAGATGTTTTCTGTTTAACATTTGCTTGTGAGGATTATCAGCCAAAATTCAGTTAATAAATTTCACATTGAGAAAAATCCCTTCTAATGGATATGATTAGGAGATACCAACACTACTATCTCTCCTTCCTGGTCACATTTTTTTTTCTTTTAATGAATTGGTGCCAAAACTTTGACATCTTGACCTTGAAAATACAAGACTATGATCCTCTCTGCTGTTTTCATTTATCTGTAGCTTTATTGGCTGAGGGACTCTGCCACAGAAGCATTAACTAGACATAATTTAATCTGCATGCTGATTACATCAAAAAATTCCCCATCTAAGTAATGTACAGTGATCAGCTACAGTAGTTCAGCTTTGTAAAAATAATAACACTTGTACTTCCCCTACAGTGACAGGTGAAAAATAAGCTTAGGGTGTGATTATGGACAAGCAAGCTTGCGTGGAAAGTTTGCAAGAGCTTTACCAACCCGTATTGAGAAATCAGGTGATCAGATATCACGTGGCAGAGTAGAGAAGCCTCTACTACATTTAGTATTGATATTGTGCTTCAAATGGCAGGGCACAGCACCTATTAAAAGTATGGCAGTGTGTGTGCTCCACAGGAAGAATTACAGCCGAGCTACAGCCCTTAGTATTTATATACCTGCCTGAGCTATACTATCTATGATTTGAAATAGCTTTTCTAAGCAAAGAACATATTTCAGCAAATTTAATGAGTGCAAAAATTTTCCTCTTATGGTCCCTCCATTCCATCTTCCTACTGCTAATTTTGTACTCATTCCATGTGCAGAATATGTAATAGGGATCCACACTGGAAATAGGAGAGGAGAGTTTCGCCATCAATTTCAAGCTGGCTAGAAGATAAGGTACAGTAGTCTTCTAGACAAAAAGATATTCAGGGAGTAATCTTCAAGCAATACAGATTTTTAAAATATGGGCTAAGTGGAGGTCTGCATTAATGTCACTGTGACTAATCTGTGAAGCTATCAGTTCTTTCTGGGGGGAAATCCTATGTATCTTATTAATATGGTCAGAAGTTGGAATCAGCCAAACCTGCAAGAAATCTAACTGCTAGAACGAATTCTAAATCACATCACAATAGTCATATCTGTCACCTCTTAAAAGGCCAAACCATTGCAGATAACAGAAGTTCCCCTGAAATATGTCTGAAAGAATCTAAATCTCTACTCAGTGATAAAAGCCCCAGGGGCGTTCCTTTGAAAAGTTCTGCAGTTAAAGCACATAGGAGGTGAGAGGGCTATTCTCAAAGACTTCACTTCCCCTTTGTAGTTTTATTTAGTACTTTAAAATGCTGAAACAGGTGAACAAATCAAGGAAGAGGATGCAGTCCTCGAAATGAGTGAATACCATCTTTGATGGCTTTATAGACACTATTAGGTTTAAAAATGCCTTTAGGAATAAAAAAATACTTGACACAAATAATAGATACCACACATCCTTCACTAAAAACACTCAGTTGTAAATTTGCATAAACCTAAAGAAATCAAGAATTCTGCCTTATGGCAATTAACAGAATCATAATGGAAAATATTCCACCTTCAACTCTATAGGACACATTCTCAGCTGATGTAAATTGGTTTAGGTTTATTGAAATCAGTTGAGTTATACCTCTTTACACCAGCTGAATATCTGGTGCGTACATGTGTCCTGAAAGACAGAGTGGTATAATCAGAAATCTATTATTCAAAGGCCCAATGAGTTTGAGTGGTTATTAAAGACAAAATCCTTAGACAGCAGACATGGCCTGAAGACAAATTCCATCTTATGAAAAAGGTAGTATGTTCTGGAAAATAAAATGGTAGCTTTCAATTAAACAACAGGAACCATTCAATGTTCTGTCAAGAGAAAAGAGTAAAATAGAAGAAAAATATACCAGCAAACCTTTGAGATAGATTCATAGATGGCAGCCAATCCCAAAACAAATAAAAGGAGGATTTTTTTGTTTAGTTAAGGTTAATAAAAAGAGAACCTAATTGTTTTATGTTAAACCTTTCAGTTGAGATTTTTTTTTAAGAGAAGCCAGATTTTGCTGAATGTGCTATCCTCATTGTACACTCAAGTGTACACTCAAGGCATCTAGCTCAAACATTTTTTACAGGCTTTTATTTCTTACTTGCATTCAGATTTATTGATCTTTTTTAATATAAAGTCCCAGAAAAAAATCTAAGAAAAGGTTATGCAACTATATGTTTTAATGTGAGTGGAAAAAGTATTTGAAGCAGTACTGACTCACCTGTTCCATTTCTATCCACATTTAAGCCTTTGGTTCTTGGATATTAAAGATCAAAACCAATTCCTCTTTAAACTAGACATGGGATCAGATAGACACATTTTCATTTTGACAAAACCTCATTTGTTGGGTCTCATTTTTCAATGACAGGATGAAAACCACTCTTGATTTTAGATTCATTATCTTTGGGACTATATCACAATTTCTACTGTTTCTGCTAGGTTTCTGCTGCTCATTCATGACCTTAGCAAACAAAATAATCCCTTAAATAAATCTCACTCTGCTTCTGGAACATGAGGCGAATACAAGAACAAATGCAAACCCTGTGCTTCACTGTGGTCATCTAGGTATTGTGTAGGAACATGTTGAAGACAACCATTGCAGAATATATGTATGTATATAGGAATATACAGGAAAGCTACACATAGCAAAACACTAGTATGAGGATTGAAGGGAACCAGCCTCTAAAATGGTGCAACTAAACCATATTAACAGCACGCAACCTGCCAGCACACAGAATAGCCCAAATACAGAGAAGAGCACACAAACCACCCAGTGCTTTTCCAGCACGTCTCTGAGCATGAGATAAACTACAGTTACATTTTTTTGTTCATTGGGGGCAGTTTCCTGCATGCTTTTATGATAGAATGACATAAGAGCATTCAGGAAATCAATCTCAGCAGTGTATACACAAACTGATTTCAGTGAGTAGGGGATAAGTTCTCACGCATAAAGAAATATAGTTCAAAACAGCATCTAGAAATTCAGATGCCATTATGGTAGATTTCATTTTGAAAGCCACTGTTGGAAATGGTTCAACAAATTCGTCTGTAACAATCCTCCCTTATCCAGAATTAGAGCTGAGTGAATAATGGATTTTTCATTTGGGGGATAAAATGAACACCCCTCCCCATAAAATAAATTATTAAACTCCAAATGAATTTTCGTGGGGAAGGATTCACTTTGTACTTCCAGGGAGTTTTGGGATATTTTTCATCATTTTTATTAGCTACATGTCTAAATGAAATGTATTTTCAAATAGAAATGCGGAAACAAAACGGTTCAACATTTCCAAAATATTTTTTTCAATTTTTGTTTTGGTGCCCTGAATTGTTTTCCCCAGTGAATTTACTATTTGTCCAAAAAAAAAAAAAAAAAATCACCCAGCTCTACCCAGAATAAAATGGAATAAAGAACTTAATCCTGCCATCTGAAGAAAATTGATCATATATGCTCTTATCCTGCTCTCTTGAGGGAATAGCAAAAATCACATGAACATGCAAAATCTGACCCATATTTGGTATAACATGTTGTTTACAAGTCCCATAGCTTCAATGTGAAATTCCAATTACATTATGGCTGGTGAGTTTCAGTTCCTTTACTTATTCCATTATGTTCTCTCTTCTCCTTTTTCCTTCTTTTTTTATCTGCCTTTTCTTCTTCACTTGTCTTTAAATCAGTATCTATAGTCTCACCATTTGAGAATCTTTGGTGCAGTTAATTGTTATTGTGAAAGAAAATATAGGACCAGTTCATGATTACATTATTTTACCTTTATTTTATATTTACATCAGTTATTTTTACGTAAATACTATTGATATAGGAACTGCATTTTTTCTTTGAAGCCCTACTGAAATCTCCTTTTCTAAGAATGAATTCAGTTGTGGGAGGAAAACTGTCTCTCTCTCTCTCTCTCTTATTGATCTCTTGCTTTTTGTCTGTCTTTCTGCCATGTGGCTGTGTTAAGTCCTTTCCCAGATGCATCAGTTATCAGCATGCACTCAAGTGCCTTAGGTCTGCTGGTATATGCTTGGAACATAGGATGATTGTCTGTCACCATTTGGGGAAAGAGATAAACCAAAGAGGTAATTTATCATTGCAGTTAACTAGCCTTTGAAGCTCTTTCACTAATTCTAAGCAGAACAGATAGAAGTCTTCACCTTTAAATATTTCTATCGTCCTGCGTGAGAAGCAGTTTCAAGTTATGGCATAGCTCACTTTTTACACATTACAATAGCAAGGAAAATGTTTACTGATTTTCAGCAGTCACACAAAAAAAGGAAGCATAACATAGGCTGATATAATAAAGCAGTCAGTTTATAGATGGCAATATAAACATTTAGCTGTTTCTCATCCTGTTTCTCTGTCTGAATTTGCTCTCTTCATTTTCCTTTCATTTGTAAATATGGCTTATATTAAAGGGGAAAAGCTCCATATCTACCAACTTTGATTCCTCATTGTTATTCATTGGTCCAAGAAAGCTGAGATGGGCATCTCAGTTTATTTAATCAGTAGCTCTCTGCAAGGAAGGTTAGGAATCATCTCTGCGTATTAGAACTGATATGTAGCAGTGCCCCTCAGAAGAGATTAGTAGGCCCATGTCAAGGTGGAGGCAGCAGGCTAGAATGAAACCTGAAGCTGGGTTAAGTAATTGGGTACTTGTTCAATAAAAGTGCTTGTTTGTGTGTTGTAATGAAAGATCTTTGGTGCAATAGATGTCTGAGTCCAAATACCCCCTGGATTTTCTGATGGAGAAAGAGATAAGGGTGAAAGGGATTTAATTTAGAACTATTGAAAAACTTTAAAGAGATTAGAGGAATTCGTAAATGTACTCACTCTTTTATCAGGGTGCCTTTTGTGACATATCGAAACAGGTATTAAAAAATGACACAGGAAGGTGGGTTTGTGTGTGTGTGTGTGTGTGTGTGTGTGTGTGCTTACTGCCATTATTAACTACCTATCTGAGGTGCAGGTACAGAGGAAGATAATGAAGAAAATTTGGGTTTCCTGCTTGTCTTCTTTATCCTGAATTTAGGAAGGTAGCTTTGCAATTGCTTTTCATCTGAGTGTCTCATCAAAGCCAAGGACAGCAGCGCTGCCAAACTGAATATTTTCTCTGTCTCTCTCTCTCTTGTTCAATTTAAGAGTTCTCCTTCCAAGGACAGGTCACACCAGTGTAGATCTAAGCTTTTGTTTAAATAGCTCTCCTAAATGCAGTCCTTAAAGCTGAGAGACAATGTTTTTTGTTTTGTTTTGTTTGTTACAACAGGGAAGGCTTCTCTGATTGCAAAGTGTTGCTGTTGCTATTAGTTGAAACATTCCATGGAATCTGCAGTAAACTGTTTTCACACAAAAAATTATTAGAGTGTAAGACAAGCATATAAGGAGTGGGGAGAGAAAAATCAGGCTTGCTGTTCAAGATATCGCCAAACATTATCAATATAGAACCCTCACACCCACACATTCTCCTAAAGCAAGGACCCATTTATATAATCCCAATTAGTGACTTGATGTTGCCACATTATTTATCTTGGGACAGAGAGTTTCACTTCAAATGAATTTGTCTTTTAATGAATAGCGTAACTCTCTCCTATTTCATTAATTCCACTCAAGAGATACAACTACTTGTAATGAACTGAATATTTTTCCCTATTAGTCTTGTACACTTAAAAAATTCTCAGAATTGCTGAATTTAAAGGTGGGATAAGACCTAAACTAGCAGAAAGCAGAGTATGTTACTTCCCTGTTGCAGGATTATCAATCTGCCATGGGAATTGCTTTGATTTTACACAAAAAATTACACTCCTGCCTGAGGATGGTAATGTAACAATTCTGTGGCCAGATACTTTAAGAAATCTCAAAAGCACAAGCCACTACCACTTGAGTTATCTCTGCTGACAGCTCGTGTCTTGTAGTATTGCCAAACACAAGCATTCAAAAATCATGAGTCGGGTGCCCCAAAATCAGGAGATTGTCTTAAATCTTCAGAACTTTTTTTAAAAAAAATTTAAATGACTACTGCATTCTTTTTATTTGATTTTGGCTAGCGGAATCTTTAGGGGGCACTTGGGTCACAATTGGAAGATTTACTCTGAAACTTAGGGATAGAAATTTTTTTTTAAAGATAAAAGCTGAGATTGACATGTGTTCTCCTGATTCCAGCAGCTCAAGCCTTGAGAAAACGGGAAAAAGCATGAGACTTGTGATAAAATTGTGAGAGCAAGGGAAACACTGGGAAACACATATGGCTATGATTTAATTACAAAATGGCTCCTCAAATGGCTTACATGACCCTTACATGACTCCAAAGTTCAGAAAAAAAGCATTATTTTTAATAGAGTGAGCATGTGACACTCTTGCCAAAAGCATGTCGTCATGCCTCCTTCTACAGGCTGCTCTCAGTAAGATCTTATTCTCACTTACAGTAAACATAGCTTTTTCTTTGTTTCAAGAGCTAGGAGGTTTTGCTGCTGAAGATCTCAGATTCTGACCTTGCTAATGACTATGTTATTTCCATGCATGTGGCCAGAAGTTCATTACAAAAATATGTTCAGAAAACTGCAACTGTGTTAGTTTTTCTTGTTCATTCTCCAGCCAGTTTGAGTACATTTCCTATAACATATAAAATCAGTAGACCTGATTAAAAAATATTTTGATGGAGCAGTTTTCTGGAAAATGCAGTTTCACTGAAATTATCACATTTTATAGGAATGTGCCAATTTCAATGGACTTTAAAGTGGAAAAGTGTTGAAATGAATCATTTCAACTTTACGATACTGTGTTGGGTTCGGTCACATAAACCCGCTTGGGACTGTCACCTGATGAGCTGAGACTACCACTGAGCCCATTTTCTCTGCCAGTTTGGGCCTCCAGAACCCTGTCTTGTTGAGCCACATACGCTAATCTGCTGCAACACCGACCCAGGCCCCCAAAGCTGGAGACTTAACTGAAAATGACTTAGCAAGTGCTCCTGTCTCTAGCACCCAGGCACCCAGCTCCCAATGGGATCCAAACCCCAAATAAATCTGTTTTACTTTGTATAAAGCTTATACAGGGTAAACTCATAATTTGTCCACCCTCTATAACACTGATATAGAGATATGCACAGCTGTTTGTTTCCCCCAGGTATTAATTACTTACTCTGGGATAATTAATAAGCAAAAGTGATTTTATTAAACATGAAAAGTAGGATTAAAATGGTTCCAAGTAATAACAGACAGAACAAAGTAAGATACCAAGCAAAATAAAACAAAACTTGCAAGTCTAAGCCTAATACAGTAGGAAACTGAATACAGGTAAATCTCACCCCCAGAGCTGTCCCAATAAGCTTCTTTCACAGACTATACTCCTTCCTAGTCTGGGCCCAATCCTTTTCAGATCAATGTTGTGGCTTATGGCCTCAGTTCAGCAATCACTCACACCCCCGTAGTTACTGACCTTTGTTCCAGTTTCTTTCAGGCATCTCTTTGGGGTGGACAGGCCTTCTCTTGAGCCAGATGATGACAAAATGGAGGGGTTTCCAGGGCCTTTTATATTCTTTCTCTTATGGGTGGAAACCCCTTTGTTCTCCTGTGCAAAATCATCACAACAAGATGGAGTTTGTAGCCACCTGGGCAAATCACATGTCCATGAATTATTCAGTTTTTTGCAGGCCGACACTCATTGTTTACATGTTAGTTTGAACGTTCCCAGGAAAGCTCAGATGTGTATGGTGTCTCCCAAAGTCCATTGTCAGTTAAGTGTTTCTTGATTGGGCACTTACTGAGAATAGTCCTTTCTCAAGAAGCTGACCAAATGCTTCACTGAGGCTACTTAGAATCAAACACACTGAGATACTAGTACATACCCAATATTCATAACTTCAAATACAAAAATGAGACACACATACAAACAGCATAATCATAACCAGCAAATTACAATCTTTCCATAGACACCTTACTTGACCTCCTTTGTACAAGGTTTGGTGCAACTATAGGACCTTTGTTGCAACAATGATCTATACAGTCACAGTTCATGTCAATAACATCACCATTACATTTTGATATCAAAATATTTTGTTAAGATAAAATGAAACTTTTTGACATTATCAAAGTGAAACAATACAACACATTATTTAAATTAAACATTGTGATGTCTCTGAATCAGAATTTTTTGGAATTTTTACTATATGATTTTTTTTAATTTTTTTGACTTTTTTTGTTCTAGTTCAGAACAAAAACACATTTTAAAAAGTTGGAATTTCCCACAGGATAAAAAATTACATTTTTCAATCAGTTTTAAAAATCAGGGTATAAAGATCTAGGGTTTGTCACTGGCAATACTTCATCTTTTATGATAGAATAATACACCAGGTAAAGGAAGTAGCCTCAGAGTCAGAATCCTCCCAGCACCTTTTCTACAGGTTCATGGCGTCAGAGATAGTAATACTTACTTAACTTGGAGACTAATCCCTCCAGCTCAGCAAGTGCAGGAAAAGATATTCCCCTTTCTCTCCGAGTATGAAAAGAGACTTTCTATATTTATTTTGCCATAACTAAAAGACTGAACTGTTTAAATCAGATGATGAACACATTGCTTTTGCCTGTCTCAATCTTATGGCTTCAGGACACAATATACTTAAAGTCACTGTTGGAAATGGCAGAAAGGGGTAAACCGTCTTTTTCTCTCAGTACAGGAGTCATGAGCATCAGTGGCCTTTAACGGATGATGCATTGCTTCCACTAGTCCACAGGAAGGTGCACAGAATTAGAATGATGTACAGAGAGGGATTCTGTCCAACTATTCCCCATTGCCTTTTTCATTTTTAGTCCATAATGCCCCATTAGCTTCATATGTGATCTGACATGTAACCTGGGATCAAAGTTGTTAGATGCTATAGAATGTGGTATGGAAAACAATCATTGGGTTTCTGGGGAAAAATCATCTTCAACATGTTTTATAAAATCAGCTGATTGTCTTCAGTCTGTTATAAGTCTTTTTGACATTTTCCTGTATTTCAGTGAGTAAATCTACTATTTTTGGGGATAGAGAAGACAACGGTCACCAGCAACAATCACATTAATATACCAGCCTCATCAAGAAAATTATGCCCACAAAAGAGAAATGATCTCCAGATCTTTCCTTCAGTTTTTGTGGCATATTTTTATTGAGATTTTGTGCCCACACAGTATAGACCCATTCTGACTTTTTGTTTGGACCATCAAAAATACATTGAGTATTTTATCTGTACCCTTAATGCTAAAAAGAAATGTGAGGTGCTAATTTTGGTAGATTATTAGACATGCAACTGAGTTTCTCGTATGTGGCCATCACCTTGTATTGGGCAACAGCACATGGCATACTGTTGTGATGAAACTGATGTTATCCTTTAGCAAAGAGGTAGATATTATGATTACAGCCTAATTATAATTATTTGCAATTTAGTTTATAAAGATGTCTCCAGTGAATTTGACTAACCTTGGCTCACAAGAAGTGCACACAGACATCTGTGTCTCTTTCTCTTTCTGTCAAATTCACTGGAGAGATGCCTCTACAACTAAAATATTAGGTATTGAATTAAACTATCCTTTCCCCCCCAAAAAAATTAACAAAAATGTTTCTTGGGTTTCTGATTAGTCTCAATCCCTGCTACAAATGAATTGTGGATTATACATTTATTTTTTGTGATTCAATATTTATTGTGAATGGATAATCAAACTAATCAGAAACTGTTGCTGAGCAGGGTGAAAACTGGTGCTGAGCAGAGTAGGACTAGACACCTTCACCTGAGTCACAATCACAGCAAGACCTGGAGACCTGTGCTCCTCTGGCCAGGAGTCCATTCTGCACATGTGCAGATCCCCCAAGGTCACCCTGTGGACACAATGATTGATAGCCCCTGAACTCACTGTACTGGCCCTATACTGTTAGAACAGCCTATACCATCCTCGACCTTTGTGGCCTCAACAAATACATTAGATATATGAGGTTCTGAACTGTTAACCTAGTGACTGTCCTCCCCATGTTGTCTCAGAATGACTGGTTTGCTGTTCTGGACTTTCAGGATGCTTATTTTCGTGTGCCGATTTTATCAAGCCATAGAAAATTCCTTCTTCATGGGAGATTGCTTTGTCATGGGAGAACACTGCTTTCATTCGTCAGTCCTCCCATTCAACCTCTTCTGCCTCACGAGTTTTCACCAAATGCATGGTTGTGGTTATGGCATATCTCAGAAAAAAAGCAATGCACATCTTCTTGTACTTCGATGATTGGTTGCTCAGGGGTAGATCCAGAGAGGAAATCTCGCTCCTGTCAGCACCACATTGCACTTGCTTGACCATCTAGGTCTCACTCTAAACACCAGAAAGTCAACCTTTTCCACTAAAAAACTCGAGTTTATTGGGGTCCTGTTAGATTCCATGATGCCGACAGTGTTCCTACCATCCTACTGTTTTCAGACAAGGTGACATCTTTGTCTCAATCTACAATCTCAGCCTTCCATGTCAGTTTGACTGTTTCTGAGACTGTTAAGCCACATGTCCACTTGCAGGTTGTCCAGTTTGCAAGGCTGCATCTTTGCCACCTTCAGATGTGGCTCAGGATGGTCTGCTCTTTTACCCTTCGTGCTCTGGACAGACTGGATCGTCTCCCTCCACTGGTACTAGATTCCTTGCAATAGTGAATGTGTCTGCAGAATGTTGGCCAGGGAATTCCCTTTGCCCTACCAACCAAATCAGTTGTTACCAGTGCCCTGGCATGCTCTTTGCCCCGCCCAGGCAAGTCAGTTTTTACCAACACCTCCCTCTTGGGTTGGGGATCCACTGGGAGTCGCTGAAGGTACAGGGACTGTGGTTGCAGCAATAGGGTTCTCACTCCATAACAACATACTGGAGCTTCAGGCCACCCACAATGCATGTTGCACCTTCCAGGACTGTATCAGACTCAGTGGTTCACATATTTACCAACAATGCCACCTCAGTGTTCTGTGTCAACAAACAAGGGGATGACCATACCAAGGTGGTCTACCTGGAGGCAATCGTTTTGTGGTGGTTTTGCATGAAAGAGAACGTTACTGTGATAGCCGTTCACTTGCCCAAGGTATAGAATCATCTCATGGGCCATCTCAGCAGGTATTTTCCCCTGAGTCACGAGTGGTCCCTGAAGACTGGTGTTCCCTGTATCATCTTTGCAGCATGGGTATTTCCCACAATCAACCTGTTTGCTGCAAGGGAGAACAGGAAATGTCTCCTGTTCTGTATTCTGTGGGGTCTCAGTCCGGGGTCCCTTTCTGATGCCTTTCACTGCAGGTGGCATTTGACTCTCCTATATGCCTTTCCCCCATCCCAATCATTCCTCAGGTCATTCTCAAGTTCAAGGCAGATTGGGCCAACCACATTCTCATTGCCCCAGCATGGTTCTCTGACCTTTCATGCTGTTGATTCAGCCTTCCATTCGCTCCTTCCTAAGTTGCTCATTCAGAATCATATCTGCACCTTGTATCCTGTGCTCAATTTTCCTGCATCTCATAGCATGGCTGCTTCATGGTTGAATGAAGAGGAAGAACAGTGCTCTGAGGCTATCTTACAAGGCCTATTCAACAATATGAAGTCCTCTACAGGATGGCCTACTTAGTTGAAGAGGTTTTCAGTGTGGTCTTTGGCCCACAAGAGCCAACAAATCTAGACTTCTATCCAGGACATATTAGAGTACCTGCTATGCTTTCAGAAATCGGGACTCGCACTTAGTTCATTGAGAGTGCATCTTGCAGCAGCATTTCATCCCCCTGTTCAGGAAAAATCAGTCTTCTCCAGTGGTGATTTGATTCCTGAAAAGGTTTCTCTATCTGCATCCTCTGGTCCAAGAGCTTGTCCCATAGTGAGATTAAATACGGTTCTGGTTGCTTGAATGGGTCCTTGATTTGAACCCTAGCATCTTGTCCACTGATCCTCTTATGTCAGAAAACCATGTTCCTGGTAGTGATTACGTCTGCAAGGGGTGTGTATGAGATGCAGGCTCGCATGGCAGGATTTTTAATAGTGTCTTTGCCACTGTACTAAGCAGGCTGAGGTCTCTGTGCACCAAACTCTGAACATTGTTTATCACTGTTTAATGTAGGACAGTGACGGAGTTATGTTAACACCTTGGGTTATGTTATGTTAACATCAGGGGTGAAAGTAACTTTAGAGAATTACTGGTATGCAGGGTGGCCAGGTTCCTGAGTAAGTGACGGGGGGGCCCTCAAATGGGAGGGGAGGGGCCTTGGGAGGAAGGGGCAGGACTGGGGCCAGACTCCCCCAGCCAGCCCTTCAGTGCTGCCCAGCCTGCGCCACTGGGCCTCCAGCAGTGATTTAAAGGGCCTGGGGCTCCTGGCCACCACTACCGCTATCCCAGGGCTCCAGCTGCTAGCACGGTAGTGGTAGCAGCGTCCGGGAGCCCCGCGCCCTTTAAATTGCCACCAGAACCCTGGGGTAGCGGCAGCAGCCAGGAGCCCCAGGGCTCTGGCAGTGATTTAAAGGGCCGGGGCTCCAGCTGCTGGAGTGGTAGCAGTGGCCAGGAGTCCTGGGTCCTTTAAATCACCTCCGGAGCCCTATGGTAGTGGTAGCGGCGGCAGCAGTCGGGAACCCTGGGGTTCTGGCCGTGATTTAAAGGGCCAGGGGCTCAGGCCACTGTCGGGAGCCCCGGGCCCTTTTAAATTGCCAGCCCCTGGGGAAGCTGCCCCTTTTGGGCCCCCTCATCAGTGGCCCTGCCAGTATGGTCGTCTGTGTACCAACTCTTACCGGTACACCATACCGGACCAGATCAGTTACTTTCACCTCTGATTAACAACTAAATTATACAACAGACCCCAAGGCTTTCTGTTTCAAAGATAATTTCACAATTTTTTTGTTTTTGTTCCAAATCAGACTTTCCAAATACAAAAATGCCCTTTTCTTGAAAACTAGCCCGTTTTTCACTCTAAAAATGCTATGTTCATTAAATTTTTCAAGAAAATTGGCCTATTTTTGAATTAGTAGCTAAAGATGGCAAACCTTAAATTTAAAGTAGTTTTGTATTTTTCTGTAAAGATTTTGTATGCCCCTAGGAAATGTGTGAAACTCCAGGCTATGCCAAAGACAACAGATCAATGCATGATAAGTAGCACTGCTTTCCAACCCTCCTTCGATAACAGAGGCTTAAGGGCCTCATGTTACTGAAAGGCAGAATCTGTGCTTGTCACTGTAGATGTTTGCTTAGCTTGTTGACAGAATGAAATTTTAATCTGAAGTACAAACCAAATAATTCCATCCCTGCATTCTGTTTTGAATACAATGAGCTTTCTTCTAAAGTTTCATTATGACGTTTTTGTCTTTTCAGAATGTGTGGCCTGTAAGCAAAACAGATAGCCATCTTCTAGGCAGCTGCAAATCTATGTATTATTATCATTATTTTTTATAATATGGTAGTGCCTAACGGCCAGCATTCCATCAGGCAAATATATGTACCTAAAAAGAGGGAATCCTGGTCCCCACAGCTCAGCATCTTAAATGTCTCCCTTGGTTTCTCTGAAGCTATTTTGATTTTCGCCAGCTGAGCATTTGGCCCCCAATCTGTGGTCTATGATGGTTTATCACAAGAGATTATGGATATTCACAATAATGGACCTTCTTTATTGTGAAAATGATGTTGAAGTTTCAACAGTTTTACTGATGGTCAAGCAAAGAAGTTGGTGTTAAAAGTAATAGCATTGAATTCTAATTACATTTCTCTTACTCAGTATCAGACCAATTGCAATAATTAGGAAAGTAACTATGAAAATAGTGCCTTTCTAATGCATGCATGCACAGTTGTATATTATTATTTGTATTAGTATATATTATTTTTGTTATGAGAATGCCAAGAGTCCTAGTCATGAACCAGGACACATTGTGCTAGGCACTGTACTAACACACAACAAAAGGACTCATGTATTCTAAGTTCAAACTGGTTGCAGTATTTTACTGACAAAACCAACTCTTTATTGGTAGTGTAAGCACTGTATAGCCTTGTATAGCTGTATTCTGTTTTGCCTCATTCATCATTAATACTGTCAACTAAGCATTGTCTCTAGAATCTGTCCTTACTGGTAAAAAACACAGACACTGATAAAATAACAGGCCTTCCAAGGTGGGATCACTCCCCTTGATGTGACTAGGGGAAATGAAAAATTGCACTCCACTCCTTCCTCGAGCTCCATAAAAAACAATTATATTTTTACAATTAAGAACTATACAAGGGAGGAGGGAATCCCACATGCAGTAGGTTTCCAGCTAGCAGAATACATTTAGCAGGCATGGAGGTAGAGACAAGTTGTCATTAGTAATTACAGATGATTTGATTATGGAAATAGGGTGGGGGCATGAAACTGTAGTAAGTAATTAAAATAAAAATTAGGGAAGAGAGTTACAATTGTCTTTCTTCATGAATTACATCAAATTAGCATTAAAAAACCCTCCCACAATGTATTTTTGTTATCACCATTATTGTTTGGGAAAAATAGTTGGCACTTTTTGAAAGTAAATGGACAATTCCATTTTTCAGGCAACTTTGTCAGATGGCCATTAGATTCTTATCTTATCAACTTTGTCAGATGGCCATTAGTCTTGCCATATGTTTTGTTAAAGTATCATAAGAAGCTGTGTTTGGGAATGAGCAAACTTGGTAAGTGCTTGCCACTCAGTAAGTTTGCTCTCAAAAAAACTCCCATCTGGAATAACATTATTTTATATATGTGGTAACTTTTGTCCCAATGTGTTTCATAATCTACAAACATACACAAACAAATATTAAACTTCACAGAGTCTGGGCGGCAGCTAGTTTATAGATTGATGCACAAGATTATGCAAAAGTTTCATTTTAGCCAAGGACATTGGGCAATTCCTTCTCTCATGAAAAATGTCACACACTGTGTGTGTGTTTGTGCACAGCTGTAGCTGTCTGATATTATACATCTGCAGAAGTGGATATATAAATGAGCAGAAATGACATTAGTAAATCAGAGTATCAAATATGCTTCATGAACAGTTGTTACTCCAGAAATACTTTGAAATACTTATAGCCAGAGCTTTTGTGGGATGTATATTAATGACAGAGGGAGAGAATAAAAGACACAGGGCCTTATCATGGTGTCTGTTGCACATCACATTGCTGTTGTGGAAGTTATGGCAGAGCCTGTTCAAAGCAGTCTGAAGTACAATGAGCTTTTACTTTGATACTAGGCTGAAAATTTGAACAGGATACAGGATGTAAAATGGAGAGGCAATCAGGGCACATGAGCTGTGTCACATTGTCCTTTCCAGCCTTGCATAAGAAAGGTGAATAAGATGAGTCCTATGTAAGCATGGTCAGAGGATGTTTTAAAATGTGCCTCTTTGGTAGTTTGCAGCAACGGTGAGCATAGGAGACCACTGTTCAGTCAGGAAGTGTTCAGTGATATTATTCTGTAAGGTTGCTGGTTCTTATTTGACAAGAATGCTTATTTGTCCAGGCAAGCTATGTAAAAAGTGTTATCCCATGCTGTACCAGCTAATGAGGTAATGGGGACATCTTGGGTGTTGTTGGCATTGACTTCATACTGCTCTAAGGGATAAATGCTGCTTGAGTATTAGGATCCATCCTGTTCCCCAGTAGGCCCTGGCTTCTGCTGTCGTGTGGTACAGAGCTACATGGCCCCAGGGAGAGTTCGAGGAGGGATATGCCTCTCAGAGTTCACTGGCACATAGTGTGGGGGGCAGGCACCGAGACTGCACCATCCCTTAGAATGGTGTAGCTTACTCCTTTTGGCATGCCCAGTAGACTCTGCAAGCAGGCAAAGAACATTTGGAAGGAAGAGGCATAGGCCATTTGGAATTATTTGTGTCCCATGAGGGCAACAGAAGGGAACAATCCCTTAGCTCATTAAGCACAGGAATTGCTAGTGAATTGTGCCTCTCATGTGAGGAAAGATGTCATGTACTGCTTGTACATGGTAGATACAGGACTACTACTAGTTAGTCAAGGTTCTATACCAGATTGGGACTGGATATAGAGCATCCATCATAGAGAGAGGGGCGGGGGGAGACATGTTATCTTTAAGATACTTTAATGCATTATCAGGTATGGCTGTTAGCTGCTCAGGTAAGGTATCTTACTCATGGCACCACCTAATGGCTGAACATTATAATACAGTATGAGCATTCCATCAGAAACAGTTCCATATATATCTGCACTGGTGCCAGGAAACAGTCCCGAACCCTAACATCTTAGAAAGTCCTGAACCATATGCACATTGATCTCTTCACCTGGACTGAATAGGTACACTGCTACTTAGTAAGGAGTGATCCTTCTCCAGCACGCTATCCTGGCTGATGATGCCATTTTTGCTTCTTATAACCTCCACAGTATCAGCAAATAAGCTGACTTTACTGCAGCCTGTTTGGTCTTGGAGTGTTATTGCTATTCCTGTCCTGTACAGTCTGTTCATGTGTGCTAAGAAGCATGGTTAGGAACTAGTAAGATGTAACTAGCACTATTCTGCTTCTGTGCTTTTCTACGTGCATTTCTTTCTCCTGACTACTCTCAGAATTGGGACAGTATGGCACAAAGTACATGGACAAGGCTGAGATTTTCAAAGTTGCCACAGGGAATGCAAATTCACTAGACTGTTTTGAAAAATCTCAGCCTTAAAGGGGTTATTTTTAAAGCTGACTATGCTGCATCGATCTCATTTTGGCCCAGAGAGAAATATCACCTAACCTTGAATCCAATGAATCCAAACCTTGCCTTAAATTTATTATATCTTTGAATTTCTTGTGCAAATGCAAAGACTGGATATGGGATAGATGATTGAATTGTATAATGGGGTGAAAGTAAGATGAAGAGAAAAGCAAAAGTACAATCAGGTCAAAGGAGAGAGGAAAAGAGAAATGCAGTTTTAGGAAAAGAGAACTAAGAATAACACAAATGTTTACTCAAGCAAAAGAAACAGCGAGCTGAGAGCTAAATACCTAGTGATTGACTGCATGATATAAAGGATTTTGGCTATACATAATTCTAGGAAAATCTCAATTTTTATAATGTAGTAGCTGAGAGCCAGCAGGTGTGAACTATCAATGAATAATTGGGATGCCACAGATTGCAAATTGTGCATCAAGGCTGGTTGGCAGTTGGGGTGCAAACAAAAGATGATAGATGAATGCTCTGGTAGACAAAGACAACTGGGTTTTATTTATATTCAGAATATGAATTATTTTTGGCTTTTCACTACAAAGACTTAATGTTCTATTTTTTTTTCCAGACTGACTTTAATTAACCCAAATTTGTTGCTACTTGCAATAAGATTTCTAAACTTTTTGTTTTGACTGGATTGACATCTGAAAAGAAGGATCAGAAGACGGGGAAATATTTGTTCTCTGACTTGAATTTCCCTGCCAACTAAGAGTCTCATGTCAGAAGTCTTCCCTAAAATGATCCTGGGATATAGCTGCTCAGTGTGGTGTCACTGAACTGGAAGGAGCCCCTTTATAACTTAGATTCATAGATATTTAGGTCAGAAGGGACCATTATGATCATCTAGTCTGACCTCCTGCACAACGCAGGCCACAGAATTTCACCCACCACTCCTACAAAAAAAAACCTCACACCTATATCTGTGCTATTGAAGTCCTCAAATTGTAGTTTAAAGACCTCAAGGAGCAGAGAACCCTCCAGCAAGTGACCCGTGCCCCATGCTACAGAGGAAGGCGAAAAACCTCCAGGGCCTCTTCCAATCTGCCCTGGAGGAAAATTCCTTCCCGACCCCAAATATGGCGATCAGCTAAACCCTGAGCATATGGGCAAGATTCATCAGCCAGATACTACAGAAAATTCTTTCCCAGGTAACTTGGATCTTACCCCATCTAAAACCCATCACAGGCCATTGGGCCTATTTACCATGAATATTTAATTACCAAAACCATGTTATCCCATCATACCATCTCCTCCATAAACTTATCGAGTTTAATCTTAAAGCAAGATAGATCTTTTGCCCCCACTACTTCCCTCGGAAGGCTATTCCAAAACTTCACTCCTCTGATGGTTAGAAACCTTCGTCTAATTTCTAATCTAAATTTCCTAGTGGCCAGTTTATATCCATTTGTTCTTGTGTCCACATTGGTACTGAGTTTAAATAATTCCTCTCCCTCTCTGGTATTTATCCCTCTGATATATTTATAGAGAGCAATCATATCTCCCCTCAGCCTTCTTTTAGTTAGGCTAAACAAGCCAAGCTCCCTGAGTCTCCTTTCATAAGACAAGTTTTCCATTCCTCGGATCATCCTAGTAGCCCTTCTCTGTACCTGTTCCAGTTTGAATTCATCCTTCTTAAACATGGGAGACCAGAACTGCACACAGTACTCCAGGTGAGGTCTCACCAGTGCCTTATATAACGGTACTAAAACCTCCTTATCCCTACTGGAAATACCTCTCCTGATGCATCCCAAGACGACATTAGCTTTTTTCACAGCCATATCACATTGGCAGCTCATAGTCATCCTATGATCAACCAATACTCCAAGGTCCTTTTCCTCCTCCGTTACTTCTAGTTGATGCGTCCCTAGCTTATAACTAAAATTCTTGTTATTAATCCCTAAATGCATGACCTTACACTTCTCACTATTAAATTTCATCCTATTCCTATTACTCCAGTTTACAAGGTCATCCAGATCCTCCTGTAGGGTATCCCTGTCCTTCTCTAAATTAGCAATACCTCCCAGCTTTGTATCATCTGCAAACTTTAGTAGCACACTCCCACTTTTTGTGCCCAGGTCAGTAATAAAAAGATTAAATAAGATTGGTCCCAAAACCGATCCCTGAGGAACTCCACTGGTAACCTCCCTCCAACTTGACAGTTCACCTTTCAGTAGGACCCGTTGTAGTCTCCCCTTTAACCAATTCCCTATCCACCTTTCAATATTCCTATTGATGCCCATCTTATCCAATTTAACTAATAATTCCCCATGTGGCACCGTATCAAACGCCTTACTAAAATCTAAGTAAATTAGATCCACTGCGTTTCCTTTATCTAAAAAATCTGTTACTTTCTCAAAGAAGGAGATCAGGTTGGTTTGGCACGATCTACCTTTTGTAAAACCATGTTGTATTTTGTCCCATTTACCATTGACTTCAATGTCCTTAACTACCTTCTCCTTCAAAATTTTTTCCAAGACCTTGCATACTACAGATGTCAAACTAACAGGCCTATAATTACTTGGATCACTTTTTTTCCCTTTCTTAAAAATAGGAACTATGTTAGCAATCCTCCAATCATACGGTACAACCCCTGAGTTTACAGATTCATTAAAAATTCTTGCTAATGGGCTTGCAATTTCTTGTGCCAATTCTTTTAATATTCTTGGATGAAGATTATCTGGGCCCCCCGATTTAGTCCCATTAAGCTGTTTGAGTTTCGCTTCTACCTCAGATATGGTGATGTCTACCTCCATATCCTCATTCCCATTTATCATGCTACCATTATCCCTAAGATCCTCTTTAGTCTTATTAAAGACTGAGGCAAAGTATTTGTTTAGATATTGGGCCATGCCTAGATTATCCTTGACCTCCACTCCATCCTCAGTTTTTAGCGGTCCCACTTCTTCTTTCTTTGTTTTCTTCCTATTTATATGACTATAGAACCTTTTACTATTGGTTTTAATTCCCTTTGCAAGGTCCAACTCTACTTGACTTTTAGCCTGTCTCACTTTATCCCTACATATTCTGACCTCAATAAGGTAGCTTGCCTTACTGATCCCTCCCTTCTTCCACTCCCTATATGCTTTCTGCTTTTTCTTAATTACCTCTCTAAGATGCTTGCTCATCCAGCTTGGTCTACAACTCCTGCCTATGAATTTTTTCCCCTTTCTTGGGATGCAGGCTTCCGATAGCTTCTGCAGCTTTAATTTAAAATAATCCCAGGCCTCCTCTACCTTTAAACCCATAAATTCTTCAGTCCAATCCACTTCCCTAACTAATTTCCTTAATTTTTGAAAGTCAGCCCTTTTGAAATCAAAAACCTTAGTTTATAACTTCTTTATTTCATTTGTTCAGAAACATAATCTTCTTTATTTTTACTTTATTTATATAATCGTTTTACACATGAAAGCTCTAGTAAGGTAACAAACCACCTTCCTCTCATGAAGGTTTTGCTGCAGGGAACTATTACACACTATCACATGGTCCATTATAAACTATACAATATCTATAACACAGGGAGAAAAAAACACAATAAAATGGCCCTGTTCCAGCTGGAGTCTCACTAGTGCACTCATTAAATTTGTGGCATCAATCTCACTGCATCCAGCTTTACAACTTGTAAATCCATGTTTGCTCTCTGCATTGAGCTCTCATTGATGACAGTGGATGTCCACACATACAATGAGTTGCTTATGCCTGTATACTTAAAGGAATGCTTGGCTAAGCCCCTCCACTTTCTTTCCCCCACCACTGAGGTAAGCCCCATTACAAGTGCCTACAAAGAATCTGGATAGCCTCACCTGTTAAGAGGATGCAGTTCCAGTCTGAGCTGTGGTTGTCACTATTAGATTTTATTCTGAATTATTGAATTTGTTTATTTTGAAAGGGGTAAACATATTTTCCAAAACCATGTTTTTGCTCCCTTTTCTCCAGTGCTGTAAATTTCCTGTACCTGATTGCCAGGTACACTAGGGTCCCTTTACACCGCTATGGCATTTCTGCTGCAATAAGCAGCAAGCTTCAAAACCATCTGAGCCTTACACTTTTGTAGTCCTGTTCATCCCATGATTTCACAGCATTCCTCAAACATTTGGTGATTTACTCTCCCTAAGCCCCTGTAAAATAGGTAGAAATGGGGAAACGAAGGAAGAGAGAAGTTAAATGACTTCTGCAAGCCTGCACTTTGTTATTTAGAGATCTGTAAATAGACCTCAGTTGTCCCCAGTAACCGCAGACCACACTCCATCCTCAGGACACATCTAAATTTCACCCTAAACATGCTACAACACAAAGACCATGACACTTTTTCATGCAACACAACTTTCACATATACAATTCTCAGGTCAAAGCAACTTGTCTACTCCACTACTAAGCGCACTGATAGTGCTCAAGGAAAAAAATAATGGCAATGTAAAATGTATTTGTTCTGCAGTCCTGACTGTATGAAAAATGGGTTTAAGTATCGAAACAATGTTTGTTATATTGTAAGAATGCTGTGTGAAGGTTAGTATGGGAACTTTTAACATAGAATAAGAAAACTGAGTAATACTTTGTTATAGCTTGTTAGATTTCTTAATTTTGAGAGGGAAAAGGAGAGGAGGAGATGAGAGAACAAGAGTGAGAGAGATAGATATGATATAAGTTCCAAGAAACCTTAGCGATTTAAAAAGTCTGAGTGACATTGACCCAAATATAATCTTGCAAGTAGTTTGTTGGAGGGAGAAAAAATTGATTTTTTTTTTAAGCTGCTCTTGTATGATTTCTTAACTCTTGTGGTTTTGCTCTGCTGTATTGATCACTACTGATGCTTATCTCTCAGAGTCTGCACAGTGTCTATCCCAAGCAGTTATCTGTTCAACCCTCAAGTCCACCACATGCTTCCTCGAGTTGACCTCTGTTAACTCCTTTACTTTGTCAAGCATCAAATGTTAGCTATAGAAGCCCACACCTTCCCCCGTAGGATTATGATTATATGACTTTTATGTCCAAGACTTTGTTATTTACAGAAACCTTTAGTGACACACTGTTGCAGTCTAGACAGTTGGAGCACTCTAGATACATGGCAGTATTTCTTTTTGCTTTGCAACTATGAAGGATTAACTATAGATGTAATCAAGCCAGGTCCTTTTTTGGCTGCCTTTCACATCTGCAGAAGATTTAGGGCTAGATTCTGATCTTACCTATGCTAGTATAAATTTGGAGTAACTTCACTGAGACTAATACTAACACCAGTGTAAAACCAACATAAGATCAGAATCCATCTCTGAGTACAGTACTAAATTTAAAAGGGAAAATCCATATCCTTTGACTGTGTCAGCATGAACATTTAAAAATTGATTTATGTAGCTGTTCTTTAGGGTCAAAAGAATACTTAATATTCTTACCCTGAATGAGGATTGTAGGACCCAATTAATAATAAACTTAAAACAGTAGCTTGGATTTTTTCTGTATATTTTTGACCCAAGATGGGAAGAGTTTTCCTAAGTATTTCAGCTTCCAAGATCTTCAGTTAAAGCACAGTTAACTCTCATATTTGTCTAACTCAGAAATCATGTTCAATTCGTAAATAATACATGTAAAAGCAAGAAACTACATTGGGATTTCTGTTAACACAGTATATTTGAAACAATGAGTACTGTGCATTCAGGATGTATTATTCCAATTAATTTCTACTGTGGCTCCTAAGGACCCAAACCAATGATCAGAGCTCCATTGTACTAGACACTATATAAACAAACAAAGACAGTTCCTGATCCAGAGAGCTCATAATACAGTATTTAGACAATATACAAGTGAATACTTTGACAAAATGGCATCAGGAAAGACAAGCTAACAGCTGAGATGTGCATTTGCATAAATTAGTAGTCACAGGTGCTTTACCAGTCTAACCTGTACCCAATGTATAATCAAGTATCTAATGGAAAGAGGGCAAAGGGTTACAGTCTCTGTGACTGAGCCTTTCCCCCATCAACACTAGCAAAAAGAATGAGGACCAGATACCTTTACTTTATGCATAAAGTAGATGTTTTTTTTTTATAATTGTCCATGCAACTAGAAAGTACTTAGAGAACAAGCACAGGATCTGGCCTTAATATTCAGTAGCAACACTAAAGATCATTTACTATTGTTGTATCCTTTTTCAGTGTGAAAACTCTGTAGATGCTGTTTATCTGTTTAGGTCCTGCATGGATCTCCACAGATGAAAACGAAAATAAATTTACTTAACTGCATGGAGAAACTGGCTTTCAGAATATATTTCAAGTTTCTGGTCTTTTATGGCATAAGAAGAGGAACAGATTAATCAGTGCGTCAATGACTGGTAAATGCACATGGGACAATATATTATTCATAACCATGGCTTGAAGAAAAAACTGATCCTAGTTTCCATAGAGGCAAACCTTCATATTGTCCTCTGATCATATACAACTGACATTTGATTAGCACTCACTGATAGAATAATTTTTATGTAAAGTTTATGCTGCAGTAGGAAACTGCTAAGGTGTTGTGTTCTGGGGGTTTTTTTAATAAGAGAAAACTAAAAATATGTTTCCTTTAAAGAGCTGGATTTTAATGTGACTAAAAGACTGGTTTTAGATTTTTGCAGTTAAGTGTTAATGCAGCTTGAAGCTTTTGGGCAATTTCTGCTTGCATAGTGCCATTACCACCAAAGGTAATAACTTTTACTGAATTTGCTTGCTTATGGCATTAAAAAGTTAGGGGTAAATTATTTTCTTTAGTGGCAGTGTGTTGACTTCAGTAGAGCTGTACCAGAATAACTAAAAGGTGAATTTGCCTCCTATCTCATCTCCCCAGTTCAATCCTCCCCTACCTAGCCAATCTCCTCAAACAGCAGCAATCAATTAGCAAAAGCGCTATATTAAAACACAAATCATATTGCATACACAATTTAGTTTTACATTTCTTTACCTAATTGTAAGCAACCCTTAAAATGCAAGCATGAGCTGGGAAGGAAGCAGGTGAAAAGATATTCCCTGAAAATAAAGCACTACAACAAATGTTCACAGGTTTGTAGAGAAATCACTGTTTTAGGCAATCATAATCCCTGGGTACAAAAGAGGTTAATATTTATCCTTGAATTAGTGCCACAGGAATAAATTGCATGAGATCTGGATAACAACAATATTACAATGCATGACAAATCATCATTGCTTCTTTTAGTGGACACAGAATTAACATTAATCATGCTGACTTATTCTAACAGTCAATTTTTTCACACTTTGTATCCATAGGAATTCCATTGTGCTTTAGGATGAACTTATTTGAAAGTTTTAATAATTACTGTTATATTGAACCAGAGAAAGAAAGAGAACTTAACAAAACCTTGTCATTTCATCCTAAAGATGTGAAAATGTATTTTCAGAATAGTATCAAGCTGCATCAAGAACAGTATTTTTATATTTTTGCTTTCAAAAGAAATTGACAGGTTAAGAAATACAGAAATGACCTTTCAGCAAATAAATATTTGCCACTGAAAAATGATGTCACAAAAACATACTCTATTTTACCAATGTTTCTGAGCACTCTCCCAACTCTCTATATAGAGAGCAAAGTGTAAAATCAATAAAGGAAGTTGATTATTATGTAATATCCTTCCATTTCCTCAGAAAGTCATAATAACTTGTTCTAACTTCTGCAGTATAAAGTGTATTTCTGCTGTTACAAGTAAGAAAAAGATGTTTGTACAATACTTTTAAGTGTATAATTGGGGGGGGAAAGGGCCACTCAAAGGCCATTAGTTTTTACCAGATATATACTGTAAAGATGGGGGTGGGAGGGAATCACAGACATTAACCCAGTAACATTCCAGAAGTTTTAAAAAAATACTCCTTTGAGGTGGATGTGTGAAAAACCAGCATATTTTACATTTTATATCAAGACATTAATGAAGTCGGGTTATCATGAATGGGAATTTAAAATAATAAGCAGCCGCCACTCTAGCCACACCACCCACCATGACTAAATAACTAAGGCCCTGATCATGCAAACACTTTTACATGTGTGTAATGTACATATTATACTCCCATTGAACTCAATGGGCTCCCACTGGCCACGGTTTGCTGGTCCAGGCCAATGGGGGCTGCGGGAAGCAGTGTCCAATACATTCCTTGGCCTGTGCTGCTTCCCGTGGCCCCCATTGTCCTAGAATGGCGAACCACAGTCAGTGGGAGCTGCGATCAGCCAAATCTGCAGACGTTGCAGGTAAACAAACCATCCCAGCCCTCCAGCAGATTTCCCTGATGGGCTGCATGCCAAAGGTTGCTGATCCCTGTTATAGACAGTGATCAAGTCACCCATTAATCTTTTCTTTCTTGATCTGAATAGATTGAGCTCCTTGAGTCTATCACTATAAGGCATGTTTTCTAATCCTTTAATCAATCTTGTGCTTCTTCTCTGAACCCTTTCCAATTTATCAACATCTTTATCAGAACTGGACACAGTATTCCAGCAGTGGTCAAACCAGTGCCAAATACAGAGATAAAATAAGCCCTCCAGTCCTACTCAAAATCCCCCTGTTTATGCATCCCAGAATTACATTATCTCTTTTGGCCATAGCATCACAGTGCAAGTTCATGTTCCACTGATTATTCACCACCATAGTTGTATACATTTAGCTATATTAAAAAGGATATTATTTGCTTGAGCCTACTTCATCAAGTGATCCAGATCACACTGAATCAGTGACCTCTTCATTATTTACTATTCCCCCATTTTTATGTCATCTGCAAACTTTATCAGAGATAATTTTATGTTTTCTTCCAGCTTATTAATAAAAAACTTCAATAGCATAGGGCCAAGAACCGATCCCTGTGGGATCCATTAGAAACAGACCCGCTTGATGACTATTCCCTGTTTACAGTTTCATTGAGAGCTATCATTTTAGCTAGTTTTCAGTCCATTTAATGTGTGTCATGTTAATCTTATGTGGTTCTCATTATTTAATCAAAATGTCATGAGATACCAAATACAAACACCTTACAGAAGTCTAAGTATATTACATCAGCACTATTACCGTTATCAACCAAACTTGTAATCTCATTAAAAAAAATGAGTTAGGTTGACAGGATATATTTTCCATAAATGAATGTTGATTTGCATTAATTATATTACACTCCTTTAGTTCTTTATTAATCGAGTCCTGTATCAGCTGCTCCATTGTCTTGCTTGAGATCAATGTCAGGGTGACTGGCCTATGACTATGTAGGTCATTCCATTTACCCTCTTTAAAAATTGGCACAGCATTAGCTTTCATCCAGTCTTCTACAACTTCCCCAATGCTCCAAGACTTTTCTTAAAATCAACATGAATGGTCCAGCAAGCTCCTTAGCCAGATATTTAAAAATTCTTAGATGCAAGTTATCTGAATCTTCTGATTTAAAAATGTCTAATTTTAGTAACTGCTGTCCAGCAACCTCCAGAGAAACTAGTGGAATTGAAAGAGTGGTATCACCATATGATAAGACTATATGATTTGTTTTTTCCCCCAAATAACAGTACATAAATATTTATTGAACACTCCTGCATTTTCTGCATTATTGATAATTCTCCCTTTTCCATCTAATGATGGATCAATACCATTGTTGGGATTCTTTTTGTTTACAAGTATCCACACCTGAAGTTCTTTCATACTCCTCTGATCAGGGAACAGACACAATGCTGTGCGATATATCTGACCTATCATACCTTAGCCCAGGGATTGGCAACCTTTGGCACGCGGCCAGCCACGTAAGCCCCCTGGGGTGCCGGGCCGGTTTCTTTACCTGCCACATCTGCAGGTTAGGCCGATCACAACTCCCACTGGCTCCTGTTTGCTGCTCCAGGCCAATGGGGGCTGCAGGAAGTGACAGCAAGCACATCCCTTGGCCCGTGCCACTTCCCGCAGCCCCCATTGGCCTGGAGTGGTGAACCGCAGCCAGTGAGTGCTGTGATCGGTCGAACCTGCAGATGTGGCAGGTAAACAAACCGGCCAGGCCCTCCAGGGGGCTTACCCTGGTGGGGCTGCATTGCAAAGGTTGCTGATCCCTGCCTTAGCACCTAAATTCAAGCTTACATTATTTGTGATTGATCAATACAGTAAAAAGCCAAACTTATACTCACCAGATACATTGAATAATATATAAATATGAGGAAGTTTCAGCTTTCTTGACCATATCCAATTAACAGACTTTTATAAAGTCAGCTAGTACATAGGAGATGCATTGTTGAGCATTGTACACTCCCCATACCCTCTAGATGGCAGTGTGTGAGGAGAAGCATGCTAGGACATCCGAGGCTACTCTATTATTGGTACTTAAACGGCCCTCACCATCATGATATCTGAGCACCTTACAATCATTCGTGTATTTATCCTCTTAACATGGCTGTAAGCTAGGGAAGTGATATTATACCCAATTTATGGTTGGAAAACTGAGACTCAGAAAAACGAAGTGACTTGCCCAAGGTCACCCAGGCATGTTGAGAGACCTGGATTAAACCTCCTGCTCCACAAGTCCTAGGCTGGTACCCAGACCATCCTTCCTTTCTGCACATTAAGGTGCAGTGGAGGCCATGGAGTGACTTCTGCATTTCAGAGGAGGAATTCCTTCCTCTTCTCTAATGGTCTGTGCAGGATTAAAGTAGAGCAGTGGAGCCCCAAAACACTCTAGGGAAGAACAATTATCCCAACAAAGATACTAAAAGAATAGCGGACCTTCAGTGTTTACCTACCAAAATACACTGCCAAGGAGGTATTGTAATACCTTGTAAGCCCTCCTGAGTTAGTTCTGTCAGAAGAAGGGACAACATTTTTGCTCACTGCCAAACCACTCAGCTCAATCTGAGTCTCAGGCTTTGTCCAAATTTATGAAAAAAGCCAGATTATAACAGGCTTGCTCAAAGATTTAACAAAGATATTGGCATTGTTTTCCCCTTTCTAGTTACTTGATACCTACAGGTGTGGAGGGGAACTGTGTGAGGACAGAGAGCTGTTTGGAGCTTGGAGAATCCTGACATTTGGTTAGTTCAGTTAAGCATTCAAGCTTTTGGGGTCCCCCCATCACTAGATTTATATATAGGGCCAGAAAAGGGGACCCCAACTAGATTGATATCTAGTCTACATTGAGGCTGCTTTACCTGATGCTTTCTTCTCATCCTAGGGTTATGTTAGTGCTGGGGATTATATTTTATCTCCCTTACAGTACAGGTCAATGGGAATAAGTGTTATTATGAATGCAGGATCCTGGTGGATGGGGCAGGTTGGTTTGAACTGACACAAATCAACAGGCTCCTGTCCTGGGAATCTACTATAGCCCCATTCACTGCAAGGAAGAGAGAGAAAGTGATCAAAGGAGGAGCACCCGAATTTATAGTGCCCACGTCAAAAGTGTACACTGCAATCACAGCAACACCAGCTTCATAGGGACAAGGTTGGACTCTATCTAAACAGTTGGAGCTTTTTATTATCTGGAAGCTGGCCATGATCTTTCAGAGCTTTCACAGCAAGCAAGAGCAACCCTAAAAAGTGTATATGGTTGGAAAACACTTTCTTGCTTTATCCCTCCTTATCTTTTCTTCAAATGAAAAAAAAAATGCCAAAGATTATGCTTTCTTGATAAACAGTGAACATGCAACAATGTGAAATTTCATGGCAGAAATGGATTTCAGAATCCAATGTGCAAAAACAAAACAAAATTGTGCCCTAGATATTTGTGAAAAACAATGTTTTTTTGTGGGTTCTAAAACCATGTGAAGTGAATTGGCTAAACTTTTAATGCAAAATCTTTTCCAGCAATTTTGCCAGCTGTGCTAGAAATGCAGAAACCTCCACATAATAAGCAGAGTGTAGTGAGATAAATTAGGCATTTTGGAAACATGAAGTGAAAGACAGAGACAGACTTTTCAGAGTGAACACTGTATCCTGGCAGGATACAGCATTCTTGTAGGCCAAGGAAACAGAATCCAAGCTGCTAGATACAATGGCAGTATCCTAGTTGGGCAAAGAAATGCAGTTACATTGGAGAACTCTGAAAAGCCTTCTAAACCCATCTGGTATTATATTTTACTTCATGGTTGTTAGCACAGTCACACTCTGACAGAAGTTTACGGCTACAGTTAGCAAAGTCCAGAACGCTATTCTCTTGAAGGTGATGAAATCAATCCGCAAAATCTCAAGCCACGTGCGCACATAGAGCCGAACATATCAATAGAGACTGTCCGGAAAATGTTACAATCTGGAAAATCAGATGTGAATGTTGTTATTCATATAGCTTTTGGATTTCTTTCTGAGAAAAACCATTGTAAAGGAGTTGCTAAATTACCTTTAAAAAAGCCCTCCAATCTAACGGGCAAGTTCATGTGCCATATATTTTTGTTTACTAACTATTTGCCGATTTGTGCCTGCCTTTTGTGCACAGGAAGTAGGGGAGGGCACAAAAAGCCTGGGATGATTACAGTCCCTTTGTTCAGGAGCAGCACAGGGATTGCTCCTACCAGAGACCCACGGGGCATATCTGGGGGGTACATTGCTCCCTACTATCGCCCTCCACGCTCTACAAAGCAGGTTACACCCCTACAGTCTTTATGTACATCTGGGAGATCAGGGAGGGACTGGGATTTGGAGGAAGTATCTGTGGAGGAGCAACAGAGGAATGTGCCTAAATAGTATAATTAAGCCATGAGCAGTATGGATCAAATCATTCTTCTATTAGTTTCTTTTTAAGGAATGAAACATCTTAAAATATGTGACTAGTGTACATTTGAACAGGGAAATCAAAGAAAGTATTTGTATGATTTTCAATAATTTATTTACATCTATAAAGCATTACAATATGTATCTTGTTGTTTGAGCTAGGAAACAATGCAGCAACACAACACAAAATCAGAACAATATCTAATTTTGTAAGATCCTCTGTACAGTAAAAAGGGAATGCAGAACCACTAGGACTGTTGTACAAATGTCTCAGTTCTATGTAAGTCTGGATGAGGGACATGCACCTCCTAAATATAATCCCTTCATATTGTTATCATGTTCCTGACACGTGTAGTAGGCTGAATCATGAATAAAGTTACTTCTCATTATGTTTGCAAAAAGAAAAGGAGTACTTGTGGCACCTTAGAGACTAACCAATTTATTTGAGCATAAACTTTCGTGAGCTACAGCTCACTTCATCGGATGCATACTGTGGAAAGTTTAGAAGATCTTATTATATACACACAAAGCATGAAAAAAAATACCTCCTCCCACCCCACTCTCCTGCTGGTAATAGCTTATCTAAAGTGATCACTCTCCTTACAATGTGTATGATAATCAAGGTGGGCCATTTCCAACACAAATCCAGGTTTTCTCCCTCCCCCAAACCACACACACATACCCGGAGGTGGGTAGCAAATCTCCAAAATAATATGGATAGGATATGAGTGTGTGCCAATGAACTCTGACATTGGATAATGAATGATACATTTTGGAAGCCTAAATTAAAATGATAACCAGTTGGAGGGAAAAAAGAAAATGAAAGCTAGAGTTTTAGGTTTAAAAATTGTGATCAGTCAAAGAAGAGAAATCACTGAAAAAAATTTACTAACATACTTTGAAAGTGTTTGTGGGATGGAAAGTGTATTTATTTTAGTGGAAAGAGAAGAGTTTGAAATCAAACCTGGACCAGGTAGTGCAATAGTATATAATAATATATGTAGTATACAGTTGCAGAGAGGAGAATAAGCTGACAGTCATATTTCTAATGATGGTTGGTACACAAATCCACAATGTTGTCTATAGACCACAGGAAGCTTAAGTGTAAATAATGTGTTAAACTTTTCATTTACACTCATGTGGAGTTATTGCACCAAAGATTCATTTTTAAAACAGATTCATATGACTCCAGTGCTCCTTATCAATTATATAGACAACGTAATAACTGCTTAAATCACAAATACATTTAGCAAGTACTGAACCTGAAAATGCAGGCACTTTCCAGATGATATACAGTAATTGCAAAATGATAACATGTTGTGTCCAAAGTGGGGCTGTTGATTAATCGCAGTTAACTCACATGATTAACTCAAAAAATTAATTGTGATTAAAAAATTAATCGTGATTAATCGTAGTTTTAATTGCACTGTTAAACAATAGCATACCAATTGAAATTTATTAAATATTTTGCATGTTTTTCTACTATTCCTATGTATTGTATTCTGTGTTGTAATTGAAATCAGTGTATATTATTTTTTATTACAAATATTTGCACTGTAAAATGATAAACAAAAGAAATCATGTTTTTCAGTTCACCTCATACAAGTACTGTAGTGCAATCTCTTTGTTGTGAAAGTGCAGTTTACAAATGCAGATTTTTTTGGTTACATAACTGCACTCAAAAACAAAACAATGTAAAACTTCAGAGCCTTCAAGTCCACTCAGTCCTATGTCTTGTTCAGCCAATCGCTAAGACAAACCAGCTTGTTTACATTTACAGGAGATAATGCTGCCCTCTGTCACCAGAAAGTGAAAACAGGCATTTCCATGGCACGTTTGTAGCTGGCATTGCAAGGTATTTACATGCCAGATAGTTTAAACATTCATATGCCCCTTCATGCTTCAGCCACCATTCCAGAGGACATGCTTCCATGCTGATGACACTTGTGAAAAAAATAATGCATTAATTAAATTTGTGACTGAACTGCTCGGGGGAGAATTGTATGTTCCCTGCTCTGTTTTACCTGCATTCTGCCATATATTTCATGTTATAGTAGTCTCAGATGATGACCCAGCACATGTTGTTCATTTTAAGAACATTTTCACTGCAGATTTCACAAAACGCAAAGAAGGTACCAATGAGAGATTTCTAAAGATAGCTACAGCACTCAACCCCAGGTTTAAGAATCTGAAGTGCCTTCCAAAATCTGAGAGGGACGAGGTGTGGAGCATGCTTTCAGAAGTCTTAAAAGAGCAACACTCTGATGCGGAAACTACAGGACCCGAAACACCATAAAAGAAAATCAACCTTCTGCTGGTGGCATCTGATTCAGATAATGAAAATGAACATGTGTTGGTCTGCACTGCTTTGAATTGTTATCGAGCAGAACCTGTCATCAGCACGAATGCGTGTCCCCTGGAATGGTGGTTGATGCATGAAGGGACATACGAATCTTTAGCGCGTGTGGCACATAAAGATCTTGCAACACTGGCTACAACAGTGTCATGTGAATGCCTGTTATCACTTTCAGATGACATTGTAAACAAGAAGCGGGAAGCATTATCTCCTGCAAATATGAACAAACTTGTTTGTCTTAGCGATTGGCTGAACAAGAAGTAGGACTGAGTGGACTTGCAGGATCTAAAATTTTACATTGTTTTATTTTTGAATGCAGTTTATTTTTTACATAATACTACATTTGTAAATTCACCTGTCATGATAAAGATATTGCAAAAAAGTACTTGTATTAGGTGAATTGAAAAATATTATTTCTTTTGTTTTTCTACAGTGCAAATACTTGTAGTCAAAAATAAATATAAAGTGAGCACTGTACACTTTGTATTCTGTGTTGTAATTGAAATCAATATATTTGAAAATGTAGAAAACATCCAAAATATTTTAATAAATAGTATTCTATTATTGTTCAACAGTGCAATTAATTGTGATTAAATTTTTAATTGCTCAGCGGCTCTTGTTCAAAGCCAAAACCTTAGAAAGAAAAGTATTATATACAGCACACATTTAAGCAACTTAACTTTGTCCTTCACCATGGATATTGACTCATTCTTTGTATGAAAACAGAATGTTCAGAGACGACATCTGACTTATAGAGTCAAAGAGTAACCCCTAAGCTCAAACCAGCACTAATGCTGTCAAGACTGTACCCCGAGGTATTCAGAAGTCAAAGGGAATGCGGCTGTCAAATGTAACTCAAGCCAAGCTGGAAGTCTAGGATGAGATTCCCCTCCACCTCCATCATTGTTACAGTTACTGGTTGAAACCTATGACACCTAACAGAATTTGACACGAACATGACAAAACTGTGTAGTAATGCAGATTAACAGTAGGGCAGCAGAGGCTACAGTCATAGAAGAGTTATAACTTGAGGTAGTTAGAATGAATCAGATTAATGATTCATAAACTTTAGAAATGTTGGGGGAAACTGTAATCTAGTGGCATAAATTGTAGGATTGGGGAGAAGTTACTGACATAAATAACAAAGCTTCTCCTCAAAACAGAAAAGTCAAACCCAGATGATCCCTTAAATAAAATGTGTATAGCAATTTCCACATAATAATCTTATTACTGCCTTTATGAACACTCTTGGATTAAGTTCACAGTTCCCCTGCAAGGTAGGCAAGTACTATTATCCCTGTAGTGTATCTGGAAGAAAGTGAAGCACAGGAAAATTAAGTGATTTCCCTGAAGATCACACAGGATATCTATGTCTCAGCCTGGAATAGATCCCAGATCTGACTTTCAATCCCCTGCTCTAAGCATCTAGACTATGTATCTTTGTTAAATTTTGGCTAATTCCAGTTGCTGAAAGCATGAAACCTCAGAAAATACCCTGCTCGCATAAGAGTTCTCAAGCCAAGAAGTTTGGATAGTTCAAATCAGCACCTAAACTTTTGGGACTTCGTCAAAACTGAATCTCAAATGATTTGGAATCTGCATTTCTTAGGTCCAGAATCTGATATCCTTACTTGTGCTGAATAGTGGCCTGCCACAGAAGAGGCCCCACCGAAATGAACAGGAGTGCTTGTGGAGTAAGGAACTACTCAAAGTGACTAAGGTTGTTAGAATCTGACCCTTAAAGGGTAAGTTCTGGGCCTAAATTGTTTGATTTTTAACATATCTTTGTGGCAAGACAGAAATTATTTAAGAAAAAATGATCTTGGGTCACTGCTGCTTTCATATGGCACTTGACACCCCATAAACTTTGCATTTAAACTATTATTAAAGATTCACCCATAAAGAAACTGGTTTGATATACATGAAAAGACATATTTCTATATATACAGTAGCTGAGCACCTTAATATAGTGGAAATATGTGATGACTGTAAAGTGAAGATGAAGATGGTTTCAAAAGTACTTTCTTTGATTTATCACAGCTTTATCAACAGATTATGAGAGATGATAGCTTGAAGCCATATTTGATCATTAATATTCATAAAAGGCTGTATCACTGAAACCAGCTGTCTTATGGTATGTGCATAGGTTTTTGGAATGTTTCAGAAAGTATCTGCTCAAATCTAGCTAGCATTAGACTCTGTTGTTTGCTATTTGCATGAAATTGCAGTCACTGAAAATTAACTCCAATCACCTCTAATAGTTGAAGGCAGCACTGGAACTTCTGGTGTAACATGTACTGAAGTTACAAAGTCTAAATGAAAGATAAACTGTGTCTTCGTACAAGTCAGATGTACTATATTAGAGTAAAAGATGCTGGGTATTGGATACATTCAGTGCAACAATATGAGCTGAAAACCATTTTGCACTTTTAAATTATGATACATTTCAATTAAATCTGTTATTATGAGAGTTGGATCATTACCAAGTTCCATGAGAGGTCTGTTAAAGAAAAATTAACAGTGACATTGAACTGCCTAACTGGCTAAGCAAACCTCTGGTTCTATGTGTTTTGTGGTTCTACTGCCACTCCTTGGCTCTACAGATCATGGAGGTCCTTGGAGACTGCACTGTTCACCTCCATCTCTTTCAATCAAGGGCAAATTTCTCCCATTGAACTCTTACTCACTGTTATCCTTCCATCTTCTCCCTGGTCAGCCATAATGTCAAACGTCAGAAGGATGTTCTTCTAAGAGATGCTGAGCTGGTCTGTCTTGTGTCATCCTAACCACTTGTCTCACCCAACCCTTTCAATATGTTTGACTGCTGATGTTTCACAATATGGAATGAGGGCTGTCATTTCTCACAAGACACCCAGTGCTATTGAGAACTTTATGGCTGTTTCATCTTGCCTTTATTTTATTGAAGAAAGGAAGATTTATCTTTTTAATGCCCAAAAGCATTACCCCGGTATTGGGGGTAACTTCACCAAGATATTGCAACAGAAAGTCTGTGTTTATTACAGGCTATACTTCCTTGTTAAAAACTGTTGTATCCCAAATCCAAAATTGTCTTCCTATATCAATCACAAGAAAACAGACACAATTGTTGATATGCTTCTTCATATGACCTTAGGTACATACCTTACATGAAACATAAAAACACTGATGCTTTGTCTGGCTTGCCAATAGAAGTGCAGCAGAAAAGAGATTGTCTTTACTACTGACCATCATCTGCTGTGGCAAAAGCATATAGGTGGTGCTGATCTGGGTCCTGTAGTGAGCTAGGAACACAGAAGCCATGAGCTCTATTCTTGATTCTGCCTTCATCTCTCAGTTACTTCATCTCTCAGTACCTTTCACCGAATGTTAAATAAGGATCATGACACTTACCTTTTATCTCTGAAAACTTTAGAAAGATGGGAAAGTGCAAAATGTTAATTGCTATTATTTAGTATTAAATGATGTTAATTTAAAGGCCTATTTAAAGAATATCTTCTAAAATAGACTTTATAGCTGTAAATATTCCTTTGTTTTCAACTCATAGTAGTGCCTTATAGAGTTGTGTGACTAATTCATGACAAAAAATGTATTCAATGAATTTTCCTTTTTTCTCTGTCCATAGAATGTCTTTAAGCAAAAAGCACCTTTCCTCATATGCATTTGTTATTTAGAAGTATTTAGTGTTGTGTGTGAGAGGGAGAATTTTTTAACTTTATAGATTAACTGGAAACATTTTACAAGTACTTGATTTTTATTTCAAGGTCATCACAATAGCTTCATTGTTAGCTGTGACTGGTCAGATGAGGCACATTTCCTATCCCCCGACTGAGTGAGTGAGCACCCAGACAGTTCTGTTGTTGAACTCACATCATTATGAATGTAAAATTGACCATGCAGAAGTGTTTGCTTATAACAACAAGTTTTCCATAGTCATTTATGCCAATTTAAATCTAACTCTTAAGGAAAGCAAACAGAAAGGCTCAAACATGACCGAAAAACATTCATTAAAAAATTCATCCACATATTCCTAGAATAGCATTTAACTTTGTCTACTATATAGTTACATGGGGATATACCCACAGGCATTGTAAAATTATCTTGTCAGCTAGAGCACACTTTTAATAGGCTGAAGATGCAGATATTAAGGAACCAATGAAAAGCACACTTTTACCAGTTCATTACTTTGTCTCCGTAACAGAGAGAAGGCAAATGAACCCTTGGAGAGAGTTCTTTGTTACTGTACAAACTAACAGAGACAAGCATATCTTTTGATGGGCAAAGGCGTTAACGGCTTTGTCAAGGTTGCTTCCCCACTCTGAACTCTAGGGTACAGATGTGGGGACCTGCATGAAAGACCCCCTAAGCTTATTCTTACCAGCTTAGGTTAAAAACTTCCCCAAGGTACAAACTTTGCCTTGTCCTTGAACAGCATGCTGCCACCACCAAGTGTGTTAACAAAGAACAGGGAAAGAGCCCACTTGGAGACGTCTTTCCCCAAAATATCCCCCCAAGCCCTACTCCCCCTTTCCTGGGGAAGTCTTGATAAAAATCCTCACCAATTTGTACAGGTGAACACAGATCCAAACCCTTGGATATTAAGAACAATGAAAAATCAATCAGGTTCTTAAAGGAAGAATTTTAATTAAAGAAAAGGTAAAAGAATCACCTCTGTAAAATCAGGATGATAAATACCTTACAGGGTAATCAGATTCAAAACATAGAGAATCCCCCTAGGCCAAACCTTAAGTTACAAAAAGACACAAAAACAGGAATATACATTCCATTCAGCACAGCCTATTTTACCAGCCATTAAACAAAAGGAAATCTAATGCATTTCTAGCTAGATTACTTATTAACTAACAGAAGTTCTGAGACTGCATTCCTGATCTGTTCCCGGCAAAAGCATCACACAGACAGACAGACCCTTTGTTTCCCCCCCACATACTCCAGATTTGAAAGTATCTTTTCTCCTCATTGGTCATTTTGGTCAGGTGCCAGCAAGGTTATTTTAACTTCTTAACCCTTTACAGGTGAAAGGGTTTTGCCTCTCGCCAGGAGGGATTTTATAGCACTGTACATAGAAAGGTGGTTACCCTTCCCTTTATTTTTATGACAGGCTTAATGAATAGTAACTCAATAAATGGTTTCAACTTGGAAATTTTTACAGCAATGGTGATGTGCACGTGCACACACGAACACATTTCCTTGTTTTAGTGACATAACTAAAATACTTACTAGGGTAATTATGTGATGGCCACCTCTTGACCAACACTCTGGGATTGAATTGGGGATTTCCAGAGCGGAAAGCATGAGACTATAGAGTCAGGCTCTAGCTGGGGGCTGTAACAGTCTGTTATCTTCAGTGGATCAGGCACACACGGGAACACACAGCACACACTGACTAGTGGGTTACATGTATGTAATCCATGGATTTAAACTAATTTTGCTTCAAGTGACAGGAGCATACAAACAAAATATAGCCAAATAGCCAAATTTATATTTGTGCTCTGGGAATTATGGAGCATAATGATAAACAAAGTGGATATTTTGGCTAAAGCTAACCTGTCATTTTTTTCCAGGATGGTCTACCCTTCTTCCTATATTCCCTAGTCAAAACACAAAGGTGTTGACAGCAAGGAACAAGGCTAAGATTAAGGCACTGAAAATAAAAGTTCTGCAATCATTTGCTGTCTCCCAGGTTTGACCTTGTTCACAGTGCTGATAGCAGAGTTGAACTACTGACTCTTCTAACAGAGGCTCCCAACTGAGGTGGCTTAAACAGTTGACAGGGCAAATGATTGAGGCCAAAATGTCAGGAAAATGAGCTAGGATAGGACTTGCACACTGCGTGAGAAGTAATGTTGTATTTCCCTGAATGAGGCAGTGAATGGAACCCAGGGCTGTCAACAGTGTCACTCAGCTGACCTTGCTAGACCTGCAGCCTCCTTAAGAGTGTCGTGCTGAATATGATTAAATTTTGCTCAACTTGTTTTTCTGAAGTGTGTCCCTTTTCCATATAATTGATATAAAGAACACACAATCTTTAGTCCACATTGTAGGACCACTTTAGTCATCTGAACCTCAATTAGCCAATATTCCTTGTTATGCAAAATGGGTCTTGTCCCTTGTGGTGTTAATTAAGGTGAAAATTCTTTTGATTATCAAATGTATTAAATGCTCCATCCCCCAATGGTACTGGACATAGTCAATGTCATCCTGACTAAATATAAATACAAACATATGCATATTCTACATTCATAGATTTGAGCATATTTCACAATCTATTTCCCCTGAGTGTTTGCTTGAAAATAAAAGTTGAAGTTATTCATGTTCCTTTTATATATTCTTTCTGTGACCATTAGGATGATGAGGTTTTACTCAATTGAATGCTTGAAAGAAGCACATTTTAAGCTTTCACAGACGAGTATTCATATTGGAAGAGCGATATTTTATATGAGATGGAATGTTACTTGAGACAGCTGAAAGAGAGGCTTCTGAAAACCCCTCTCCAGAGTCCTGGTACAGAGGCAATGGAATGACAGACAGAGATCTGACCCACTACACTTTTTTCAAAGACTTCATGTGCAATTTTTAGTGAATGTCAGAATCACTCAGAAAGAGAAGAGAAAATGGCACGTGAATTTTGTGACCAGTTGATGTAAGCCAAATGGAGTGAATTTCATATATCAGGTGTGCAACACTTTAGTGACCTCGCCCACTCCCGTGTGCCCCCTTGTGCCCTAGAGTCACACTACAGGCTGCCTGCCTTAGTTTCCCTGCTTGGACTGTTCAAGAAACTCAAAAACAGTAAACAGTGAGGTGGCAAAGTTTGCAAACATTACAAAAATACTCAAAATAGTTAAGTCCAATGCTGACTGAAGAATTACAAAAGGATCTCACAAAACTCAGACTGGGCAGCAAAATGGCAGATGAAAATTGATGTTGATAAATGCAAAGTAAGGCACATTGGAAAACATAATCCCAACTATACGCACAAAATGATGGGGTAGAAATTAGCTGTTTCCATCCAAGAAAGAGATCTTGGAGTCACTGTGGATAGTTCTATGAAAACATCTGCTCAATATGCAGTGGCAGTCAAAAATCTAACCATGTTAGGAACCATTAGGAAAGGGATAAATCAGAAAATACTATAATGCTACTATATAAATTCATTGCACACCTACATCTTGAATACTACATGCAGTTCTGGTCACCCCATTTCAAAAAAAGATATATTAGAATTGGAAAAAGTATAGAGAAGGGCAACAAAAATGAATAGGGGTATGGAACAGCTTCCATATGAAGAGAGACTAAAAAGGCAAGGACTGTTCAGCCTGGGAAAGACGCAACTGATGACAGATATGGTAGCGATCTATACAATTATGAAAGGTGTGGAGAAAATGAATAAGGGAGTGTTATTTACCCCTTCACATAACACAAGAACCAGGGATCACCCAATGAAATAAATAGGCAGCAGGTTTAAAACAAGCTTAAGGAAATACTTCACACAACATGCAATCAATGGCTGTATTCTGAAGTCAGGGGGTATTCTGAAGACCAAAAGTATAACTGGGTTAAAAATATAATTAGATAAGTTCCTGGAGGATAGGTCCATGAATGGCTCTTAGCCCAGATGGTCAGGATGCAACCTCTTGCTCTGCTCCCTAAGTCTCGGACATCTAGAAACTAGGACTGGATGATAGGGGATGCATCTCTTGATAATTGCCCTGTTCTGTTCATTCTCTCTAAATCATCTGTCAATGGCCATTGTCAGAAGACAGGATACTGGACAGGGTTGTACTTTATTACATTAACAAACATTCAAAATAAAGTTTCAGGTTCATCCAGAAGGCCACACAAACAAAGGTTTCTCTTCCTCCTCTCAGGCCTTCCTGCCTGGGACCTTTCATTCTTTGGTAGGCCACTCCAAGGCCTGGCGGGAGTCTCAATCTTAACTCCAAGGAGACTCCACTAGAGCCTGTTCACTCATCTCAGTCTATAATCCCTAAACCCAGTCCCACTTGTGGCCTCCTGCTGCTCTGTATAGGGTAATTACTATGATGTCTCCCAGATGTGGCTCATGCTGTAATGAGGGTTGGTTAGCTAGAGCCCTTCAGGGTGAGCAGCCTTCCTGTTACAAATATTCCAAGTGCTTGCAATCAATCCATAAAATCAGAGAACCACTCATTCAAAATTGTGTGTAAATATCAGCTAAGGAATGTGAAGAAATTGTAGTCAGTTTGGGGAATGTCTGAGAACAAAAGGAAGGCAAATTATTCACTGTGAATTATTTGCTCAGGTCTATGCAACCATGTTTATCCCTTCAGTTCTGTGTTTCTTCTTTGGTTCCAGAAATCTAATCACCATCAACTTGCCTTTCTCTCATTATAGCATCATGCCCTACAACATGTCCTACTTATTCTACCAGTGCAAATGTTTCCATCAGCATTATCTAATTACTCCCTTTGCTCTTCTGATCCATTATCTCTTTTTATAGAACTTTGATAACATCCTATTTCTTCATCCACTTTCCATTTCAGAAAGTGTATATCACATTAATCATAGAAATTAGAGACAGAAAAGGTCTGTGAGGTCATTGAGTCCAACCTCCTCACCAGTGAAATATTATTTCCTATATATTCTCCAATGTTTTAGCCAGCCTAGTTCTAAATGAGTCAAGTTGCTTGGTTTCCACAACTAGGTTCAAACCTTTATGTAGTAATTTTTCCTTCCTTCATTCCCTCCCCTTTTTGATACTTCAGTCAGATGCTAACAAGCAAAAAGCACTTCTTGACAGATGTAAAATTGCATAGGCTTGTAAAACCTCAGGCACTGTGTCGGGAACATCACACTCTTTAACATTGTTATTAATATGTTAACTGGTGGAAACTTATTATTGTCTGACTGCTTCAAGTGTGAAATGTCTTATGCTCTTTTCATTTTCAGTAGTTTACAGTTACACTTGATTAAAGCTGGGACTGTTAGCATTTTAAGTTGTTGTAATTCACAAAGAGAAAATGCCTAGTGCACTAGTCAGAAATCTGTTAGTTATTGATTTAGGTATATCATCAATGCTGGTTTTTAATCTGTGTGAAATCTAAAATGCTCACAAGGAGATTTTGGTTTGTTTTTTAAGTGGAATAACAGTATATTGCTGATCGCACTAATACAACTGGCACAGAACAAAGAAAAAATAAAGGGAAGGGTTAGGCTGCAGCTTGCAAATAACCCATTGCCTTAACAATACAACCCCCTTCAGGCTATGCCACTTCAAAGTGGTTCATAGGCTTCCCTGTGTAACTGTTCAACACACAACCCCTGCTCCCTCTGTGCACACACATGCATAAGTCTGTGCAGGAATGACTGTTGTTATTAGAACTTTGTGAGCCATGCTAATGTACATTTCATTTGATCCTAAATTAATTCTGTTTTTTTATAACTAACTTCTGGCATCTTTCTGCCATTTGTTTCTTTGTCTTTCCATCAATTTACAACTCATATTTCCCATGTTACAAGTGCAGTGTGATATATCCCTCTGAGGCTTACATTTGATCATCTCTGTGACAGGGTTTAGGATGCAATCTAGATCAGTAAGGGATTGTGTCACCACAGCCCTGCAGCCCCAAGTAATCTAGACCAGGCAATCTAGACCAGTAAGGGATTGTGTTATCACAGCGCTGCAGCCCCGGGTGCTCACAATGCTTTGCTGCTGTAGTTTTCAACAACCAGCCTACAAGCGTGCAGATTATACCCTGAGTGTCCATGTGTTAGACAGCCCTGGTTCAACAGCTCTGACCCAACCAGTCTGTCTGCAGCCCCACAAGCCCCATTCTAGCTTCCACCAGCCTAGGTCACAATCAACAAGGTAACCGCAACACATGCCCAGTCCTGAATTTCCCCAAAGCAGTTTGTTCCGCAATGTCCAGCCCTCACCTGGACAGTTCAGGGTAACAATATGGTTCATTTGTTCCTCTAAAGACCCAAAAGTGCATCACAGTCTATTAACTCTATGGGGATAAACACATCATTTCATTTTAACACATCACTGGGTTAGTTTATAGTAAAAAATAAAACAATTTTGTTAAGAATAGGACATAAGTTGCATGATGCCATGTGAAAGGAACAATGTTCGAAAGGGTTCAAGCAAATAAAAGTGAAAACACGCATCTCAACATTTAAAGCTTAATCTAGCAAGGTACAGGCTTTGTCCAATATATGTTTTCTCACTTATATTCAATTCCCAGAGACTTGATTTTCCCCTTCCCAACCTTACTCCACCCCGGTTGAAGGGCCTATCTTGCTTAGCTTACACGAGCTCTGTTCCTTTGTGTCTGTCTAGTGATGGATGGCAAAGATGGTTTCTGTCTTTTCCAGCATCTTCCAAAGTTCAATGAGTTTGTTTTAAGAGAAAGGATGACCTTATGCTATTCGTCCCCTCCACTGGGCTGCCCACCCCCCTGTTGATTTCTGTGTGAATGGGGCTTCCATTGTTTCTGTTCATACCATGCTTAATTTCGTTGGAGATAGGTAAATAGCTGCCTTCTCTCCTGTGTTGGAGGGAAACTGTTTCTCCCTGTTTGACCACAGACTTTAAAACATAATATCATTAAGTATCCATATTTCCTCAGATAGTATTAATACATCCATTTCACAATGACATTAATCATTAGTGTGTCATTAGCTTTCAGAAAAGGCCTCATTCTATACACTCTTATAATACAGTCGAGTCAATTGCTTATCACTTGAGGTTCAGACCCCCTATCTTTATAGAACAGTAAAGCTTTGAAATGGATTCTTCTGATGCTTACCCCTCAAAGTAAACCTTATTCAAACTGTGAAGAAGGTGACATGGAGTCTGATAGACCTGTTTAACCTGACATTCCTGGTTTACACACACTTTATTCATATTTCCAGCATATATTCATCACTCTTAATACCCACCGTGTACGTACATCACTCAAGGATATTAATGATTGCTGAATTTTTACTTTCCAAATGATACCTCACAAGGCATATTTTGTACAAAGTTTATTACCATAGTGTGTAGGGTATCAATACAAGGGTGCTTAGTGTCACAATCTCCACACTTGCTTTTCCTAAATTCTAGCAGGATAGTGAGATTTTCATGTCAAGAGTAGTCATATCTATTTTTAAAAGTATTCCAATTGCTACTGATCTAGTTTAAATAAATCCACTGTCATATGCTTGGGGATAGTGGCAGAGAGGTGTTTGGAGTAAGTTTCTTTTACAAATGCAAATGACTTCAATAGCCAACGCAGGCAGGCTTTGCTAAGGGGAACCTCAGAGCAGCGTCCAGTTTTGGCAATCTGAAAGAGTTGCTATGGGTACTGGTACTAAAGAAGCCAGGTGTTGAGAGCAGAGAAGAAAAACATAGCTATTTACATTCCAAATTAGGAGACTTCTTATTATTTTTTTATTGAAAAAAAATGTTAACAGTCATCTTCCACCCAACTCTAAAGTGACTGATTCTGGTGATGTTCCATGTTGAATTTGGACAGAAGTTTATCATGTGTGAATTCCTAGTTTGTTGTCTTTGGGTTTGTGTATGTTTTGTTTCCAAGCTCTTTTTGTATCTCTGACAGTATTTTTCAGACTTATGAATGGAGTGAGTACACTTCTGTTTAATCCCAATTAGTGTGACAGGGTTTTCTTAAATGAAGATATCTGAGGTGCTAAATTAAATATCAGATATAATCTGATGCCAGAAACATTAAATGCATAACTGTCTCTACTGGAATACCTGACAGCCTGCTCTGCATGAATGCTCACCTAATAGTGAGCTAGACAGGGTGATGGATCAGTTGGACAACTACAAGATTTACATAATATAGTACATTCAATATGTTGTTCAGTGCAAACATCCTAACTGTCCTAAATTATGAAATATGTAATTTCTTGTAGATACAATTAATTGCAAAAAGTGGCAAAGCATTAATGTTGTCTGGAAGTAAAACAGCTTTTAAAAATATCGCTGTTACAAAATATAGACAGTTGTGGTTGGTTATAATTGACATTTGATATTCTATCTATTATTGCCTTAAATTTGAAAGCATGGTGGTAACATGACTCAGTGACCTTGGTTGTAATGGGAATACCTGTATCATTCCTTACTACAAATGCAGACTGCTTTCTTCAGTCTTGCTCATGCTGGGATGGGAGGGGAAATCCAGGGAAGTTTTCTACCAGCGGATAAGTGAAACAGGGGAAGGAAAACTTGACCTGCACATGGGCTTAGGGTCTTTTATACCACTGGGAAAGGTCATATTTAGGGCTGGTCAACATTTTTCCATCAAAACTGTATTTTGATGGAAAACTGGGTTTTTACTTTTTTTTCTGGACAAATTTCTGCTTACCATGGAAATCTTGACTTTTCATAATAATAAAAATTGGGCTGAAAATAGAAGTATTTTTATTTGGATATGGACCTTACTAGGACCTGTAGTTCACCTGTTTCATATCCCCTATCTCCTCTACACTTCTCAAACTGGGCATGTCAGCCCATGGTCAGGGACTCCCATGATGCACTGCCTTTCCTAATTATGGGAGATATATTATATTAACATAAAAGCTGAAGTGCTAGTCAAAACAGAACAGTTTGACTATATTGAAACAAAACATTTTGGAAATCTCTTGCTGACAATATTGACAAAATTGGTAAGTTCCCATGGAACATTTTAATTTTGTTTAATCACCAGTTTTTGATGGATAACAATTCCATTGAAAGATTTTCAACCCACTTCACTTTATATTCCTTGTTGGAGGTCTGCACATGCAATATTTGAGTGGGTTTGAAAAGTTATTAACATGAATTTGCTTACCCATATTTTGTCTAATTTTACAGCCTCTGGCTATCCTTCAAGGTAAATCAGGTGCAAGAACTTTCGAAAGGTCCAGTCTTATTCTTTTGGAGCCAAATCCTGTAGTTCCTATTGAGTCCTTATTCAGGGAAAAGTCCCATTGTATTTAAGTGAATGCAAGGGGAGGGACTTTGGACTGTATGAAGAAAGCAAGAGTTGGTAACCAAAGAAGTAAATAGACCCAAATATCATCAAATGAGTATTCAATCCACACATTAGAGTTGCTTTTAGCATAAAATCATAATGGTGGAGCTCAAATGATTTACAATGTTCTTTAACTCTTATCACTCTTTCAAGTGTAAGGATTGCTCCTTATGGAAAAGTCCCATGCAACTGATCAGAAAGTTGTATCTTGTCTATAGGATTTTTTTTTCAAAAAAAAAAAAAAAAAAAGCTAGCGAGAGGATACCATTATCAATTGAATTCTATTGGTTTTTAGAGTGACTTCTACAGAATCCTATTGGTTTAAAATCTATTCAGTTCCATAGGACTTTTCAATAAGGGTTGATTTTATAATGAGACCCTTTTAGCACACACTGAATGCTTTGAAAGTTAGTTTTCTCACACAGAGTGTTTCTTACACACAGAGCTAAAACATTACCAGCAGTGCCACCTTGGAGGATGACTGCTTTATCTTCAAGCAATATTTTGTATTCCTAATGCTTCTTTTCTATTCTTTTCTCTCTTAATGGCCATGACCTTCCTAGCTTCAGTATGAAGAACACTATTGAGATACTGTTCAAGTCCAGAACACTGATTTACCTGCAGCAGTAGAGGGGCTACTATATGTCAGTTTCTGCGTAAGCAGAATGTTTACACTGTCTCATAAATAAGCACAAAAGGAAATCGTATAGTTCTAAAGCTAGGGGAAAACTGGAAAAGTAAATTAATGTTCCTTATTGTATTTTTCTTTCTGTGGATTTTTGGGTTGGAATTGTAAAGAGCCTAATGGAGTAAAGTGCCCATATCCCATTGAAATTCAGTAGAAATTGGGTGCCTAAATCCTTTGGAAAGCCCATCCTGGGAAGCAATTTTTTTTATTTGAATAATTTATTTGAATAATTTATTTTAATAATAATTGCTTTAAATTATTTAAGGGATGTTAATATATATTACCACTGTCTTCAGGAATATTTTGCTGGCCTTTGATAGGCAATATCACTATTCCTATATTCAATTGTTTTCCCTTTTTATGGAAAAGTTCTGTAGCAGCTAATAGTTTTTAAACCACTTAGGGCTCCATAGAAATTACTCAAAATTTTATAGCATTTAACAACATTCTATCCCCACTACAGACTTTTTAAGCCAACATATATAATTTTAGAGATTTTTCTTCCCTCTAAGTGGTGTTTTGCCGACTACAGAACATTCCATTCCCTGTTAAAATCTATAGGATTTTCCAATAAGGTTTCTATTCAGTTTATATCAAGAGATTCATTTTGCTGCAATGAGGAAAGTGAACATGATATACAGCAGATAAGTGATTAGTGTGACACACTAAGGATTGAACCCTTGGATGCTTCATTTTGCTTGTGACCTTCCCATCCACTCCAAAAGGATACTTACAGTTGGGCATTCATTGAGCAATGACAATAATAGTTATCGTTTATTGAGCAAAGACAGTGTGTTTAGTGCTGCGCAAGATACAATGGAAGATGCATTCTAAACTCTGAATTAACAATCCTAGATTTGGAGCATACCATTTAGGCACAGATCATTGGAAGGTATAGTGCAAAGCCTGAATCTCCCCCTACTCTCCACTCCCATTTGTGGGAGTGCAATTTTTCCCCTCAGTCCTTTGCTGCAGGCTGGTTCTGTTGGCTGGTAGTTTGGGGCTGGGAACACCTTCTGCCCATTTCTACCTCCTTCTACCTCCTTTTGGGGCTCTATGCTATCCCAGAAGATAGAGATGGAGGCTGTGATTCTATCTGACACTTTTGCAGAGTGTTCAAAGAGGGGGGTATATGAAACATTTGCATAGCTAGTTTCCAGAGTAATAAAATATTTAAAACATGTATTCATTGATTTTTCACCCTTTTCCCAATTCCCTCAATCTCTAGGTTTTTTCCTGGCTTTCTGGTAAATTAGGTGAAGATCATGATATAAACTAAACCTAGTATGTCCAGATTGCCCTTCACCTACTTTCTTGGCCAATACCTCTTTCCCTTGTCCATTTTTCTCATCTTAAATGTATCCATTCCATTTACAGGAATCACCGTTATTAAATACGCTCCTCATCTTCTCAGTCCCTTGAGGAAAGATAATTACATCAAAGGAATGTGTTCACTTCAAAGGACTCTGTGTAAACAGAGTGAAATACTGTTGATGCTGAATTATAGGCCTTGTCAAAGTGGCATCATATTGCTTATGCCAGTGACTTGATTGCACTGACTTCTCTCCCACTTTAAACATCCTTGAAAAGTCATTTACTTTTTCCACAGTATTACTTCTGAAATACTTTGAACGTAAGTAACCCAGTGAGCACTGTCTCAACCACTGCATTGTTTAGAAATTATTCATCAAATGCTTATGGATTAAATGCAAAGCACAAGTGCATCCAAAGTACTTACACTAGGAAGCAGGTTACGCCGATTTACGCAACCGTATGTTTGATCTAGTTTATTCAACACGAGTAAAAGGCAGTTTTGTACTGGATATATCTGGGCACATTTAAATGAATGCATTTCTGTTTCTGGATGTTTAGCATATGTGATGGTTCTGCTTTAACTAAAGGTTAAATTATGCCAATAAAGGTAACACCCCCCACCCCCATGAAAATTTCAGAACACCCAACATTTGTAGATGTCCCCAAATCTAGAATCTTTGTAGAAATTAATTTAATTTATCAGAAACTATGATTACCCAAATGTTTCAGATGTCCCTTGGGACATTTGAACAATCATAGTTTACTTGCACACCCATAAAGGTAACATTATTATTGTTTATTAATAGTTATAAAACCCATTTATGAGGACCATAAAGCTGAACTGTGTTTTACAAATATGGCACTTCTTTTGCTCTGAACATATAGTATGTCTGGAGATATTTTAGCATTTCTGTAACCTTCAGCTGCACTGTGCTTGCAACATTTCTTTGTCTTTAATCTTTTCCACATAGCCTTATCAAGGGTACCAGTGTCTTGACAATATTTCCTGGAGTGAGGATACCCATGAGTGCACCAGAAGGGAATGTCAATCCCTACTGCAACTTGTCTGAACCCCAAGCTTGTTTTCCCTTCTGAGAATAGGTTACAACACAGATCCTAAAATAAGACAGTTAAATCCACCTTTATTTAAACTTACATACAAAAACTATATTAAAAGAAAATTAGGGGCTTGATAGCAAAAGCAGGCACTCAGAAGTTATGAAATGTTGGAATAAATGTTTCCTGTACAACCTTAATTCAGTCCCCTTCTGCTTATGTATTATGATAGCCTTGCCTAACATCACAAAGGAAGTCTCTGGCAGAGGCAGGATTAGTCTAGAATCTTAACTACAAGAAAAACACCGCTATGGTTTTTTTGATGGTTGTTTCTTTTTTGTTTTCTTTTTTACAGTTCTCTGCCTCCTTCTCTGTCTAGCTTGTGCACTGAAGAAAGAACAAACAACGTGTGATTATATAATTAAGACTGAAATTAAGGCAGTCAGGAATCATGGGTTCTATTCCTGGTTCAACAGTTTTTGCTTATACTTTCCTAAATATTCAGACTGAGGCAGAGAGCAAGTATAGAAAACTTCATATCAAACAGTAAAAAATAAGCAAAGTTGTAAGAACTAGAAATGGGGGCTTATGATAGGGTTATGCAACTTTCAGTACTGCCATCACTACCAGCTTCATCTGTAACAGAGCAATGTTGTTGTTGTTGGTTTTTTTAGGAAAATGGAGTCAAAATTAGAGGAGTACAATATGGGTGACTTCAGATACTATGCATAACTCTAGTTTACCTGGATATAAGCATAGAAGTTAAAGTATTAAATAGTATCTTCCACATAATTGTGAAAGTCTTTTCTTTGACCTTCTGAGCTTGATGTAACTGCTTTTATATCTGTGACTCATTCTGCTCACCTGTCTGTGTCTTTTTAGCCAAGCTGTCATTTCCAAATTGCATGTCACATGTCTTCTGTAGCAGCAGGCTGACAGTCTATGTCCTTGTAGTATTCTTCCTATGTTTCTTCTCTCTCAAAGATCTTTCTCTCTTGTTTATATTTATTATGATTCATTCCTGTGCAATGTGCACTTAGATTGGATTGCCTCCAGTGTTTAATAGTCCATTGTATTTCCCAGTGTATCTAATACTAATGGACTTTCAGTCCTCTAAATTCAGATTCTTCACTCCTCCTAATTTGCTTTTGTGGGACATTGAATGTATCTGCTGTTTAACCTCCTCCTGAGATATTGGAATGGAAAGAGTGTTATCATCATCGAATGATTGCATCATTTGTTTTTCTCCTCAAATACAGAACAGAAAAATTTATTGAACACTTTTGCCTTTTCTGCTTTATTCTACCATTTCCATCTAATAATGAACCAATACCATTGTTAAGATTATTTTTGCTCCTAATATACTGTAAAAAACTTACTTATTATTGTGTTTAACTCTGCTGGCCATAGATTTTGCCTTGTGTTCCTTTGCTTCCCTTATCAATTTTCTACAGTTTCTAGCACCTGATTTATATTACTTCCCCTTTCTTCCATTTGTTATATTTTATTTTTATCACTGCCTTCACCATTTAAAAATACAGTCTTCTTCCTTGATTGTGGCTTTTAGGGTATCTAGTAAAGTGTTCTAAGCAATTCCCAATTATCATTCACATTTTTCTGATTAAATTCTTCCTCCCAGATGATTTGGCTCATAATCAGAATGTTAACCTCCTATGGATCTGGCAGCAAACATAGCACTTTGATTTGCCAGATCTCTGAAACAAAATTTGCACTGTGAATCTGTGAAAGACTATTTTGCTTGTCAGCATAGCTAAGGCTTTGTCTACACTAAAACTTTTGTTGGCAAAACTTTTGTCAGTCAGAGGTATGAAAAAATACCCATGGACTGGCATAAGTTTCACTGACAAAAGTGCCGGTATGGACAGAAACCATGTTGGCGGGAGAGCGTCTCTTGCCAACATAGCTACTTCCGTTCATTGGGAGTGGTGTAATCATGCTGGCGGGAGAGGTCTCTCCCACCGGCATAGAGCTGCTACACAGGAGACCTTACAGTGGTATAGCTGCAGGAGTACAGCTGTGGTGCTGTAAGATCTGTAATGTAGACATGGCCTAACTTAAGTGACTTTCTCTCAGTCATTTGTAATACACCGTTACAATGGGATTTTGATATGAGGTACTTAACATTTATTATTAGAATTTATTATTAGAATTCTCAATATTATGGCTTTGCTTAGTTCTGTTGAAAAATATACAGCCCCCAGCTGACTTGGGGCCTGATTTAAAGCCCATTGAAAGACCCTTTGGCATCAAATGGCTTTGAAAGAGGTGTTTAGAATATTTTTATACTGTTTGAGAAGATCTGTTGTTCTTTAAGAAGTATTCTTCTTGGGCAGTTTCAATGAAGAAAATAAAACTCATTAATCTCAGTTCAGTTCTTAGGGGACCCACCACAATTTAAATTGTGCTACTGGCAGTCTCACAGGAGAGGACAAATATTAAACAGGGTATGAAAACTCAACTGCCATGTCATCCCAAGGGATGAATTGTCCAGATCATGGATAAGGCTCATTGGTGAAGCAGGATAGAGAAATGTATGCTGCTTTACCTGTGCTTTACCTGTTCAGTAGATCAAATAAGACCACTCTCCATGCAGCATCTTTACAAACACAAAGCTCTCTCTCTTTCTCAAACACAACAGAATCCACAATTCAAACCAAAATGAACTTAAATCACTTGAAAGAGTTCCGGTAATTTTTTTAAAAGATGAGTCACAAAAACTTTCTCAGCCATGAATACTGATGCTTATAGACATGTGCAGCATGCAGCCATGTTATAGTCAGGTGGACTCCTTCACATATGATTGAATGGCTTGGCAATGTTCTATGCTGCACTGGTTGAAGATAGCAAAAATGAGCGTATCTTTTATCTTTAGTTTACTCTGTCCACCAAATCGAGAATGATAATGACAACATCTTTGATGAATGTGTAGTTAAACATGTCTGTATCCTATACCATGAAGGTGGAATAGTATACAAGTCAGTAAAAAATACCAAGGAGGGAAAAACACTTTGAGGTATGTTTGTATGTGCTTAAGCAGGATTTGGATTAGACACACTAACCAAGGAGAAGCCCCACTTATGCATAAACCCAGATCTTCTAGTTCCCAGATTTATGAGCCATTGCATTACATACCTGTGCACACTATTTTCTAATGGACAACTTGTTAGCTGATCTCTTTGTCAAGATGTTACATTAACAGTGATTATTATGCATAGTAAGTATCATTGAATTATTTATCAAATATGCTTTCATCATTTCTCAGGAAAAAACATAGCTTATGTTTTTTTCTAACGTTCCATTCTAATAAGTCATTTACACACAGATCGGGTCTTTGGTTAGACAAATATTTATGGATAGGCATTCATAAAAAAATTGAAAGAGCTATTACAAATACAAACACTATGCCATATTTTGAAAATACAAAGAGAATAATTAGTGAATCATTATGCCATTGATAAACAATGCTTTCTACTGCACGCTTGACTTTCTTTTAGTTTTTTTAACATTTGGCATTCCTAAGGGTGCATAAAGTATCTGTATCTTGCACAGATAATATTTGTATTTTAGATTTCAGAGTCTTTCCATGTGGAGACAATGGTAATATGCCATAGATGGTGGAATTATGACCTCAAAAGTAGCAAAGTTAGGGTGCTGAAGAATAAATGTGCTCATATTGACCTTAATATGTGAGAGATTTGACTGGAATATATATTTAAAATGGAGTTGGATAGCTCACTGGAAAATATAGCATAGGGAATAATAACATAAGAACAGCCCTAATGGGTTCACCTTGCCCAGAATCCTGTCTTCCAATGGTGACCAATGCCAGGTGCCCCAGAGGGAATGAACAGAACAGGTAATCATCAATCATCATCATCAGTTAGGCAATCATCATGCCCAGCTTCTGATAGAGGCTAGGGACACCATCCCTGCCCGTCCTGGCTAACACACATCAGTGGACCTATCTTCCATGAATTTATCTAGTTCTTTTTTGAACCCTGTTATAGTCTTGGCCTTCACAACATCCTCTGGAAAGAGTTCCATAGACTGACTGTGCATTGTGTGAAAAAATAGTTCCTTTTGTTTGTTTTAAACCTGCTGCCTATTAATTTCATTTGGTGACACCTAGTTCTTTTGTTATGAGAAGGAGTAAATAACACTTCCTCATGTACTTTCTCCACACCAGTCATGATTTTATAGACCTCAATCATATCCCCCCTTAGTCTTTGGCTTGGAGAAGAGACAAGTCCCAGTCTTATTAATCTCTCCTCGTCTGGAAGCCGTTCCATATCCCTAATAATTTTTGTTGCCCTTTTCTGAACCATTTCCAGTTCCAATATATCTTTTTTGAGTTGGTGTGACCACATCTGCATGCAGTATTCAAGATGAGGGCATACCATGGATTTATATAGAGGCGATATGATATTTCTAAAGGCTCTTTTCTAAAGCATATTTTCCCTTCTGCTTAACACAACCATGACCTCTTACTCCCATGTTCTTTCCACCCTGATCATCTATTCCTTGCTCATTATTTTATCTATCCCTATATCCTCTGTGCACTGAATTCCCTCCCACACCCCAGATACCAGGGCAACAACCCTTTCCTCAAATCCCTCTGAGAGATCTACTTTTGTTAGAAATCAGCCCCCAAAACAAATGAACAGAATTGAAAGTTTGAGGGAAGTTCTTCCTCAGGGCCTCACACTATCTATGGTCTATGCCCCTCCTAGACTAAGCTTTTCCTAGCATGGGTTGTCAATTGTCTTGTAAGGTCACAGGCACACTTTCAGTATTTGGCAGTCAAGAGTAATCCAGTCATGATACAACTCAAGCAGCATAGTCGAGAACAGGGGTGAGCAAAATACGGCCCATGGGCCGGATTTGGCCCGTCTAACATTTCTGTCCAGCCCGCCAGGCTCTTTGGCTACCCCCTCATGATCTCTGGGCTGCTAAAAGTGCTGCAGCGCAGCAGGTTGCTCAAGCAGGCTTCCTGCCTGCCGTGGCCCCACGCCACTCCTGGAAGAGGCCGGCTGCTGCAGGCATGTCTCTGTGCACCCCTGGTGGGGTGGTGGTGGTGGGGAGGTGGGTCTGTGTGCTGCCCTCACCCTCAGCACCATCCTCACAGCTCCCATTGGCCTGAAACCCGCTTCCTGCCCTCCCCCCACCCCCTGTAAGGGACTCACAGACATGTGCCAACAGCAGCAGGCCGCAGCTGCTTCCGGAAGCAGCATGTGGCCACGGCATACAGGCAGCCTGCCTGAGGCTTGCTACGTTACCTCCCGGACAGAGCCTACACCTGTAGTCTTTTACAGATTGTGATAGTCACCCCTTAACCTTCTCTTTAAGCTAAACACCTTTCACCATTATGCATTTTAAGCTCCTTTTACCTTAAGGAATGTTTTCCAATCCTTTAATCATTCTTTTCACTTTCTCTGAAACCGATTTATCTACGTCCTTGTTAATTGTGGACACCAGAACTGGACAGAGTATTCCAGAAGTAGTCACAGCACTGCCAAATAGAAAGGTAAAATAACTCCCTAATTCTACTCCAGCTTTCTGTGTTTGTATGTCCAAGGATCACACTTGGCTACACTGGGAACTCATGTTCAGCTGATTATCCATCATAACCTCATAGGTCCTTTTCAGAGTCACAGATTCCTCACTGTATCATTCTATGTCATGTAGTTCCAAGTCAAATACCTTACAGAAGTCTAAGTATATTAGATCAATGCTATTACCTTTATCAACCAAATTTGTAATCTCATCAAAAGAAGATATTATCTTAATTGACAAGATCTGTCTTCTATAAACCCATGCTGACTGGGCATTAATTAAAATACCATAATTTAACTCTTTACTATTCAAGTCCTGTATTAGCCATTCCATTATGTTTCCCAAGATCAATGCCAGACTGACAGGCCTATAATTGCCTGGGTCATCCTATTTATCTTTTTTAAATAGTGGCACAAGATCAGATTTCCTTCAGTCCTCGAGAACTTCCCCAGTATCCCAAGACTCTGATGGTCCAGTTCCGTTAAAACTCCGGGATGTAAATTATCCTGACCTGCTGATTTAAAAATATCTTGTTTTAGTAGCTGCTGTTTAAAATCTTTTTTAATTGCTATTGTAATGGAAAGTTCATAGTTATCATCATCATATGATCTGACTACGTTATTTCCATGTTATTTTGACCATTATATGATTTCCATCTATTAATGAACCAGTATTATTTTTAGAATTCCTTTTGTTCCTAATATACTTAAAAACAAAACAAAAAAATCCCTCCCTTCTTGTTGTCCTTAACTCTGCTGGGGAAAGATGTCTCCTTATCGGTTTTCTACAATTCCCAGCATCTGATCATAGACTCATAAACTTTAAGATCAGAAGAGACCATCATGATCATCTAATCTGACCTCCTGAACATTGCAAGCCACAGAACTTCATTCATCCACTTCACTCATCCACTCTATTGATCCATCATCTCTGGCTGAGTTACTGAAGTCCTCATGGTTTAAAGACTTCAAGTTACAGATAACCCACCACTAACACTAGTTTAAACCAGCAAGTGACCCATGCCCCTTGCTGCAGTGGAAGGAGAAACCCGCATAGGGTCTCTGCCAATCTGATTCGGGGGGAAATTCCTTACTGGCCCCAAATATGGCAATCAGTTAAACCTTGAGCATTTGGGCAAGACCCACCAGCCAGACACTTGGGAAAGAATTCTTTTAGTAACTCAGAGCCCTCCCCATCTGGTGTCATACTCTGCTGCAGAAGAAATGGAACCAGTCCTAGTTTCGGCAGTCAGTGGGATATTGGGAGATGCTTTATGGGCTTTTTAAACGGTTCTCACATAGGAGGACAAAACCTAAATGGTTATTGTCGACTACTCTTTCTTCCATATGTTATATATGTTTATTATTATTTTTATAGCTAATTTCACTTCCAATCTAAGCCAGGTTCGTGTTTTAACTAGCGCAATCATCTTTGTTAACTGTGGATTTTTGAGCATCTACTGAAGTGTTCTTAAATAATTCCCAAATATATATATATATATATATATATATATATATATATATATATATAATTTTACTAGTTTGGATAAAGTCTAATATAAAATTCCCCTGTGTTGGATTCAACACTTTCTGGGTTAGGAAATTGTCATCTACGATTTTTAGAAATGCCAAGGACATGAGATCTCTAGCCAGTGTCACTTAGATTGATTAGGCATTTCCCCCCGCTACATAATATAGAAAGGTGCTTAAGGAGCCAGTCATTCTCTAGTGTGATTTAGCTAGTGTTATTTGTTGGTCGCTAGCCGACACCAATAGGTACACCATCTTCTAGAACATTAATCCATAAGCATTCAAGATCATTGTCATTGACTCAGGAACAGGTAATGTTGTTTTTGATAGAGTGTCAGTCCCCCTGCCCTTCCCTTCTGTCCATTTTATTCTTCCTAAATAGGTTATAAACACTGAACATAAGAACATTGCTTTAACATTCCAATCATGCAGATCTTCCCACAAGATTTCAATAATAGCAACTAAGTTGAATTTATGCTCATAAATGAGTAATTCCAATTCCTCTTGTTTATTACCCATGTTCCTAGCATCCGTGAATAGATAATTAAAGAATTTCTTTTCTTCACATTCTTTATGTCTTGCTTATTTTGGTACTCGACATCTTGAATTTGTGCTAAATGAGTGATTGTTTGTTCCCTCTTTTTCACCCTACTCTTCTCATATTAGTGTAATGCCCTTCTGATTAGTCTAGCTAGCCTGGCCCCTATACAATTAGTTCCTTTTTGACTGAGATGATGAAAATCACTTCTGACTTTGAGCAGGAAAGAAAATATGGCACAGCCATTGCAGGTCTCAGCCACTGATACATCACTGGTCATTATGGTATTTAGGTTAAAACTGCACCTAGAAAGAGAGCTGCTCTGAAGCTCCCTTGTTTACTCACTCAGAAGTTCACTGGGCAAATGGTTTATATATTAAACCTCACTGCTCAACTCCACCCATGCTAATAGTGAGGGATTAGCTACTCAGAGATTTGCTAAACTTCCATTTCTCTTTATTCATGAAAATTTGTCCCATTTCTATTGTTTTCCCTTTTTTGATCTCTGTATATCTATTTCTGCATTTCTATTTCAGTTTTTCCTTCTTCTCACAGCCAAATTTTCCTCTTTCACTTTTATCATTCCCCCCCCCCCTCTGTTATCTACCTCTACCTGTCTGTTTCCTCTGTAATGCCAGGTTACTGCACTTTACACTGCCATTAGTATTTTTTCCTGCTAACCTATAAGTGCACATTACCTCTGAAATGGAAATAAGAATAAATATAGAAAATACTTCAAAAGCAGTATCTTCCAGCTATTACTGTTGTGAGCCAGAGAGAAACTCTTGCAAAGCCTAAGAAATTTGGGAGATTGAACAAAAGAACGAAACCCAATCTTTTTCTTGAAAGAAAATTAGTAGTCCTACAGTAGTCGAGAATGGCTTACATTGCAATTCAAGACATTAGACAATGCTTTAACATCTAAAACCTAGCTGACAACCATAAAACCATTTACAGTTACACTAATTGACCCCTGCTGTGATTTGTAATTCTAATAAACTGTAAGGTTAAATAAATAAATAAATCTACAGAAAACTGTCAGCTACTAAACACATGAAAATATTATTTACCATGATATTTTTTTTCTCCTGCCATCACACAGTAATAAAGGATTTGGAAAAGACAGATAACCCTCCCCACCAAAAGTTGATTTTGCCTATGAACTTTAATAGAACAATTTGCCTCCTGGGCATTTTCAGATTCTATGAAAAATGCTTCTCTGCTAAAGCACTTACTAGAGATACATAGACACATGTAGTGTGATGTCTGAGACTGAAGGGTTGACTGGGAACAGCATGTTTTAAACTACAGTTTGCAGCCTCTATTATCTACCAAGGAACTTATCTGGGGCGGGCTATAAAACCAAACATTTTGGGAAGAGAATTTTTTTTGCTGTGAGTAGTGAAAAAATGCATAATGAATGAAGGATCTCAGTGTGAGGCAAAACAAAACATTTCTTTCAGGGCAAGTATGCACAATGTGTTATTCAACCCATCTTCAAGGAGGTTTGAGATACAAGGGAGCTAACCTCTTACCTCTGAACTAGGCAAAGCAAGAGACAGGGCTGTAGAATCTAACTTGCATTAATGACATAAAATGAATATGTGGAAGAGTTTGCAAAGTAAATTGGAAATGATACTGGTGCAGATGTCAGGGTGTTAGTACATGTATGTGGCATGTCAGCTGTAGGAAAAGGAAGGGCATTCATTGCTTTAATAGGAAAGGTTTCCAAGAACAACTGTCATCTGATTTCTGACAACAGGAGAAGACAACTAAACTACATTGGGGACATTCTTGAGAGCTCTGTAAAACGGACATTATGTACTGTAAAAACCATCCAAATACAACTTGATACCAAATCAGCAACTTCACTGAGGGAGATAAAAAAAAATTACAGACATAGGTACACGCTCAAAAAATAACAAAGCATGTGATATATCCTGGGATTAACAAAAGTCTGAGAGGGGTCTACAGGTCAGCTACTAAACTGCACTATTTTATCTGACAAAAGATTTTTTTTCCATCAGCTTTTCTCCCCCCACACACAAAGAAAGGGGGAGTTTGAAAAGCAAATATTTTATAATGTCCTGCAGGAGGAAAAGAGCAATGAATAACTGATCTGTATTTAAAAAATGGAGGCATCATTGACAAATAACAAATATCCACTTTCAGCTTGTAGAGAATGCATAATTATTATGCATAACACATGCCTGAACACCATATAATTATTCAGTAGCCCAGTTCCAGACTGAGATTGCCTAGACTGAACTTGCTTGTGAGGCTTTTGAAGCGTTCTAGATGCTGGCTAACAAAGAACAGAAAAGTGCATTATGTTAGGAGCTCCTCTTGTGAAGAAATAGGAAATTGTCAATGGCAGCAGCTGAGATGGTGAATGTAATACAGAATTTAATAGTAGGCATGGGACAGAATTTTATGTCCCTGTTGTTCTATCATAGGATTTATCACTGTCTTTGTTAAAATGAGATTTTCTTGCTTTGTGTATTCTGCAGTAGGTCTATCAATATGAAAGCACCAAAGGAGAAAGTTATAGTATATTCCTAATCTAGGGGAGACTAAAATATGATGCGTTATTTCTGCCAAGCAGGAACACTTAATGACCCTGAAGACACAGTTTTGCTCAAGGGTCAAAAATACTAATAGACTTTCTGCCTCTCTCTGAAAGCCTTTACAAAGATGCAAATGCCTGGAATTTTTCCAGCAAGTTCTCAAAGGGCTCAAACAAAATTATCTGTGCAAATAAAGAGCACAAAGGAATATCTACTTCCTACTGCTAAATTTAGAATTGATGGGATGAATTAGCTGATGGCATTAGAAAGTGTCCATGCTAAGTTGCTAATGGAAGCAAAAGCTAATTCAAGAGCAAGATACAAGATTTAAGTATATAAGAAATGATGTAAAATGTAGTGTCTCCTGCAAATTGATTGAATACAAGCTAAATGACAATGTACAATAATATGAGACAGGAATTTTCATACTTTTTCACAGGGTGGTCTACATCTTATTAGAGAGATCCTCTATGATTGTATAACCCACTAGTAAATGCAGAGTAGTCCTGAAGGATTTAGTCAGAATTTACAGAGCAGAATTTGGCGCAAGAAGAGGAACCAGTTGTTCCAAGGGCCTCTGATCTAAGAGTTTAAAGCATGATGTAATAAGATAATAGAACAGAGAAGTTAGAAATTGATAAAATCCATTCGATTATCCAGTCCATCTCCTGTCCATCTCTTTATCTATTCAGGATTGTTCCCTGCAGTACATTTTCTAGTTTTTTGTCCACTCTAGGTTAAAAGTCCTTAGTGATTGGGTTTCTACCCTTTCCCTTGCAAGACTATTGTCATTGTCAGGAAGTTTTTCCCTGATACTTTGAACTAATTTTCCCTTTCTTAATTTCACCCTTTGACTTCTGCAGCAGTTATGCCCTGAAATATCAAATTAAATTTTTGTAGTCATACTTGGTGTCTACACGCTTCAATATGTTTGTAGATGTTATCGTGTCCCGTCCTTAATCATTATGTAGCCATGTCAGTATACATTAGAGCTAGATGAATGCTGCAAAATGTTCTGTTCCTGTTCTGAATGGCTGTTCAGTTTGACCTTCATTATATGAGAACACTTGTGCGAATGCCCACAAATGTTTAGGGAATGGCATCTGTTCATACAAATATCCATCTTTCCTTGCAAACAATGGCTTACGTGCACATACAGAATGATTTGCTAATCGTTCTCATTCTGCTGTTTAAAATGTTTGTCATCCAGTTAGTGAACAGAAAGCAATATCACCTGGAGTAGCTGAGCAATTGTACAATGCAAATAATGAAAAACAAATAAGAAATTGGCCCCTTGACAGCCAAAGTCTGGTCCTATCAGCCCGGTCTTATTATACCCCTATGTTTCAACTACACTGCTTGGCGTGCATTATAATTAGCTAAATATAAGTACTTATAGTAATTTTTTATTAAATGAAAATTTGCAAAGGCTCAGATACAAATTTCTTTACCTAACTATAGTACAAGTCCGTTCTCAAACTGCTTGGTGAATGCTTGTATTAATACATTTGTAGTAATCAGTATCAGTCTGCAAAGGATTCATGCACAGAAGAAAACCCTAAATTCATTTAATAATTTATTCCATAACAATAATTTGACCAGCCCTTTTGCACATGTTTAGCTCTTTTAATATTTTCTCTCAAGTCTGTCCCTCCAGTCTCTTGAAAAAAATGTTACTCTTCTCTTCAAGCCCTCCAGGTTCTGAATAGCTTTATGGTAATGCGGTGCCCAGAACTCAATACATTATTCCAGGTTCAGAGGCAACAAAGCCATGTAGACAGGAATTGTGCCTTCACGTTCCCATGATGATGCCTTTCTATATGCAGCCCATTATAGCAGTAGCATATTACAGACTCATATCTAATTTGCTGCTTCTCTGCTTTTACTCTCCCACTCAGTATTTCAGATTTGCCTCATATGCATTAATATTACAGGATATCATTGTTTAAAAGTTTTTTTGTGGAGATACAAAACTGATTTTTTTTAACTCAAGAGAGAGTGTCAGCTCAGGAAGAGGAAAGTCTTAGCATACCTCTGAGATAAAAGAGCTGCAGGGAAGGGCAAGAAGTCCTAAAGTGGAAGCCTTGGAAATTAGCAGCCTGAGTGGAAGCTTGGGTTAAAGTACATATTTGCATGCATGCAGGAAGCCTGATTTAGACAAATATACATGTATATGGATGCACTAATTGTACTTCACCCTTAGATATTGGAGTTTTCCCATGCACAAGAAAGCATGCTAAGTTTTGAAAATTTGACCTTAAGTTTAAATAAAAGCAATTGCCAAATTGGCTATATTTTTGATTTGTGAGAACTGCTATTATGTTTGCTTTCTCCATTCTTTCAGTTCCTCTTCAGTCACCACTGCTGGTAGGCTCCGATGGGACTTGGTCCTTCTATTACCGGGGGGATATGTTTTTTGTAGATGATTACATGATTAGGGCTTCTTCTTTTAACCTCTGTACGTTGCACACAACACAACTCCTTTTGCACCTGCATAGGACTAACCCTAATTCTTCAAGCATCTTATCTGTCTTTTTTCTTGTTGATGGCTGTCTGGCTTATGTGGTGACCATTTGGTCTCAATGTAAACCTTCAGTTTTAAAACGTAGATGGATAAGAAGGAAACACAAGTAAATGAATTGCTAACCAGGTATTTGGAAATGCCTTTGAAATTGAGTCCTTTCTAGAAAAGCATAAATTCTAGAATTATATGTTCTGTAGTTAATAAGAACTCTGAACCCACATGTAATGCTAATGCATGCATCACATCTCCCTTTTAGTGGGAATAAATAGAGTGAATCTTGCACCTTTGCCTTTCTGGGTGGTCTCTTGCTGGAGTTGTCTGTCAGAAACACAGCACAACTACGATGAGTGGATTACTAGTGGATGTTGTATGCAAAAGAAGAAGCTAAAACTGACTTTTCAGGAAAGCTTAGATTCAATTAAATAAAATCCCGTCCTTTAGAAAAGCTGAAAGAATGACATCTGCAGTTTTGCTGGTGGGCTCTGCTCTGCTGCCTTCAGTTAACCCTATTCTCAAATCTCATTTTGCTATTACTCATACTCCTTTTTCACCTGACTCCCCTTTTCTAACAGATATGGACACTTACTACTTCTTCCTTTAACTTAAATTTCCATTGAGTCAACACCAACAATGATCTGATAGAGCACATTGCTGCCTGTTATACTAGATCAAGAACTTGCCTGTACTGAATTACTATTGATTTTACAATGGGATGCTGTTTATATAGAAACCCTTTAGTTTAATGGACACCAAGCAACATTCAGTGGCAGGAGCCTTCTGATAAACATGTTGCTTTCTAAATCCCAGAAGCTCAAGTAATTAGGTTAAACTGTTTATATTTTATTTGTAAATGTTGCATTATTTTAATGTTTCCTATCATATTATATAATGTAGGTATATACAATAAACATATAATATACACATGATCTTATGCATAACGTAATATGTTTCCTTTCCAAGACTTTTCTTTCTTTGGATCTTGATTGGAGTGTTAGTAACAATGAGAAATGGGACAGGTTTTAAGTGTATTTTCTCAGGGCTAACTTGTCATTCATGACATAACAATCTGAAATGGATGACAGTGTTCATACCAGCTGCTTGACATCTAAGCAGGTGTTGGAGCCCTAAAAAATGTCACCCCATCAGATGCAGCCTCCAAATGTGTGACTAGCATAAAAGCATCCGACCGCAGCTCTTACCTCAGGCCACGGCTAACACCCCAGGCCACATCATCTCCTCCCTTGAAACCACTGCTGAGCTGTCAGTTTAATAAATGAGTAGCCACTTTGTTTTGATCAACATTGTCAGGGTTTATTTCAAAAAGTGATTCTGATTCCTTCTCACAGCCTCGCCCAGCCAAAGTCAATTGGTACAATTTCAAGGTGAATTTATTCATTCTTTGTAAAAGTTCTATGCACGAATATATCAAGACAGTTGAATAAATTGAAATAAATAGACTTGGAGTTACATATTCTCCCAGTAATTGAAATAGTTTCCCCCCAATGTATTTGTAGTAATAATGCTACCTTTATGAATACTGGACTATCTACAGAGAGGAAAGCATGGAATTACCATTTTGATAACATATTTGGAAAATGCAATTGAGGCTAATGTGTTGAAAAGGGCAGCTGAAAGTTGTCCTTGCCTTTAACTTGCTCAGTGCTAAAGATAAAGCGAGAAAGCATTTAACTACTAAATAATGATACACAATTAGCTGGTTATTAGAATGTGCATAGCCCTACATAATTTGCTTTCTAAATACCATTCCAACCTTGACTCTGCTTTGAGGTAACAATGAATCAGAGTTAATTATTGGGGTACAGTATGTCACTGTGACTATGGATAATGTTGGGTGTCATGAGAGTGCACGTTATGAATGTGCTGTTTCATACGATTTCAACAAGTGGAGACTGTCAAACCCTTCAAGTGATGGAATAGGAAGCCCAGTATTTGCTTTTGCTTGAAATGCATAATAGTACCAATGGCATAGGTGCTGAAGCCTGCACCTTTATTTTGTCAGATCACTAAGGGGAGATGTGAAAACATTTTCTATTGCTCATTCAGAAAGGAATCTAAAGCTGAAAAACTGCAAAAATGAATGTCCTTGCTTTTCAGGAGGAAGGAGAGTGAGTGAGCATGTGTGGTTCAGTGTGGGAAATGGCTACAGTTTGCTATTCTGGGTGGCTTTTCAAAATTGGCACGTACTTTACCTATCATAAGTCAACTCTGAGTTGAATCTCAGTCTTTCATGTCCTCCTGGAGAATGAAGGACACATGAGCCTAGCTGGTTTTGGATTGTTAGAGAATTGAGATTTCAGAGTAACAATAAGGGAGTTGAGCAAACAGTTTGCATCTACCAGTCTAGGCTCTTGCTTGAGGCCTGGTATGGTAGAACGTTAACCTTTTAAAAGGTTTCAGAGTAGCAGCCGTGTTAGTCTGTATTCGCAAAAGAAAAGGAGGACTTGTGGAACCTTAGAGACTAACCAATTTATTTGAGCATAAGCTTTCATGAGCTACAGCTCACTTCATCCTTTTAGAAGTTTTTCAACAGAGGGTTTTAGGTGTGTTGTGTTGTTGTTTTATACATGAGCAAACAAGAAGAACAGATGAGACTGGCCATTACGGGAGAAACAGGTAACAACATTTATTACCTCCTCTTATTCTGCTTTAACACTATCAATCAGCCACTTGTCATTTCAATTGACATGCATTTGTGAACAGTACTCCTCGTACTACCATCCTGGATACCCATTTTCCTGAGGACTTTTCCCACTTCTTCCCTTCCAGTGGAGGATGGTGGAGAAAGGACCTGGGGTTAGCTAGGAAGGGCAAGAAGGGGGACTTCCCTCATTGCTGCCCTGTTACGTTTCTTGGTGATTCCTGCCACTCTTTCTTTTCTGGAGTGTGGAGAGGTTGACACAGGGCAAAGCGGTGGATTGTTGTCAGGAGCCTCTTCCATGGTTGCCTTAACCCTTAGATTTGTTTGAGGTTCCTGTTGCTTTTCCCTCTTGCTGGAGAATGCATGCGTGTGGGAGTCTCCCGGCTGACAAAGGGGACAAAGGATGGTGTACAGCTAGCCTGTCCCATGATGCCCTGCCTGTCTGTGTCTCTGGGTACCCCCTAGTGGGCGTAGATCTCCTAAATTGCCATGCTGCCTTCCAAGTTTCATGCTGACTCCTGCTTCTCTCCTTCTTTCTCAGGGACAGTGGTCTTCATATCTAGGTTGTATCTTGTATTCTGCAGGCTGAAGGAGCTGCATGGTTGAAGTGCCACTCATGCACCAGTTAAGATAGTCAAGTCTTGTGTGGAATCACCTCGGGCCTTGAGTGGGGGAGGGGAGCTACTCTTTGGAGTAGCAATAAGCTTTGAATGGGGCATGGATTAGGGAGGGCAGAATAGAGTAGGACACTGTAAGAGAAAGAAAAGATTGGCATCCCAACTCAGCAAAGCTCTTAAACACACACCTACAAGTAAATATGTGCTTAGCTGAACCAGGAAGGAGGAGATGGCTTGGGTTTTGCTTCATTTTATGTTCTATTTTATGTTTTTATTTCTCCTTTTCCTGTCCACTAGATAAATAGAATAAAAATTAAATGCCAAAGAAAAATTAAGTGCAATATTAAGGCTGGGAATTTAAATACAACAGTCAAGGTTCTCCGGAGTATTCATGGAGTATATTTGCTTTCTGGCATAGTATAGTTTTCTGACTTGTCTATTTAAATTCTCAACTTTAACTTTTCATGACTATAACGAAATAAAAAGGGGTATATTATTTAACTAACAGACTACAATTTGTTTTTCTCTGGGATCCATTACATTTTATTTTTGGTATTTTTGGTAAATATTTTGATAAATTATACTTTTTTTTATGCTGGAAAGCCATATTTTATATTTTTTTGTTAAAAAATAGGCCTTATCAGGGAATACATATCTCCATTTGCTTTTTAATGGAGAAATTTCTCATTTGGTACAATATAAAAGTTCCTAAAGAAATGATGTGGGCTATTGTTCACATCTTTCTGAATTCAGGAATTATTACCCAGAGCCACGTTATGAACTTATGCCCTGTAAACATTGTAGTTTGATTTACCTTTTTGATTTATGAGAAGACAGAAATACTAAAACCACAAAGTCTGGTATTTTTAAGCAATCCTTGTAAATGGTAAATAGACAGATAGTTCTTGGCCTGGTAACCCTGCATAAGTTTCACCCCAGAGCAAAATTTTGCAGACAACTTACATATCCCCTCGAAACCAAAAGTTTATAGTGGCAGCACCAATGTTACTGTAACGACTTTAGAGAAAACGGTGCTGCTGTGATAAGAGAAAAAAATATATGTTTAACTTTGGGAGATTCATCTTTTTCCAAAATCACGATTAGTAGGTGGCAGGACAGTATAGCATTGAATTGTATGCAAAGATAACCAGGATTTGAAATATGAATCTTTTGCCAGTATAAATGATGAAGATGACATTTGTAATCTCTTCAGATTCATAATTTACTGAGTTTTAGGCAGACTGAGGTGATTGATTGTCTCTACGCTGGGTTTAGTGATTTGAAAAGCATTTTATTGCATTACGCAAATGTGAAATCTAAAAGTTTTAGGCTGTGCTTATCTGTAACTTGTACAACTCAGGGGAACTGATCTATTTCTGGAAAGTAAAGGGAGGGAAGAACAGTTGCTATAGTAAATTTACTGTAACTTATCACTTTGCACATCATCTCCTGTACAGTGAATTATATCCATGGGTGGCAGGTGAACCAGCCATTGGGGGAGACTAGTCCCCGGCTCCTCCCCTTCTGCCCAAGGCCCCACCCCACCCCATCTGCCCTGCTTCCCCACTGGAGCCCAGAGCACCCCCACTGTGGTCGCCAGCCCCCCCAAGTCCCCTGCCAACTCCAGGCTGCCCCAGCACCCTCGACTCCAGCCCCAGAGCATGGGGTGCCTAATCCCAGCTCTGGAGTGCAGAGCAGCAGCGCCCCTGACCCCAGTCCTGGAGCCTGGGGGGGTGCCCCCAAACCCAACCCTGGAGCATGGTAAATGGAGTAACAGGCGGGCCCCAGCACCAGCCTCCCCAAGTCCAGGCTGCAAGCCATCTGGCCCCAGCCCCAGCCCCAACCTGGGCCAGGAAAGAAGTGCGGGAACTCAGGCATTCCTGGGAGCAGAGCGTGGGTGGGGCAACGTCAGGCTGTTTGGGGAGGATCATGGCCCATGATACCTGCTGTCCATGGTTATAGTAAATTCCATTAATTATTCTTCTTGTAAAGAAGAATGGCCATAACAAGCTTGTATTAAACATATTCATTAGTACATGTAATCATGTGATAATGGTGCAATTAACTCGAGGCCCCAAAATATTTGCATATTTGCATTCACTGGTTTCAGAGTAACTTTAGAATTATAAATGAAGTAGTTCAATGTTAATTATGTCTAAATACTTGTATGAAAACAAGGACATAGACTAAGCCTTCCTTCCAAAGTAAATTATATTTCTATCAGATCCCCATGTCTGAATTCTGCCCTCTCTTAAACTGTTATAAATCTGAAGTAAGTAAACCATTTGACTTCATTGGAGTTACTTCAGATTTACACTGGCATAACTGAGGGCCAGATTTGGTCCTTAATATCTATCTAGTTTTGAATGCGAAACATAAGATATTGGTAATTTAAATTTCTCCAATTAAAGGCATATATACTAGTATTAGAATGAAATATCCTTAGCGTAATATTGTCTGTGGGTAATGAGCAGGGGTGGTTGAATTTGTTCAGATAAAATTAGAGAGAACAGCCGCAAGCAGCCATCTATGTGAGATTAGGTGTCCTTCCATTGGCTTACACAAGTGACTATAACAATCTCCAATTTAGAGCTAAGGGAGTTACTCTTAATGATTAGGGGCTTCTGCTTTATGTAGTGAAGGTCCAAGCTTCAATTCCCTCTGACAGCCTTTTGTGATCTTGCTACAGAACGGGCTGGATTCTGAGCTCATGTTCACCTGTTTAATACTGATGCTTAAGTGGAACTACTCTGGATTTAATTTGGTATATTTAGATCAAAATCAGACACTTTAATTTCTGGGGACTTCAGACAGCTGGAGTGAGCTTCTCTTCACAAGTGAAGTGTTGGTAACCCACTGGTTAAATATGTATGATCCTGTTCCCTGGTAAAGGTTGTTCCACAGAGGATTACTCTGGTACAGCTAATGGAGTTATTTCCATAACTCAGGCGGCAGGGGCTTCTGTCTTTGGTACTAAAGAATCCAGGTCTGAGGTGGGTTCATTGCTTTTGAAACTAAACTATCCTAGAGTTCCTGGGAGTTCAGATCTAGAACAGGTAGTAATTTTTCATTCAAAGCTTCTCCCCCCTCCAATGAAAAAATGTTTTTTGGTTAAAATGGAAATTTTGTCAGGAATGGTGATTTTTTATTTTATTTTTTTATTTTGATTCACTCAGTCAAAAAATATTGGTCCTGATAAGCTGTGTTTGTTTTCTGTTGCTGAAAACAGGGGAAACATGGATTTGATTTTTTTAACAAAAACTTTAAAAAATTGTAAAAAAAAGTCACAGACACATTTCTTTTTTGTTTTAGTTGAAATATTTCTTGGGGAGGAAATGAAAATCTTTTTCAGAGCTCTGCTTTTGGCCTGGCCTTATCTCCACTATATAGTGACAGTTCAAATTGCCTGAATTTTCAGGTTTTTGATTAAATGTTAATTTTGGATTTTGTCTCCCCCCAAATAAATAAATATATAAATGGAATTGAGGAAGAGCTTCACTGGAAATGTTTGGGGTTCTGTTTGCTTTTTTTGTTTTGTTTTTTAAACTTAAATCAACAATTGAAAGCTTTCAGCATTTTTTCAAATTTAAAAAAAAAAGGTAAACAATTTTGAAAAGTTCTGGTGAAGTGTTTTCAGGACCAGGCCTACTAATAAAAATTAGAAAACAGTTTCTAACCATCAGACGAGTGAGATTCTGGAGCAGCCTCCCAGTAGGGGCCAAATAACCTAACTAATTTTAAAATGAAGTTTGATAAATTTATGAGAAGGATTATGTGACAGAATTGCCTGCAGTAGCAAAGGACTGCACTCCATGACCCAGGCTGACCCTTCCAGTCCTGTGTTCTATGTAGGGTTGCCAGCCGTCTGGTGACTCTGATTGGCACTGCCAACTGGGCCTTTAAAAGTCCAGTCAGCAAAGCAGCGGGGGCCTGGGGCTAAGGCAAGCTCTCTGCCTGCCCTAGCTCTGTGCGGTTCCCAGAAGTGGTCGCTAGGTCCCTGCGGCTTCTAGGCGCATGGATGGCAAGGGAGGATCCACGCACTCTCCCCTGCCCCTAGTGCTGGCTCCGCGGCTCCAATTGGCTGGCAACCACAACCATTGGGAACTGCGGGGTTGGTGCCTGTGAGCGCGAGGGCAGTGCACACCGTGCATAGCCACCCAGCTGCGCTTCTGCCTAGGGGCTGCAGAGACCTGACAGCTGCTTCCTGGGAACTGCAGTAAGCGCTGCTGGGATCCCCCAACCCATCCCGCACCCCAACCCCCTACCCCAGCCCAGAGTCCCCTCCCACACCCAAACTCGCTCCTGGAGCCCACACTCCTCCTGCACCTCACACCTCTCATCCCTGGCCCCATCCCAGAGCCTGCACCCACGGCCAGAGCCCGCATCCCAACCTCCTGCCCCTGCCTGGTGAAAGTGACTGAGGCTGTGGGAGAGCGAGCAATGGAGGGAGGGAGAATGGAGGTAGCAGGGGCAGGGCCTTGGAGAATGGATGGGGCAGGGGTGGGGACTCGGGGCAGTGACAGGCAGAGGAGTTTGGTTTTGTGCGATTAGAAAGTTGGCAGCCCTAGTTCTAGGAATTGATGTGACTCTGTGCAAAGTGTGAATGGAAGCCAGCTAAGCCCCTTATTTTAGATATAAAAGTGTTCAGTTGTCTTTTTTGTTTGTTTTATTTCTTCACCAATGCTTGGATCCTGTGATCATTGAAGTCAATGGAAAAATCTTCCTTTGACTTCAGTGCTGCAAGATTAAGCCCCTTTATTGATTGCTTACTAAACCAGCATTATTCAAATATCATCTGAGAGGCAGTTTCCCTGGTAATTCTGAGCACAACTAGACAAGAAGAATAATCTGGTGATTTAGGGCAGTAACCTGGGATCAGGGAACTTGGGTTCAATGCTCTGCTCAGCTGCAGACTTTCTTGTGACATTGTGCAAATCAGTTATGGCCAGTTTCTTAAAGGTGTTGAGGCTTAGGCACCTACCTCCCATTGAAATCAATAAGAGTGTGTGTGTGGTTAATTCCCACTAGGCATCTATCTGCATCTTTAGGTGACTAAATACCTTTAAAAATCAGACCCTTAGCCTCTCTGTGATTCAGAAACAACACGTATTAAACGTTGTGGTGCACAGATACTAGAGTAATAGGGGCCTTGTAGGACCCTAAGGTGGATAGTAACCAGGAGGTAATGAAATTCTTGCAAAAAACCTTGATCTCATGACACTTGCATTCCTATTTCCACACAAACTAGCTTCTGACAAGCATTCAGTCTTTGAGATTTATCCATCGTTTGAAACTTTGTGAAGCAAGCTGTTCAACAGCAATTGAAACTTAGACAAAAAGTCCCACTTCAAGCTCTCTGTGAAATGCTGACAAACACACTGTTGTTTGCTTGTTAGGCTCAAGACAGAAAGTAAACATAAAAGCTCCTAATATTTGTATTTGATGATTGGGTTGTGTTATCTAGTATGACTCCAATCAAAGGGACAAAGATTTTGTCAGCTTAAATCAAGCAGAAATGGGCCTATGCCACAAAGTTCAGGTCTGATTTCCCCAAAGTTCAGGATGTGTTCAGCTCTAAGATATGGCTCCAGGCACATCTCTAAAGAACAAAAGGGCAAAATTCTACATGCATGGATCTGCTGTTGATGTCAGTGGGAGTTCTCCGCAGGCTTGATCAACCAAATGGGCCACACTATCCCTGGTGTAACTCAATTAAGTCAGTACAGCAGTTGAGACATAAAATGCAAATCTGAGAGAATTTTACCCTAATATATGTCATGCACAGAGGTTGAGATTTTCAATAGCATTCAGTCTTAGACTAAGTCTCCTCTTATTGAAGCCTACAGTAAAATTCCCATTGATTTCAATGGGAGCAGAGGTAGGCCAATAATGTGCACTTTTGAAAAGTCCACCCTTACAGTATGTTCCCCCCTCCTTGGAAATGTAGTAATTGTCTATGAGTGCCAGATTTTTAACTGTTAGATTCAGATTGTGTTCTGACAGTTTCCATGCAAAGTATAATAGCCACCCTATCACCTTTGCTTTCATATTAACACATTAACACATTATACTGAGCTGTATTCTAAAGGTTCATTATCCCAAATGCCTTTTAAAAATAAGTGAATAATTTTAATATTTGGAAGATTTTTCCTTTCAATATATTAGCATTTTAAAGGGTTTTATTTATCAAATTGTAAACTTGAAATTGTTTTATTTTCTATGTGCACAGGTACTATTGTCTACAAAATATTTTAATGCATACCCCAATTCAGAGGAAATACTTCTGTACGGACCTGGAAATAGCTATTCTGCTTTAGAAATTAAAATATTTAAAAAGGAAGATATTACCTAAAATGAAATGGAACATACATTTTTCATTCATTCACATGCATATAAAAACAACTGAAGTGTAAGAATGATCAAATGAGAAGACAAGCAAATTCTGAGAGAGACAATGCAACTGGTTTACTTTGCAATAAAATTACATACATCTTTAAAATAACCATCACTAACAAAAAAACTTGAGCAGATAGAATATGTTTAGTACTAGTGGAAATAATTTAACATATCTACCCACGTGCTTGTAGTATAGTGACTGATAAATCTCTTACTAATGGAAGCTGGGTGCTGTCAACAGAAATTCTCAAATAAGCTCCCAGTAGAACACAGAGGCACAAGTTTCAGAGTAGCAGCCATGTTAGTCTATATCCGCAAAAAGAAAAGGAGTACTTGTGGCACCTTAGAGACTAACACATTTATTTGAGCATAAAATTTCGTGAGCAACAGCTCACTTCATCGGATGCATTCAGTGGAAAATACAGTGGGGAGATTTATATACATAGAGAACATGAAACAATGGGTGTTACCATACACACTGTAATGAGAGTGATCAGGTAAGGTGAGCTATTAACAGCAGGAGAGCGGGGGAGGGGGGGGACCTTTTGTAGTGATAATCAAGGTGGACCATTTCCAGCAGTTGACAAGAATGTCTGAGGAACAGTGTGTGTGTGGTGGGGGAATAAACATGGGGAAATAGTTTTACTTTGTGTAATGACCCATCCACTCCCAGTCTCTATTCAAGCCTCAGTTAATTGTATCCAGTCTGCAAATTAATTCCAATTCAGCAGTCTCTTGTTGGAGTCTGTTTTTGAAGTTTTTTTTGTTGAAGAATTGCCACTTTTAGGTCTGTAATTGAGTGACCAAAGAGATTGAAGTGTTCTCCGACTGGTTTTGAATGTTATAATTCTTGACGTCTGATTTGTGTCCATTTATTCTTTTATGTAGACACTGTCCAGTTTGGCCAATGTACATGACAGAGGGGCATTGCTGGCATATGATGGCATATATCATCAGGTAAGGTGAGCTATTACCAGCAGTAAACTTCAGACCTTAGCGATTTCCAACTTTATTCTCCAATACATCAAACATTGGAATGCTAAATCCCTGCATGGATTGCAAGGTGGGGAAAGAAAACATACACACACAGAGGACTGGATTGTGGCTTCCTGTTGAACAGGTGCACAAAATGAGGAGCCTTCCTCTACTTAGGCACCCTACTCATGGGTTAGGCAATATCAAGGCCTCTGCATCCTTATCTAGTGCTCCCAGGCACACAATCCACTCCAGAAAATTCCACTGAATGCATCAGACTAACACGGCTGCTACTCTGAATCCAGAAAAAGTGGCCATGGCTTTGTCCTCTCCCACTAGTGTATTCATTAGAGGAGTGTATGCTGCAACCACAGAAGGAGCAAAGCGGAGGCCATCCTCCCCTTCCCCTCCACCCCCTGCCATGGCTCACAACTCCAAGTGTCAGAGTAACAGCCGTGTTAGACTGTATTCGCAAAAAGAAAAGGAGTACTTGTGGCACATTAGAGACTAACCAATTTATTTGAGCATAAGCTTTCGTGAGCTACAGCTCACTTCATCGGATGCATACTGTGGAAAATACATAAGATGTTTTTATACAAACAGGCCATGAAAAAATGGGTGTTTATCACTACAAAAGGTTTTCTCTCCCCCCACCCCACTCTCCTGCTGGTAATAGCTTATCTAAAGTGATCACTCTCCTTACAATGTGTATGATAATCAAGGTGGGCCATTTCCAGCACAAAAATATATATAAATCTCCTCACTGTATTTTCCACTGAATACATCCGATGAAGTGAGCTGTAGCTCACGAAAGCTTATGCTCAAATAAATTGGTTAGCTTCTAAGGTGCCACAAGTACTTCTTTTCTTTTAACTCCAAGTGTATAAGTTATCTATAGTCAAGCTATTCTTTTTGAGTTAGCTAAGCTTAACTGAGAGCGGCCACACTGTCAAATATCACTTGAGCTGCTGTGTCCATACTGGCCCTGTATTCACTCTTGAATGGTGCTAAAACTTCTGGAAGCACATCTCATGCTTCACAGTGCTGTGTAAGCTGAGCCGCAATATGAATTTGTTCCATGAGTTGTGGGAAAACTTGCCTGTCTTGTCTTGGTATGGAGGTCGAGTAACGCTAGTCTGCATTCACACTAGAGAGTGGTCATATTAGCAACTGATGAGTTGTGCTTGCTCCAGTTTTAACCTATGTCCCTCTTGAGCTGCCAACTCAAGTTAAAAGCACTACTGCACTCGAGTTAAGAGATTTGTGTGTGGATGGGACTTGAGTTAAGGGGTCACCCTTCGGCAAAACTGTAGCTGAAAGCCACACAACAGTCCCCACTGTGTTATGAGTTCACCCAGTGCCAGATGCAAGCCTCCTGAGAGCTATGCAGGATTTACTTTAGACACTCTGTTTCATTATTTCTTTTAATAAATTATCAGTGAGAGTAGAGAAACCTTATCTAGCCAATAGTGAGGAGAAAGCCAAGGAGGGTGCCTATTAGTAATAAAAGAAATTCAACAAATTTTATATAATAGTCTGGGCAATCAGATAAATTAATTTTTAAAGCTATTTGAAAGGGAAAAAATGAATAGATGCATCCATTCGACCATGACCATTATGAGTTTCATGTCCACAGGGCTGTCAGGCTTGACACATTATTAAAAAGATCAGATTAGAATTCAGAGAAATTTAGCTATTAAAAGTGAGAAAAAATAAATTCCCTAATGTAATTGCTTGTTACACTTTTGGTCTCCTGCCATGCTCTAGTAAACTGTATTTTAGGAAAGGCCATCATATAATAACTTCTGATATTGTAACAAGATTGTTTTCTTGCATTGACATTCAGGCAGAAACATTTATAATTAACTGTGTGAATTTATCTAAGTTGTACCTTGTTCTGAGTGATACGGCTCTTTTCAGAGTGTGTAGTATACCTTTGTCCTTTTTAACTTCTTCTATAGTTGCATCATGAATAGATGCATAAGACTTGGAGGTGAGCAGAGAACAAGGTAATCGAAAGACTAAGAATGCATGAGAGAGGTTTTATGCTAACTTTGGTTTCATAACTGAGAAGATATTATTAATTAATATCCTCTGTATTGGTGACCAAGTGCAACTTAATTAGGAGAATCAAAATTGTACCACATTGCTGTTCCACGCACTGTCATGCAAGAGACTGGCTTTTGTTGTTCATATCCTTATTTACTATTTTATTACTGTACCAGTCTGATAAGCAAGGGGACGCTGTACAGATAACTCAGTCAGGCTGAGTAATGAAGTGATACTTCATATCACATGTCCCTCTACCAGCTGCCCGTTATGGAGCAGCACTGATGATTTTGCAAGTATACCAGGCTTTGTGGCCAAGAAGATGGCAGCTGTTTAAAAAAAAATAGTGCCTCAATTATAGGAACGTAAAACAGTCGAACAAAGTAAAGTGAAAAAAGACGTATTAGGACTGCTGACTATCTCACTGGTCTAGAGTGCGGGCCAGTCATAAGCCACAGTGTGACTGATTTTTAAATCACATATTTGAAGGGAGAGGACCTTTTGCTTGTTTTGATGCTTTACATTATGCAGTAGCTGTACATTCAAAGGAAATAATTATGCTGTAACAACATTTTAAAAAAGTTAATAAAAATACCTCTTCTCCAAAGCTTGTCTGTGACTACAAAACACTACTTTTATCCCCAACTGAAAGCCAAATTTGATTATCTAATCTATGTTCAAGGATACCATGGGTGCGATTCACAAGGAGGATTTAGGTGCCTAACTGCCATTTTGGGCATCCAAGTCCAACATTTTGTTTGCCGTCTAACCTTTTAGGCACTTAAGTTCGGTAGGTGCCTAAGTTTCCACTGTTAAAGTGCCCAAGGGCCCTAAATTTCAGCAGCTGGGCCTGTGGACAGCCACCTAAGTCTTGACATTGCCCAGAAGCTTGGTGCCTAACTCATGCCTAAGCCACAGCAGGATTCACAAACCAGGTATTCCCTTGCTTATCTCGCCGTCAGGGCTGGATCTAGTAGACATGCTGTGAGTACATCTAAATGCACATAAAATGGTAGGAGGAGGTGCCATCCTCATAATCTTGAGTCCTGTGGTTAGAGAACTCATCCAGCATGTGAAAGACCCTGGATCAAATCCTCCCTTTGCTTGATGTGGAGCAAGGATTTGAATTTGGTTTTCCCACTCCCTAGGAGGCTGCACTAGGCTAGAGTATTCTTGGGCAGGTCTGTCTTAGTGTCTCTTGGTGCAGCGGTTCCATTTGGAAGAAATAATTAAATAGTCATTGGGCCAGATAGAGCATCAGAACTACTCTCTAGCCCAATGGTTGGGGCACTTATTTGGGATGTAAGAGACCCAGGGTCTTTTTTCTTGAAAAAAGACTGATCTGGCATCAGTGCTTACCTACAGGAAAGGGTTCATGGCTGTGAATCCTGAGTAGAGATACATCCCTAACTCTATTTGAGGGGTGGGGCTTAAAAATGTCTGTTCTGAACTCTGTTTGCCAAGAACTGTCTATATGATTCCTAACACTTCTAATTAGAGCTAGAAGAAACTTTTTTGTCAAAACAGTTTTCTTTCAGAAAATGCTGTTTCAACTAAACCATTGTTTCTTTTGCATATCGTATAAATTTTCATGGAATTTTATTTAGAAAAAATGGAAAAAAACATTCTGAAAATGTCAAATGTTTCATTTTGACATTTTTGGAATTAAAATATTTTACTTTCATTTTGACGTGACTTTTGGTTTGAACATATACTATATTTTATGTAAACATTTTAAAGGGTCAAAATCAGAATTTCAAATTTATCAAAAGAAAATGTTTTAGTTGACCCACAATTAATTTATTTCCAGAATTTTGTTTAATGAAAAATGTTGAAATAAAGGTTTCATCTTGATTTGGGATTTATTTTATGTTATTTTAATCTCAAAATTCTTTGTGGGTTGGAACACCATCCGTTTTCTGACCAGCTGTACTTCCAACTCATCCAACTCTCCCTCTGACCATTACCTTCTCTTCTGTGGCCAACCTCTGATACCCTCTGCTAATAACCAAAAGGAAAAGGAACATGCAGGCCTGTCCATTCTGTTCTCCTAAGAGGCTTGAAGGAGGGTACCCAGCCCCTAAATTCTACACCAAGCCCTTTTGATTTCTATTGCATGTCAAAACTACATCCTTGGAGAAAATATATAAATTAGGGAGCGACCTGAAATTCATGTCAAACAGCGAGAGACTCTTATGAAATATTAAAGTGAACAGTCAATGCTGTGATATATAATTCATTTAAAAATAAACCTTTCATTTTCTGAATGTTTTTCCATTGTATCCCACGCTGCTGAAGAATTTTAAGTTTGCTGCACAGTTCAGAATTATTGTGCCCCAGAATTTAGCTTTAGAGTCCCATCAGGTATTTGGGGGGCATGCTCTAGGCTCAGGGCCGGCTCTAGGATATTTGCAGTCCCAAGCAAAAGAAATTTTGGCTGCCCCCGCTTTTTTTGTGTGCCCCCCTGGCTCCACCCCAACTCCGTGGGGGGCATTGAGGGAGCTCCTGGCTGGCTGCGGGAACCGAGCCTGGGGAGGACAGCAGGAAGATAGTTTCTCCAGGGCAGAAGCACACACTTGTGAGAGGTGGGTGCTGACCCTGTTACAGGGCCAAAGTCAATGGGACTACTAATGTGGGTTCAATTGCTCAGGTGAAAGTGTTGGCAGGATTGGGACGTATGCCAAATAAAAAGTCACATTTCTTTTTTTCTGAAGGAAACAAATGACTACCAGTTTTATCACTGACTTCTGCATATAGTTTGTCCTCTTTGTTTATGGCATAATTACTGTACATGGATTAATAATTACAATTCCTGAACCCAATAATTTATGCATTAATATTTTGCCCCTTGTCATGTCTTTAATTTTTGCAATTAATTGTTTTAATAACAGAAAGGTTAATTCCACTATTCATCAGAATTGCTTTATTGTGGAACAGTAGACAAATAAGAACCTTTAAATCTAAAGGGCATGCTGACTACTCAGGGTTGTCATTCCAACTGAAAGGGAAACTTGCTGAGATGGCCTCATATATTCATTCAGTTCCCCAAGCCTTGGGGTTCACAACAGATCCTGTTCAGACAAACAGAGTTGTAAGAAGCCATCAGTTACTAAAAATAATCCTTGATATTACAGAGTCTCTTGTTTTCTTCTGAGTGCACTACAACAGGGGTATGGAAAGAGATGTGTTCCTATTTGTCTTACTTTACATACATGCTTAAAATGTACTCTCAGAATCTCCTAGGGCTGCAGTGCAGAAGGTATGTGTTATGGACATTCTAGTGATTTCCTTTTACTGCAGAGTTAAATTGTGAGCTTCAGCTAGCTGCTACTCATCCAGTAGGGACTGTGATAAAATGAAAACCACAACTAACATAAACACAGGGCTTTATATATCAAAAGTGCCAGGACCAGCTCTAGGCACCAGCAAAGCAAGCACGTGCTTGGGGCAGCACAAGTCCAGGGGCGGCATTCCGGCCACCCTTTTTTGGGGGGGAAGGGGGAAGTTGTGCTCTCTTGGGGGTGGCAAGAAACCTAGAGCTGGCCCTGCAAAGTGCTTTACAACCTTTATCATTAATCACCAATTAAACATTAAGACAGAGATTGTTAAAGGATTTGTTAAAGCAAGGATTTGGATGCAGTAAATTTAATGGAAATTGGGCAGCCAAATCTTAATTGGCTTTGAAAATTGTTGTTTAAAACATCAATCAGAGAGGGTTTATGATCCAGTGCAACTCAGCACAGGAGAGGAATAGCATGGCTTGCAGGCCATTGTTCCATCATTTCCTAGAGGAAGATTTTACCAGAAAGGGAAAAGCAAAGTCTCTTGTCTGTCTTCCACAGCAATATCATCAAAGGAGGACACAATTTGGCCCTAGTTAATTTTTAGTAGATAAAGGCTAGAATTGGATGTTTGCCAGCTTTCCGCAGCCCCTGGGATAAGAATCAAGAATCTTTCCTGTGGTATCAGGTCTCCTCATGTGGTTGCACCATTTCCTTCCATTGTAGCTCACACAGGAGACTGGTCATAACGTTAATATTATAGAGAAAAGGAGTAAACTGGCTCATAAAATCTTGTTGTTCTTGTAAAGGTCTCATCCTCTGAGCCAGTTGCAGAAAATGTTAGCAGCTGTTAAATTAGCTATCACGATGAGAGTGGTGCAATTTTTTTTTGTCTGAAAGCTAGGAAATCTTGATCGGCTGATGAAATTTAAGCCAGCACATTGGTACCCCTTTATACCCAAATTGTGCTATCATTTCTCTGCTAATTCTTATAAGTGACCTGGTGTAAAATAAATTATTAGAATAGGAAATACCACTTATGAACAACTGCATAACACTGTTCTAGGCATCACTGAATAGTATTTTCAGACAGAGAGGGTTTTATTCCTAGGTTATCATGGCTTAAAAAGTCACAGGAAGAAGTTAAAGGAACTTTATTGTGCTTTATTTAGCCCAACCTACATGTTGCTATTTCTAGCATCATTATTATTTGATTAAGCCCTGTGCTGCAGTTGGGTTGAGGCTGATGTCAGCAAAGCTATGTATAGTCACATGAGTCTGTCCACATGGATGCAATTGCAAGATCAGGACCTTGCATTGTACACTTTTTGGGTAAAGGATGGCTTCTTCCCTTGTATTAGAACTTAGCACACTGAGGCCCTGATTCTGATTTGGACCTTTGGTCACTACTGCAAACAAGTACTAAATAATAAAATAATCCCAGCCAATGTATATATTAAAAATATATTTGTCGCTATTAGAATAATATGGTAATTTCCCTGGCACTGGGGGATAAGCTATTTTGTATGGGTAAATTCTTTCCAAAATGTATATGCATATAAATACAAATACCACTCAAAATAATTTTTGCACTAAGTATTCATAGCTGAAATGTTATATTTTAATAGTAAAAAGAAAAGGAGTACTTGTGGCACCTTAGAGACTAAATAAATCTGTTAATCTCTAAGGTGCCACAAGTACTCCTTTTCTTTTTGCGAATACAGACTAACACGGCTGCTACTCTGAAACCCATATTTTAATAGTATAATTATTATATTTTCCCTTCTTACAACGTTGCACTGTACTTATAGATCATTCATAAGAAATGGAACTTTCTGACATTTATTCATACTTTTAAGTGATAAGCAGAAATTACCCCTTAAAAACTGTAACAGCTAGTTATGTAAAGCTGCTACTCATCTCCACTATGAATATGAGGTTTAAGCACCAAACATGAGGTTTTATACTTTGGCTGTGCTGATGCTGAAGGCATCAGTTAAATTAGAATGCTTTGATATGTTAATTATTTATCATTGTAAATTATGCATCCTCTAAAATCAAAGAGACACATAACCTATAATTTATTATTCATTTAGCATGAAAACTTGTCTTTATATAACTGTTTCTCTGTTAGGTACAGAATTCTGTTTTGATGTAAAACCTATTAACATGGACTACCAATGTAACATAAGAGAGCTGAATTTTTTTTGAAAACTGATAATCTGCTCTAAGTATCAATTTAACCCATCCAGTTATTTTAATAAACCTCCAAGTTCACTAAGCATTCCATAAGTTGGGATTCATTAAAGATGGGCTAAACAGATACAGGTCATTTCAGATAGCTCTGCAAAAGGTCATGAAGTTCATAATTAAGTGTGGATTCTTCTTCTTGAGAACTGTGAAGAATGGTGCCATGTCTATCATGCCACCTCAAGAAGCAATATAGTTTCCCTAAGAACTGCAAATGTGGACTTTCTTATGGTCTTGGGAGGAAGCCATGGAAACTGTGGCTTTTATAGCTGAGATTTTCTCTGAGTTTTTGGTGTCATTGCAGCCCAACATTTAGAACAAAATTAAGGGTTACGAAACCACACAAATTGAAAGACGACATAGATTTGTATGATCGTAATAAGGTTGTAAGCATTCTCTAACCAAAGCCTTGGGTGACGATCCTGCTTTTTGTGTGCATCATGTTTGGTAGCTGTGGTCTGTGTCATGTTTTATAGCTTCAACGTGAATTAGACTGTTCTTTTTTTCATTGTAATGATTATTAGTATTTGTGTAATCTCTTAGAGGTGCTTCAAAATTTGGCATTGTCCCTAGCTGTTATGCAGAAATGCTAGCCCAGCAAGGAAGGGATGTGTTGGAAATGCAGTCCCCAAATACTGTGCAATTTTGGAGGTGAGCATTAAGCTCCTAAAGGTTTTTACATGGGAGGTAAACAAACGTCGGAGCTGAGAGAGAAGTACCAGCTCACTGCTTCTGTTATTTTTTGCTTCTCTATGTCTTATAAATATTGTTGGTGATTTTTTAACTACCAACATAGTTTAACAGCCTAATACCACTTTTTAATGAAAACACAAGCATACACTGTGTAGGGAAAATTAAGAAACACGATAGAACACACCAATGACAGAAAACACTGTGCTCATTGAATTGTTCAGAAATTAATCAACATTATTTCTACAGACTTCTTTAGACCTTTATTAGCTGAGGTATTTCGGACTCTCTACAGTTTTTAGAACTTTATATATAATGTTGGTAGTATTAATGAAACTTGAAAAAAGTGTTCCATCTTTGACACATATGACTGCTGACAAAATGTGTATGTTGCACACTTTAGAGGATGAGGAGTACTTGTGGCACCTTAGAGACTAAGGTGCCACAAGTACTCCTTTTCTTTTTTTGCGAATACAGACTAACACGGCTGTTACTCTGAAACTTTAGAGGATGTTGATTTAGGAGCACCCAGGGTGAAATTCTCCATAGAAAGAGTTAGAGGTGTAATGCAACAACTGCACTTATAGAGAATAGGTTTCAGAGTAGCAGCTGTGTTAGTCTGTATTCGCAAAAAGAAAAGGAGTACTTGTGGCACCTTAGAGACTATCCAATTTATTTGAGCATAAGCTTTCGTGAGCTACAGCTCACTTCATCGGATGCATTCAGTGAAAAATACAGTGAGGAGATTTATATACACTCAGAACATGAAAAAATGGGTGTTTATCATGCACACTGTAAGGAGAGTGATCACTTAAGATGAGCTATTACCAGCAAGAGAGTGGGGGGGTGGTGGTGAGAAAACCTTTTGTAGTGATAATCAAGGTGGGCCATTTCCAGCAGTTAACGAGAATGTCTGAGGAACAGTGGGGGGGGGGGGGGAGGGGAAGGGAGGGGAATAAACAAGGGGAAATAGTTTTACTTTGTGTAATGACTCAACCACTCCCAGTCTCTATTCAAGCCTAAGTTAATTGTATCCAATTTGCAAATTAATTTATCTACAACCTATCCTGAAGGACGACTCATCGCTCTCACAAATCTTGGGAGACAGGCCAGTCCTTGCCTACAGACAGCCCCCCAACCTGAAGCAAATACTCACCAGCAACCACACACCACACAACAGAACCACTAGCCCAGGAACCTATCCTTGCAGCAAAGCCCATTGCCAACTGTGTCCACATATCTATTCAGGGGACACCATCATAGGGCCTAATCACATCAGCCACACTATCAGAGGCTCGTTCACCTGCACATCTACCAATGTGATATATGCCATCATGTGCCAGCAATGCTCCTCTGCCATGTACATTGGTCAAACTGGACAATCTCTACGTAAAAGAATAAATGGACACAAATCAGATGTCAAGAATTATAACATTCATAAACCAGTCGGAGAACACTTCAATCTCTCTGGTCACTCGATTTCTGACCTAACAGTGGCAATTCTTCAACAAAAAGACTTCAGAAATAGACTCCAACGAGAGACTGATGAATTGGAATTAATTTGCAAATTGGATACAATTAACTTAGGCTTGAATAGAGACTGGGAGTGGTTGAGTCATTACACAAAATAAAACTATTTCCCCTTGTTTATTCCCCTCCCTTCCCCTCCCCCGCATTGTTCCTCAGACATTCTCGTTAACTACTGGAAATGGCCCACCTTGATTATCACTACAAAAGGTTTTCTCCCCCGCCACCACTCTCCTGCTGGTAATATCTCATGTTAAGTGATCACTCTCCTTACAGTGTGCATGATAAACACCCATTTTTTCATGTTCTGAGTGTATATAAATCTCCTCACTGTATTTTCCACTGAATGCATCCGATGAAGTGAGCTGTAGCTCACGAAAGCTTATGCTCAAATAAATTGGTTAGTCTCTAAGGTGCCACAAGTACTCCTTTTCTTTTTATAGAGAATAGTTAAGGGTGGGTGAAAACACTTTTCTTTGTCAGGGCCTTAGGCCTTACTGAACTTCCTTTGCATTGTAGCAAAACACATTTTTTTTTTTTCAAATTATTTGTTCTGAATGCCTTGGACTAAAGGTTTCTTTGGTGTAAAGTGAACAGGATGAGGGGATGAAAAGGGCCACAGAGTGTGTTTAACCAGCTGGATATATCAGTGTCCTGGAGAAAGAGAATGGCCCTACACTCCTTAACAGGGCAACAGTATCTTTCCTGAGGTTTCTCCTGGGTGAAATTTGTTGCCATCTCTGTTCAAGGAAATGGGACTTGTGTACATTTGGTAAATAATCACACTAAGTAAATACCTGACTGTATCACCAATTTCTGTTCCAAGTCAGACAATACCTGCTAGGCCCAAAAATCTGCTTCCAATCAAGGACTCAAAAAGTCTGATAGGTATTTGAAATCTTGCTGCTGAGGTAACATAGGACATGCTTTTGTATTTTGAACATAAAGAGTTTAAAGCTAGTTGTGCATACACTTGTTTCACACACACACTGATTTTCACTGCGTAGAATGAACCAAAATAATAATAATTCTGAACAATCAAAAAGGAGTTTTTCAGCTGTTTCTGCAAATTCAATGAAATTCAGAATTTCCAAATTTTGCTCTGTGTGAAACCATTCAGATTTTGCATAGCTCTAGTGCACAACTAATACCTCTAAGACTTTCCTAAGTCTTTCCTATAATCAATGCACTCCAGAGGGAATCGTGGACAGTGAATCAGTGCAGTGGAGAGAACTTTATTCCACCTAATTGGTTACATTAAGAAACTCAAAAATTGAAAGACTTTGATGGTCAATCTCCAAATGTAAATGTAGTTGAAAATCTTGTAAAGACAATGCAGACTTATGTAGTGTTCATATGTGTGGTTACTTCCTTTAGTAAATTCTTTAGTTTTATTGGTCTGATAATCCTGTTTTACTCTCTGCTACATGAACATTTCCTATTTCCTAATCTATCATTTCCTTATCTATTGAGATAATGTTATTTCTTTATCAAGTACAACATTCTCCCTTTGTCACTTCTCTGTAAATGATGAATGCGGTGGTCAGGGTAAGAGACCGGTGTCCAGTAAAATGTTCCATTTAATAGGTAATTATTGTATTAAGCATCTGTTTCAGTTACTTTTACAGTACATATACTCAAGTTGTCTTCTAATATTGAACTTAGCTTTGCTGAGTATAAAGCTTCAGAAAGTTACCTCTGCCATCAAATTATTTTTCCTATCATTTCTTATCACAAAGGATAATAATCATATCTCATAATCTAGAGGTATAGTCTCTGCACCATAAATCATTATAACATGAAACTTTAATATTTATTGCATGTTTCATCTTGCTTCTGACATTCCTATTAATGCTTCGCTTAGCAAGTAAAAAATGATATTCTATACTTTATAGTACTAGAAAAGATTGAGAAAACTCTTTGTACACAAATCACAAGGAAGCATAACTTATCTGTTACAGTGCAAGAAGATTAAATACATGGCAATGAAATCCTTGAAATCATGGTAACTGGAGTAGAGCTTTCTTCTGATTGCTTTAATAAATCCTTTAAGTATGCTTTCAATCTCCCAACAATTCCTGGCAAAGCTTGTGTGTTGTTGTTGTGAATCTGCCTACATCTAAAGTTCCAGTGATGAATATTTTATATGGCTTATCGCTGCACTTGTGTCACTGACTCAGTAGATGCTGGTGCACTGTTTGTTCATGCTTTTTAATACTATATTAGGCAGAAAGAAAAGATGGATATATAGTTTCACCCTTTTATTTCCTGTTGGAGAAGATAAAAAGATTATTTGTTGTGAATGATGAATGAGGTGATTATATTTCACAAATTTTGAGACCTTGGACCATTAACTGAATCACTTTTAGTACTTGTCATAGTTTCCTATGTACAGTACATAAGGGAATAGGTTGATATTATTAATATTATTACAATAACTCAGTTATGAAATGGTATACCAGAAAATATATCATAACTATACAAACTTTTGTCTTCCAATGTAGGAAACTAAATTCTATTATACAAGTCACCTTGTAAGGGTTACTCATTCAGCCATGGCTACAATTCAGCTTTTCCTCTCTATTTGTAGATTAAAGTTAATTCCGACCTTTCTTAATCATTTAGATATATGCATGTGTTGAAATTGTTAAACATCTGGGTATCTGTGGGTTCACAAGAATGTTCTGATTATCCAAAATGTCTAGTACCTGGGAAAGTGCTTGTATGTTTTTGATTTTTGCAAAAATCAGTTTCCATGTATCTGAATCAATGTTCAACATCACTACTAGAGATGGAGGAAACCTGTACCTCAGGCACTTTTAAGCATATGCCCACATGGTGTGGGTGTGTATGTGTGTGTGTGTGTGTGTGTAGGAAGAGAATTATAATTATATATTCTGGCAATTTCTTTGAAGCCCTTCTTCTGTTGACCTATGAAAGGATGGCATTTTAAATATTAAGGTTCTATCACACAATCGTTGATCATATTTAGGCAATGTACAAAACTTACTATTCATGTGCTGTCTGGAGACATCAATGAACACTTGAAAAATTTTTGAATACAACCTAACCCCCTGAAAAAAGTTGTGGTAGCTGGTTTTGCATCCATTTTGTGTTCACTTTCCACTAATATTTTAGCTGAATGAGTTTACTGTGAGGAATGTTTGCAGAGGAGCACATTTTAAGTCAGTATTAGAGAATATGACCAGAAAGCAAACTTAGAACTCACAGACAAAAACATTTTCAAGATATATGTCATTGACGAGAGTAGTTTCCTGTGCTTTCCTGTGATTAAAGTGCATTTCACTATAGAACCTTTAATACATGCTGTATGAAAAATTCCAGTTGCAATACCAGAACAATTGATTTAAGTAAAGAGATTTAGAGGATGGAAAATTTAGGAATAATATTTGTCAAACAGATGGTCCTAGGAATGGGTAAATTCCATGGAAACAGAGGAGAAACCACACATGGGAGGGCTGCAAATGTACATAGATACATGAGCTGTAAATAGTTGAGTGACCTTCTGTATTTATTGATGTAGTTAAATTTGCTGATGTCTTATTTCAGTGTATTTAGATACGAGACCTGAGTACTTACTGATAATACCAAACAAAGACAATTCATAGCCAATCACTTTAATACCCCAGAAAGAGAGAGAAATTTGTCAGCTTAAGTATTGGTATTCATTCTGGGAGGGTGGGGAACAAAAGTGTCTCTAAAGATGAAAGAAATATTTACTGGGACTTCATGAGTTTGTACCATTAAGGATGATATATTAGTGGCTAGTGCTACCAGGGGAGAATACCATGCCAGTCTTTACCAGCTCATAATAATACTGTGGTGGAGTTCTCAGTGATTGTTGTTACCTTCTCAAGGTTGGGCTAGATACCCTCATTTGAGCGAATGTGAATTAGCTTCTTTACTTCAGTTGATCTGGTGATGGGAATACCAGTTTACCATAGTAAAGGCTCGAGGCTGTGTAGATGCAAGAAGGGACCTCAGTTTAAATATTCTCTTTTTTTTTCATATCCTCAGAAACTAGATCAAAAATAGATGGAGGAAACTGTGTTTGGCTAAGTTTTCCATCAGTCTATGGTAGAAAAGTTACAAATGAGTCAGTCTTTGGAAAAGACCTCTGCAGAAACAATACAGTGGTTAAACAAAGACCAGGAAAGGATATACCAGACACTGACACAGTGAGCATATTGTTCTTGGTAGGGCACAACAATATGGAGAAACATTTGTGGCGCAGTTTTATTTACTCATGTCCAGTTCACCTGTGTCAGACAAGAAATTAAACAGAGCTAAGGGTTTACTGGTATCGGTAAATAGAAGAGGCAGTTCAAATTTTATCATGCCTGCTAATAAAAGCCAGAGTGAAGGAGATCTCAATCTAGCTATTCTGGAATATAGGAATACACCTGTATGGTATGGGATTACCTGATCAATTACAGCAGGAATTAGTCATTAATTACTTTCAAATTTGTCTTCTACAAATGAGCACTGAAAAATACAAATCTTAAGTCCAACTACAGTTCAATGAAATCTCACATGTGAACAAGTTTACTCATGCAAATATTACACCAGGGGCGTTAAAACTTTACTTCCCTTTGAGAAAGGAGAGTGAGTATGCATACATAATCCTGGCTACGGGGCACTTCTGTGCTTCTCTGTTGTGTTATTTTGACCCACAGCCCTGGCAGCATGCTCAATGGCCTCACCCTGGCTTCCACCAGCCTGGTTATTCCTTGTAGAGTGATTCCAATAGCCCTTCCAATCTCAGGTCTCCCCAAAACCATCTCCCCCACAGTGTCCAATCTGACTCACTGGATGCTCCCAAAAGATAGTTTGTTGCCTCCAAAGAGACAGATACCCACCAGGCTGCTAGTTTGGCTGAAGACTCTCACTTCAGTTTAATATACAACACTGAGATGGTTTTGTAACAAAACAAGCTTATTAACAAAGAACACAGGATTAAGTGATTTCAAGTCACAGTGAAAGAGATAGGAAATAAACAAATCACATTTCTTGTGACTAAAACTTAATTCTAGCAAGTTACAATCTTTGTTTAAGCAGTTTCCTGACTTACATCAAGTTATCAGTATTCCTAGTCTCCCAGACTAGGGAACCCAACTTTCATAGGCTCTAAGAGCGCCAAACACATTTTAGGAACATATTTTCAGCACACATCTATAATTTATAATTCTTTAAATATAATTCTTATAATACACCACCCATACATATATCACACAATAAATATTAATGACCAACATGTTACCAATTTGCATATGACACCTTTTAGATGCATATTATGACAACAGTGAGTTGGGGATATGAGTGTGTCAGGCCTGATGAGAGTTATGGTATGGTGTGCCCTCTGCCAGCTGGCATTGAGGAGCTCCCTGAGACATCCTCAGCCATTATCAGGAAGAAGGAAATATGTCCACTGGCTCATGTGCTATACTAAGAACTATAGTATTATTAGGTTTCAGAGTAACAGCCGTGTTAGTCTGTATTCGCAAAAAGAAAAGGAGTACTTGTGGCACGTTAGAGACTAACCAATTTATTTGAGCATAAGTTTTCGTGAGCTACAGTTCACTTCATCGGATGCATGCTGTGGACAGTACAGAAGATCTTTTTATACACACAAAGCATGAAAAAATGGTAACCTATTTCCCCTTGTTTTTTCTTACCCCCCCCCCCCCAGACGTTCTTGTTAAACCCTGGATTTGTGCTGGAAATGGCCCACCTTGATTATCATACACATTGTAAGGAGAGTGATCACTTTAGATAAGCTATTACCAACAGGAGAGTGGTTTGCGGGGGGGGGGGGGGGGGGAAACCTGGATTTGTGCTGGAAATGGCCCACCTTGATTATCATACACATTGTAAGGAGAGTGATCACTTGAGATAAGCTATTACCAGCAGGAGAGTGGGGTGGGGGGAGAGAAAACCTTTTGTAGTGGTAAACACGCATTTTTTCATGCTTTGTGTGTATAAAAAAGATCTTCTGTACTTTCCACAGTATGCATCCGATGAAGTGAGCTGTAGCTCACGAAAGCTTATGCGCAAATAAATTGGTTAGTCTCTAAGGTGCCACAAGTACTCCTTTTCTTTATAGTATTATTGGCTCTGCCACTGAATTTTTGTGTGTTTATGGTCAAGTCATTTTGACAGATCTGTGATTCAGATTACACCTCTGTTAAAAGGATATAATATTTACATACCTTATAATGGTGCTGTGAGACTTAATGTTCACAAAGTGATCTGAGATTCACAAAAGAAAGGTGGTATGCTAGTAGTTTTTAATTTTTTTTTAAAAAAGAGATATTAACAGAACAAGTGGCAAGTGAACATTCACCAAAAAACATCGCAATGACATTTGTAATGTGGAACTACAAAGATGTGTGTGTGTGTGTGTGTGTGTGTGTATACATGTACACCAAAGGCATAATAATACATGGATTCTATCCATAACTATCAGTCATTCTGCAATAAAATAGTTTCTGAAGAGTCTACAATGATAAAGTTTATATTGAAACAATATTATGTTCTTAGCTGAATTATACATCCATAAGGCTTTTGAGCCTACAATATTTTTTTTTCTGCAAATTACTTTTTAATCTTTTCTAAATATATTAATTTATATACTTTCTAAATTAATTTAGGAGGCTTTGACCTGGGGAATCTGATTTTGTTCTCTTCTAGAAGCCTGACATGCTAAATGTGAGCCCAAATGGTATCTATTTAGATTCTCAGAGACAGTTATTCTTGATATTAACAAACTCAGTATTAGAAATGAATGAATTAAAGAGTTGATTAATTGAATGAATTCTTCATTAACAAAATAAATCATTTGCATCTCCTAGGGTTCTTCATTACCTGCAGATTTAATATCACAACCTAAGCTGTTTTAAATTGGGCAGCACATTTTAGTGTGCTTGACCTGTCCTCTCCAAATGCAGCTCACCTTGCACACGAAAGGGAAGTCAATAAATATATTTCCATTTAAATAATTGGGATTACTCAAATGAGGAAGAATAGCAGAATTTGGCATAATGTTGTTGGATGAACAACACGGCTCTGTTCCGTCTTCCAAGACTCCATCGTTTTGGAGTGCTCAGATTTGTTTTTACTGGTTGTAGTAGTACATATTTGTACTATGGAGGCACCCAAAGACTCCAATCAGGATTGGAGTCGTATAGTGCTGGACATTGTACAGACATAGAGAAGAGACAATCACTGCCCTGGAGGAATTATACTTTCCTGCTGTCACTGAGACAATCATTCCCTAAAAGATTCCCTGATTCTTCCCTGTTCCCACAGTTGTATTGGGGCCCTTGACTCTCCTATTTAATTCCCCCACTATTCCTTACCGCTCACTCTCGTCTTACCATAGTCTTCCAACCAGGCCATTGCATACATTAAGACTCTCCTTTCCTTCCTCAAACTTTACTGCTCCCACTGGGGCCCGTAAGTATTTCCCTGATTCACATGTGATGATCCCTAGAGCTGACAAACTTCCAGGCCAGGGATTGACTTTTCTGCTGCAACGGCGTAACACTTTTGCCAGGGCATTGAGAGTTTTGAAGGTATTTTATAAAGATTTTTTTTTCTTTTTTTCTGTTACTGGCAACTGGGCTTTGATTTGCTCAGGAAAAAGTTGCTACTTTTTACCTTTAAGATGAGCTATTTTTAGAGGAAGTGGGAACAATGCCAGCTGAGAAAACAGTCATACATTTGCCACAACATGTTAGTGCCTCTGAGAATGTAGCATTGACAGCAGAGTCTGTTATGTTTCAAGTGATGCGTATTTGTCGAAACATATACACACACACTCACTCACTCACTCACTCAAAGATAGCTTTGTATGAATTTTTTTGCAATATTTTCTTGAAATTGGCTATACCAGTTTAAAAAATTGCCCCAAGCCCTGCAGAATGATTTTGAAAAGTAAAAAATGACAGGAACAGTCTGAAATAATTTCTTCAATATTTTTAAACACATTTTTCTGCCCTCTTTTGTAATATCTGCCAACTGTATTGATTGTATTGTCATATGATGCTTATTCAACTAATTTAAATAAGATTAAAAAATGCAGTAAATCTCTCTCTCTCTTTCTCTCTCTCTCTCTGTATATATGTGTGTGTGTGTGTATATATATATATATATATACACACACACACTACATTTTATAGTCTTTTAATTGAGATAGATGCATTCATAATGAAGTGTAGTCTTCTTGTACATGTCAAATGTTTTAACAATTCTGGACTTCAATTTTGTATATATCATGTGTGTAATGATAATGAATGATCCAACAGAGTTCAACAGATAGTACTGGGTGTGGTAAGAAAAGAGTGTTTCAGTTGTGGAATGATCAAGTATAAGTGGCTGAAAGTACAATAATGACTTCTAAACTGAAGAAAAAACTCAAGTGTAAGGAAATATAGTGGCTGTTACTTCAGACAGTAACTGTAAACTTTTGCCCTTTGGAGAAAAAAGTTAACTTGCTTCTTAAATACCATCATTATTGTTACAATTTTTCTTTCCCCCATTGTATTAGTATCAAAACCTGTTAATAAACCCTCACTATCTCTATGTATGTACACCACTCCCCCCACCCTCCAGGAGATCCATGTACAATGACTGACCCCAAACAAAGCCAGGAAGCTAACTGTCATTAACATGTGCAAGCATATATACTCTTGTATAATTTGGTCCTATTCAGGGGACACCATCACAGGGCCAAATAACATCAGCCACACTATCAGAGGCTCGTTCACTTGCACATCTACCAATGTGATATATGCCATCATGTGCCAGCAATGCCCCTCTGCCATGTACATTGGTCAAACTGGACAGTCTCTAGGTAAAAGAATAAATGGACACAAATCAGATGTCAAGAATTATAACATTCATAAACCAGTCGGAGAACACTTCCATCTCTCTGGTCACGCGATTACAGGCATGAAAGTTGCGATATTACAACAGAAAAACTTCAAAACCAGACTCCAGCGAGAGACTGTTGAATTGGAATTCATTTGCAAATTGGATACAATTACCTTAGGCTTGAATGGAGACTGGGAGTGGCTAAGTCATTATGCAAGGTAACCTATTTCCCCTTGTTTTTTCCTACCTACACCCACCCCACAACCCCCCTCCCCCTCTCCCCCCCTCCCCCTCCTCAGACGTTCTTGTTAAACCCTGGATCTGTGCTGGAAATGGCCCACCTTGATTATCATACATATTGTAAGGAGAGTGATCACTTTAGATAAGCTATTACCAACAGGAGAGTGGGTTTGTGGGGGGATGAAACCTGAATTTGTGCTGGAAATGGCCCACCTTGATTATCATACACATTGTAAGGAGAGTGATCACTTTAGATAAGCTATTACCAGCAGGAGAGTGGGGTGGGGGGAGAGAAAACCTTTTGTAGTGGTAAACACCCTTTTTTTCATGGTTTGTATGTATAAGAACATCTTCTGTATTTTCCACAGTATGCATCCGATGAAGTGAGCTGTAGCTCACGAAAGCTTATGCTCAAATAAATTGGTTAGTCTCTAAGGTGCCACAAGTACTCCTTTTCTTTTTGGTCCTCAGTGTGTTTAAGAAGTTGTGATATTATGTGGGCAGAAAGGAGAGGCTGTATATGCCTTTCAAAACAATCTAATTTGTAAAAACACTGAAATGTTCTAATCATATAGTGATTGCATGATGTTACTACAGGACAGACTTAAGGTTGTTTAAGTGTCCTGAATTGTGCATTTCCATAGCTTAATACATTTGTATTTCTTTTAAGTTTGACTCTGAGTTTCTTGGCTTTATAATGCTTATTTCTGGGATAATTACATCAGTGCATGTAGTTTACCATAGATAAGTGATACATCCTTTCAACCTTACCTTCATTATATTTTTTGACTGGGAATATCAGGTGACACTATAAAGACTAATGGGACAAATAAGGCACAAATCCCACTCAGTTCATACCAGGCTAGGAATCTTACTAGCCAAGTGGATTCCTCTTAATTTGTTACATAAGTATTGGTTTGGGGGAGGCAAGTAGCCCAAACATACACATAAACCTTAGATTGTAATAAAGTGAACCAATAGATGTTGTGCAAGATTAAAAGACATTAGCTAAAAGATCCCCAGAAAGACTTCTCACAGGCTAGGAGTCATTTACAACTTCATTAAATAACAAAAAATGTAAACGAAAAGGGAGATGAATGCAGTAAATAACAATGTTATTTTGCAAAGGGTGGCTGTAGCCATTCAGCTAGGCTATGAACCATCTTTTGTCCTGACTTTTCCATGATCACAACAACTACCCAGTCAGATAAACCATCCAGTCCACCCAGGCCTCATCACAAGTCTCACACTCCAGGCTGTAAAGAAGATCAGCATCAGCACTGAGCCTGATACCAAGCAGTCTCTGCTAATGGGTCTCCCTGAATGCCACAGTTCTGGGAAATGTACACTCCTGTGTCATCACCCCAGTATCCCAGCCCAAACAGCCAAATATATTTCTCTTTCTCAAAAGACCACATAAGCCACAAGGTATCACAAGTAGCTTATTGATGAGTATCCTGCCAAACAGCCTACAGCCATTCTTTAAGCTAAAGTCATAGGTTCATGTCAAAGATGTGCTCATAACCAGAGTTGGAGAAGTGTATGCTATCTGGGCATCTGTATTAATACCCAGATGCTCCCAGAACATCCTGTAAATCCACAGCTGAGAGTAATCTTGTTACCCCCTGCCACCAGCAAGAGGAAGTTTTTCTTGTGATAGTTGGGTGACTTCTCCCTAACACCACCAGCGTCTTTGAATCATTCTCCTGTGATATCCAGCCCTTGATACTGGCTAGTCACAGAAATTCAAGATGCTGTGTGTCCCCATTTACTAGTTTTACCATAAATCACTACTCCTGTAAAGAACACAACACTTGTGAGCATTTATAATAAAACAAAAGTAGGGTTTATTTAAGAAGGCATAGAGATTTAACTCTCATAGAGAAGGGGTGAGAGAAAGTGATGGAAATAACTTGTTACAACTCAAAATAATAAAAGGAGGACCTGGGTCTACAGTTATCAATATTACAGTAGTTGCCTTTCATCACTAGTAAAGTAGGTTTTCCACCCAAAGTTCAGTCCATTGCAGAGCTGGCTGATTTCACAAGAACTAAGATCCAAACCTTCATGAAAGCCTCCCTGCTCCTCAAGGGATTTCCTCAGTGAATGGATACACTGAGTGACTTTTCCCCACATTTTTCCCTAAACTCTGTTATATTGAAACAGTCTTTTGTCTTTATTCAGAATCAGGATGATCTCCTACCTGCTATAATGTTCCTTTCCAATTCCAAGTGGTTCCCATCATTTGCAATTGTCTCTGATGGCTTTTCATTGACTGTTCTGGGTTGTGGCAAGGGTAGATAACAGAACCTTGCATTAATTTGCCTACTGACTAGGGAGGGGGTAACAACTCACTTTTGCTTGAATGGGTCATCAAGAAACATTATCTGCAGGTAACTAGCCTTTACTCCAAGTCCATAAAGCATACTTTATGTATAAATACATTATTCTCCAAATATTACCAGTGCATACCCTTCATAATGATTTTCCACTGAATGCATCCGATGAAGTGAGCTGTAGCTCACGAAAGCTTATGCTCAAATAAATTGGTTAGTCTCTAAGGTGCCACAAGTACTCCTTTTCTTTTTGCGAATACAGACTAACATTGCTGCTACTCTGAAACGTTCATAATGATTATGAATCTTGATATGTTACAAGCTTTCTGTAGATATCTTACATGTTACTCTTTATGGGTAAATATCCTGTAATGTATGTGTTGTACGTTTCTTGGGTCTGAGGTGAGAGTTTGCAAAGAACTGGGGACCCTTTACCAAGGGATCTGTATCATACATCCCTTCCCCAAATGCCTGAAAAATCCTTGCTTCATCAAGAAGAGACCATTTTCTGTTCCCACAAATGAGCCTAGAAGAGAGGGAAAGTGATGCTCCATCTTTGCTAGACAACTCCCAAGAGCCAGAAGAGCAACCAGTAATATAGCCTGACACACAGCTGTTCAGAGTTTGGTTGGGAAGGGCAAGGAACCCCTTTATACATAGCTAATATAAAGAACGCCATCTACTGGAATATAACGATCTGTATCATTGCTCATACATTTATTAGTAAAACAGAGTTGGTGATGTGTACTTCAAATAGAAATGAGTGTATCTCTGAGCAGGGCAATAATCAGCTAAGTCTACCCAGCTGGCCATGGCTGTGGGAGTGAGGTTGGAGGGTGGTCGGGCTAAAGAATGGCAAGCTGAGTTGGACAAGTTTCCTCTGTTCAAATAACATTCAAAGATTCTCTTTGACAGGCTACAATATAATATTGTGCTCATGATAACATAATATACAACACAAGCCACCAGTTACCTGGTTTAAGGAGAGAGCCCCCCACCACCACCACCCACACGCACACAATGACTAACAGCCCTTTTTTTTATCAATACAAATTCTTACATCCATTAATCATGCTGACTAATACTGTGCCCCCACTCATTGCAAAGTAGCGCTTTTCCTCATTCCATCTTCTCATTTCAGATAAGAGAAAATATTTGTCAGGCCTGTCTAGTCACAGGTAAAACTTATTCATGCCTTTATAATTCGTGGCTCAGAATATCTTCCTTTAACTGTGGGTAATTATACAGTATCTCATACATAGATTATGAGTTGATATAAAACTGTCTGTTATTTACTTGTTCGTAAGTATTTGTTGGTTAAGAAGTGTTACCCAAATGTTTTCGAATCTGTTTCCATTATTCATTCAGATTTACTCTAGTGGCTGCTGGTTGTTTCCGTACAGTTAGTTTTTTTTTGTTTTGTTTTTTTGCAATCACAGGTTTATTATTTTCCTATCAGTCTTTTTTTTTCTCATCATTTCACTGGCATTCTAGATGATGAAACATTCAAGGAAAGGTTTCAGAGTAACAGCTGTGTTAGTCTGTACTCGCAAAAAGAAAAGGAGTACTTGTGGCACCTTAGAGACTAACCAATTTATTTGAGCATGAGCTTTCGTGAGCTACAGCTCACTTCATCGGATGCATACCGTGGAAACTGCAGCAGATTTTATATACACACAGAGAATATGAAACAATACCTCCTCCCACCCCACTGTCCTGCTGGTAATAGCTTATCTAAAGTGATCATCAAGTTGGGCCATTTCCAGCACAAATCCAGGTTTTCTCACCCTCCACCCCCCCCACACACAAATTCACTCTCCTGCTGGTAATAGCCCATCCAAAGTGACAACTCTCTACACAATGTGCATGATCATCAAGTTGGGCCATTTCCTGCACAAATCCTGAAAATTCTCTCACCCCCACACCCCCCTCCAAAAAACACACACACAAACTCACTATCCTGCTGGTAATAGCTCATCCAAAGTGACCACTCTTCTAAGATACTTCTAAGAGAAAACCTACTGTTATAAATTACCTCAGAAATTAGAGATGCTCGCCTTCTGATGCCATTTGTGCAAGATGTTACAGGTGTGCTATAAACCATGTAGCAGAGAGTAGCATTCTAGTACTAGTGTGCATTACCTGGAAATAATAGAGCCTCAGGTGGGGTATTTCCCCTTTTAATTTTGCTGATCAGCTCTCACTACTGTTCTACAGCTTGAGCCCAGTTCATACCTTCATAACTCCAATGAAGTACGTGTTATTACACCAAAGATGAGTTGGGCCTTCTAGATCTACAGTGCTGTAAAATAAACCTGGAAGATGGTAACTTGAGTCTGATCCTGTTGTCCTTGCGTAGACAAAATTCCCATTGTCTCCCCAAAGAGCTGCTTGCATAAAAATTTCAGAACTGAGCCTTTTGGTGCAAATTCTACTGTTAAGCTAGATGTTCTGGTTCAGATTTTCATCTCACTTCTAAAAGTGTAAATCAGGAGTACCTCAGCTGAAGTTACATAAGGGAACTGTGAGATCAGAACAGAGTACATGATCCTGCCACATGCTGAGCACTGTAACCCAATCAAACAAAGCTACTAAGAAAATGAATAACCTCAAACATAAAAGCTTAAGTGTCTTGATAGATTGGGCTGGAGGGCTGAACACATTGGCTGGATCAAGCCAAGAATTAGACCCTTTTGTCCTTAATAGCATTTAGAACTGAAATGGATTGTGAATAATAAGACCCTTCTCTAGTACTGTAGATCTGTGCTGAAAAGGTTTAGTCTAATATAAAAAGATGCCAGGCTAGGGGTAATTTTTTTTCAAAATTAAGCAATTTACATTTATTTTTAATCCTGGGAATTACTTATCCTATAATATAACCATGGAAAAGCAATGATTTAATTCAATTTCACAGTATTAATGAGAACAAATTGTAGTTCATTAAAACTATCCTAATTAATTGTTACCTGCATTGCAGTAGACAAATGTGTTTACTTGTGCTCTTTACAAAAGTTAGTATTTATTAAAAATAAATCTCCAATAACCTTATCATTTGTTCACATATCAGTTGCGTAAATACATTTAGCGGAGTCATTCCATTGTCTACGTTTCCACTTATCCAAGCTTATTCCCATTAGTCACTATTCTATAATGGCTTGTGGAAAGATTGCACAGAAAACTGAATTTAATGCAAGCCATTTCTCAATCATTTTTCAGTCTCATAAAATGATTAAAGCTGATGTAAGAGGGCTCATTAAAACTGAAAACATTAGGCTCATTAAAAAGCCATTAAGCCACCACACTTCTCTGATTTATTTTATTAGACCCCTATTTGGCCACTGTGTAAAAGTCAAAGAATCCTATCTTTTGTCTCTTATTATTGGGCAGAGGTGGCGGGGGAACCATCAACAACACCACCCCAACATGAATTCATGCCCAATCTTTGCTTTATCAGCTTTTTAAAATGTTTGTAATTTCTCTATTCCGGAAGGGCCTGATCCTGCAATCGCTTGCACATACGCTTAACTTTAAACACAGAGTCCTACTGAAAAAAGTATGATTCTTCACATGCTTAAGTTCAACATTAATGAAAATGTTTACAGGATTGAGCCTATTTGAATAATTAAAAGTGAAATCTGATACCACCTAATTGGATCAAATTTCATTTCAAATATTTGGTTTAGAAATTACATCAAAAGCAATACTTTCTTCCTAGTGTGCTTGAACAAGTTGACATTGGGCTGCTTTGAAATACCAGTGGAGTTAATGACTCCTTCAAAAAACAGATTTTCTTTCTTCCTTATAATACAGAAATGGAAATTCCACTTCTGGGAAAAAACAGATTTTTATCTGCAGCCTCAATAGAGGTTGGGCCCTGGTCCCTCAAAGACTTCTATAAGCATGGCCATACTGGGTCAGAGGGAATGAACAGAACAGGTAATCATCAAGTGATCCAACCTCTGTTGCCTACTCCCAGCTTCTGGCAAACAAAGGCTAGGGACACCATCTCTGCTCCTCCTGGCTAATAGCCACTGATGGACTTATCCTCCATGAGTCTGTCTAGTTCTACACATGCTTAACTTTAAGCACAGGGGTGGTCCACTGTTTCAGTGGAACTATTCACATGCTTAAAAGTAAGCACATGAATAACTCTTTGCACAAGCAGGCCCCTAGGTGGTCCAGCAGAGGTTCTCCCATTAAGAAATTTAATCTCAGCAAATAGGAATTTGAAAAGCATTTTCATTCTGTTGTCTTTGAAAGAGATCATTTTTTTCCATTCTCTGAAATTTTCTTTTGAAATTTGCAGCTTTTGGTTTATGAAAAAAAAACCCATTTTGAAAAGATGCCAATCAGGTGACTAACATATGAAGCCAATTGACAGTAGAGTAAAGAAAAGAAAAGAAAAGAACATCAGCAAAGATTTTTTTTTTTAGCCAAAGTTTTTTAATTCGGTAAAACTAAGTTATAGAAAAACCAGAATGGCTTTGCAAAAAGTTTTATTTTTTAAAAAGGCTATTAAAAAGAAGTTTTGTGCAAAAAACTTAAAGCACTATTCAAAAAACAAAAAAACACTATTTATTCATGACTGATGTGTGTTTGTTTTCTAAGCTACTTCACTAACTAAGATGAACTAATTGTATGTCTTCACTACATACTTAAGCCAAGATCTTAACTGGTTATAGTCCAAATCTCCCTACCATCAACCCAGAAAAATATGACGTGGATTTGCAGGTGATTTATCCAGCTCGTGTCTGTGTGTTTGTGTCTGTGTTTCACGTCAACGTAACGGAGAACAGGATTTAGCCCAGGACAGCTGCATGAAAGACAGGCTTAGTATCTGCACTCTCCTTGAAAGGTAGCATTTCTTGTACATGCTTTGTAACCAAAATCATAACACATCACTTTCATCTCCTCGCTCATGGGTCCAGGTCCAGGAGATTATAATGACTCTAGAAGATTTCAAGAATTTGGTTTAATATTCTTTTCAGGCCTCTGTTGCATATTTTAGGCCTCAATCCTGCAATGAGCCCACCCTGAAGAGCTCGCCATCTATGTATCAATACATAAAAAATGTGTAACTGAACCTATCCTTGAGGCAACACAGAAAATTTTAATAGTTAATTAATTTTATAATCCAGCAACAGACTTCAGGGTATAGAAGCAAAGTTACCTCTTGTTAGTGACACAGATGCCAAAAATGCTTAACTTCAGTCTGCAGAGCTCTAACTGCCATCAGGCATAAGATGGCATTTTTTATACCATATGTGTTACACCTAATGACATATATTAGTATGGATTTATTTATATTAGACCTGTATGTTCAGAGCTGTATGTGCCTTGCTGTTTTGAAGCTGCTTCCAAAGGTTATTGCTCTGCGGCTGTGTTAAACAATCAAGGTGGGATCAGGTTTATTAAAACTGACTGTTTTAAGGAGCTTCAGGGTTCTAAATAACATAATTATTTTAAGGACTAATATGTTAATTTTTTTCTATGTTCTCATAAAGCTAGACTCATAGACTTTAAGGTTAGAAGGGACCATTATGGTCATCTAGTCTGATCTCTTGCACAATGCAGGCCACAGAATCTCACCCACCCACTCCTGTAACAAACCCCTAACCTATGTCTGAGCTATTGAAGTTCTCAAATCATGGTTTAAAGACTTCAAGATGCAGAGAATCCTCCAGCAAGTGACCTGTGCCCCATGCTGCAGAGGAAGTCGAAAACCCCCCAGGGCCTCTGCCAATCTGCCTTGGAGGAAAATTTCTTCCCAACCCCAGATATGGCAATCAGCTAAACCCTGAGCATGTGGTTTATTTGATTTAATATATGATTTAATCGGGGATCGGTCCTGCTTTGAGCAGGGGGTTGGACTAGATGACCTCCTGAGGTCCCTTCCAACCCTGATATTCTATGATTCTGTCATAAATATAAAGGGAAGGGTAAACCCCTTTGAAATCCCTCCTGGCCAGGGGAAAGCTCCTCTCACCTATAAAGGGTTAAGAAGCTAAAGGTAACCTCGCTGGCACCTGACCAAAATGACCAATGAGGAGACAAGATACTTTCAAAAGCTGGGAGGAGGGAGAGAAACAAAGGGTCTGTGTCTGTCTATATGCTGGTCTTTGTCGGGGATAGACCAGGAATGGAGTCTTAGAACTTTTAGTAAGTAATCTAGCTAGGTATGTGTTAGATTATGATTTCTTTAAATGGCTGAGAAAAGAATTGTGCTGAATAGAATAACTATTTCTGTCTGGGTATCTTTTTTGTAACTTAAGGTTTTGCCTAGAGGGGTTCTCTATGTTTTTTGAATCTAATTACCCTGTAAGATATCTACCATCCTGATTTTACAGGGGGGATTTCTTCATTTCTATTTACTTCTATTTTTATTAAAAGTCTTCTTGTAAGAAACTGAATGCTTTTTCATTGTTCTCAGATCCAAGGGTTTGGGTCTGTGGTCACCTATGCAAACTGGTGAGGCTTTTTATCCAACATTTCCCAGGAAAGGGGGGGTGCAAGTGTTGGGAGGATTGTTCATTGTTCTTAAGATCCAAGGGTCTGGGTCTGTAGTCACCTAGGCAAATTGGTGAGGCTTTTTACCAAACCTTGTCCAGGAAGTGGGGTGCAAGGTTTTGGGAAGTATTTTGGGGGGAAGGACGCGTCCAAACAGCTCTTCCCCAGTAACCAGTATTAGTTTGGTGGTGGTAGCGGCCAATCCAAGGACAACGGGTGGAATATTTTGTACCTTGGGGAAGTTTTGACCTAAGCTGGTAAAGATAAGCTTAGGAGGTTTTTCATGCAGGTCCCCACATCTGTACCCTAGAGTTCAGAGTGGGGGAGGAACCTTGACAGATTCTATGAAGACTCACCAGCCAGACTCCTAGGAAAGAATTCTCTGTAGTAACTCAGATCTCACCCCATCTAACATACCATTACAGGCCATTGGGCATATCTACTGCTAATAGTTGAAGATCAATTAATTGCCAAAATTAGGCTATCCCATCATATCATCGCTTCCATAAACTTATCAAACTTAGTCTTGAAGCCAGATATGTCTTTTGCCACCACTGCTTCCCTTGGAAGGCTGTTCCAGAACTTCATTCCTCTGATGGTTAGAAACCTTTGTCTAATTTCAAGTCTAAACTTCCTGATGGCCAGTTTATATCCATTTGTTCTTGTCTCCACATTGGTACTGCGTCCCCAGTTTATAACAAAAATTCTTGTTATTAATCCCTAAATGCATGACCTCGCACTTTTCACTATTAAATTTCACCCTATTACTATTACTCCAGTTTACAAGGTCATCCAGATCTTCCTGTATGATATCCCGGTCCTTCTCTGTATCGGTAATACCTCCCAGCTTTGTGTCATCTTCAAACTTTAGTAGCACATTCCCACTTTTTGTGCCAAGGTCAGTAATAAAAGGATTAAATAAGATTGGTCCCAAAACCAATCCCTGAGGAACTCCACTTGTAACCTCCTTCCAGCCTGATAGTTCACCTTTCAGTGTGACCTGTTATAGTCTCCCCTTTAACCAGTTCCTTATCCACCTTTCAATTTTCATATTGATCCCCATCTTTTCCAATTTAGCTAATAATTCCTCAGGTGGAACTGTTTCAAATGCCTTACTGTAATTGAGGTAAATTAGATCCACTGTGTTTCCTTTGTCTAAAAAAATCTGTTACCTTCTCAAAGAAGGAGATCAGGTTGCTTTGACACGATCTACCTTTCGTAAAACCATGTTGTATTAATTACCATTGACCTCAATGTCCTTAACTACTTTCTCCTTCAAAATTTTTTCCAAGACTTTGCATACTACAGATGTCAAACTAACACGCCTGTAGTTACCCGGATCACTTTTTTTTTTTCCTTTCTTAAAAATAGGAACTATGTTAGCAATTCTCCAGTCATAGGTAAAACCCCTGAGTTTCCAGATTCATTAAGTTTTTTGCTAATGGGCTTGCAATTTTATGTGCCAGTTCCTTTAATATTCTTGGATGAAGATTATCTGGGCCCCCCAATTTAGTCCCATTAAGCTGTTCAAGTTTGGCTTCTACCTCGATTGTGGTAATATCTACCTCCATAACCTCATTCCCATTTGTTGTCCTACCATTATCCCTAAGCTCCTCATTAGCCTCATTAAAGACTGAGGCAAAGTATTTGTTTAGATATTGGGCCATGCCTAGATTATCCTTAACCTCCACTCCATCCTCAGTGTTTAGCAGTCCCACTTCTTCTTTCTTTGTTTTCTTCTTATTTATATGGCTATAGAACCTTTTACTATTGGTTTTAATTCCCTTTGCAAGTTCCAACTCTACATGGCTTTTGGCTTTTCTCACTTTATCCCTACATGTTCTGACCTCAATAAGGTATCTTTCCTTGCTAATCCCTCCCATCTTCCACTCCTTGTAGGATTTCTGTTTTTTCTTAATCACCTCTCTGAGATGCTTGCTCATCCAGCTTGGTCTACAACGCCTGCCTATGATTTTTTCCCCTTTTCTTGGGATGCAGGCTTCTGATAGTTTCTGCAACTTTGACTTGAAGCAATTCCAGGCCTCCTCCACCTTTAGATCCACAAGTTCTTCAGTCCAATCCACTTCCCTAACTAATTTCCTTAATTTTTTTAAGTTAGCCCTTTTGAAATCAAAAACCCTAGTCACAGATCTATTTTTCATGAGCTACAGCTAAGTTCATCCCATGAAGTAAGCTGTAGCTCATGAAAGCTTATGCTCAAATAAATTTATTAATCTCTAAGGTTCCACAAGTACTCCTTTTCCTTTTGCGGATACAGACTAACACTGCTGCTACTCTGAGATCTATTTTTGTTTATCCTTCCATTTAGTTTGAACTGAATTAACTCCTGATTGCTCGAACCAAGGTTGTCCCCTACAACCATTTCTTCTATGGGGTCCTCACTACTCACCAAAACCAAATCTAAAATGGCATCCCTTCTTGTTGGTTCAGCAACTACTTGGTGAAGGAATCCATCAGCTAACGCATCCAGGAAAATCTGAGCCCTATTATTATTACTAGCACTTGTCCTCCAATCTATATCTGGGAAGTTAAAGTCTCCCATGATCACACAATTCCCATTAAAGAGGTCTCTATCCATATCCAAATCGGATCCCAGCGGTCTATAGCACACCCCAAACACTATCCCAAGGGAGGCTCTAGTAGCTTTCTTCCCCAATATGATTTTTGCCCAGACAGACTCTGTCTTATCCATTCCATCACTTCTTATTTCTTTACAGTCTACTTCCTCATTGATATACAGTGCTGCTCCACCACCTTTGCCTTTATTTCTGTCTTTCCTAAACAGCACATACCCTTCAATACCTGTAGTCCAGTCATGACTACTATTCCACCACGTTTATGTTATCCCTATAATATCTGGTTTCACTTCCTACACCAGTAGCTCTAGTTCCTCCATTTTGTTACCTAGGCTCCTCACATTAGTGTACAAACATCTTAATTTTTGCTATTTGGCTTCACTCGCATTATTTACCCGATTAGGCACAGACATTGTACTGCCAGTATCACCTGTTAGACTGGTTTGTACACCAGTGGTTCTCAAACTAGGGCCGCTGCTTGTTCAGGAAAAGCCCCTGACAGTCCGGGCCAGTTTGTTTACCTGCTGCGTCCACAGGTTTGGCCGATCACGGCTCCCACTGGCCGTGGTTCGCCGCTTCAGGCCAATGGGGGCTGCAGGAAGCAGTGTGGGCCAAGGGATGTGTTGGCCGCCCTTCCTGCAGCCCCCATTGGCCTGAAGCGGCGAACCGCGACCAGTGGGAGCCGTGATCGGCCGAACCTGCAGACATGGCAGGTAAACAAACTGGCCCGGCCCTCCAGGGGCTTTCCCTGAACGAGCGGTGGCCCTAGTTTGAGAACCACTGATGTACATTACCCTTCCTCCTTATGTCCATTCTCCTACCCATGGCTGTATCCTTTCTTACTTCGTTTTTTCCCTCTCAATGTTAAAATCCGGTGTGGGGATTACCTGGACATCTCCCAACCATATCCCCCACATTCCTAATTTAAAGCTGTCTTGAGCAGTTGTGCCATCCTCCATCCTAGAAGCCTATTTCCCTCCTTACCCAGGTGAAGTCCATCCCAAGAGAACAGTCTTCTATCTATGAATGCTTCCCAGTGGCGGTGCATCCCAAAGCCCTCCTTATAGCACCACTGCCTGAGCCATCTGTTGAGCATCATAATCTTGTCACACCTTTGTTGCCCTTCTCTAGGAACAGTCAGAATCCCACTGAAGATCACCTGAGCCTCGATTTCCTTAAGCGTCTTCCCCAGCCTGGCACAGTCTCCCTTGATACGTTTCAGTGAGAATCTAGCCGTATCATTTGTTCCCACATGAAGGACAATCAGTGGATTCTTTCCCGCTCCCGTTAGGATCCTCTTCAGCCCCGGGTCCACATCCCGTATCTTAGCACCCAGCAGACAGCACACCCTTCTGTTCTCTGGATCAGTTTTTGTTACAGGCCTGTCTATTCTTCTCAGTAAGGAGTCCCCAATCACGTAGACCTGCTTTTTCCTGGTGATGGTGTGATTCTCCAGTCTGTCCCCTGTTCCCTCTGGCTGCAAGTCCTCTTGATTCCTATTGTCCCTTGTAATCCTCTGCAACCCATCCTCCTGGGGCTCATATTTGGTGTTGTTATCTCCATTGACTCTTGCCCTTTTCCTATAGGACTAGCTGTTCTTCTCTTCCTCCTTGCACTCTTACCTTCAGTGACCACCTGCTGTGCCCCTCCTTCATTTTCCAACTCCGCAAACCTGTTCCTGAGATCTGTTTCTCCTTCACTAGCCCGTCTTTTCCTCTGCCTGGTTCTCTTTGTCACATGCTTCCACTGTCCACTTTTCTCACCCAGCAGTATCCCCTCAGAGTTCTTAGGTCCTGCTTCCATCTGCAAGTCTGAGCTTTTCCCTTCAGCCTCCTCATGTCTTTGCTCCATCATCCACTCAAACCCCCTTCTAAACTCAACCAGAGTTTCCACCTGCAACTCCAATCCTCGGATCTTCTCTTCCATCCACTCTATCAGGCGGCACTTCATGCAGACAAAACTCTTTTCAGGTACCCCCTACAGAAACGTACATACCGCAGCTTCTACATCCAGTCGTCTTCATTGTGTCTTCCACTACTTGGGCCACTACCACTGCTGCCTCTGTGTCTGTCATAGCCTTCTAACCCAGGGTTGTGAGTTCAATCCTTGAGGGGGCCATTTAGGGATCTGGGGCAAAAATTGGGGATTGGTCCTGCTTTGAGCAGGGGGTTGGACTAGATGACCTCCTGAGGTCCCTTCCAACCCTGACATTCTATGAAAAAAAGTCCTGTTAGTATGGGAAACACAAACCAAACCAAAACATCACCACCCATAGCAAAACGAACCTCCAATGAGCACCAAAACACTGCCAGACCACCACACACGCACTTCACTAGCCTGTCTGTTCCTTTGCCTGGCTCTCTTAGTCTTCCCCTTACAAACTCCCCTGTTTACAGCACTGTTTGCTGGCTCCTGTGCCGCTGCAGCTGTCTGTCAGCCAGTTATCAGAAAAAGCAACAGCTTCTCAAGGCATCATTGGATCAAAGAAGGGATATTTTAAAGTAAAGTTAAAGTAAGCCCAGTACCTACCTAACAGTTTTATGAAGGAGAATTCTGCACTTTTAAGGCAAACCTACAGAGGCTTGAATGTCTGCAAACAGCTCTTTTTTTTTTTTTTTTGGCAGTTCTGCTTCAGAATGTCTCCAGTTGCCTACCCCCAAAAGTACATACGGAAATCCCAAGATCACTTATGAGTTTCTATGTTAGGTGTTGTGCTGTCTGGAGTGGCTCACTGATGGTGTCCAGTTTGCAAATACACTCAGTAACAGACTTAAAAGTGGCAATTCTTCAACAAAACAACTTCAAAAACAGACTTCAACAAGAAACGGCAGAACTGGAATTAATTTGCAAACTGGACACCATCAAATGAGGCCTGAATAAAGACTGGGAGTGGATGAGTCACTACAAAAAGTAATTTTCCTTCTGCTGATACTCACAGCTTTTTGTCAGCTGTTGAGAATAGGCCACTTCCACCTTAACCGAATTGGCCTTGTTAGCACTGACCCCCCTGCTTGGTAAGGCAACTCCCATTTTTCATGTGCTGTAATATTTATACTGCTTACTGTATTTTTAACTCCATGCATCTTTCACTTTCACTCCATGCATCTTTCTTGGGCTAAAACCCAAGAAATTTAATAACTAACTAACTAAATAAATAAGAAATAAATTTGTTAGTCTCTAAGGTGCCACTAGGACTCCTCATTGTTTTTACCTCAGGACAGACTTTCCAAACAAGGCAGACACCTCAAATTGCTGTAATTATCTAATCTATAATTAGATTTCATCAAGCCAATAACAAATGTGAACTCCTGGATCACTATACCAGTCTTACCAGAGGGTCAGAGACAGTCCCTGTAGACTCTTCAGTCTATCTTGCCACCCAGGTAAGCTGGATGTTATGATAAAAGGTCACTTAAACCAAAAATCACTCCAAAACTCACTCTGCCAGTGCCACAGTAGCTGCAAATAGTAATGGTCATACAGTTGTCCAGATCTTTGAATATTCCATCTGTAAATGTTTGATTCAATTAATCCCTGGAACAGTGAATTCTACCAATTGACTACACACAGTGTGAAGTATTTGTTATAAATCCTCTGGTCATTACATTATATTTACTGACTCTTTCCCCCTCATATATGGTCCAGGATAAAAGAAAGACGAGACATTTTTTCCTCATGCTCTTTTCATTAGGAGTTTTATGAGATAGTCAGGGACTTACAATATCCCCTGCCCCTCCTAATATCTTCAAGGCAGTTGGTTGGCTGACTCTTTCCCCTCATCCTGAGCTCCTCAGGTAGTTGACAGTCACTTCCTCCTGTCAGTTTTCCCCTTTGGGGCCTTGCTGGTAGGACAGCCTCTCCCAGACCTTCTGGAAATATCGTCAGATACATTGTTAACCTTCCCTTAATAGAATTCCTAATTGCACTGCAGTACATTCCAGCAGCAGGAAAAAAAATATTGTCCGGTCTTCTTGAGGCTGAATGGCCTGACAGCCCATTTTTTATATTTCCAGGAGATTTAGGTGAAGAGAACCTTCCAGTCAGGCCCCTGAAGAGGCAGAATGTAGGGGAAAGAGCCAGATACCTACCCTGTGAAAAGCTTAGAATGGAGGGATGTGGCCAGCTGGCTGCTGCTATAGATGTCTGGAAGGGAGGGGATTTGTAGGCCCTTAGTGCACCCTCCATAAAAAGCCCTTCATGGTAAGGGCAGGGGAACTTCAACCTGGTAGATGAAGGTATGGTGCTACAGTGCTGGTCAGGTGGCAAGTCCTACAAGAATTCAATCCGTTGTCATTTGGAGTAGTCATGTTGGGTCAACCCCCAAACTCAGGTATCATACCCAAGGCCAACCAAATCTGCCAGTTAATTCAAACAAAATCCAGTTGGATTGTTTTCTACAGTGTTTGCTTTGCCCTTTGTAATGCACCCAAGCATCCTACTAATTTTTCTGAATAGCATGGTAGATATTCTTGGTACTGTATGATACACATGTCTCTGTTCTCTTTCTCTTCCTGCAGTTCATTTGTCTTGCAGTCCCCTATAAATCTAAAGCAAGCAATAAGCTGGAAAGATAACTCATATAGATAGTAATTCTCAAGGTAAAAGCCATGTGTCAATCACTAATGCCATTGAGTCGAGCAGCAGTAAAAGAAAAGGAACCTCTGTGTCCAGTGTGAGTATTCATGTCACTTTAACACTGAATGGGTCATTCCACTTTGAAACAGTTCTGGCTGAAGGTGTGGCCAAAAGCTATTTAGTGGGAATATTGTATTTTTAGTACCACTTAGTCAACATTCTGAGTCTGGTCGAGTGTGCTTTGGGAGAGAGTCATGCCACCACTTCTACATACTTTGAAAAAGTTGTAGAGACAACCTACTACTCTCCGTATTATAGTGTTTTTGACCAGTGGTTTCATGTAATCATGCACAAACTGCTAATGCTCCTTCCCAGACTGCAGATGACAGCTCACTAGGCAGCCATTAGTAATAGTGTTACTTCAATTTAGGCCTTGTTTCCCAAACAGCCTATATCTTTAAGTGCTTGAGTTAATAGAAAAATATGCATCTTCTGCTCCTTTAAAAGTGATCCTGGGAGGCTGGACTTTTCTGTGCATTTCACAGTCTAGTGTATGCTCATCTAGTTCAGAAGAATTATTTATAGGGGTCAACTATGCCATATAATGATAGAACTTTGGGAAACAACTATGGGACTTACAGACTCAAACTTAACTCTCCACCTCTGTTCTATAAAATGGAGCACTCCATGGCTCTCACCAATACTGGTGTTCATTAAATAAATAATAATAATAAAAAAAAAGATCAGAAGTCTGTCTTTGTGCTGTGCATATTAGGTGCATTTTTGACTGAAACGGCTAATAGATCTTTGAGAGAAGCGTCACATATATAAATGTTGCATTTTTGTACCAACTGATATCAAGCATCTTATTCCGCTTTTTCTGAACATTAAAATAAGTGCTTTTCTGTACCCAGCAAAGTGTGAGTTGGCCACATTAAAAGATTTAATTTTTACGCTAACCTGTGTCAAAGTATTGAAGGAAAAGATGCAGGCTCATAAAAGGAATAGTCATAAAGGTGATGTCCTAATTTACTTCCTGATTTTATTTCAGCTTAGTTCTTGATTGCCACGAGGCATAAAAGTTATTGAGTTTTACTACAGTCACCTCATGCTGGTTTCCTATCAAACAGAATATCAGTGGGACACCTCTGCTGAGCTCTCTACATGAAATTGTCCTTTGTACGTTTCATAATCGGCTGCGATGTGGCCAAGCATCTGGTGGTGACAAGCAGACGTCTTTGATTTATTGGCTAATATCACTGCTTGTTAGTGGATGGTTGAGCAGGAGACTAAAAGAGCATAAAATCAGAGAGAATAAATTATGAAGGTGCCAAACTGTGGCATTATAAACCCCTCCTTGTCACAGCTGTGACATCTCTCAGGAAATGGAAGATGAGAGAGACGTTCCCTCTTCAAAGGATCATGGCCACTGCCTTCTGATCCTGAATGAAATAAAAAATATATAAACTGCACAAACATTTTGCCTAAACAGACAATGCTTTCTCCTGCTACAGAACTCTGCATCCACACGGCTGCTTTTGCTTGAAAAACAAGGCAATTACCAGGCAGTTCAGAAATGTCTGGAATGGGAGTATTTTCTCCCTCCTGCAAGCTAAGGCATGTAGCATTTTTTAAATTGTGAAAAAATGATTTAACCACACACACCAGCCAAGCAATACTAAACTCTTGACATCAGTAGGAGTCTTGCCCAGCAGATCAAGAACAGTATGCACAGACTTTATCATGCAACCTCTTCCCAACAGATTCCTGGCAGGTGAGGAAGTTAGTTTCTCTCCTTGAGGAATATCCCACTGAAATTTTTTACACCAGGGCACTCTCCTTAATAAAATCCTCTACGCCCAAATAATTATCTGACAAAATAATAATTGGAACATTTCATGGTCCTTATTTGCCAGTGGGATTGGTTCCTCTGGTGTACCAACACTGTACCATAAACTGTGTGAGCATGCATGTCAGAAATGTTAACTTACCTTTAAACTCTTTAATCCTCTCACCATTATTATTATTCATTTGAATAGTGGTAATGCCTAAAAGCCCCAGTCAAAAGACCCAAATAGGTTAGGCTCTGTACAAACACAGAACAAAGAGACAGTCCATTCCCAAAAAAGCTGTCAATCTAAGTAACCTTAATGCTCACGCTACCCCTTTAAATAGTAAGTACCCAACAAGTTATACCGTGTATACACCTGAGAATTACTCACAACTCCTGATAGTCCAACAGGACAAAGGTGCAATGTAGGAACAGCTGAGTTAATTTGCTTTTGTTGTGCTCATGAATTATTCACTAACTGATAGTGAAATTTTGGCATTTTGGCAAAACATCCAAGTTGTTTTTTATCTGCAGACTCCTGACAATTGCGAATATTCACAATTTGAAGTTAGTGCTGTGTTGGTTATAAATACAGGGGCTGCAGTTGCTTCAGTCAGCTGCATGGAGGATAAAAAAGAGGAAAGCCTTTTCACCTTCTCTTCCTTCGCTCATGGTGACAAGCTATGCAATGTTTCTGAAGAAACTAGTTAAGTCTTCTACTGTTTAGTTGAAAACATAATACCTCCAAGGCAAACATCATGGTGAACAACATGTGCTTCATAATCCCATTTTAACATATGCATGTGAATATTATTTGCCTTTAAGTTATAGACTCTACGAGCCAATACAATCAAAGATAGTAAGGGGTATGTGTGGTTGCAGGGAACTAGTAAATTTAACAATTTAAATTAAAATGTATTGGAAACCCTTAAAATGTTTCCTTTTAACATGTTTAGAAATAGGTAAAGTATTACTGTTACAAGCAGATGTTCCTTTTAACAGCCACTACCACTGGTACTGTTTAGAACTTACCTAAGAGTAAAAGGAAACTTTTTAGAGGTGCTGACTAGAACTACTTTTGTTTTTATAGCTATCAGGGTACATTAGTCTTAAGCCGCTTCTGGAACTGTGGAGTGAGAACATATAGTTAAAAGAAGAGGACTGAGTCACAAGCTCTTTGGGGAAGAGATAAGGACAGTAGGCTAATGCCATGCAGTCTCAGGCAGAGGTACGCCAATATGGCACCACATAAACTGTTTTCCTAGATTTCTGGTAACCCCTTGTTCAAAGATTCCAGTTTACAAGGGAAGAAATCAGGATACTACAACTGAAAATGATTTTCAGAAAACTCTGCTTACATATTTGGCAAGAAAATCATTGTAATTGGCAATATTAAAAGGCTAGTCCTGAGATACTTGGTACACACTACTGTTCACTGGTAATACAATCTACCTCACACCAGAAAAAATGTAGATTGAATGTTAGGTAACCTCCTACTGAAAAGTGTAAGGCGACCTTGAAATGAGTCGTCCTTTTTTTTTGGTCAAGTGAGAGCTGTGTGGATAATGGATTTGAAAAGTACTCTGAAAAGCTTTCCTATTATGGATATTAAAATGCTAACAGATTCTGCTCATGTTCACTTAAATGTTTCTCAAGTGGTTCAGGCCATCTCAGGTTTTTTTAAAAAGTCAGTACAACCTCCAGCGATGAGTTTCCCCAGTACCAGCTCCCTCGTGGACAAGACCAGCTGAGAAAACCCTTGTGTGGCTTTTAGTCAGCTAGAAACATAACTGCATCCTGAGGCAGAATTCTTCATTGTTAGACAGTGGCCACCTGTTGGTCAAAATGATACTGACAATGAAAGTTTGTGATACTCCACAAATACATACATACACACACACACACACACACACACACACACACACACTATGAAAGACAAATCAGATGGAGGGTAGTCTATTAACTGGGAAACACAGGAATAACCATCAACCAAAACAAAAATGCTTTATGCACAGTACTTAAAAACTCAGCTTGTCAAAATACCACAGACATCAGGGTCTTTGTGAATACACTTTACTTTTTAAAGTAAAGTATCGGGGGGGGGGAGGGGAAGGGAACAAGAATTCTGAACTAAAAATAATGAAAGAACTAGAAAGAAAAGCCATCCAAAAGAGGAGATGTAGTTTCACAAGGAGTGCTCTCCCACTCCAGATGGGATAATAATAATAATAAAAAAACCCAGAAAGGATAGTGGAACTCAGGAGACTTGCTCTTTTTGCCTTAGTTCCCCATCTAAACAATTGGAATTGTGATTCAACCATCTTTTGACTCATGTCCCTTCCCCCGCACAGTCTTGTGAGTGTCCCTCCAAGTGTTTGCCCACTAGACGTGATGGCAACACTCATCCTGGGGAGAGGACAACTCTGCCCAAGGCCTTTGACTGGGAGTGGGTGGGTGCCTTAGGCTCGATTAACTCTTTGCCATTTAATATGTCTTAAATATCTTCTTTGAGGATTTCAGGTTTCTTTACTCCTTAGGGCCAAACTGATTGAAACCTTAATAGTAGACTTCCTTAAAAGAAGATTAAAAACAGAAAAGTGGATTTAAACAAAAATAAATGGTTTGCTTAGCATATCTAGATTTATATCTCTCATAAGCAAGACTAGATAAGGCTGTCAGCTTCCTCTTAGCAATGGCCAAAGTGGCCATCTATAACATCAGAGAGGGGGTTCTCTGCGACTGTGGGGCCTATTTCTGATCATCCCTCCATTCACACATCTGGGCAGAGTTCCTTTGGGCAGTGTCTGCTCGCTCCCTTGAAACCTTTGAGGAGCAGTGGGTGCTGTCCAGAGATATCTTATCAAGCCCCCAGCACCTGGGTTTGCTTGTACACCCAAACAGGCCTCCTTGTGATTTAGGGTAGCTATACACATGCCCACTCTCCTGTTAGTGACACAAAGACATTTTAATATTACCATTTCAAAGACTTGGCAACCCATCTGAGAGACTGCTATTCACAGACCACACTCTTCTCAATATCAACCCCCAACTCATTTTCCATTATTAATTTGACATACAATACTTTGTCATGGGGCTAAAAATCCTTTTTTCCCCTTTCATCCATTGTCTTGTCTTTTTTAATTGTAAGCTCTTTAAGGGCAAGGACTGGTTCTTACTGTTGTTGGCTCAAGCCTCTCAGTACAAATAATAAATATCTGCTGATTTGCAATATAGTCATACAGTCATGTCATGGTTTATATAGTTTCCTGGCTACATCACTACGTTAAAACAAGTTATTATTACAGTATGCGGATATGTTGTTACTGCACTGTTAATGCAGTATTTGCCTGAATAGATTGAATCAATACAGTTAATTTATCACTTCACATAGATTTGACCTTTGAAAGATGAGTCCTCTTTCCTTACGCTTATAGTAACTATTTAAAAAAATAGTCCTTATATGCATCATATAAACCCATTCTGTAGTATGTTTTGGAGGCTATGTTGTTCTGCATTTTGTGTTCCATCTCTTTCTTCTGTTGCTCACACAATCAAAATATGTTTTAAACTCTTCACTATAAATGCAGAGCACAGAAGGGATTCACTAATGTTGTCTGGAGATTATCATAGTAGTAGGAGTTTGTTCAACCTATAAGGTTCACATTGCGGTCCATCATAATGGGCAGTTGCATTTTGTGCATAGATACTTCAAAATCGTCAGATATACAGTTAAAGTTAATTAGAAATTAGAAACAGAAGCATGCTTATTGCAATCCTACTATCATTCCATTTGTGGTATTCCTGGTTACAGTTAATGTACAAGTTAATAGCACTATATGACCCTTATTTAAATGAAGTTTAATAAAAAAAAAAAAACATCAGTTGTGCAGCACCACTGGGCCTCAAAGAAGAAATAAACACTGTATGTTAGAAATATGTTTAGCAATGCTATTATCACTTGAGTACCTTCAGAAGTGGCTCTGTAAGGAGGAATCATATGCGTTCAGATATGGTTCCCAAGGAGATCTGTAACATTTCTGTTCTTATTTTCAGTGCCTCTGTAATAACTAATTTAGTCCTTTAACAGCTCATTGGCTGCTAACTTTATCTTTTATGAAACTTGGATAAGTGTATCCCTATATAACGCAGTTGGCTCCTGGTCACAACTTGAAATCTACTGCTCACTAAGCTTAGCACTAAACATGGAGATGAGGTGGGTGAAATATGAAACACGATGTATGCTATGAAATCTTTCAGCCTCATTCCAAGGACAGAGATTTTTCAGCAACTGGAAAGCACAGGGTTCCCGTGCATAGCTTCAAACAAAAGAGTAACACAAAATGTGGCTTACCAGAAGTGGAGTCCAATTTTAAAGTTCCATAAAACTGAAGTTGAGGGAATTTCTGACCCTGTGTCTCCCCACACCTCCGTACTGCTAAATTACCCCTAGCAGAGATTATTTATCCCTGTGTCTAAAAATAATTTCCTGGGAAAGGGTCTTCAAATCCTCCCCTGCCTTCCCACATGCATACTTAACATTGTGTGTAATTTGAAGTGTATCAATGAACAGTGTGCTATATTGTCAATATATTTTGTGTCCATTCCCCTGCCTTGCTCCTTATGTTATCATTCACACCTGTCTGAATTGAGCAAAACACACTAGCAGATCAGAATGGTAGCATCTTGCGCTAGCACTGGACAATGGTGAAACAGGCCCTGTATTTGGCTTGGCAGTACCCCTTTTGGCTCAAACAGCCAGCCAGCATAACTGCAATTGCATCTACATGATGTAAGAGGAATATCTCCTCAGAAGTGCTGATTGGTGGTGTTCACCCATTATCTTGTCTATACATACTTCAGTGCAGTGAAGAATCAAACCTCAGGAGTGAAAGAACCAGTTTTATTCTTGGCTTCTATGCATGGCTGTAAGGACTCTGCTACCACCCCCTCACTTCATATTATGCACCCACACAGGGCTAGGCAAAGGGGGGGGTCTGAACACACAATAGAACGGTAGCATGTTTAGTAAGTAACAGAGAAGGATCCATATCATGTGAAAACCTTTATAATCAAACCTTTAGTCACTCTTCAGTATCCTGGCAATTAAACCATTACTATAGGAAACTCAGTGGCTCAACGATAGACATTTCTTGTATACTCGAGTGAATGCAAGTGTAACTATGTGCAACCATGTGTGGCGAATCTGTCAGAGCTAACAGCAGGAACTTTGATAAGAGTTCTCCATCAGTAAACCTGTTTGATAGCTCAAGATCTTTGAATTGTTATTATTATAAGTGGCACCCAGGAGTGCTGCTACAGTTAAGGGTCTGTCAGAATTTCCTCCTCTCTTCTCCCCAGCTTTATTATACCTCAGTCATTTCTAGTTGTGTCAGGGCTGAAGCCATCTCATGTAAGTTGACAGCAATAAGCCATTCTGTTTTTCTCCTCTGAATGATCAAATGGATTTTTAGGGCAGGAATTGATGCTCACCAGACAGGCTGAGGAGCATGTCACCACATGCCTTAAGGTTCTGAATCAAGTTGGAGTGATTAACAATGATTAACAAGAACACACATTGTTTGTGAATTGGGTCTCTCTTCCTATCAGGAGAATGGGAAAATTTGTTCATGAAAGTTTCAGCCAGAATAGAAAAGGGAGTTGTTTTGAGGTATAGATTTCTAAGAGTACTGATATTGTAAGGAAGTCCTTTGGCCTAAGGTGGGGAGGTAGAGTGGATTTGGGAAAGTTTGAGAAGCTTGTTTTGAGCATTTCTGTCTTCAGAAAACATTCAGTAGGAGACAGAGGCCTGAAGAGCCAACAGCCAAAACTGAAATAATAGATGGGGTTTTGTGATGGTGTCTGACCTGACAAAGGAGATATGGATGTAATGCATTCGTGGTAGCTACAGTAGGTAGATCACACATTGTTAGCTTTAAAATCCTTGTTAAGATCAGAAACTCTGTAGCCAATTCCTTCTTTTCTGAACCCAAAACTCAAATGGTCCCCTCTGCATCTATGAGTGGAGGAGAGAACAAGGTAGATCACAGCTCAGGGAGCATGGGACTCTGCTTTAAGAGATGCACCCATCTTTCTGCACTGAAGCCCCTACCCCTCTGGGGATGGTTAGGATTGGAGGGATAGCTATCTGTTCTTCATGGGATTGGTTCAACACCAATCCCTGGGGGGTGACATAATGGAAATTAAAGCTCACTCCACTGAGGTGGAGTTTGAGAGCTCCAGCAGGTATGAAAGACATGGCAATAGAACATAGAGGCATAGAGTGCCATAGCCTTCAGCAGATTCCTCAGGATCTCTAGGGGTGGGAGTGGGGTCCAAACTACTGTGGCAGGGAAAGGAGGAAACCAGCCAACATATATATTAGAATATAGGACATTGGAGATCGTATTGCCCAGAGAGGAGATGCATTTTAGGGCACAGAGGAAGTGCAGAGTGACTAAGATAATGTACTTAAAGGTAAAGTGTATAGGGGGAAAGGAGGATAGTCAGAGGGGAGTGAACAGAGCAGCTTTGAATAGTTGAAAGAGAAATGGAGTAGTGAGGAGAAGGTGAGTCACAGCAGCTGCAGTTTCTGTGCTAGTTATTCACATTACGTGGAGAGGCTAATCCAGGGTTTGAAATAACTAATGGAGCTTTCAGGCAAGGTATCTGCTTGCAGTACCAAATTTGCAGCAGACATTGAAGCTGAAGAATTTGAAGAGTGTAACAAAAACGTTGACTACTTTACAAAGTGCCAGTGGGTTTGCAGAGTGCCTCATGGCATCACCAGCATTTGCACCAGAGTGTCACAAAATCCCTTCGCAAAGGTTCCATGGGGATTTGGTGGATTCACCAGGTAGTGCACAGATTCAATTCCATATATATAGACTTAAGATATACCATAGAATTGTTCACATACTCCTTGCATAAGGCAAAGGCACAATAGGTTCCAAAAGTCCCACTTATGGAGATTGCTTCACTAGAAGTACAGAATGACCTAATGGGAGCCCTCCTGAGGCTGTAGAACCAATGATTCACAAAGCTATTTCACAGATTTCCTATAACTGTTGTACTTCTTGGAGTCTTCCAAAAACTCCCTGGTATTGTAGACAGCTGAAATATGTCACTTTAGGGATTAAAGATTTCTTCAATAAGAGTGCCTGAAGCTGTGGGCCATAGCAGGACAGAGTGCCCTGATCTTCAAGATTGCATTTTGTTGTCCCTATGAGGTTATATCTAACTCAGTCCCCTTGGAGTTAGGAACTGGTTTACAGGCTCCCCAGGGTTTTAAGCCACATTACAGAAATCCTTTGGGAATATAGACTACAGAAGTTGCTTCACTCTCTTGACATTTCTACTTGCCTACTGAAAAAAAAAAAGAAGTATAATAATACAAGTATCTCCTGACAATTTGTATTGTGCTGGGATGCTTGCAAAAAATAAAACACTGTTAAAAAGTGTTGTGTCCAGTGTAGTTGTAGCCATGCTGGCCCCAGGATATTAGAAAGACAAGGTGGATGAGGTAATATCTTTTATTGGACTAACTCCTGTTGGGCTTTGTCTACACTGGAACTTCGTTGGCAAAACTTTTGTCATTCCGGGGTGTTAAAAAACACATGGTGTGAACAGCGCTTTGTCAGCAGGAGTGCTCTCCTGCCAACAAAGCTGCTGTTGCTCATTGGGGGTGGAATTTTTTTGTCGGCAGGACAGTTTTTTGCGGCTGACAAACAGCAGCTGCTCTTTGCGCCTTTTAGCAGCACGGCTGTAATGGCACAGCTGTGTCGCTAAAAGTTGCATAGTGTAGACATAGCCTTGGTGAGAGAGACAAGCTTTGGAGCCTCACAGAGCTCTTCTTCAGGTCTTGGAAATGAACTCCCAGCCTCAGAGCAAAATACAAGGCGGAACACATTGTTGAGCATAATTAGTTAGCACATATTGTAAGAGACCATTCAAGATAGAGGGGCCCATTAGCACCTCTGCAGTCATAGGGCAAAAAGAGGGGGTTAGTGGGTGACAGATTGTTGTACTAAGCCATAAATCCAGTGTCTCTGTTCATTCCATAATTTTTTGTGTCTATCAGAGGAATTATTTTAAGCTCCCAGCATAAATACACAGTAGTTATGGTATGTGAAAGTTCAGTCCTAAGTGCTCAAGTAAATTACATGGACTTTTCAGAGCACTGTATTTTCTTCCTCCATCTTTTGTCTTAGTGTTGCGCTTAAGTTTTACTGAGAAAGAACTGGATGTAGCTGAAGAATAGCTGCTCTTGTCTATTGTTGAGAGGTGCATTATCTGTGCAGAACACAGTGATTTAAGAAGCAGTCAGATGACTTGTTCCATGGGTGAAAAGCACCATCCATGCCTATGGTTATTCATATTAACAAGATCCTCAATATCTTTCTCCCAAGATTTTGAAATCTTGACAATGTTCACAACATGGAAAACCAGTTCTCATCCAGTTCTTCTACCCACCACTGAACAGCAGTGCTGAAACTGATCAAACTATTGTTAACTTTCCAACAGGTTAGTTTTAACCCCTGCTATAAAGTGGTGGGCAGTAATGAAACTGACAAGAATCATGTCTATTTAAGGCAGAGGCTTTCAGGGTTTCTAGGTTTTCCCAGCTCCAGGAACACCCGCCAGATGGACAGCCAGGGATCCCAGAGACCTTATTTTGTTTCAAGTTTCAGTGTTTCTGATACAAAATATTACTGGAATTCCAATGTATGAAAATTCTTTTTTTTTTGGTCTTTTTATCCCAGTTCAGGAAGAAAAATATTTCCAGAACCCCAATATGTTTCCATGCAACTAACATTTTGTTTCCCAGCTAGCTCTAATTATGATATTTCCAAAGCAATTATGCAAACTAAAGGGGCCAGTGTCTTTTTTATTTGCACTCATGAAAATATTAAAATATTTGGGGTTAAACTTTGAGATTGTATGGGCATTATGAAAGCAGGATTTGAACCAATCCCTTCAGGCAAAAATCTGAACTTTGGACTGTTTTTTTTCCAAACTGACCAGCCCTTTCAGTACTTTGGCTCATCAGTACATATTTCTTAACACATATCTAGAAATGCTGTGAGTGAATGAGAATGCAAACATGAATCTTTAACCAGAGGATAGAAATACCATAAAAATTTACAGTAGCAACACCAAAAAAATTTCAGCCGAGGGTAACTTCATAGTAGAAAAATTTGCACTTACTTAAAAGTGTAGGATAGGCAATGTGCAATGGATAGAGAATCTTCAGCTTTATTTAATCACTTCACTTTTCATTTGAAAAGTAATTCATCATGGAAAGTCAGTGGGGTAGAGAGAGCACTAATTGCAGCAAAATATCAAGGACAGTTTTCCTCTGTCTTAATTAAACATTAATGAGTAAAGTTATTTGCAAATGCATGCAGTGGGGATGGACTTGTCAATCCAAATTTGGTAAATAGTGACACTGGGTGTCAAAATAAAACACCTTAATTGATTTATACAGAAATAGTTTAAAAAGAGTACACCTGGACTGACATTTCTTCAGGTTTTTATAGAGTAGTTTCCTTATGAATTATTTATAAAGAAACTTGGCCTGACCTATCTTAATTACACAAGTGATTGTTTCCAAACTAATCAATTTTGTAAGGGAAGTGAATCTCTTCACTGTTAGTCCTTGCTACCTCAGTAAGGATATAGAATGAAAAATATGACTTATTTTGATTAAAACCTTTTTCTCTTCTCAATCTGTCAATGCCAACTGTATCTATAGTATTCTACCAATAGTATTCTTCCATTTACTTGTGTGCTCTTCAGAAGGCTAGTTCTAATTTTAAATATGACTAAGTTATGCATATATTGGTGAGGTTTGTTTAGTAAGCAAGACACCTGTGAGAAATCTAAGAGCAGTACCTACTTTTGTATGTCTAGCCATAGGGCACATACAGTAAATGAATAAATACAGAGGTTAAAAAATGAAGAGTCTAGATTATTTAGCATTAGGCGGAGATTGGAATTTAAGTGATGAGTGGTAAATATTCAGCATTTCTGAAGCAAGCTAATACACTGGATATCAAGAAAAGTGGCTCAAATGAGAGAACTTCCTCTTCTCTTACTAAGAATATATTTTTTTTATTTATAGAACATTTCACAACAATGGAAATGCATACACAAATAAAAAGTAAAAAGACAAGAGCCAGAAGTGATCAGTGCTAAGTATTACAAAACCCCAACACACACCTACATTTCACATTTTAGAAAAATAAAACTGTAATAAATGACAACAGCAATCTATTTGGATATGGAGAGGACATTTCTCTTAGGATGAGAATGTAAATTTGGTCTCCTGTTAACAAATGCATTTGGGAATGATGCTGATCAGGATAGGGTTAACATTTTTGCTGCAAAGTCCTACTCAACTAACTACTTCAAGCAGAAAACATAAAATGAAGACATTATAGGAGAAAGACTAATGCATATAAGAGAAAAGGTAAAGAGAAATCGAAGCTCTATTTAGGAAAGCGTCCAGATTCAGAAAAGCACTGAAGCAAATGGTGAAATCCTACTGACTTCTGTAAGACTTAAATGTTTTCCTGAATCAGAGTCATAATGTCATCCCATAACTCTAAAGAAAAATATTGCCAGGCTGATTTCATATACAGTGTACTGGCATTCATTTATTGAAGTCAGTAGGACTATTAGCCATATGTAGAAGTTATATGTGTACCTAACTCTTTGCAGGACTGGGACCCAATAATTGCTTGAAATCATCCCCAAAGTCTTTGTGTTTACAGAGAGCATCATCCAGGGCCCAGACATGAAGCACTTAAACATGACTAATACTTATGGAATAGTCCCACTGAAACCAGAAAGCATACTCTTGTGAGTGTTTGCAGAATAGTAGATAATAAATAAATTCAAAAACAGTTTTATTCATGAACAAAAATTAGTTCTGTAAATTGTTTCAGTCTTCAGAGAACACCACTGTAAGCACATTTTGTGTGACTACAAAGCCACTTCTTTTGAGCCTTAGAAATATTTATTTTTAAGCTTGGAAGGATTGGATTTTTATTGATAGATGTTGGTTTCACACACAAACCAATGAAAAAATATTTCTATTGAAGATCATCAACATTACTGATAGGCAAAGTAAGGCAAAGTGCTGCTTGAGAGCGTATTAGAATTTGATGTAAGGAAATTTCCTTTGTATATTTTGACATGTGATGTTGACATTTTGTCGTTTAATGGTTATAAAGCTTTAAGTTTTAGAAATCGTCTGTCATGAAATACCATAATTGTTGTCTGATCCAGCATAATTTCCCAGAACTGTAAACATTTAAATAAATATGCGTAACCATAACTTTGGGCAACCATGAACATGTACATCTATAAAAAAAGAAAAAAATGCTTAAAAATAAACATTGATATTATTTAAAAATGAATTCTGACAAGGCTATGTATATTTCGTTAAAACTATGCAATAAAATAAGTTTGGAGAGTTAGGTACCACCACAAATGATGAATATTTATTATACCAAGATTTTCTCTCCACAAATCCCTAAAAGGTTTTTTTTTTTTAAAGAACAAACTATCTCCTCCATGAAAACATTGACAGCATTGAAGGCACAGTTATTCATCAGCAACATAGTATGCCACAGGTCCAACTGGAGAGTCACCAAACTTGATCTGCCAAAGTATCACAATTTAAACATTAACTGACTCTTTTCACAAAGAATATAAATCATTCCCTGAGCAGTCTTTATCTGGATGAGAAAGAAAATAGCAGTTTGTGATAAATCTGCACATCTTTAGACAGTTGTTTTGCTGCACAAATAACAAAGCTATTCATATGCAATAGATTATATAAACTAGTATACTCTCCAGTAAGAAAAGGAGTACTTGTGGCACCTTAGAGACTAACCAATTTATTTGAGCATAAGCTTTTGTGAGCTACAGCTCACTTCATTGGATGCATAAAGTGGAAAAAAATGCATTTATGCATCCGATGAAGTGAGCTATAGCTCACAAAAGCTTATGCTCAAATAAATTGGTTAGTCTCTAAGGTGCCACAAGTACTCCTTTTCTTTTTGCGAATACAGACTAACATGGCTGCTACTCTGAATACTCTCCAGTGTTCCTACTTGGAGTAATTGAGAATATAAAAAATATCTCAACACAACTCAGCAGGTCTGACTCTAAAAATTCAAACGTGGAAGTTAGTTAATGTGGAAAGTAAGAATTAGTCAATTATAAAATCAAGAGGCCACAGATATTTTTATTGCTTTAGGTTTGTTTGTTTAATTACCCAAGAATTTGCAGGAATACATGCTGTTTTTCAGATAAAACCAGAACTATTGGGGTTTTCCTTTCAGTGTCCTTTAGTTAGTTAGTTAGTTAATTTCTTTATTTATTATGAAGAAAGGGCCAGAATGTCAACCCCTTATGCATATTGGTGGGCAGCTACTCACATGAATACTCTCATTTCATTAAAAAGAAAAGGAGTACTTGTGGCACCTTAGAGACTAACAAATTTATTTGAGCATAAACTTTCGTGAGCTACAGCTCACTTCATTGGATGCATTCAGTGGAAAATACAGTGGGGAGATTTATATACATAGAGAACATGAAACAATGGATGTTACCATACACACTGTAACCAGAGTGATAACCTAAGATGAGCTATTACCAGCAGGAGAGTGGGGGGTGAGGGGGGCACCTTTTGTAGTGATAATCAAGATGGGCCATTTCCAGCAGTTGACAAGAACGTCTGAGGAACAGTGTGTGTGTGGTGGGGGAATAAACATGGGGAAATAGTTTTACTTTGTGTAATGACCCATCCAGTCCCAGTCTTTATTCAAGCCTAATTAATTGTATCCAGTTTGCAAATTAATTCCAATTCAGCAGTCTCTAGTTGGAGTCTGTTTTTGAAGTTTTGTTGTTGAAGAATTGCAACTTTTAGGTCGTAATCGAGTGACCAAAGAGATTGAAGTGTTCTCCAACCAGTTTTTGAATGTTATAATTCTTGACATCTGATTTGTGTCCATTTATTCTTTTACGTAGAGACTGTCCAGTTTGACCAATGTACATGGCAGAGGGGCATTGCTGGCACATGATGGCATATATCACATTGGTGGATGTGCAGGTGAACGAGCCTCTGATAGTGTGGCTTGATGTGATTAGGCCCTATGATGGTGTCCCCTGAATAGATATGTGGACACAGTTGGCAACGGGCTTTGTTGCAAGGATAGGTTCCTGGGTTAGTGGTTCTGTTGTGTGGTGTGTGGTTGCTGGTGAGTATTTGCTTTAGGTTGGGGGGCTGTCTGTAAGCAAGGACTGGCCTGTCTCCCAAGATCTGTGAGAGTGATGGGTCATCCTTCAGGATAGGTTGTAGATCCTTGATGATGCGTTGGAGAGGTTTTAGTTGGGGACTGAAGGTGATGACTAGTGGCGTTCTGTTATTTTCTTTGTTGGGCCTGTCCTGTAGTAGGTGACTTCTGGGTACTCTTCTGGCTCTGTCAATTTGTTTCTTCACTTCAGCAGGTGGGTATTGTAGTTGTAAGAATGCTTGATAGAGATCTTGTAGGTGTTTGTCCCTGTCTGAGGGGTTGGAGCAAATGCGGTTGTATCGTAGAGCTTGGCTATAGACAATGGATTGTGTGGTGTGGTCTGGGTGAAACCTGGAGGCATGTAAGTAGGAATAACGGTCAGTAGGTTTCTGGTATAGGGTGGTGTTTATGTGACCATCGCTTATTAGCCCCATAGTGTCCAGGAAATGGATCTCTTGTGTGGACTGGTCCAGGCTGAGGTTGATGGTGGGATGCAAATTGTTGAAATCATGGTGGAATTCCTCAAGGGCTTCTTTTCCATGGGTCCAGATGATGAAGATGTCATCAATGAAGCACAAGTAGAGTAGAGGCATTAGGGGACGAGAGCTGAGGAAGCGTTGTTCTAAGTCAGCCATAAAAATGTTGGCATACTGTGGGGCCATGCGGGTACCCATAGCAGTGCCACTGATTTGAAGGTATACATTGTCCCCAAATGTGAAATAGTTATGGGTGAGAACAAAGTCACAAAATTCAGCCACTAGGTTTGCCATGACATTATCGGGGATACTGTTCCTGACGGCTTGTAGTCCCTCTTTGTGTGGAATGTTGGTGTAGAGGGCTTCTACACCCATAGTGGCCAGGATGGTGTTTTCAGGAAGATCACCGATGGATTGTAGTTTCCTCAGGAAGTCAGTGGTATCTCAAAGATAGCTGGGAGTGCTGGTAGCATAGGGCCTGAGGAGGGAGTCTACATAGCCAGACAATCCTGCTGTCGGGGTGCCAATGCCTGAGATGATGGGGCATCCAGGATTTCCAGGTTTATGGATCTTGGATAGCAGATAGAATACCCCAGGGGTGTGTCTGTGCGGATTTGTTCTTGTGCTTTTTCAGGGAGTTTCTTGAGCAAATGGTGTAGTTTCTTTTGGTAACCCTCAGTGGGATCAGACGGTAATGGCTTGTAGAAAGTGGTTTTGTAGAGCTGCCTAGCAGCTTCTCGTTCATATTCCGACCTATTCATGATGACAACAGCACCTCCTTTGTCAGCCTTTTTGATTATGATGTCAGAGTTGTTTCTGAGGCTGTGGATGGCATTGTGTTCTGCACGGCTGAGGTTATGGGGCAAGTGATGCTACTTTTCCACGATTTCAACCCGTGTACATTGGCAGAAGCACTCTATGTAGAAGTCCAGTCTGTTGTTTTGACCTTCAGGAGGAGTCCACCCAGAATCCTTCTTTTTGTCATCTTGGTAGGAAGGTCTCTGTGGGTTAGTATGATGTTCAGAGGTGTTCCATAAACCTGGAAATCCTGGATGCATTTTTCTTAAGCCAGACTTCAGAGGAGTTGCACTTACTCATATCAGCTCTGAATTTAACCCTGGGTGTGTTTCAAATTATGGAATGACAAAGTCTTATTCAAATGTTATTTACTTACTGTGAACTCAAGCAAACCAAGCCAACCCTTATAAACTAGTTAACAGCATTTATTTTGTTGTGTTGCTCACAGCACTTTTTGCTACCTTGCTTTCTGTCTGTCTCTCTTAGGTATTTTTATAGCACCTAGCATTTGAAGTGAAGGGTGAGAAAGAGACAGAAGCCAAATTGACATATAACCCACCACCACCAACAAAAAACTGTTTTGAATTGTAAAAGCACCACCCTGCCTATACAGCATGGTACACGCACTAGTGTATAGGATGAAAGCAAGCCGTTTGAGGAAAGAGTCCAAATGAACCACTCTGATGGAATGTGCTGATTTCCGGTCTGTACCAAAAGATCCAAGTACAATTTTTCTGCTGGCTCTGGTTCACCCACTCCCTCCCTTTCCCCTTGTGATGTTTACAAGTCTATTGCTGTTTAAAGATAGAGTAAGGCATGGATTGACATTCACCCCAAACAATGCCCTTAGAGGTGGCCAAGTTGTATTCCCCACAAATTAATTAAACAGTAAATGTTGCTGCTACCAGATAACTTATTCAAGAAGAATTTTTCTTGAAGCATTCCACACGGGAGCTGCTAGTCGAGCTTCTTATTGTCCCTCCCTTCAACCCCCGTTCTCCTCATCTCTGCATTACTTTTGGCTTCCTCCCTTTTTTTTTTTTTTGTCTTGTACATCTGCTGGGTATGCAACTGTTAGTGTCACTACACACAGCTGTTGCATTACTGATCAGAGTTTCACAATCTGTCCCATTTATTCTATTACTGCTATTTCGTACACACTTTTTCTCCTTTCACATTCACCTCTACATTGCAGTGAACTTTAACTAACATTCAGTTGTTTAAACAGATGAATACACTGATAATATGGTCTTATGGCTGGGAAAGTCTCCGCACTAGCTAAAATGGCAAACAATGCAATATATCTATTCTAAACTGAAACAATGTATACTTCAACAGCATGTGTCAGCTCTATGCATTTCCTATGGAACTGTCATTAAACATGCCATTATTTCAGACAATGAAATCATTCAGCACAATGGAGGTTATTATGGCAAATGATGATAGAGTTATTTGCATATGCAAACACAATAGCTACAATAGCTACACGAAGGGATTGCAGAAGCCAGGGCTAAAATGCCTTGGTTGTGTCTTGAGGTACCTACAAAATTCCACAGGATCTGCTGGAACTGTTAGGAAACTTAAGAACTTATTTAAATACATGTGATTAGCTTATCCACTTCTATAAAGAAGCCTACAGAAAGTGAGAGGGGGGAATATGTTATGGAGTGCCCAGGTAACTGTCCCATCAGGTAGAAGAATTTTTTATGCTGTGGAGAAGTCATTGTGAACCTGTAGTTACACAAGGAAGGGGAAGGCTCCATAGAATGTGATTGTATGGACGGATTCACCCACTCCAATGACTGGACAGTAGTGATCATTACAGTGTCATTTACATTTAAAGATGCTTGGACTTGGAAATACCCTGAGTCATCAGTCAATGCTGCCATAGGGAGTAGTTGGCCCCATGCTCTAATCCCACCTACTCACAGTCACTTCCAGCTGAAGAACTTCTTGTGGTCATAGAAGGGAGGATTGTTCCACAAATTAATTTCATTCTATAAAGTTTCTTCTATTGTCCTTGTCACTGTAGTATTTGAACATGCTCCATTGCATATTATGTGACACCATAGCATCTGTCTTGTGGTTCATTCTCTCTCTCTCCCTCTCTCCCAGGGTGGTGGTGTGTCTGATTTTGGGAGGGATTTGGGTTTTTTTAATGCACACGTAGCTATGTGTTTATGTTAAATAAGATCAAAGGAGTGTGTCTTGCATTTGGAGTAGAAGATGGTGAGGTTTGTGATGGTCCTTATTTCCAGTGGGAGTTTATTACACAGTCTCGGACTGGCCTCTCACACCTTTTCATCACTGCACCTAGCTGCTCCTCCAAAATCTTTGTCTTCTGCATGGATGAACTTTACCTCATGGTAGACAGCTCCATTATACCTAAGGAGTGGAGCTGTTAAGCATGATCTTCATCCAAGAGCTTTAGGCTGTTTTAGATATGCTGGGCCTAGGCCATTGAGTTACTTGAAGGACCTAGACCTTGAAATTTGATATGCTCCATGAGGCCAAGAGAGAGAGCAAAGGACAGGTTTCATGTTCTGAGGATAGCCAGTGTTGCTGATGAGATGAACTGCTGCAGTATTGTCTACTAGTGGGATTTTCCTAAAGGCTGATGGCTTTGTGCAGTGGTAAATTATTTGGCTGTAGTCCAGATGGGATTACTAGTTTCTTTCCTCCTACCAGTTCGGATCCGCTGTATCTGGGTCACTTTCATGCACAGAGCAGAGGAGATGTTCTAGCTCTTTGTTTTTCCTATCCTTTATAATAGATCACATTGATGTACTTTTAACACTTTCAGCCACCATCCCAGTTCACTCAGGTTCTAATTTAGACATTATTTAGTGTTTCACTGGGATCTCCATGAGTAGCCAGATTCTTGTGTATATTCTGCATGAAGAAAGTTTACACATGATCCTGGTCCCGAATAAAGTGTCTTATTTGTGTGATCACACTAAAGTGTCGATAGGAATCATTAAGACTGCACTTGTGAAACACATCATTTAAGACACAAACTGGTCAGAATAAGAGTTGGATGAATGTACAGAAAATGTGATTTTAATGGAATTCATAGGTCTAGGCTGGATGATTCTGAAACTGTGCTGAACTGGAAATAAATTCTTTGGTGGCTGTGTAGCTTAGTGTGTTTACAACACTGAAGAGACAGGATTTTTTTTTTCTGTTTTGGGGGATATTATCCAATCCTCTACTGCTTTCCTAATGGAATTTGAAATCTGTCATTTCTTTTCATTTCTGTAAGGAGCAGCTTCTCTGTCAGCACAAGTAAGGGAATAGGACGGTTAATATCTGCTCCTTCAATTGATTCTATAGACGGAAATATTGTAGGTCCTGCAGTACATAACTAATGGCTGTTATTTTAACTGTATTTATGGCAGTAATGTGTTTCTCATCCCCACACAAAGAAATATCATTTTCTCCAAGTTAAGACTAGTAACACAGGTCATTTACGGGGCTGTATGCTAGGTATTTCAGTGTTACTTGAAACTTTTCCACAGTAGATTATCAGATTTTATTTAATCTAGTAGTTTCTTTAGGATGCTCACATCTTGAGATGGTATTTTATATTTCTAGATGTATTTTTGCATCTCAGATGGTGCTGTGATTTCTCTCTGCCTGGGTCATTTTTTAGAAATATTTAAAATGATGGTCCATTTCACCCGTTCCACCTTTTCAATTCTTATACTTCAAATCATCTGCCAATATGGAGTGAATATTGTGTTGAATATAAAAGACAATGGTATTGGCTAGTACCACATCACATTTAATGACCTTTAATAGATCTGGTTGAAGATAAGGAAAACGTATTCACTGATTTAATTATTCAATTAAAGTTGCCTTAATCAAATTATTCATTGAATAGCATCTGATCAGCTATGTAGCTAGTCTAAAAATGCACAAAGATTTGAATAACAAAATTTTCCAAATAATATTTGCAACAAAAATTCAACCAGTTCTGATATTTAATTTCCCCACAAACGACAACAAGTAATAGTTCATGATGACATCTTAGTCAACAAGGGAAAGATTCACAAAAACAACCTGTTATCTCCCATTCAGAACGCAATTCATGTCTGTCATCACTATGAATATCGGTTAGATATTAGGTTTTTTTCCAGCTCTGTTCCTGCGCTCCACACTTGTCAATGTGATCCCTGAGCTTGGGGATTTATTTATCCCCAATTGTTCCTTTCGTATTTTTACTTCTAGTTTGCACCGAGCCGTGCAGGTCAGTTTGACACAAATGTGGCAGTGGTATTAGTAAGGGTAAAGCTTGACTTAAAGGAAAAGCTGCTCCAGAGAGAGAGAAGAGGAGCCTTGGGTTGTGCACAAGTATAGATAACTTTACCGTGTATTTATACATAACAGAGAACCTCAGTAAGCTCTCATTTATATTAGCCATGTTGAAAGCAGCATTTATGTACTGAAGCTGTTTTTAACTACTGTGGTATAGCACCAGCACGTCAATGCTGTTATTTTTAACAGCATTGCTTTTCATTAGTTATGGCCTTCACTTGTGAACTTATTATTCTCAGGTCTATCTATTTTGTGTGTAAGCATACTACCATATGAATATTCAAGTGCTCAACATAACCTTACCTATGAAGTCATGTCCAGCACCTCCATAATGTGTATTATGCTGTAGAGAGAAAAGCAATTCTGACAACATTTTCTTCAGACTCTTGTATCCTCAGTGCTAGAATTCTAGAGTATTTATTACTCTGTGGCTTGACAAAAATTGGCCTGCAGCCATGCCACCTTGAGCTATGATGCCATCAGGCTGCACAAGATTAACAGCCTGCTGGGATTAGTGGATCAGGACTTGGATGTGAGACCTCCAATGAACATCGGGTGCTGTGGGAAGTGATAGTCACTCAGCTGGTCTCCATTCTTCCCGATGAGTCTGTACTGCTCACATGACCTGACAGGGTAGCACTGAATTGCCACACATGGTGGTCCTAGTTCTCCCCTTACTCACAGATTTTAAGTAACTTTATTGGCTTCAGTGTATTTGCTGCTTATTTACATCAGTGTGAGTGGACAATCAGGGCCCATGTGTTTTAGAAGAGACAAGAAATAGAGAAACTAACCGTGGTGATTATAAAGATTCTCATAGCACCTATCCAGATTCAACTTTTTAGTAAGTACCTTCAGCCTACCTCACATTATCCTGCAGTTTGTTGGGTACAGATCTTTATTTCCTGATCTAAACTATTCATAGTGCCTTAGCTAGCCATCTTTTCCCACCCCAATGATCCATATTCATCCCTTATCTTCCTTATATAGTGCTCTGAGGGTTTACTGATGTTTACAAAGTGCTGGAGATCATTGCATGGTAGATGCTACGTATGTGCCAGGTATTATTAGATTGTACCTGTTACCATGTTAGGATACTGTATATAATACTTGTCAATGGCAACTCCACAGTCCTGGTATGCCTATTTTTCTTGCACTCTGCGGTGTTACCAGCCAGTAATATTATGCTCTCCTGCCAGCCATTTGCCTTCTTGTATACATATCTAGCTCTTAAACCCAAGATAGCAGCATCACTCCCCCTTTTGCCAACTAGATCAATAAGGTGAATCTGAGAACCAGCATGCTCCTTTCAACTGGGAAGAATTCTGGTGGAAGAGGAGGGTTACCCTTTGCCACCTGGAGCTAGTTCCATATCCCACTAGAAAAGAGCTTTGGGTCTTGTTAACTCTAATATATATTGTAAAAAAATTGATTTAAGCTTAAAAATAAAACTGATTCTAATGCAGATAGGGGACAAACTGTTCACCTTCTAGACTAGCTAGCCTGATGCTTTACCCTAGTGCCACAAGTCTCTTCTTCAGTGATAGGGAACTGGTAACAATTCAGTGTACTCAGTTTGGACTGAGATGTTAGCAGGGAGAGGTAGGATCACAGCTCTGTCAGTATTTCAGTATCTTTACGGTAGTGTAAACAAAAAAAATCAAACACTGAAATTTTTTGTACAAATTCAAATTTAGTATTTCCTTTGCAATTTGGGGGAGGGGGAAATCTCACTATATTTTACAGATCATTGATTTGTGGAAGTAAAGACCTTAGACCTACCCTCAAATCTTTGCCTATGTGGTTTTTTTTCCCCATGCAGGTTTCAAAATGATCGGGAGGCTGGAATTTTCTCTCCTTATGGACTGGGTGGGCATTGGCCAAGAAGAGTTTCAGTTCTTAAAGAACCAGGGTTATTTGCTTAAGACTCTGTGCTTGTGCATTGCTCCCTGGTTCCTACACATGAGCCCCACAACCTCCTTGACTTTTCAGCTCTGGACTTCCAGTATAGCTTCAGTGGGAGAAACAAAGGAGCTCTTCCTTTGCAGTGCTCCTCCCCCAACTGGTTGTGGGTCCATGACTTTTCTTTTTGTCCTCTTGCAGAAGTAGAGTGGGAAGCATTTGGCATTTGATTATGAATGGTATTGAACTGCAGCAAAAAGATACAATACATGAAACATTAGTAGTTCAAAACCTGATTGTTTGTGACATACAGCTGAGAGTATTACTTACAATGCTTCTAGAAGAAAATTGCAAAATAGTTTGGGGTTTTTTATGAAATTAAAATGTCAACTAAGAATTTAAAATAATATAATGTATATGCTTTTTATGCTTTGGCTACTGTATATCACTAACTTTTATTGTGTTACAGGAGTATGAAATATACATATTTGGAAAGTACAAAAGCAACAGAAGAAATTAAAACAAAGCTAAGAGAAACATAAAAATGTAAGAATGGCCATACTGTATCAGACCGATAATCCATCTAGTCCATTATCCGGCCTTACAGCAGTGGCCCGTGCCAGATACTTCAGAGGGAATGACCAGAACAAGGCAATTTATTGAGTGATCCATCCCCTGATGTCTAGTCCCAGCTTCTGTCAGTCAGAGGTTTAGGGACATCCAGAACATGGTGTTGCATCCCTGCTCACCTTGGCTAATAGCCAATGGTGGACCTATCCTCCATGAATGTATCTAATTCTTTTTTGAACCCAGCTATACTTTTGGCCTTTACAGAATCCCCTGGCAACAAGTTCAATGGGTTGACTGTGCGTTGTGTGAAGAAGTACTTCCTTATGTTTGTTTTAAACCTGCTTCCTATTAACTTCATTGGGTGACCCCTAGTCAGACTTTCTTCACACAATTCATGATTGTATAGACCTCTCTCATATCCCCAGTTAGTCGTGTCCTTTCCAAGATGAACAGTCCCACTCTGTTTCATCTCTCCTCATATGAAAGCTGTTCCATATCCCTAATCATTTTTGTTGCCATTTTCTGTACCTTTTCCAATTCTAATAAATCTTTTTTGAAATGGAGTGACCAGAACTGCATGCAGTATTCAAGGGGTGAGTGTACCATGGAGTTACATAGTGGCATTAAATATTTTCTATTTTATTATCTATTCTTTTTCTAATGGTTCGTAATATTGCTAGCTTTTTTGACTGCTGTTATACTTTGAGCTTTCAGAGAACTTTCCACAATGACTCCAAGGTCTCTTTCTTGAGTGGTAACTGAGGCTTTGTCTACACTACTGGGGTAAGTTGACCTAAGTTACTCTACTCCAGCTACGTGAATAATGTAACTGGAGTTGATGTAGCTTAGGTCGACATACCATGGTGTCTTCTCTGTGCTGCATAAACAGGAAATGATCTCCTGTCGATTTACCTTACTCTTCTCGGGAGCTGGAGTACCAGAGTTGACCAGAGAGAGCTCTGCCATTGATTTAGTGGATATTCATTAGACCAGCTAAATTGACAATCGCTGCATCGATTGCAGCAGCGTTGATCTCCCTGATAGTGAAGACAAGCCCTTATACCCCATCATGTATTATGTATAGTTGGGATTATGTTTTCCAACGTGCATTACTTTGCATTTATCAACACTGAATTTTGTCTGCCTTTTTGTTGCCCAATCACCCACTCTTGTGAGATTCCTTTGTAACTCTTTGCAGTCTGCTTCAGACTTAACTATCTTGAGTAATTGTGTGTTGTCTGCAAACTTTGCAGCCTCACCATTTACCACTTTCCCCAGATCATTTAAGAATATATTGAACTACATATACTTGGGGGACCCTCTCCACTATGAAAACTGACCATTTATTCCTCCCCTTTGTTTCCTATCTTTTAACAAGTTACTGCTCCATGAGAGGACTTTCCCTCTTATCCCATGCCTGCTTAAAAGCTTTGGTGAGGGACCTTGTCAAAGGCTTTCTGAAGGTCTAAGTACACCCTATCCACTGGATCACCTTTGTTCACATGTTTGCTGACCCCCGCAATAAATTCCAGGAAATGGGTGATTAGACTCACCTTCATACCATTTTCTCTCAATAGAAGTGTCTAGTTGCTATTGCTAAGGAGACCGTGAAATGAAAAAAGCCTTACCCATAAATATGACAGGAGAAATAATTAGGTGAAAACATAATCACTCTGTATTAAAAATGGTCAAATTATCTGGGAGGCAGAAATGAGAATGTCAGCCTAACCACAGAACAACAGTGAGAAAAGAGGTAAATTAAAAAACAGCAGATAGGGAAGAAACTGCTGAGGAGGCAAAGTGATGAAACATGCACACAAGATTAAAGAATTCAGATCCAGATGTTCAACTAGAAATCACCTGAAATGATATCCTGAACTTACGGATTTCTAGTGAAATATTCTCAAAGAAGAAATTTCATATTATTAAGCATGAATTACATCCATTAGTGTGCAGCACGCTTTTGCCCTAATGATCTAATTCATAAAATGTGATACTGAAACTAGACAGCTCAATGAATTATACTGGACTGGCTGGCTCAGACAATGAGATATAGAGCCTCTTGTCTGTAGGCCAAGAGCTTGAAACTAGCACAGATCAGCTATTACCAAGTGATGGCTGTCAGTGATCTCCATTTAACTACCCATGGACCAGTACTACTACACCTCCATCAACTGGCACTAGTTGGTAGCTTTATTGATATTCTGAGCAGATAATCCAACGACCCAGAGTGCAAGGAGCTGGTTTGGATCCTGGCACTGCTGCTGTACCTTATACCTCTTCTGCAATGGCTCTCTTAGCCACCACAGAAGCACAGAATTGCTGAGTTGCGAGAATACCTCAGCTATTCACTCTTCTCTTCCTGATTTGCCTTCAAACATCCTGTGCCACAAGCAATGTGGCTCAGCAAAGAGCAGGAGTTATACCAGCCTTTTGGCCCCTTTTTGCCAGTGTAGCAGATCAGGAAGAACTGATCCCTGGCCTATGTGCTCAAGTGGTAAAAGACAAAGATTGTTTCTGCTGCCTTGTGCAACAAGCAACAGGAAGTCACTGCTGGGGTTTTTGTACATGCTGTAGTTACATAATTCTGAATTTGGGTCATATAGCCAGCAAATTCCTTGTTATAAAGGGCTTGGCTTGAATATAAAGAATTGTATTGCAGTGGAAACAAACTGGACCCAGCAAGGATGTTAAGTTTATAATATTCCTTCTTTACTTAGTTAAATCCATCTCTAGAAGATACAGTTTTAAACTTTGTGTTTCTAAAATTTTTCTAAAACCTTTTGCTCTTCTCAGTAATTACAGCACATAATCCATTAGATAGTGTCTTAGCCTGTGATAGGGCTATGTGAAAAGTTGGGATTAAAAAAACACATCCTGTTTCTTATATTATAAATTATAAGAAATTTAACATTAAAAATCTTGTCTACAGTTTGCCTAAAGTCCCAGTTCAGCCTTAGGTTTCTTTTTCTTACAATCAATTTAAACACTTTCTATTATCTCCCAGGATCAAATGAATCAATCAGCATCTTATACATCCTTGTGGATCCTCAATCATGCTTGCCGGAGGCAATGGAAATCAAATCAAAAACTGCCTCTATGGGTAGGGGGTTTATAATTCAATACAACAGAATGTACAATAGTAGCAAAAAATCTACCATGCATAAATTGGAATACAATGTAACTTTTTGTTGCAAATTGTTTCTTTTTAAGTTTGTATAGGGATTTACTCTATCTGGTCTTTTAATATCTAATTTTAAAGCATTCTTTCACTCTGATCTGAAAAGTTCTTTGTCCCTCTTGGTTTTGTAACCCAAATTTTATATTCCTAATTACAATTTCATAGATTCCTGCTGGTTGTTATAACTCTGTATTACAGCTTCTATATCCTGGTTTAGATCTTTTCTCTGAGGCACTGGAAGGTAAAGGGGGGGGGGAGTGCTCCCCATCCCTATTCCCATGTTTAGACCAGTTAAAGTAAATCTTGGAAAATTAATATATTATTTGAAACATTTTGTTTTAATAGTAGAGTTTTTTTCTTACCTGCATTCAAAATAGCCAGCACTAATGAAGCCTAACCCAACCAACTCACCATTGATTTTTTGCCAGGTACCGAGTAGGCCTTGATTATCACAAGGACTATTAAAAAGTGTAAAGTTCTTATGTAATGTTTCAGTTAAACAAAGTAAGTGAAATGGAGTCTTCAGAGGAATTACAATGGAGTGAATTTGGCCAAGTTTACTGAAGCTGTATGCAGAAATAGTGAGGGTAGTTTTAGTGAATTCCACTCCATAGCCAATGGAAACTGCAGAATCCACCTGATCCGGATAGTTTGGAATCAAAGGGGAACCAATAAGTCATACAGCAAAGGAGCAATCTTGCTTATCTAATACAATAAGGTGTCACAGTCCAGTACCCATGAAGAGTTATTTCTGCTGACTCTTCAGCATTAGCTCAGTTGAATCCTATTAGCTGCAATTCAGTATGATCAGAGGGTTGAAGGCCTTCTGAGAGGCAGAGAAAAACTATGGGCAGGAACAGAAAGGTCCATCTGGGAAAACTTTAGTAACGGCCAAACTTAGGAGACATTTTAGGCTGAGATATGCCACTTGTTGATATTTACGTTTAATTGCAGGAAAGTAGTAAGTTTTGGGTCATATTCTGTGGTTACAATGATTTGAAGTACAGTGTGTATGCACCACAACGATAAGGACATGTCTACACTAGCCTTATCTGCTTAGGTTGTCCCACTGGTGCAGCATCAAAGGTAGAAACACCAGTGTAAACAGGCCACCAGTGTTTTAACCACTGATTCATCTACTCTGATGAGAGCCAGGTTATGTCACGTGGTAGTTGAAATGGCAGCACTTTAGGTACACGAGCACTCCCAATACTGCTAGAATCAGTGGTGGAAAATTTTTGAATTAAGTGTAAATAATTATTGAATTAAGTGTAAGTATCCTTGGGTTTCACTGTATTAAATGCAAAGTTTATGTATCATTGAGGGCCAGGATGGTATGTAACCTCTCTAGGAGAGAAGGAAGTAATGTGAGGCCTCAGAGTTCAAAGGACTATATCGGGGTGGCCAAGCAGTGCCTTGTGAGCCGCATGCAGCTCTTTTACAGTTAAAGTGTGGCTTGCCAGACTGTTTGGGGGAGTTTGGGGCTTCTGCCCTGAGGCGGGGTGGTGGGGAGTCTCAGGGCTTCAATCCCGTGAGAGGCACATGCTGGGGCTCAGGGCTTCAGTGGGAGCGGGGCTGAAGCCCTGAGCCCTGGCAAGCTGAAGCCCCAAGCCTCCCTGAACCCACAGGTCAGAAGCCTCTAGCCCCAGCAACCTGCCACAGGGCTAAAGCTCCAAGCCCCAGCAGGCGTGCCCTGGCTCTCAAACTTGTTGCTCGGAGGGTCAGTAAGTTTGCCCATCCCTGGACTATACTGAAAATGTGCCAGACAAGAATGGACTTTTGGGACTATAAGTGTGAAGTGTATTTCCTGAGAAACACCTCTGGAGGACTTAATGCAAATTCCCCACCTCTGGTTATGCAAAACCCCAGTTTTGGAAACTATAACCTGAGGAGGGGGTCATTGTCTGCTGATCATTTGTTCCTGGAGACCGGAGAGCAAAGGTCCAAATGCATAAAGAAACAAGCTGATCTGCCCTGTCTCTGTTCTGGTTCTGAATTAAAACAGTAATGAACTTGTAACTGTGTAGAAAACACAACTGTGGGTTTTGAAGGACTGACTCTTACCAGAGCCAGAGGATGAAGTTGCGGGTGAACTCTGGTAAGTTTTTTAGCATGCTAGTAGGTTCTTTTATTGTTTTTAGTATGTTATTTCTGTAATACTTTCACCTTAAGAATACCTTTGCTTGCCTAGAAAGAGCTGTGTGGTAATTTATAACTGCGGGCAATACGCTTCTATAGAGAAAGCGAAGTTCAGAAGCTGGCCTTTTAGGCAGTCTGTCTTGCTGGGAATATCATAGTGTAGTCAAGTAACTATGCAGCCTTAAAGATCCTCTGCTCAGGAAGGAGTGAGATGTGGATCTTTGCTCAAGAGAGGTGATGGCTGGGAGCCAGAATCAAAGAGTAGTGGGCACTCTTGAGGGACCATGAGGGGCAATACAGGTGCATTTGCCATGAAACTGTGACACGCACAATTTAGTATTTTCTGATCACTTTAAACAGTAGATTATATAGAACATTTAATGTTAATTTATTGTAAGGACAGAGATGCCATGTTACTAAATGCTATATAATGAAAATACAATACTGTAGTTGTAATAGGCTGTCCTCTTTCAGTGGCTAGTCCAAAGAAGATAAACCTACTACTGCTACATGAGCTAACTTCACTTCACTTCACATCTTGATCCCCTCTCTTTTTACTTGGGGTTGGAGGTGCCCATGATTCTTCACCACTTCTTCCAGTTCCTGGCACTGGAAGAAGTTCACACGTCTTGGGTTCCAGTCTTTTTCTCTGCTTGAGTTAACTATTTTTCTTAACTTCAAATATTTAGTTCAGCAGATTAAGGTTTTAAAACCAAAGACATTCATGTTCATTTCACTTCTTAGTAGCATGAGGTGTATGATATCTTCTTAATATGAACAAACTGGATAGATTTCTGGCTTTAATTTGTATTCCTTACTCAGAAATACATCAAAGCCCGTCGGAGAGGAGCAAGGCTATGTGTAATCTGGATTCATTACCAGTTTATTTAAGAAGAAGCACACGGTGTATGTTGGAGAATCAGACATTACTTTGTTATTTTTTACTGAACGTTTGAAAATCGTGAGGAAAAAAAACACCCACTACCTGTGGCAAAACACTGCAATATAGATGGTCATATTATTACACCTTAGAGACTAACACATTTATTTGGGCATAAGCTTTCACTTCATCAGATGCATGGAGTGAAAAAAGTAGGCAGGTATAAAGCCAATTCAATTACGGTGGATGAGGCCCATTCCCAACAGTTGACAAGAAGGTGTGAGTATCAAAAAATAATTTCCTCTTTGTTGATACTCACAACTTCTTGTCAATTGTTGGGAATGGGCCACATCCACCCTTATTAAATTGGCTTCGTTAGCACTGACCCCCCTTTTGGTAAGGCAACTCCCATCTTTTCATGTGCTGTATATTTATACCTGTCTACTTTTTTTCACTCCATGCATCTGATGAAGTGGGTTTTAGCCCACGGAAGCTTATATCCAAATACATTTGTTAGTCTCTAAGGTGCCACAAGGATTCCTTGTTGTTTTTGCTGATACAGACTAACATGGCTACCCTTCTGAAACATGTTATTACAGTTTTTTCATGGTGTTTGTATTGCTGTTCTGGAGCCTATGCTTCAATAGGACAAGAGCATGAGCCTAAACTGGAAGTTTCAATACTTCCTCACAGAAGCATTTCTGAATGATATCTGGTGTTGATGTGACAAGAGACATATACAATCATTTCATTTCTTTTGTACCTGTAATATAAGTTACTAAGCAGTACTTGTTCTGTATAACCACTGATCCAACACAAGGTTCAATTACATGGTCCAAAACTTGCTCATTAGGGATGGACTGAGCTGGTTTGAACAGTTTAGAAAGCTCTGAATAAGGTAAAATGAGTGTTTGGCTACCCACCAGTGATGTTGCTATGGGTTACATTATCCTTTGTTGATCTGAATTAGTGTGTAACTTTAATGTTGATGAAGAAAGCTGGACAGGCAGATCTAGAGACTAGAGTAATTTATTTACACATGGAGCAGGTATAGTGCAAACAACATTGCAGAATTCCCCAGGCTGCCCTCCCAGTTTGCCCCACCCCTGACCTGGAATGGTCCCTTGGAAATTGGAATGCCACTTGTGGTGATTTGGGATGTGAACATTTGGAACTGGACTGAGACTCACCAACCTCATTTCATAGACAATATTGAACAGCCTTTGGATGTTGATGTATTTCACTCTACTAATCTAGGCAGACTTAGACCAGCAATTCAGAATTAAAAGGCTCTATAGCCTATGACCAATCCAGTCCTTCTGTGATTAAACATAGTGCTCTGGCATTGTATTTTATTTTAGTTTATTTGTTAACTTACTGACTTTGTAAAGAATATGTGTGTTTCAAAGAGCTAATTACAGGTAGTGACTCAGTGAAGTATTTAGTTGGTTACACAACATACATGAAGCTGTACTGGTATGTTGTCTAGAAGAAGTAACTCCGGGATATTAACTATCAAAATTACACAAATAAAATAGCCAAGGCAACATTTGGTAAAATAAATCAACTGTTAGAGAAATGACAGGCAGTCAAACTTACAAGTCAATATATGCTGAGATCTCTGCCTTTATACATTGGTAAATATGTAACACATCTGGTGTAGCTAACAGTTATGTTCCTGTTTGAATGGCTCTTTCACAGAGATCGTGTGTCATTTCTTTAAAAAGTATGTGTTTTTTGAGTACTAGCCATTTCCTGTCTGTTCTTCTTGAGCACCCAGTTCCCTGGATGTTTGTACAGGCTTACAAACTTAATCATCACACTACCAAATGATAAGATATGCATTTATTAATGAAAATTAAGTATGTGAAGGGTGTTAACACTGAAAATGTAGAGAAATTACATAAGGAGGTCCCAGGAGTCAAAGGTTAACATTTAAAAAGGATAACTTGAGTCTGTTAGAGCTGATTAAAATTTATTGAATTTTCAAGTCTCAGTGACATCTTGTCAAAGCTTGATAAAAGAAAAAGTGACAAGTCCCCACCTGCCACCACATTTTTTGGGCAGCTATAGAGGAAGCTGACATTTTCCAAATTTTGGAAGTGCCAAAATTCAAAAATAGGGGGGGAGGGGAATTACAACCTTTCTTTTTTTTTTTTTTTGACCATCTCTAGAAAGAACATCAGGAAAATTCTCTCTTGTGAAATCTCTTATATGTAAAATAGTCTGATAGGGAAAGTGGAGAAGATCCAAATATGTTGGTCATTTAATATTAAACTGGATTAATCACTAGAAATATATTTTAGGAAACATTCCTGCACTGCTTAGGAAAGGACGGGCTACATAACTCACACAATGTTTGAGCTGTATACATAATAATAATTAAAATAAAATAAAATCAGCCTGAGCCAGACACTGTAATGGAAAATTTTAACTCAAATGGTTGAATACTAAATGGTTCAAGCAAATTTATAAATAACTGAAAACAAGGTCTTACACTGGAACCTGTTGGTTAACCTTAAATAAACGCAGCACCACCTGCTCTGCCTATAATAATGGCAGAACCATGGAGAACATGGTGGTTCCAGATTCAGGCAAAAACTTAAAGTAAATATCAGCTTCAGAGTATTGAGTTATTCCTAGTTGTCCTGCTTTTAGTAGCTTTAGCTCTCACATATTCCTTCCTCATCTTTTTAAAATCTAGTTTTAAATATTTCCAGTTTGATAAAGGTAATGACACTCATATGAGCGCTTCCTAAGGCTTTTCCTGTGGGATAGATTCAGCATTGTCCCAATGTCAGCATTTTCCATGTCTGAGGTAGATAATACTTGTCACTTAGAGGTTGAGAATTAACTAAGCCTTCCCTGATGCTGCAGTGTCTTGTCTCATATGCACTCTGTCAGTTAACCCCAGGATGCTGTGGGATCTACTTTTGCTTGAAGATGCAGTTGATCAGCAGTTTAGAAAACTACATAGTAAAATGTCTTTCTCGCATGTCTTTGCTCATACCAGAGCACCTATTTAGCCAATATAGAGCTCTTTTTTTCCAAAAAGAAGATGAATCTCTCACAAGGTTTTCCAGCAAATACAACACTAGTACAAACAATATGCCCTAGGAACATATGTTTGCTAGTTTTATACATCAATAAGAAAATGCTACTGGAGGATATGGTTGTGTTGTGTGAAGGGTGAACCAATCTATACTTCCTGCTTCCTTACAAAACAAATAAACATTTATATTAGAGCTCAGTAATGAGTCCGATAGCTTTGAAGAGAGTGAAAGAAGTCCTCGGTAGTTATGTATTTAAAAAGCAGCTACTGAGGGACACCTCGTTAACATAGTAGACCATAACAGCTCAAGCATGGACGTTGCATTTCATCTTAAATGATTACCCAACTATTGTTAGAAATTTTAGAAACAGACTTGAAAGTTTCTTTATTAATATTAAACACAGCTTATAATAACTTGTTGTGCAGTTTTATCACCTGCTGATTATAGTGAAAATGTGTCTCTATGTTTCCAAAACTCAGCTTTTATTAGTGCTGATACATTTGCCTTTCCTTTGAAGTATTAATGGAACTTCAGGTTATAAGCAGAACCCTGTTTATAGTAAAGATTCATAGCTATAACTGACATAACAGTAACAACACAGAGAAAAAACCCTCCACCAACAGTATCTTTTGCTGACTTAATCCTTAATAACTCTAATGTGTGTTTTTATAGGAACCATTTTACCAGCATACCTTTCTGGAGCTGCCCATTTAAATTTACCCAAGCGAAAAAACTGTAGCCATAAGCCATTTTGGAGCTAATTGCTGCTTATCTCTCTTTTACAGTTTGTAAGTGCTTTTAATTTCTGTTATGTTTTCACCTTCTTGTCTTTGAAGAGAATTCCACATATTCACATCACACAGATAACCGTATCAATATGTCTGGTTATTACAAATGCAAAACAATGGATATTCTCCTGTTTTCTCCCAGCCTTTCAGCTTCTCCATACATTTCTTTGCTTTCCTTCTTCATATTGGTGATCTTTTGTGTTTTCCTCATAAGAAGGAATTCAGTGGGCTTTAGAGCACTCTGCTGTGAGAAGCATCAGAAAAGAAAATGTTGTGATGGTAATAAGGCTCATATCAGACCCAGAAACAAAAAGGGGGTGAATCCCTGTCTTGGGTGGAGCAGCTGGAGACCAGGAGAATGGATGACCTCCAGGTTTCACTCAGCCTTTCATTCCTGTCTGTGTTAGGAGCTGCACAAGGGAAGGGACCTGCTATGAGGAGCTGTACTTTTATACTGTTAGGAATTCCAGAGGGCATTTATCTTGCCCCTTTCCCTCCCCAATAGTATCTTTCAGGGGTTATGCAGATGTATGTTTCTCTACCCTTCTAGTAGAACTCCAGAGACTTGCTAAGCTGGTATTTCTCTGACATTCTGCAAAGAAATAATCTTTGCAATGTGTAGTTTGTCAAATGACTTCCTAATCATTGCCATTTGGTTCCCAGATTGATGAATAATTTAATGCAGCTCTGCTGCCACATCGTTAGATCTGATGTGCCACAATCCTTGGAGCCTTGATTGTGAGGGTGATACTGCTGGTTTCCAAAGGCAGGGAATATGTTTGTGCATTTTTGATTGATCATTGGCTATAGGTAGTGCCATCTCTTATGGAAATCCTAATCAGAACTAATAATAATGTGCCTGATCTGCCTCAGCACTGGAATGGCTGGCAGAGCTTTCTCTGACCACCCTGAGGCCAATACTGTGGTGACTATATGTTTATAGCATTCTTTTAAAAACTCTGCCCCCATAAAGGTAGCCAAGATTTAAATGCTGACTGCATTGCGGTATCATATCTACTAGTTACCATGTCCCAGGGAGAATCCTTATAAGAATGACATGGCTGGGCAGAGGAGCATGGAAGGAGGTGAAGGGGAGGTGTCAAGAGTGACTGGATATATGGGCATTTAAGGTATCTATAGCCACTAGTAGGCAGTGGGTATTTCTTTCGTGATCCAAACCTATTTTTAAGATGTAATCAGAGCTACTAGAGAATATATAGTGAGATTTTCCTTTACCAAAATGCTTGATGTTCATGAATAGCAAGGATATTAACTTAACTAATGATCCTTTAAATGGGTATGTAAAATATAATTTAAACTACTTGCAACATGCAAAAGAGAGGCATCATTCATTACTGCCAAACTCACTGGCATGTGGAAATCAGAAAATCATTAGCCTTGATAGAAATAGTTTAATACAACAGGGAAGAGAACACATTATTTAGAGCAGTTAAATGACAATTGATGCAACCACTGGTGAAATGCAGAAAAATGAGTGTGATTTAGCAAATGATAAATGCAGCACTTACTACTTACGCATGAAAAAAATGGGAATTTTTCCTCATTATACTGTATATTTAGCCTGAGAGAAAAACTTTGTTGAAATGTTTCATGCACTAATCCTAATTTTCAAAAATATTTTAGACTATGTTTGATCTAAAATAAAATGCTTTATTGGATGAGGAGTATCAGACATACTGCATCTCTTTTTCTATAATGAGAGGAAAGTTACATAAGTAAAAGATGTTTTCACACTGTTAAAATCTTTAGTTGTAACAGTCTAAAGGCTTGTCTTGATTCGGGGAGTGTAATGTAACTGATCATTACACTGATACAGTTACATCATTGCTAATGTAGACACACTGGCCCTGATTTTCATTTACACAAAGGCCATTTTACATCTTTCTGTGAGTATAAAGGGACTTTAAAGTGAACATAAATATAGTTTATACTCACTTTAGAGTCCATTTACATGGCCAGAGTAGTTTAACATGGTCTTAGTGTAAACGTGAATGAGGACTGCTTAATTGGAGCAAAACATGGCCTGTTGGAAAGTGCAATCCCTCTTTTGCACTGGGGTACTGTGTTTGTATAGGGGTTTGCACTGATACAGCTACATCAATGTAGCTACACTGGTGCAAATTTCCCCAAATCCCTTATCCTTAAAATATTATGCATTGGTTAGTAGAACTTGCAAAGTGTGATTGATATGAAGGGGAGAACATTCTTCTGTTGCACTGACTTTCTTAAGATCATCTTTATGTTAAAAAGGCCTGGGGCTAGAATCTTTCTATTACCTTTTACATGATATAATAATTGAGTAATATGTTAATTATTATGAATTTGTTTTTCAGTACTTATGCAAAAATGAATTCAGTGAATGGCCCAAGCCAACATAAAGGTGCCTTATGTCAATATAGCTATAGCATTTTCCATATGGGAATAGCTATACCAGTATAAAGCAACTTTATACTGATAGAATTGTGTCCACCCTTGGGGTTTGCACTACTTTAACTATAGTAGTATAGCAAAACGCTTACACCTTTTTAGTGTGGACAAGACCAAAGTTTGTGGCTTTGTCACAAAAAAACAAAACAAAAAAACAATGCAAAAGTCACACATTTTTAGGGAAAACTGTAAAAATCATGGGGGGGGGGCACATTATTTAGGGCAAAATGTCTTTTAATAACTAAAAATAATTTTTAAACTATTTCAATTTCCCAAGGTGTACAGAGCGCCAAATTTGTGTAAATTCATGGTGACTAAGACCTTGAGGAGTTGTGAAAATTCCTAAATGTCATAGTTTTGGTCACAGAAATCATGGCTGATATAATCATGCTTGGGGAGCAGAAACAAAGCATATCTCTTGTGAAGGAGGAGTGCATCTGCTCTTGTGTGCATCGACCAGACACAATTCAAAATTCTGGTGCTGCACCCATCTCCTATGGAATACGATAATGGGCACAACTAACCAAATGGTGTGAGCGGTCTCTAACAGACACACTGGGTCTGAATCTGATCTCACAACAATTTTATGCTGTGCAATTCTATTAACTTCCATGGAGCAACTCCTGATTTACCAGCATGAGCATCAGAATCAGACCCTTTCCTTCTCATGTGTGTCTTTAAATTACACTGGGATAGGATTGCAACATCTGGAAATTAGTCGGTTTTGTTTTGTAATGATATTAAAACAGCTTCAGCGTGGCAAAATGGAGATCATTTACAACAATGCCAACCAAATATTGTATATGACGAGACTAGGAATACTGTTACATAACAAAATAACAAAAAACATTTTGGGTTGATTGTAACAAAAAAAATTTGGAGGAAAAAATACAGTTTTTTCAAGTGTTAAGGGTGCCAATTCATGGCACTCACATTTTCTTGTTTGTCCCTTATACTATAATGAGCCCCAACACCTTATCTAAAAGGTAGACTGGATGGTTTCTCCTTTTAAAGTAGACCTTTGCAATTGACAAAACGGCATGGGTCTGACATGATTTTGTACTACCTGGTAATGTCCATGGTGAAGGATCATGGTCAATATACTAGAGGAAGGTAATTTTGGAGATAAAGCTATCTGCTACACTATCTTATACAGATGGAGATATGAACATTACATGGTCAAAGGGGGGATAAGAAGAAGAAATGCTTGTGATACAGATGTCTACATTGTAACTAACTATGCCAATTTGCAAAAAAAAAAAAAATTAAATCTAGAAATGAGCTTCTGCTATGTGGATCTACCTTAACAATATCAAAAGTGCAGCTATGGGAAAAGCTTATAAATAATTTTGTTTTTGAGAAGTGAAATGATTGCTCTTTGCAATCTAATTACAGGGACATAAAACTTTAATAGCAATTCATATCCATAACTTTTTTTCCATTGCCTCTTTCAGGTCTCAGTGGAGCTCAGAGAATATAGGACAATTTGAATTCTCTTCATAGATTCTTTTTGAATGTAGTGGTAAGTTCTAGTTTTATTTTTTTGTCACTTAATAGAACCTGTATCCACATGCAACAATCATCAGACCAGAAATATGTACAATATCTTGCAAGCTGGTAAATTATGATTGCCTCAATCAGTTGTGCTCTACTTAATGTACAAGAATTACTTTTCAGTGATTTATTGTAGTTCTGCATTATGGCTTTTAAATAAACAGCTATGTTGTGAATTATGGCTCTTATAAGAGCAAGACATGAAGAAAAGTCTGATTTTCAAACTTTTGGTGGCAATCAAACAGCAAGTAAATCAATAAAAGTAATAGCTAAAAATGCACCTGCTGTTTCTTCTATATCTTGAAGTATTTAAGTTAGAAATGTAATTCCAAACTAAGAATTTCTTGGAACATCCAATACTCCAAATACCTATAGAGAAAGAACCTGACTCATTTAAGCAATCCAAGATATTAATTCTCTGGAATTAAGGTAAATTGGAAAAAAAAAAAGGCTCTTGATCTATATTTGACTGATCTGTACATAATTTCCATCATCCAATGGGCCACATTTTCAAAGACACCTCAGCAAGTTTTCTAATATTGTGCCCATAGTTTGGTAAAGGTAATTGAGATGCATATAGTTATATTTAGACATCTGACCACTTTGTAAGTTTAAAGTATGAGCCCATAAATCAGATAATTGAGGATGAGAGTTTCCAAAAGCACTCCTGTGGCTTTTCCCATATGATGATGAGCATGTTATAAAATACTACATATAACAGAGGAGACTTCTGCTCATAAGTCACTGGAGTGCCTTTCAAAATCCCACCCTGAAGGGCTAAATCTATTCTGAACCTATAACTGTTGCATCCAAAAGTTTTAATTGCAGCTGATTATGAGTGCTGTTATTTTTGAAAATTGGCACCACATACATCAAAATGCCATTTCATACAGTATAAATTACAATGTGAATTTCAGGAAATCCTATGCTGGGAAACATAATTTTTTGTCATTGGTTTAAAAGGTAGATATTCAATGTTTAATTCAGGCAAGCACAATAACCTGGAAATATCATCCAGTCATGATTAGACATGAGATAGTGAATATTAAAGTGTGAAGGGAAGAAGAATTAGTAAGACTCATGATCTCTAACAACCAAATCTAGAATTGTGTTATCCATTTATAAATGTTCTTAACTCCATACATCAGTTCTCTGTGCCATCTTGTAGCTCCTCTTGGGTTTTATAAGCGTATAGATAAATCAATGGGACTTTAGCCAGTGACTTCAATAGGGGATGGATTAGGCTTGTCAAAGTCTATCCTGAGTCACAGAGTGTTCATCAGGCTGATGCACTCCAAAGCATGTCAGTTTCCATAGCCAAATGTACACAGGGGCTGATGTGGCTGGCATCATGTCTGAGCCACCTTAGACTCCTTAATTCTATGGTTCAGGTACCATTTTGCAGCTTGGTGAACTGGAGGCAGGCTTTCAGTACGGGATTAAGTGAGACTTGAACCCACAACATCTGGGATTGTAGTCAAGTGCCTTAGCCACTCACCAATCACGACTCATAGTGAACTAAAGATAAATAACTGATATCATGAGCCTTGGGATAAAATCAAAATAGGGATACAGCACTGCTATTTATGTCATTCACAATCATATTTTCATCCGCTAATTCACTGTACAACCAAGGCGTGTTTACAATGTTGGCTTAGTGTCTTTATTTTTTCATGTGGCTGTCTTACCACCCTGTATGAAATATTCATATATTGTGCCTTTTGCAAATTAGATTTTTCTTCAAGTGGCAAAACAAAGAATAAGCAAACATTTTGGAATAACAGAGACTTGATGGGATAACTCACATGACTGGAGTACTGTCATGGATGGATATAAACTGTTCAGGAAGGACAGGCAGGGCAGAAAAGGTTTGGGAGTTGCATTTTATGTAAGAGAGCAGTATGACTGCTCAGAGCTCCGGTATGAAACTGCAGAAAAACCTGAGAGCCTCTGGATTAAGTTTAGAAGTGTGAGCAACAAGGGTGATGTCGTGGTGGGAGTCTGCTATAGACCACCAGACCACCGGGGATTAGGTGAACGAGGCTTTCTTCCGGCAACTAACAGAAGTTACTAGATCGCAGGCCTTGGTTCCCATGGGAGACTTCAGTCACCCTGATATCTGCTGGGAGAGCAATACAACGGTGCACAGACAATCCAAGACATTTTTGGAAAGTGTAGGGGACAATTTCCTGGTGCAAGTGCTGGAGGAACCAACTAGGGGCAGAGCTCTTCTTGATCTGCTGCTCACAAACTGAGAAGAATTAGAAGGGGAAGCAAAAGTGAATGGGAACCTGGGAGGCAGTGACCATGAGGTGGTCAAGTTCAGGATCCTGATACAAGGAAGAAAGGAGAACAACAGAATACAGACTCTGGACTTCAGAAAAGCAGACTTTGACTCCCTCAGGGAACTGATGGGCAGGATCCCCTGGGAGAATAACATGAGGGGGAAAATAGTCCAGGAGAGCTGGCTGTATTTTAAAGAATCCTTATTGAGGTTACAGGAACAAACCATCCTGATGTGTAGAAAGAATAGTAAATATGGCAGGTGACCAGCTTGGCTTAACAGTGAAATCCTTAAACACAGAAAAGAAGCTTACAAGAAGTGGAAGATTGGACAAATGACCAGGGAGGAGTATAAAAATATTGCTCAGGCATGCAGGAGAGAAATCAGGTTGGCCAAATCACACTTGGAGTTGCAGCTAGCAAGAGACATTAAGAGTAACAAGAAGGGTTTCTTCATGTATGCTAGCAACAAGAAGAAAGTCAAGAAAAGTGTGGGCCCCTTACTGAATGAGGGAGGCAACCTAGTGACAGAGGATGTGGAAAAAGCTAATGTACTCAATGCTTTTTTTGCCTCTGTCTTCACGAACAAGGTCAGCTCCCAGACTGCTGCACTGGGCAGCACAGCATGAGGAGGAGGTGACTAGCCCTCTGTGGAGAAAGAAGTGGTTCGGGACTATTTAGAAAAGCTGGACGAGCACAAGTCCATGGGGCCGGACGCGCTGCATCCTAGAGTGCTAAAGGAGTTGGTGGATGTGATTACAGAGCCATTGACCATTATCTTTGAAAACTCATGGCAATTGGGGGATGTCCTGGATGACTGGAAAAAGGCTAATGTAGTGCCCATCTTTAAAAAAGGGGAGAAGGAGGATCCGGGGAACTATACGCCAGTCAGCCTCACCTCAGTCCCTGGAAAAATCATGGAGCAGGTCCTCAAGGAATTGATTCTGAAGCACTTAGAGGAGAGGAAAGTGATCAGGAAGAGTCAGCATGGATTCACCAAGGGCAAGTCATGCCTGTCTAATCTAATTTCCTTCCATGCTGAGATAACTGGCTCTGTGGATGAGGAGAAAGCAGTGGACATTCTGTTTCAGTGTATAATTTGGTGTCAATTTTATTTACTAACAGCTCATAGGTCTTAGTTCATTTTTTCACTGCCAACTGTCTAAAAAATAATTTCTAACTCTCTCAGAGTACTTAGAAAACCTCAGCTTTTCTTGGTATGAAAAATGAAGCAGAGAGAGCTTAAGTGACTTGCTAAAGGTCCCTCAGTGACAGACTCACAAAGTAGAAACCTGTTTTTGTGATACCTGTCCAACCTTATAGATACATTTCCTCCATGGCCCTAAAGTATGGATGGTATGGAAGTATTAACTGAGAAAGTCTTGTCACTGAAGATTAAGTCCCAACTATAATATTATTCCAGAAGTTTCAGTTTACTCGTAATTTTTAACATTTGTTTTAACCTAGGTTCTTGCCTCTTGAATTTTACTTGAACTCCCACCTAAAGAGAAACTCAGTTGAAGCTCCACCTTTTGCCTGGATTATGCCTCAAATCAAACATGCTTAACTCCCTAGGTTTTCTTTGAATTCAGGACAGGTTAATCAAAATGTTTTCAAACAAATCTTGAACCTCAGATGAGAATCGGAACTGGAAATTAGGGAAGCTTTGTCATAGGTTGAGTTTCTCTGTGAAAGGAGAATTACAGAGCCCTGATTATAAGGGGATCTATTATTTTAGGCTTATCGCAAGGATAAATTATTTTTTGGTATTGTAACAAGTTGTCTTCCAATGGATGTCTGAACATGAGTTTGGGAAAACTGGTATGTAATGGTGTCTATAGAGTAAACATAATACTGAGTCTCTGTCTTCTCTGTAAAATAATATCTGAAGGGGCCTGCACTGGTTTCCTTACTTTCCATAACGTTGTAATGATATCATAATAAAGCCTCCATTGTTATCATTAAAAAATTTGCCCCCATAACAGCATATTTCCAAGTGCTTAGTACTTGTTGGATTTCACCCAATTATTTGCAGGGGAAAGGGAATTATCAGGAAAACTTGGTTTCTGTTGAAAAAATGTCATTTTGATAAAACCAAAATATTTTACACAAATATAGCCTGGTGTAACGCAAATGCAATAAGAGAGGACACTCTACAGAACAGCCAGCCAGCCAGATGGACCAATATTTTTTTTTCAACTTAGTGTAAACAAGAAACAGTACTAATTAAAACTGATAATTGCTCAATTGCTCTGCCCACAGATTGAACACACTTTAGGAATCAATCTGCCTTAAAGAACACAATAAGCCTGTAGCCTGCTGAAATTTGAAGTGTAAAAGGGTTCCATTTAAAAAAAAAAGGTGATAATTTCTAGCCTTTCAGGTGAAAAGGTTTCAGAGAATGAATTCTTGTTACAATTTCCATACCTTATGTTCTGAATCATGTATTTGTTTAAAGAAGCGATTCTGCTAAATAGGATTATTTCTGTATGTACACATTTGCATACAAACACTTTTAACTTTGAAAATGCCATTTTAAAAAGCCAAAATGTTTTGTGGAAACATAGCCTGGTGATTAGGGCACTCATCTGGCACATGGAAGGCCCAGTTTCAAGGCAAGCAATGTTACTTAACAGTGCATTTATTAGAAAGATACCTTGGGTTGAAACCTTGAATGGGCTGAAAAAAGGGATATGTTCTAAAAGGTGATTGCTAACAGGTATTCACTGTGGTTTCCAGAGGCATGTTCATAAAAATTATGTTTTCTAACTATCCCAGTTACAAAGGGTTTGGTTTATTTCCCCTCAAACTTTTAGATGATCATACATTGTGAAACCATTCTAAGAACAGTAATGCAGTATATGAACAAAGGTAACAAATTTCAGTCACATTATTACTTATGTTGGGACCATGGACTATATACGAGTTTCAAAGTGCTGTTTTGAAATGTATGATCTGTTTTACACTTCCCTTCATTCTATCAAAACAAGGAAACCCATGACTGATAACATAAATAGTTCAAAAGTCAGTTTATATCTTACTGGGATTCTACCATAAAATTTAACTCATTTGGAAACAAAAAGCAGGATATTCTTTCAAAAGCAAGCACAAAATTAAAAAGGCAGATATAGTTCTCATTGTCAATCTATTTTACTAGAGCAGATCAAAAAAGTGAAATTATTTTTGTGGGCAAAAAGGTTTTCGAAATAAATTTTGCAAACAACTGTATTTACCACCTTAATCAATGTTCTCTACCTCTTTCAACTTGAGTAGGTTGGAAAGTCAATTTGATCAAGCAAGTCTGAATTCGAGGGGAAAAAACTGCCAACAAATTCAAAACCATAATAGACAATGGTAGTTTTTGTAATAATTCCTGCTTCTAAAGTAACTTCAGACTCTGCAACCAATGGCATGTTTCAGAAGTGAGAATTAGAAATTCCAACATTGTTTGTTATATGCCATAGGGATGAATTGACACCTGGCTTCTAAACCATGTAGGCATGGTTTGCTGAAAGGACTGGCAACAGAAATAAACTGACCATGTTTATGACATTGCTTTACACCTTTTCCCAAGTAGAGCTGGCTTGAAAACATTTCTATTTTTTGAAAATTATTACATTTGTCTTTCATTAATTTCTGGGAAAGCAGTCATTTAGCCTCTTTGTGGGTTGGTACAAGAAGTTGGCGGTTGTGGGTGAAACACCTCATCCTGTTATGAGGTGTTGATCCTGCAAAAGGCTGAGGGTTCTGCTGACTCCCTGAGTCAGATGGCTCCAAACCCTTCCCAGGTAAAAAGGAAGTAGGATTGAGGAGAGGATGTAGGGTGTAGGCTGACCAGTCCTGAGATACGAACCCTGGAAGCAGCCAGTTCTAAGGAGGAAAGCTTGAACTGAACTTAGTTAATCCTAATGCCTTTGATAGCAAAGCTAGACCTCAGGGATAGAGTGAGTTTATTACAGTTGGTTGCACGCATCTGGAATTTGATTCCAAAGTTGATCCCACTAATACTGTTTCCTTATAAGTTTAGTCAAAGCATATTTGTGTTTCCCTGAGTTATGTAAAGCATTGGACGTTTTCAACACTCAAGTATCTGTGTATGCATCAACAAAAGAAAATGTATATGCAAATTAGAGGCAGCCCACGGACCACATTGCAACTTTCTTATGTGGCCTTCAGCAATGCAAGGGCTTTACCCTATTCATCTACAGTGGAAATAACTTAGAGTGAACTTTTGTTCAAAGACTTTTTTTCCCACCATATCCAATGTCTCATCTAAACTACAGAGAGGGAAGCAGTTGATGGGAACCAGGGAGGAATCACAAAAGTCAAGACCTGGATTCTGCCAGAGAGCAAAGTGATTGCTGTAGATGAGGATACATTAGGAGAATACCACCTTACCAAGAATCAATCTTCTTTCTTTCTTTCTTTCTTCTGATATATTATGGAAAGTCTTAGACAATCTAAATACGTCAGTCACCACCCCTGTAATTAGATTGCACACCCTAAGGGCTGAGAACTAAGCTCTCCTCTGTGGTTTCTGGTGCCCTAAGCAGAGCGTGGGAGATAAATAAATAGTACTAGCCTTTTACAAGGCATTTTCCACACCAGCATCTAACATGGTTTATTAATGTTTGTCAGGCAAGTTTTATTTATACCTGTCTCCTAATAACCTGAGATTCATGCACATTCACACACACACACACACACACACACACACGCTGAGGGATTCATTATAGTTTAAGAAAGCTGAGCTGTGCTAGCAAGAGGGGGAATAGAATGTGCTACATCTCCACTCCCAGTAGATACTGGGAGCAGGCATAGTGCCCGTTCTAGTCATCTGCGGCTTCAATCTACTTGTATAGTCCATTGACTGGTTCACAGTCATGGATTGGGTCATGGTCATACTCCTTTCCCACTGAAATAGAAACTTTTTGTGGTGGTATCCATTGGCAGCAGCACTATCTCTGAACCCTCCTCTACGGTCCTGCAACTATGTAAGTACTCCTCCCCACACCCCAGTGCTCCCATTGTGCTGCATCCATGAAGAGATTCAGTGGAACAGCCTGGGAGAGAACCTAAGTGTCTTGACTCCCCATTCAATTATTTAGCCATTGCGCAATACTCCCTCAAAAATATATTGTAAGCAACACAGTCATGGGATCATAGACACCAGAGCTTACAGAGTTTTTCTTTGTCATCTGACAGTAATTACTTTTACACTATTCTCCTTCCCCAAATAGCAGTTCTGTCATAGCTTGATCAGGGTTTTCATAACACTAATGAAACTACCTTTAACTGTGCAAGGTTTGTAGAAGAGATGTGCAGTGTCTCTGTATTCCACTGCGAAAACAATCCCCATTCCAACACAAACAACATTTACAACACAACATTTAATCAAAGGTCATAAGTCTGTTGTAATTCTGTTGCTTTTTGCTGACCAAAAAAAAAAAGATTGCTTGTATCATTACATTTTCTATTTTTATGGAGCAAAACAGCCCTTCATTTATAGTAATACTGTCTATGAGATACTGCACTGGCAGAAAAATAACAGATTATTTTTCTTTTTCTGCAAGTGGCAGAAACAATGAGTCATAATTCACTGGTGCAGCACTGGATATAGAAATAGAATAATGTTCTTTAAATTGATTTTGGGCAGGTGATCAGAACACAATCTTTATTTTTTTTAATTTTCACCAAGTTGTACTAAACTATTTAACTTCCTATTCCTCCAAGAATCAATATAAGAGTGGGAAGCAACATAATGAAATCTGATGGCTGTAAAGATAAAACAGAACACTCTTATTTACATATTATTTGCCATTATAAAAACCATGTAATTGGAAAATTGGGGAAATATTTAGTAAAATATGTAAGAATACCTTGTAAACTTTGGGCTGGATTTACAAGGGAGATTTATGCATTCAGTGTTGAGTGTTGTTGCACTGAACTTTTAGACACCCTGCCAGCTAGTGGAATTAATGACCCTGAGTTAGCAACCCTATACAGTGCCTGGGGAGTTAAAAAAGAGAGTCACAGAAACCAGCATGCCGAGCAGGTAGCCCCTAAACTAGCCAGTAAGAAACACCAAGAAGGGTGAGGACTAAGTCCCCCACTCTCTCCAAGGGATGTAGGTACCTGACACCAAGCTGGAGGGAGACATCTCCCACTTCTCAGAGTTGACAGCCATGAACCTTGTCCCGGTGTTAGGTGCTTAGACCAGGTCAGCCCTTCCTTAAGAAAAAAAGATGGGCAAAGGTGGAGCCCGTGGTGACACCTCCTTTACAGCCAATGACTTAATGGTTAGAGCACCCTCTCAGACTATGGAATGATAGTTCTCAAACTTATTTGATCATGCCCCCTTCTTTCTATCTATATAGTTTATGCCCCCCCCACCACCACACAAGTACATATCCCAATAAAAAAAATCAACATGAAACTCACTAAATGTTAAAAACAACTAGGCATTGATTCAAACAGAGCCAACGATGGACTGTAATAACAGCAAAATTGCAATTGGGGTTCATGCTTAAAATTTAATGTGCGCACTGTGTTGTAGCATACCGACTAATGTACAGATGGCAATGACTTTGTAAAATGCTATGCAAGCTTAAAAGAAATCTGTCAAAATGCATAACACCATCTAGAGTCAAATGCACCGCGCTATTTGAGGACCCGATATGTCTGGAGGAATCAGCTTTGCTAGTTATTCATTGCTAAGGGTAAAATGTGTGCAGTATGTTTTTTTTTTTCCCAAAGTGTCTCACACCTCTCTGCCCCCCAAATACATTCCAAGCCCGCTTCCACACTTTCAAATCCTCTGCTGTGGAAAACCCAGGTTCAAATCCCTACTCTGACTGGTTCAGAATGCAGATCACGCCCCCAGCCTAAAAATGGCTATAGATAGTCTTAGGTGTGTCTGCCTGTCTCTCCTTTTGGAGTTGTTTCAATTTGCCTGAAATACTTAAATATTCATTGGGCCAGGGAGAGAGGAAGAATGACTCCATAACCTAGTGATTAGTGCATTTTCATATGAGACCCAAGTTCCAGTCTGCGTTACAATTAATTAGTCTGTTTCTAGCAGCAGAAAATTAAGTGCTTCGGGGATTTCACTGGTGGAAATATAGGCACCGAGGCACTTTAGCAGCTGAGCAGTGGGTTTGTAAATTCCAGTGGTGGCTAAATACTGGAATTAGGCACCTATGGCCCCCTCGTTCAGTGGTGGCCAACCTGTGGGCCGCATGCGGCCTGTCAGGGCAAGCTGCTGATGGGCCATCAGACTGTTTGTTTACATTTGAATGACCTCCCACAGCTCCCAGTGGCCGCAGTTCACCATTCCCAGCCAATGGGAGCTGTGGAAAGCGGTGCCCAGGCCCACACCAGTTCCATTCCTGGGTCCATCTTGGGGTTTTTGTGGTTGGGGTACTATATTGTTACCTGCATCCAGAGTGACTAGGAAAGAGCATGCATACTTTTACCCACCTTTGTAAAATGCTTTGACATCTGTGGGCACAAAATCTTATCTAAATTCAAACTCTTATGCTGCTGTATGAGAGTAGGAAGGGAAACTCACTATGTGCAAAGCTCTATCAAATACAAATATCAAACCAATGGGAAGAGATAAAGAATATTTTCTCATTATAATCTTTCAGTTTTAGCCACATGAGGTGTTACCTCTAAAAATAATAAAATAAAAAAATGGGAAGAAAGAAAAGTAAGTTTTGAGTTGGTTGAGAGTCCCTTTAAGTTGTATTATACAATCTCTGTAAGTATCTGCATTGGTGAGAGTATAAAAAGATGTTTATCGTATTAGCTGCAGGCCCCTCTGAGCAGCATTCATTATAAACAAGAATCAACTTGAGCCTGAGAGGTTGGCTCTAGCACAGTGAGACACTTGTTAAAAAAAAAAAAACTGTTTTCTTACAAAAGACATGGACAAACTGAACTATGGATTCTCCTCCTCTGTCTTTCTCTGCTTCTGCTGCCCTGAGCTATTTATTTTTTGTACCTCTCCACAGAAGTGCAAGTCACTTTCTATGAAACCTGCTAAGTAGGTGTGAATAGAATATTTCGGCAGCAGGGCAGTAGTGATCTTAATAAGTGACAGTGTTATTTAATAATCTCACTGAAAAAATGTGCCTGCTCTATTGATGATGCTTAGAGAGGCTCTTACTTTGATGCTGCATTGAAGCAGCAGCAAAAGTGAGGGGAATATCTTTTTTAAATGACATGTTTAAAAAAAACTGAGGTCAATGAGTAATCCTGAAAAAAAGTAGCAAAGAGTGTACAGTATCGCTGAGAATTTGAGAGAGTGAGAAGAAAATTGTTGTGAAAAATTGAAGAAGAGTTGCTATCACCTATTCTGATGAGCATTTTAGCTCTCTTTGTCTCTGAGCTTTCTGTTAGGATTCTCCAGACATTTTATTTGAGGTTGTAAGGTGAGGGAACAATGATACAAGAATATATAAAAAAAAAAAACAGTGGGTTTCTGTGAGCAGTTTTCTAAGATATATGATCAATTTCAAAATGGATTTGTGTGTGTGTGTATATATATATAATAAAGTTTGAATCATATTGTTCAGTGTGTAATGAAAAGGTAGATTATTCTGACCTCTCTCACACAGAGAGTGGAGTCAGAGCTTTCAGCCCTGGAGAGGAGAAATACAAAGCTTCTGTTTATGCAGGAAAATTAACATGAAACACAGAAGTTCCCCATCATCCCAAACAAATATTTATTATTGTGTTAAAGGATTAAAAAGTGGACACACTACCATCTGTCCCTTGGGTCTGGCTTTGGAAATGTGTAGTTACTAGTTACTCCACTGCCATCTTCATTCTCATCAAAATTGTCTGCTTTAGAGAAGATCAAGTTAAGAGTCACCTTTTCTCCAAGAATCTCAAGGCAGTTTTTGTAGATTAATCAAGCCTTGCAACACCTATGTGCAGCTGGTAGTGTTACAAATCCCTTTTACAAATGAGGAGACTGAAGCACTTCAAAATGAAACAACTTGTTCAAGGTCACACCATTAAACCAGTAGCAGAGCTAGGAATAGAACGCCAAATTTCAAATTTGTAGTCCCTGTTTGGACCATTGGACCACATCGTCTCCAGCAATTTGCTAAGCTTCTAGTGAAAATCAAATTCCTTTCTTCTCTCACGTTAGAGTCTCTTCTTTCTATATGTTCACTCTAGTTCTCTTAATGCCAATAGAGGTATAAGTGCATATCAAAAGGAGAATAGGCTCTAATTTGTATCTATTATTGCTTCACTTATCATGTTTTGCTTTCCAAAGTTTCGCCATTAGACGTCACTCACATGGTCTCTCCCTGTCATGCATCGGGTGATTTGCTTCTATTCTCAGCATCATTAAATTAACTTCTAACTCAGCCAACTAGGCCACATGGTGTACTTCCCACTCAACCAATAGTGGATTCTGAATTTGAGAAGTGATTTTTTAATTCTGAATCTAATCTTTAAAAGTCTGAAACTATGACAAAATTTCTATAAGAAAGCATTGGTGATTGGATTGTAAAATTTAACAGAGCGAACTGTAGACCAAGCCTATTTTCAGTTGCTGATTGTTAGTTGCTCTAGTCTTGGCAATCTATTTTTCCCATTACTTCTCCTTGCTTATGTCATTCTATTATTTCTCTGCTTGGCTTGCTTTGTATATTGTGACACCCCATCTCCTGCTGACAGGGCCGGTGAGTTGTACTCCTCGAGGAATTTTCTACCCTGTCTTGGCAGAAGAGCATGGATAGTAATCCTCCTCTAGAGAGATTGAACATATCACTTCTTTGACACACTTAGCCTTTGCTGACCAGAGGCCTATGAGCCTAAGTTTTATATATGGGTGACAGTATATTACCTTCTTATTGTTCTGTGAGCTGAGCTCCAAATAGGCAGTGGCTTTGTGCAATTTTATATGAGAATGCAGCAAGGATTAGAAATTCACAAATTGTAGGTGGGGATCTCTTGGCTAGAGGCACTAATCCTTAGTTGTTGAAAAGATCTAAGACCAATTAAAACAAAGTATTGCTTTAAAAATATTATAATGCACTGTGATAACATATCATAACTCTGAAATTATAGGAGTTCAATCCTTGATTTATAAAAATTGAGCTCAGTCCTTGTCTGAGTTTATCCTATGCTTTGCAAATTGATTGGCCATATTGTTATTTAGCATCTCAGAGAGCACGGAAGAATATTAGGCATGAAACATTAATCAGGAAATTATGCATTGCTTTCACAATTAATGTGCAACTGGACTTTACTTTGTAATATTGTATTAGCTCTTAACATGCAAATTATTATAGGTAATTGCCTCATTTTTCAGTGGCCATTTGATGGATTGAAGTTTCATGCAGAATGTTCTGTGTAATTTAAAATCTTGCACTGATTTGTTTCTTTACTTGTTCATAAAAATCTCTGTTTTCTTTGTTATACATCAGGCATATAGGGTGGATAGCACTGTAAAATTCAATGTGCAAAGTTAATTTTTCCAGTTCTTTTAACCCTAACTAGAGTTGGCAATTTGGCCAAGTGTTATAACAAAGATGTGTCTTGACACAGTAAAAATAAAAACAAATGCAGAGGAACTGCACTTGTAGCATGAGTCTAGTTGTCTTTTTACTGTTCCAGCTGTTTAAAACAAAACTGAAACACAAGTTTAACCTTATGTACCTCCATTTCAGGACTATTGGTGTTGTATCTGTATACTGTATAGTAAGCATGCAAGTCTAAAATATCAATGCTTTTCCATATTCAGTAACATCCTCTGATCAATAAAAATATATAATTTCAAAATGATGCAGTTCCATTATTTAAATACCAAAACACTTCAGTAGTTTTAAAACTAAAGATAACTGGAATGGGTATGTTTTATCCTCTTTTGTATTTACGATGCTACATGTCATAACGACATTTCCAAAACAAGTACTGGATATTAGTCAGTTTCTGACCCATAAAAGTATTTTGATATATATGTGAATAGCTGAGAATATTTAGCTCATTCTTTCCCCATATTTTTCAATCTTGAATGTCACATAATCACAAGTATTTGTTGTGATCTTGTCTATTCAGAATCCTGCTGCTGTAAAATAGCTTCCCCATAAATGTCAAGCAAAGTAAAACTGAATGCCTATATTTAAATAGATTTTAACAGATAATAAAACTCGAGATTAAAATGGTTTCATTCAATGAGACAGACAGTTCCTTCAGTTCTGTGCAATTTGTGTCACATTATGTAAAATACAAGTCCAAAACCACCAGAAAAACAGAAGCACAAATGTAAAAGTATCTTTTAAAATGAAGCTAGAAATGTTGTATTTTAATCCTAGGTCAAGTAGAGAATGAAAAAGATAATAGTAGGGTACCAAATCCTGTTTTTAAACACTGCAGTGCAAGGGTTTGATTTGTTTTCCTCCCTGTTCATGGGCTGTGACACCCAAATTTCAAGCTCTATAGTTAGAATTTTTCCCTCCCCTACATCTTCTAACCTCCCTTTGTTTAAGGGAAAGCAAAAGAATTAGAGTATTTTGACACTCGATTATGTCAAGCACAAGAGAAAATTGCTTTTCCATTTGCAGGTACCCATTTGGCATCTTATCGCAGAATACCGAGATACAACACAGCTTACAATTGGTTCACCAACACAAAGGGATGTATCATGTCTCTTGTGATAACAGCTACTGACAGTCTTTCACTCACTAAATATTAAAATGGACATGTGAAATTATGTGACTGAAAATTATTATTTTCACCCATCTAGTGCCCAAGAATAAGTCTTATCAGGCACACTATTGAAATCTGTTATATTGAGGTTAGTTTGAATTTACCATCAGGGAAACCATTTTTACAATCAGTCAACACAGCTTGCAGATGAATTGAAACAGCACATTGCTCATCACTGAGCACATGATAGGTGAGGGGAAAAAATGGACAAGATGGGTGAACCCTAAATGACACTCTGGTTTACAGTGCATAGATAATTCGAGTTAATCACGTTCTCGAGCGAGGTTGGTTGATTTTTTGTGATGGACTCACATTTTGAAGTTGGTTAGTTCACATGGCTTCCTACAGGCCAGACTTTCAAAGGAACAATAGTATGTGCCTGCCAGCAAGTGCTTTCTTGCATACTCAAAATGATGTCTGTTTCCATAAAGCTTTATGGGTGTTTATAGCGGGGTTGAAAACTAGACCTGATCACTATGGGCAGGGTTTAAGCACCTTTAACAGCTTGTTATCTCTGGATTCGTGGCTCTCTTGCTCCTCCCCTAGGCCTAATGGCAGCCAATGCACTGCTATCAGTGCTAGTGGTACATGCCCTTAACATAACATTGAACATAATGCAGTCCACCTACACAAAACTTTATTCATTTTTAAATAACAATTAACTCTCCCCACCCCACCAAATCTTAGGCTCACTCTTTCTCTTTCTGAGTAATGATGATGGCTAAGATAAGTGGTAGACAATTAAAAATACCCCAGTCCACTCTGCCTAACGAACCACAGGCTGTGGTCCTCAGCATACTTTGAAAGTCAGCTTTCTCAGGCTATTTCCAATCAAGGTGGGATGTGAATTCACAAGTCCTGCTGTTGTTCTTTTCTCTTAAACCTATTCCGCTCCAGCTCAAATGCTATGCTCATTGTAGCTGTGGTATAGTCAGGCAGGGAGAGAGACTGTCTTTCAAAAAGGCAAGTCACAAGACAGGGCTCTATAGATTTACTTAAAATTACACCTTAAAATGAATAGACAGTAACTATAGGACTGTGACAGTATTGTCACCATATGCTTCATATGCACACCCCATCACACACTAAATTCAGAGCAAGCCTCCTTACAGTCGAACTAACTTGTAGTAATGAATTTCATTCCTGAAACGCTTTTGACTAATATAGATGTTGAATACCAAATAAAAAAGACAATGAATTGCTTGTTGGCACCAAATATACATTGTTGACTGGGAGAGATTACAGAGAGATGTCATAAAGCATTGACCTTGATGGGGCTGTCTTGGTTGGTTGTGCTTTATATGGGATCTTCTGAGGCATTGGTAGCCTTAGATCTGTAGTGGTGACACATTTTCTTCTGAGCTATGGGAGATAATGTCATTATCGAGTTGCAGAGGGTCAACATGAGTTGTCTGTCACCTCCCATTTGCCACTGTTTCTCACAGACTAGCTTCTTTTCACTTTGGGCTTACATGAATGGCATACAAAGCCATACACAATGTCACCATGTTGCTGATGCTGGGGAAATAGCATTTGTCACCACAGCAGATTATTCGGTAGAAAGTACCAAAGAAATAAGTAGTATTAAGGAGCAAAGCAGTGTAGTGTATTTTGTGGAATGTGAGGATCAGTTCCATACTGGCACATGAATAATAAAAGCATATTTACCTTTCTTCAGAAAGAAAGAATTCCTTCCACCTTGGCAATTTTTCAGCTACCTTGATCCCAGATAACAATTCACAAAATATTCTTTTTAATCAGAGTTTGTAACTTGTTTGCTCTCAGCTAAATAATACATTATAGATTTTAAATCACGCACATTTTATTTTTTGTGCCATTGACAAACCATTTCATGATTTTTTACAATGAATTAACATAAAACTACATTAGCAAAATGATACATCAAAAAGAAAAAAATACAGAAAATAGAGCTCTGATCTTGATGTAAAAGAAAGTCAGAGATTTCTAATTCCAGATTTCAAGAGATGGCGAGTTTCATAAATGCGGAGTACAGAAAACAAAATTTCTAGTCCCCAAAAGGATTTGAATTGGGATAGAAAACAGTTCCATTTGGTTGATATTTCTTTCTGAAAACAAAATATTTTGTAACCACAAATTTACTTTCAGAATTGCATAATGTTCTATCACTAAAGTCACTTTGAAGAAAGAGAAGTAGATCGGAGTGTCAGACACATAACAGTAATGCATGCAAGTTCACTTATTCTGTGTTCAAATATTGAGCAACAAGGGACTCCAGATGGAAGCTTGGAACAACTAAATCTGTCAGCATAATGTTTTGTACACTAAATTAAAATATAAAAATGGACACGGTGCAAACATACATACATAAACCAATCAAACTCAGTGCTCAAATGATCTCCCTCCTAGTGATCCAGCAGGATACTACCAGCAGTTCTACAATATCAGTGGAAGGTAGATATATAAGAAATAAATTGAAAGATGAGTATTGTAGATTCCACTCTAGGTAGTTAATGTATAAAACAAACATTTTTGAATTTTAATTTACTTTTTCTAATACAATCAAAGAAAACACATACTGAAACTATTGACTGTCTTTTGTTGTCTGCGCTACAAAAGTAAAATTTAGAGCACTTTCAAATATGTTGTAAATCATATATAAAAAAGAAGTGAGTGATCTATCTGTAGATATTTATACACACACTACATATGGTGATAGCCATATAGCAGATTACTGACTGTTGTGATAAATTGCATTTTATCATGTGACTTTGATCACCTTATCTACATTGCCCACTAATTTCTGCCATGATTACTTACTAATTTCTGCCAGGACTACTGCCATTTCTGTATCTCCGAACAACTTCAAACAGGTGCAATTGCCAAACTCAAGTGAATAAAACAAAGGAAAAACCCTATGAGAGAAATGTTCAGTCAATGCACCTTCACTCCAGCTCAGCAGGAATTCTTTTGTGCTATAAGGATGTATATTTTTCAATAGCAATTTGGATGGCATAGTGCCTTTGCCATATTCTCCAGTGTACCTTATTTTGATTCGATTTATTTCTCAGGAAGGAAGACAGAAAACACCAGTAGTTGCCTTCATTCAAACTATTCATCACACTACAACTAAGCAAAAGAAAATGAAACAAAAAAGAAAAAAAAAGTAAAACAAATTAGTTCAGTCTCTGTTTCTCAGTGTTCTTCATTATCCACTCCTCCTCCTCTTGGCCATTTATCTAAGCACCAGCTAAGTGTTGACAGAACTATCAACACCAGTTAGCAGCTCGTGTTCACTTGCATCCATTCCCTCTTTAACCACAATACTATGGAGTTATCAGATAAAATTGATTGTAGTTCATAAGATGTCCAGGAGCACTGAGCTTAAGTATAGTCTCTTGGTGTGAATCCAGCAAAGGCACACAGTCAAGTAATACAAGTCTGTGACTGTAAGAGAAAAGTGTAAAGTCTTTAGGCTACAAGTTTAGGTTTCATATCAAGAGGAAAATGAACAAAGACAGTCCAAAGGATGAGAAGGAGGTCAAATAGACAAAAAGAAAAAGCAAACATGGAAGTAAGTTCAAAATAACGTTTTCCCATTTTGACCCAAGTGGCTAGTCAAAGTTCAGGGCCCTGGGAATGTTCCAGTTGGGAATAGAAATTGATGATGGAGTCTGTTTGTTTTTGTTTGTTTGTTTTTTGATACAATCTTGTTTATTTATGAGGAATCTACAAAGTCCTGCTTCTGTGAACACAGGACGAAAAAACAAAACAAACACTAGCACAACAGGGTATAGATTCTTGGGCTTACATCCCCAAGCCTCTTTAGCCAGCACCACATCCAGAACCTGGCTTCCCCAGGGTCACCGGGCATATAGGCTGCTGTATGGATTTCTTCCTGCCTCTGAGTCTCTCTGTTTCTTGTCTTTCCCCATGTTGCTAGTTTTCCATATCCACCTACCTCATTAGAACAATAGCCCCATGTTACTAGTTTCTGGGCAGACTCTATTATGCCTTGTTTTAGGTGTGGCTACTTAACTGTCTCTTACAAATATCTTAAATGAAGTTCACAACTCCTCCCATAGTGCACTATTGTTGACCCTAGTAAGGACATCATGTCCCTACTGAAATAGCTAGGCTGTGTCCAGTGCTCCAAAGTCAATCTTTCTAGTTTGGAGTAAGTGAAATTTGGGATCATGAGCTGCTTGTCATCATTACAGCACCCAGCAACACAAAGATTCCCCCTCCCACACCACATATCCTCTTATATCCCCTGACACTGTTCTGGTTTCTTTTTGAAAACAAGGGAGTGGGAACACAAGTGGCTTCTTCCATTGTTACGTTGTTCCCTTTAAACCTCACTTGCACCTTTACGGCTTTGTGGTACTTCCTATGACTCTTTTTTTTCTTGCTCATGACTTTCTCTTGGTACATCTATATTCTGCTATTTCCTATTAAAGCATATTTTATTAGGTCAGCTGTATGGTGAAGAGCAAGGCATCCAAGTATAGCAAAGAGGTTTAATGTCTCAGGAATAGGTATATTTTTATGTAAGCAAACCAGTTTTTGCCTAACTAGTAAATAAAATATGAATTAGATACTTATGTGATGTTATAACTTTTTACATTATTTAAACCTTACGAACATTCTCTTATAACAGCTAAAATAATGATACTGTGCATGCTTGGCACACTGTTGTCATGTTATTTTCAGACTGTAAACTTGGTGACTCTGATATCTTTCCTAGAAAGTGCAAACTATCTAGTTTGCAAGTCAATGAATTATTTGGAAGTAGAGTCAAGTGAAGAAAAGGAAAACCAAGTGTATAATTATAGGGCCCAACTCTTCAACAAAGTTTTCAGGTGAGTCATCCTTACAAAACGAAGTAGTTCCACTGAAAACAGTGCAACAATATAAATAAAAATACTTCACGTGAGGAACAGAAACAGAATTGAGCCTGTATGTTCCCAAGCCATTCCAAATGTTCCTTTGAGGAACATTTCACAGCAGACTGGGGCTAACCTTCCCACAACCAGGCCATCCTGCTTTTCCTGGATTAATGACTTGAAATAAAGAATGGTGATGAATATTTCTTCCAACCACTCAACCATAAAGCCATTTGCAATGATTTCCTGTAACGCAATATTCTTTATTATATGAAGCATTGTGTTTAACAATTTCCATTATTTGTTCTGTTGAAAAAGGCAGAAAACATGAAAACCTGAGCATTGACCCTGACCTCTACAGAGGGAAGGTCATATGCACACAACTGTACAAGCAAGACAATTGTAACCAGGCAGAGATACAGTCCTCACTAGGGAAACTTGGAGAAAAGTTCCCTGGCCTCATCACTCTTGAGTCAGAACTACCCATTTCTGGGTCTATGTTGGTCAGCTTTGGAGCCGCTGGGTAATCCATGGCAATGCTGCAACCCCCAGTCCTCCTGCAATCCTTAAACAGACTATATGCCAGTGGGAAGCCCACAGCCTGGGTTCTGCCAATGAAAGGAACTGACCTCTGTAGCTGAACAGTCAGTCGCTAATGTGATATTGTTGCAGTATGAGTAGTCATGAGTGAGCACCACTGCAGGACTTGAAGTGTTCCTTTGGTTGATAGAACTGTCTATTATTTCTAGTAATAGAGTTGTGTGGAATATTCATAGAAAATGGCATGCCTAAAATTTGTTTCTTCACATTTTATTCAGAAAGGAAAAAAATGTCTATGTTTGAGGAATAAAATGCCGAACTTCATATATATATATATATATTGCTGAACATTGGACCATTATGTACGGTAGAAAATTGGTCTATTTTCAAAGGATAAATTTACTTGTTTTCAAGTGAAAGGTGACATTTGAGCAAAACCATGTGAAAATTCAGATTATTGCATACTTTGAGGTGAAAAAATACCTATTTCACAGAATTATAGTACATTGAAGAGCTAGAGGTATAGAGGAGCTCCAGACTCCCAGAAGTTTATTATGGCCTATGCAAGTCTATTAACCTGGGGGGTGCTGATATACTACAGTGACTAGAGGTAGAACAAAACTATGAGAGAGGGAAATTGTCCATGCATTCAATCTGAACTTCTTCAAGCATTGCGGCCCTGTTTGTCGTCTCTCATAAGTTTTACACCAGTGTGGCCCTATTGACTTCAGAAGTTACTTCTGTCTTACACCAGTATAAGTGAGAAAAGAATCAAGCCCGGTCATTCAGAACTAGAGCTTTCCTTTTGAGGACTGGGAGAGAAAGCAAGCATTGTGACAACTGTTCCTTTGGCCTATTAATTGCCATTACTTATCTTACTGGCCACGGTCTGAGCAGTACAGGCTCTTCTGAGGCGGTATCTGATAGGCTGGATGCAGATGCAGCCTTCATATTTAATGGAAGGATCAAACCTTTAAAGAAGTGCTCCTAGAATGATGTAATGAAAGCCGATATAATGGAACAAGTGATAATGTTAATGCAGATGCCCATTTCTCCACAGTGTAAGGTGGAAGAGAAATAGTATGTAAGAGTCTGATTGTTAGCCCTGAATCACGAAACTCTAATATTTTTCCAGATTTGGGGACCAATCCAGCATGATACTGAGTAGCTACCAAGAGGTGCTGAACTCCCTCATCTCCCGCTGAGATGAATTTAACTACTTTCCTTTCCCCACTCCAATTTGTTTTAACCTTTTAATTCATTCTTTAATCCTCTGCAGCACAATATTCTCATTGTAGGGAAATAATTGCAAATGTGCTTTGTCTATTTGTTTGCTTTGTGCTGTTATGTGCATGTGTGCTTATTTCAAAAGAAGTTCTGCTCCTGCTGGGGAAAACAGTGCAGGAGCTTAGTTCATTCTCATTTTGAGCTCTGTATTGTAAGAAGCATTTTAATAATTGCACAATTTGCTTATGCTTACAGTGTGATTAAAAGGCTTGTGGTGGGAGTGTGAGGTAACTTTGGTAAGGTAGGAGCTTTATTTTTGTTTCTTCAGTCCCTGCAGAGTTGCTCCTTCAATGCTGCAGTGTCATTTCTCAATGAAGTTGCTTCATCGGAACAGGAAGTTGCTGAGAATAACATTTAGATTACAACTGGATTATTATGTTGTTGTTGTTTCACCAGCTGGGCAATGAGTCATGCAGTCATTTTTCAAACAGTGTTTGTATAAGAGAGCTTTGCTACTTCTCAAAGAAGTAGAGTAATGAGAAGCTTTCACTTCTAGTCAAACAATTTTGAAAAAAGACTTAGGGTTCATATGCTTAATATGTCACAACATGTATCCGATTATCTTCAATAATTCTAAAAATCATATGATCCTCTGGAAGAGAAACATCTGTTTTGCAATACTTTATTTTTCTTGCATAACAAAACTTTTTCTTGTTCCCCAGAAGGATCTTAGGACTAACTGCTAACAGTTTTGAGACACTTGGTAGTGTCATTAAGTGTCATCTCTACACATATACCGACAGTTTATGTTGTTACCCAGTTGTGTTACATTTTGTGTGCCAGACACAGGTAATTGTCAGCATGGGCTGGAGAGGTGGCAACTTAAGGTGTCACAGTTGAGAACATTTCAGTGAAATCTACTACATGGAAATAAACACTAGAGAAATCACAAAGTCTAAAAAGTAAAGCAGAAAGAGGACACAAAGAAATACAGAATGGAACTACTATAAAAGTGTTCAGAAAATATTAAAATTCTCCCAAGTATGTTTGATCCTTTCCCTTCATTTATTGGTTTCTAGTCTTTGTCCTTATTTATGGTGTATTGCTATCTTTTGTTTCATCCATCTAAATTAATTTAATCCACCGTATGAGATCCTGAGACTTCAGTTCCTACTAAAATAGATATTGGCTCTTTATATGGCGTACCCCATGGGGCAGAAAACTTGTCTCCATTCCTCTGTAAAAGTGTCTGGCAATTCTGTTATATTGCTATTGTTGTATGAATATACGTTTGCAAGGTTTAAATCATGCAATGAATTTCATGATAATAAAAAGGGTGTTTGGGTGTTGAGGGAAGTTCACTGCCAACTGCAGGTTTTGGATCTTAGTGGTGGGAGAAAAGACAAAGGAGGAGGAAGGTGACAAAAGGCCTAGTCTGAAAGGAGAGGGAGAGGCTATGGAGGGAAAAATATTTTTGGAATATGCCAAGGTTCGTGGCAAAGAAAGAGATGTTGGTTAACTGGGCATGCACAAAATACTTTTATCTAGTTTCTACACATGACACTAGCACTGGTACCAAGTAGTAGACTGTATTTATTTTCTCTAGTGTTCATGATCACTTTCTTGTGGAAAATAGACAATTATTTTCCCTGCTACTAGCAGATAGGTAGGTTTACCAGTTCTACTATTATAAGAAAACAGATTTTTCCTAGTAAAGATGAAAGTTGTGATAGTTATACACTCTAGTGCTACTACAGTACAAATAATAATGACAGACTAGTTAGTCTCTTCTAAGTGCCATTATATTTAACAGATACACAATAATTACTATGTGACCTTCACTGTGATTTAGAAAATAGCAAAAATCTCGTATTTATTAGAATTAGGAAAATAATTGGCTAAATGAGTCATTGCAAATGAGTCTTCAAGCCTGTGAAATATCCATGAGTAGATTATGATTTTCTTAATTTTTGGTTTGAAACTATACATTTAAAAACAAAACAAAACAAAACATGGTTTTAGCTTCATGGATTAATAATGGACAGCTTGCAACAAATATTCAGAAACCAAGCTGTGTTGCTTAGTTGGGATTGTTTAGATTAAGTCACATGGTAGTGGTAGTGTTCCCTGATCAGATGAGCATGTGCTAAATTTTGGTGCAGTTAGAAATTATTCTTTAAAATTCATTTTCTGCAAACCTTTGTGCTGGTCAGTTTAAGTCAAGCAATGGTAATTGTAGCCCAAACACAAAAGAGGGTCGAGCATTGCCAAAATGAATGAATTAATTTAAAAATCTGAGCAAAGATTACAGATTTGAGTCCTGTTCTGGCACAGAATTCTGCATCAAAGACCTCAGCCCTTGGCTTCAGCGGTACACAGGAGTCAACCCACGCAGAGCTTAGTGCAGGAATTGATGCCTGGTTTTGCAGCATTTGCACAGCTATGAAATTTCATCTATGATGGCATGATACTTACTATCACCTGTAATCTGTGTGCCCTGGAGTGAAGAAAACCATCACAACTCCTAACAAATTGAGTGTCCCATGCCCTGGCCAAAACCTGGTACTTGGTCTGATGCCAAGCTAAATTGTCACAATATTGGTACCTCATGCCAACAGCAGCGTCAGTGTGGTAAATGTGGGAGGAGTAAAATAAATGTTGGTTATGTTAAAATAATTATATCTGAGATTCTGGGGGGGGGGGGGGTGGGGAAGGGCGGAATCATTTTGCTAGAGAAAAAAGGCATCACAAATGACTGCAGCCTTAGACCTAAATTGCCCCATCACCAAAGTAGGAATAACCAGGTGTGGTTCAAGGAGCTGTTCCTGGTAACTAGAGGAAAGAATCTGTTTGGGAGGCAGCAAATCTCCTCTACTGCCAGATTTTGGCCCCAGCATGCCTGTTCTACAGGGAGCAATAGTAGCAGATTGTAGGTATTCCCTTGATTGATTTAGTCTCCAATGAAGATACAAAAGTACTTAAACAGTTCTGTTGACGGGAATGTGCTTAAAGTTAGGCACATGGTTAAGAAACTTTCTGATTTGAGGCCTTGTCAAATTCCTATTCTGTTACATGCTTTTATTGCTTTATCCTGTTGAAAATAATGTCCCTCACTGTTGGCTCATGATTTTGGGGAATACTTTTCCATAGGTAGATAATTTCCAGGAATTAAATGCCAAGATCAAAGAGAATGGTTCACTCACTTGAGCTTGTGTGTAAAGTCAGGGTGGAAGGGGTGACCTAAAAGGAACAAGAAACTGCCTTGCTCTTTGGATAGATAGTTGTATGATTATTGAAATACGTTATGAAATGAAAATTTCAGCCTCAATTATAATTTTTCTGCATCTGTTCCAACTATTTACATGGTTTATGCCTGTAAATTAGGTGTTAATGAAATAAGAATGCTGGAACATCACAATCACAACTGACTGGAGAAGAAAACACTCTAAATTCTCCATGGAAATCACTTCACTTCAGTGATAACTCTTGGGTATTACATGCCATGCATAGAAATATACCATTATACTATAAGACTTAGCTCAAATGTAAAGAGAACAGAAAAATCACACCACACAGGGGCATTATACTTTTCTGCAGAATTACATTCCTTTTTTTCCTCTAGCCTTTTTTCTAGCATTATTATTAGCTCTGTCTTTTCCAGTGCTGATAAGCAGCCCATTCATTGCATAGAGCAAGTACAGTAAATAGTATATATGTTCCCTTCAGATATACTCTGTATTTCTAACAGCCTCGAAGCACCAAATAGGAGGAGAGAGATAATTCCTCTCAAATTCTCTTTATTTTAATTCTGAAGCTACCTACAGTTAACACAAATTTATTGTGTTACTTAATTATTACTATTGAAAGTTACTTACATAAGAGAGAAAAAAATCATGAAACTGAGGTTATAAAAAGAATAATTGGAAGAGGGGAAGGAATCTTTACAGTATTGAAATTTCCTGCATGGACAACCTTTTTGTTTCCTTCCTTTAGAGTCTTTGTCACACATTGTCTCACATTTGGATTTTAGGAGGGTTAGACATGCTATTAGTGGGTGTGACCTCATTGGCATAGGGTGGAATCCAATGTATAGGAGGAGTCACCTTACTTCAAAGCAGCATGCTTGTGGTTTTCAAGAAGCATACTGGATTTTTTTATGTTATATCAAAGCAATGATATTTAAACCTCCTGATGGCAAGATTCATAATTTTACAATTTAAATTTAATTTAACAATTGAAAACAATTTAATTCAGACAAGATTAGTATGTGGATGGTCTCTCTTGTACTGGCACCTTCCCTTTTCCATGCTGTCTCTGTGGTACTGTCCCTGGACCTCACTGTTGGCCCTTTGCTGTGTCAGAATATGCTATATGCAGACAGGGGCAGGTCAGTGTGAGCAGGTATGTTGCACCCATGGTTACCCTACCAACCCTAGGGAAAATATAACTTAAAAGTTAATGCATACTGACTCTGCATTAACATTTATTCAGTTTTGTGTTCCTAACTTCAGGGTTTAACAAAGGCTTACAAGAACACTGTAGCTATCAAAAATCCAACATTAGGAACTCAAGCATTTCAGAGTTAAGGGCAACTTAAAAGAAACTCAACCATTTTACAGTATGGAAATGCAAAGGTGTCACGAACAAGGATATTGGCAGTCAAGTCTAGTAGTCAGAGCAGAGTGAGAGTCAGAAACCGAGCAATGTTGGAACAGACTGGGCAGGACAGCAGCAAGGCTGACAAAGAAGAGATTGCAGCTACAGGCATGTGCATTGAGCAGCTAGCTTTCAGTTGTTGCTGATGGGCTTCAGAGAGCACTTGCTGACTTCCTTGGCCAGTCTGGCAGAATGGTTAATCAGAAGGTCCTGCTGTGGCTCAACTGTGCTCATAGGCTGCATGGAGACTGGGCAGGCACAGCTGTAAATTCTCATTCCTGACAATGGGTAATGCACTAAAATTGCTTTTATTTTAGCCCCAAAATGATGGCCTGTGGAAAAATCAAGCTTTGAGTTTGCTTTTTCAGTCCATAATTAGCTTCTCATCCTCTCATTTCTCATCCTCTCCTCTCATCACTGACCACAAAAACAAGTGTTTTATTATGAATCATGCAGCATTTTTTGGTCTTGACCTTCTTTATGACTCCCTAGAAAGATCCATTATAAAACAAATAACATATTGAAGGCAATCATTCCATACACTTTAAGATTCTGTGTGCCACCAGTTATGCAAGTGTCATTAGGCACTGAGATAGTATATCTATAAATAGAAACCTCTTAAGATCAGATCTTGAAATTGTGCACTTTCATGAAAAAAGTCAAAGGTTAGTTTGGTGATGAAGAATCAAACATAGAGCATTGGAGATGCATGTATGACAATAATTATACAAGCAGAGCTCTTTGTTGCATATTCTAATATTCTATTTAAAATCTGTATGAGTACCAAGTCATCAATAAATCTAATACATCTAGAGCCATACACTGAAGATTTATTGAAATATTTGTGGAAATGGGGGAGACAAAATTATGAGAGAGATGGCAATTTCCTGCAATATCCTGGACAAACCTTATTAATTTGAGTTTATGTATCATTGTGGGCCAGTGATTGTATATAATTCCATGGGGGAGGAGGACCCGCAGCCCTCCAAGAACTAAGAACATGGCGGGGTGGCTGGGCAAATTCACTCGGGTTGTAACACCTGTACAAAGCTACCAACACCTGGAGAGAGGTTCAAATATATTGGTTCAAACTGGATTCCCCAAGGACCAATAGACAAAGGATTTTTGGATAAGTAGCTTAAGTTTAAATTGAGTTGTGGCCAATGTTCTCTCTAATTTTTGACAGGCCGTGTGTGCAAAAAATTTCTTCTGTGCAAATTTTTGACAGGCTGTGTGCACAAAAAATATCTTCTGTGCAAATTGTGCTTCTGTGCAAATTTCTGTGCGCGCGGTGTTTCGCCATGTGCACGGGGTTTAGGATCTGTGTGCGCACGCACACGCGCTCAGCTTAGAGGGAACAGTGGTTGTGGCATTCTTTCTGATCCTGCAAATAGACAAGGCCTTTGGCCTGAAGTGGGCCCCAACTCTTAGGGAAGGACTTTGACACAGTGAGGCCCTAAAAACCTGAATTCTCTGGTTCTCAGCTGAAGCTTTGATGAACTTGTGACCATAGGGAAATTGTTGTGTGGTGTTTCAAAGACTAATCACCAGCTAGCTTCCTTGTCAGAGACAGTGTGTGCTCTTTGGAAAGTGTATTAGCATGTGTGTATATTGTTTTTAATAAGTTTTCTCTATAGTGCACATATAAGTTTATAAGTTTTCTCTATAGTGCTTTTACTTTAAGAATAAATGGGTTTGCTTTGAAAGAGCTGTGTGGTAGATTCCGTGTGGCAATTATACTGTTTACCATCTCTAAGGAGAAAAGTGAAAGCTGGCCAGTGTTTAGGCAGCCTAATTTTCTGGGGATCTCAGAAAATTTCTGTGCAGCCTGGAAATATAATGGGCAGGAGGGAGAGAGATGGAGATCTGCACTGCAGAGAGGCGATAGCTGAGGAGCCTGGAGCCTAGAGTGAGTGCCCTTGCTTGAGTACAGAGAGGGAATATATATGCAACTGCACTGAACTGTGTGAAAGACATCTTACAAAGTAGGTATGGAACAAATGAAGAAGGATATGTAGAAGGCTGCAATCACTGTGGGATAGAGTTAAGCTGTTTTGATGCCTAAACTGTGCATTTCAGTACTTCCAAAGATTTGTCTTATAAATATTTTTATTTGGGTATATAATTGATGAACACTTATTATCATCATTGTCATCATCTTAGCACTTGGGAACCTCAATCATGGGCCAGGATCCCATTGTGCTAGGCAATTTACAAATGGGGAACACAAAGATGGTCCCTATGCCAAAGAGCTTACAATCTGAGCTAGGCCAAATGAATGCTAGCGACTTCAGTTCTTCTGAAAGTACTTTGGTAACTTAAGGAGTGACCAAAGATGAAGCTGTAGAGAGCAACTTATGTATTTCAGATAAAACAGGAACAGTTCTACAAAGTTAATTTGCTCACATGGCTATTAGGAAAGTATTTAATTATTATTACAGTAAATGTCAAAAGATAGCCAGTCTTATATCACACATACAGGACCATCAAATATTTAAACAAGCAGTTTGCCCAAAATGTCTCTGTTTAACCACCAGCTGGAGCAGTATTAGATAAGCTTAAAGAATCATTTTGTTGACTGAAATAAAGAATAAAAGCTTTGCCTGAAAAGCCTTGATTCATACCAATTCTCTGTGCATCTTAAATGAGATGTAGAAATGTACTGATCTTTGAAAGCAGATGAGATTGCAGATTATTTATACACTAGCCCAATAATCTACATAGCAAAATTTACTACTACTCTATTTCAGTGGTATATCTCGGATTAAACAAAGTAATAACAGATGAATACATGGAGCAGAGATTTAGTCATGCACAGCAATACCCATTAGGGTTTTACTCTGGCCCATGCAAAGTCACTTTGGAATCGTAGTTCAAAGATTTTAGATTTAAAAGCTTGCAGTAAACCAGTTTACTTGGAGTTACCCATGCATCTCTGGATATTTCTATTTGCTACTACCTCTAAAGCCTCAAGTAGATGGTTAACCAGTTGGGATGCTGCAATCTAGGCTTCCTCTGAGGGGAGGATGGAGTACTCTATGCAACCACTCATCATCCGGCATCAGGTGAAAACATTGTTTATTTCTCTAAGGGAACTACTGACTAAAAGGAGGAGATTTAAACTTGTGGTGCAATGTCTCTTTTGGTCTTCAGCTGACTGTGATATTAACTTAATGTGATAAGTGACAACCTACATCTAGAAAAGCAATATGGAGTTATTATCTGATGCATAAATCCTCTGTTTACTTTCAGGTTTACAGTACTTAAAGGGCATATATGTTCAGTGATTGCATCCTGATAACACCTGTTTCAAAATCTTACAGTTGAGAGGTACCATACAGAATCACACACTGTAAATTAAGACAATAGATAGAAGTTCAGATTGAGGCCCACACTATGTGCAGTAAGAGAAAATATATAGGTTTCAGAGTAACAGCCGTGTTAGTCTGTATTCGCAAAAAGAAAAGGAGTCCTTGTGGCACCTTAGAGACTAACCAATTTATTTGAGCATGAGCTTTCGTGAGCTACAGCTCACTTCATCAGATGCATACCGTGGAAACTGCAGCAGACTTTATATATACACAGAGAATATGAAACAATGCCTCCTCCCACCCCACTGTCTTGCTGGTAATAGCTTATCTAAAGTGAGCAACAGGTTAGGCCATTTCCAGCACAAATCCAGGTTTTCTCACCCTCCACCCCCCCACACAAATTCAATCTCCTGCTGGTGATAGCCCATCCAAAGTGACAACTCTTTACACAATGTGCATGATAATGAAGTTAGGCCATTTCCTGCACAAATCCAGGTTCTCTCACTCCCTCACCCCCCTCCAAAAACCCACCCCCATACACACACAGACTCACTCTCCTGCTGGTAATAGCTCATCCAAACTGACCACTCTCCAAGTTTAAAACCAAGTTAAATCAGAACATCTGGGGGGGGGTAGGAAAAAACAAGAGGAAATAGGCTACCTTGCATAATGACTTAGCCACTCCCAGTCTCTATTTAAGCCTAAATTAATAGTATCCAATTTGCAAATGAATTCCAATTCAGCAGTTTCTCGCTGGAGTCTGGATTTGAAGTTTCTTTGTTTTAAGATAGCGACCTTCATGTCTGTGATTGCGTGACCAGAGAGATTGAAGTGTTCTCCGACTGGTTTATGAATGTTATAATTCTTGACATCTGATTTGTGTCCATTTATTCTTTTACGTAGAGACTGTCCAGTTTGACCAATGTACATGGCAGAGGGGCATTGCTGGCACATGATGGCATAAATCACATTGGTGGATGTGCAGGTGAACGAGCCAGATGTTCTGGATTTGTGCAGGAAATGGCCTAACTTCATTATCATGCACATTGTGTAAAGAGTTGTCACTTTGGATGGGCTATCACCAGCAGGAGAGTGAATTTGTGTGGGGGGGTGGAGGGTGAGAAAACCTGGATTTGTGCTGGAAATGGCCTAACCTGTTGCTCACTTTAGATAAGCTATTACCAGCAAGACAGTGGGGTGGGAGGAGGTATTGTTTCATATTCTCTGTGTATATATAAAGTCTGCTGCAGTTTCCACGGTATGCATCTGATGAAGTGAGCTGTAGCTCACGAAAGCTCATGCTCAAATAAATTGGTTAGTCTCTAAGGTGCCACAAGGACTCCTTTTCTTTTTACAAAATATATACAAGACCAGAAGGATATAAGTGATTTTGCTGCAATAAGAATTGCAGCATGGGATTTGAGGAGAAAGTTACCCCATGTAAGAAGTACTGCTGTGGATTTGAAAAGAAGTAGATTAGCAAGATTTTTTTTCTCCCTACTCTTACCACAGCTTTTCATGTTTTTTCTCTCTCACCCATATCGTCCTCCACCTTTACATGAAACAAGAAGGTATTATCAGCCAAGGTTTTACAAAAGTGACAGGTGATTTTAGATATCTCAGTTTTTTGCATATCCAACTTGAAACATCACAAAGGGGCCTGATTTTTAGAACATACCAACCACTTGCCCTCCACAAATGAGGGTTCTAAATGAAGCAAATAAAATCACCAGTCACATTTGAAAATCTTGGCCATATAATAAGAATAAGATTTTGGACAATATGATATTGTCATCCGGGGATTTGTCCATAGAAGAAGCAAGATCCACAATAGAATGGAAACTGAACGACCGTGAATCTAATATTTAAAAATCAATATGCACCCCACTTAAAATTGCTCTAATTACAGATGAAATAATATCATACTTTAATTAAGTGTCTCTGAACCCCAATGAACTTTTTTGGAAACTTACAATTGATTCATTATTTCAATTGTGTGTTTAATATGTTTTCTTTTGTATTCTTTAAAGATTTTTTTTCAAAGCTTTATACACCAAATTGTTTTTGAAACTTTAATGAAAACAATATATCACTTATGAAGAATTCTCACCCAAGATCTGGGAAATCTCACATCTCAATGATTGTTTAATTTGTCAAACTGTTCATGGAAAATTCAGCCCCTACACATTTATCTCATACATCTTCCCTTTGAACATATCCAAGCAAAGGATGATAATAAGGGCTACATTGTAATCAAGGTGGTTTTTTTAAGCATATGCTGTAGCTGGTACATAGGTCAAGCAATCTCATTTTGGTTTCTTTCTGATCAGTGTTCTCAGACCTGGAATATAAATCAGGTTTTGTTAGTTGACATATTACTTTCTCCCCCTCCTTGTTTTCCTTCCAGATACTCTGCTCTGACTATCAAATACATTTTTGAGACATTTTGCATATAAGTAAAGCTTAGCTCACCATTCAAAATAACTTTTTAAATATTTAAATATTCCCTTGCAAAGTTATTTTCGTTTAAAGAATCATTAAATCGTTATTATGATTTGAAAGTAATTATGTGGTTTGGAAGTTGGTTCTTGAGATAATTTGACTTGTTACTTTAAACATGAAGAGTTGATGGTTTTAAAAAGAGTTTTGGCCAATCAATAGTTTGTAGTCTCTAGGATGACATTATTCAGATCAAAGTCTAATAACCTATAAATGGTGAGTAACTGTTCTTTAATGGGGAGATTCATTACCCATACATAAGCCATGTATCGGGTATCAATTAAATTAGTAGAGTAGTTTGCTGAGGTTAGATCAGGCTTGAATTTGGAGGTAAGACATTAAAGACCGGAAAACTATCACCATGCATGCATTTTCTCTACTGCCTCTACCCTGTTTTCATTACCTTGAGATTGTGAGCTTCATATGAAGAGGCCCTAAATCTAGTACAATACTAATTAATGAGATTTTAGTAAAAAACAGTTATCCCAGTTGTTGCTAGATTGCAGGACTGAGCTGTGAGGGCAAATCATATCCTCAGGGTGGTGGTATGGCTGCTGTTAGCCAATGGTATCCCTTCCTTGTTAGAAGAGCTACTCTTGGTTAAACAGAAAAGGGTTCTGAGTGAGGTTTGTACCCCTCTTGGTGAGTAGAGCTTACAGACACAGCAACTCGGTGGGTTTGAAATAGTGAAAGGCTTTTCCCCTCCTCTGTGTCATGCATGTAGATAAAAGGCAGGCACTAGAAAAATTACCATTTTTTTTGTTATTGCTAAGCAAATCTTTGCAACATTCACACATCAGTCTGGTAGAATTTATTATCTGAGTTGTTATTGCTTTCACATCCAGAGAAAAATTGTTCAGTGTAGTTTAGATCCTTTGGAGCTATTAGCACATGAATGAAAGGAGTTCAATTCAATCAAATAATAGATGGAAAATGGATACCAGTGTCCATAATTAATTTAAACAACAAACTGTTGTTTGACCAAAGGTACATTTTTAATGATCAACATAAAAGAGAGAATTTATAATCCAAAGATTTTCAAGGAATGGTAATTGCTCTCATATTGTTCATAGCATCAAATAAAACTGTTATTTCATTTCTTTGCACAGAGAGTAGAGTGCAAATTCCCTGGGGGAAAAAAAAACAAACTAACCAACCAACCAAAGAACCTGATAAGTGCCTGAAAAGATAAGAGCACACAACTGTTGTGGTTTATTCAAGTCATGTTAAACAAGATTTCACTTAGATAAGATAATGTCTGTAATAGAGTTGATTGACATTTTTTCTGCAAATGTTGAACAAAATGGAAATTTTAACTTCAATCAACTTTTTTTGCAGAATTATTTTGTGATGAAACCAAAATCTAAACATATTAATCTCCTATTCTTCCCCCCCAACCCTTCCGCCTTTAAGCCACTTAATATTAAAAAAGACACTTATTCATTGGAGGGGAAAAAACAACTGATTACAAATGTTGCTCATATATAGTCTCTCCTATCCTTCCTTCACTTCAGGTACATTTTGAGCCTGACCTGGAAGTCACTTAAATCAATGGAAAGACCTTCCAGTGACGTCAGTGGATTTTGAAGCAGGCCCTAAATCATAAATGACTTTGAAGTGATTACTCATTGTCTTCTAGAGTAATTTTTCAGGCATGGCACTTATTAAGATAAAGGAGAACTCCAGAGTACTGATGTATTCACTTTTTCTTATTGTTCAGCAAGCTGTTCAAAGTCACAGAAATTTCCTTCATCCAGGGGGACATAGTTTTAGATACTTCTTCTAATCTGGAGCTATAGAATATTAAACAATATAGTTGCTAATTATAGTGATGATTTAAAAGAGTGTGAGAGATTATTTTAATTCTAATCCATTAGCATTATTTTTAATGTCTAGCTAAGCCTCAGGCCAAAAAATATCCAAATGGCCTACAGTTGAAACTGATGAGATATTGTTTCAGTATTTAGCCTATGTCATTAAACAGAAATGAAGGCTGATGGAAGGCTACACAGGGAAACGTTCATTATCTTTTCTGTCAGTTTTCATTTTTACACCAGTGATAAATGGGTTTGATGTGCTAGTAAATCAGAATAGTAGTGTTTCACACTCTACACAGTGTAAATGACTACAAAAGGCCTAGGGCAATGGAGAATTAGGGACCTCCTTTCCCCATGTATTTCAAATATAAAAGATAAACTGTATCTAAGACCGTTACAGATTCATAGTTCTTTAAATAAATAATAAAAATACACTCCAGCTTTGTTATATAGCTGTTGTGAAACCCTAACAATTCTGACTTTAATAGCTGGGATTGTTTTTTTTTTTTTTTTTCCTCGTGCATTCTGCCATTCAGGAGGAACCTTCTTTCATCAGTATTTCTGCAGTCTTAGACTGAGATTCTCTCTCTCTCTCTCTCTCTCTCCTACGTAGTTATAATGTGGCCATCAGTCTGGTATCTGAGCATGGTAAATAAAACAATTCCTGTCTTTCTGATTCACATTGGCAGTGCCCCTTGCCTTGCTCAGTCCTGGTAGATTATTATATATAAATTATGTACAAAAACTACATTAGAAGAACATTAAGGTTACAATTGTTACAATTAAGGGAACAATTAACTGAAAAGTTATGAAATGCCAGATTTGTGCATTGTTAATTTTCGTATTCGTTATGAAAGATTTTAATTTCATGAGCACATACTATTTTTTCCACCAGACCCCATATTTCCAGTGAATCTGGCCCTGTATCTGATGTTCTAAAAACACTTGTTAGGAGAACCAAATACAGAAGTGAGCACTAGCTAGGCACATCTCATTTGTAACAATGACACTTCAGTTTTGTTAATTTTCCAGCTGGCTCTCCTTAAAACATTTGAGCCTGAATCTTCCCTTGCTTATACTGGTGACAATCAGGAGTAATCCCAGTGTCATCAATGGGGTTACTCGAGTGAAAACCCGTGTGAGAGGAGAACCAGGATCATTACCTACTGATTTCGTTAACATTAAAGATAATTCTTCCATCTCAGTGGCATATATATTACAACTAAAGGAATTCTTTGGATGTTCCCAGAGAACACACTGTGCTGCTAGGCATGCTTCCATCAGTCTGACAGGAATGAGACATTTTACCACCTGAAGCAGGTAGAAGATGGGATCCATTGTAGATTTATGCTTTGGAGGCTCTGTTTGACTTTTCTGTTTGGATGTTCATGTATTTTTGAGGTGTATCTCTGCCTATATCAAAGAGCCTATGCATTAAAATATTAAAAATTAAAACAAACACAAACTATATTTACCTTTTCTTTATTGAGCTCTTTACTCAGACTATTGCAACATCAAGTACTTACTGTACCTGGAGTTAGAAGTAGCAGTAAGAATAGCAATATAAATAAATACAGGATAAGGGCAAAATCAGAGAAGACCTAGAAAGCAATAGTTGAATAGTTCAAGTCCAGTGAATTGTACTCCACAGTAGTAAGTATATGAAAGAAAAGAGTCCATGTAGTCCAAAATACAATCCTAGAATATGCCAAGGGCAACATTTTTCACTTTATACAGGTCCGGAAAGATAGTAGGTGCTTTCCCTCCTCTTCAATGAGGAAAATTTCCTTTTCTGCTAGGAAAGGGACCCCCAATATTTGATTCTGTTTAGATCTGGAGTTGTTCAGATACTATGGTAACTGATGAGAGGCCACAAGCATATCTAGATATATAACCAGATGTATATAGCTTTCTAGTAAAAACAGGTTTCCAAATCCAGAAATTAATAGTCTTCCATCAACTTTGTTATGCTGGATTTATTTTCTTCATTAATAATTTTAGATATGATGCATTTTATTTTTTAAAAATATGGTACATGCTTTTCTAGTCAGATTGAATTAAAATCTACAATCCTCAATACATAATGAGTCATCCTGATCCCAGCACCAGAGTTATGTTAAAGTAAATCCTATCAGTTTTGTACTCCAATAGCCACTAGCAATAGAATAAGATATTCGCAGATCCTTTTCATTGCTCATAGCCTATTTTAAGGATCCTCCATAAATGGTACACACAAGTCAAAGCTGAGATTAAAAACTCTTCACAAGTAAATTCTTTCTATAAATCCATTTCAGTGACCTTTCACTTCTGGAACAATCTTAAGGAATGGAATCTGGTTTGAAAATATGTCTAAAACTATAAATGAATACTATGAAAAGGCTTTTATAGATTCAAGATTCCATCTGGAAGTAAATCTGAGGTCTTAGTATGTTCAGTAGGGATTTGACTAAATATTATTCAAATATTTATTTCAAATAGTGTGTGGGAATCTTACAAATTTATTCCCACAGTTGTATTCAGGCTACTGTGGTTATTTTACAGCATGATCAAGTGAAAACAGATAAGCATTTCAGTGCAAAGGTACAGGCTTATTTTGCTATGTAGAAAATGTATACAGAATAATCCTTGAAAGCAGTTGGATGTAAAATTCAAAAGCACTGCCTAAGGTAGGGAAACCAAGAATTTTGTGAAGTTCATGAATTATTCCCACACCAGCCTAGCCTGCTCTGAAATGTGAATGTGAGCTGCAGTACCACTACAATAATCAAGACAACTGCAGCTCAACAAAATGCTTTTAGACTCAGACAAGACAATTATGTCCGCTGTGCCACTTATAATTACATCTTTCATTGCATTGTGTCCACCCTCAAATTATTTTTGCAACTAAATTGATCATTTTTATACACAGTTGCATTTGAATAGTAGCCACCTCTCAGACTATAATCTGAGCAAAGCAATTCCCTCATCAGTCATAAAACAAGCCCTGAAATATAAGAGGCCACAAGAGAGACAATTCAAACCAATATACTGAGGAACCACGTACATAAAACACAAAACCATACTGTATATATCCCCTTGTGAAATACATACATTGTAGAGATAAACACACTAAATGATACAGCTGAGAAGACATCAATCACTTGAATTGTGGACACACCTGTGGAAAAGTGTGGAATTATAGGATGACTCCTTTATAGAATCAGGTGCTAGACCTTTTTATAAAGATTCAGAATAATTACTGCTGGCTTATAATAGCAGTTGGATATTGTTACTTTCAACCTAGATATTAGAGGGACTGAAGTGTCTTGGGTCCAAGGGAATTAGGACTGGAGACAAATGTGTCCTACAAGGAAATCCCTAGCAACAGCCAAGTGTTGGGAGAAAGCTTAGTCAGAAGTTTAAGATCTGTATTTGTTGTCTAAGTTGTCACTATCACCAAAGAGGAGGGAATACAGTGTGTTTGTACCCTAAAAAGGGACTGTTTAAGAATGGTATTTTCCTACTTAGAATATCTGCTCACTATGTATATCTAATCATACCTACTGACTTCAATGACAAAGCAATATTTCAATAATTAGTGACAGACTCAACACAGCTATGGAAAGGTGAACTGGAATATATGCCATTTTTATATAATCATAAGAATTGTAAATTATGTTTAATCATTTTCCTGCTATTGTAGGGGGCCTTGGACTCCAGTGCACCTCTGTCCCTTCCTTCTCTGCATGTGTCACATAGAATCATGAATCATAGAATCATAGAATATCAGGGTTGGAAGGGACCTCAGGAGGTCATCTAGTCCAACCCCCTGCTCAAAAGCAGGACCCATCCCCAATTAAATCATCCCAGCCAGGGCTTTGTCAAGCCTGACCTTAAAAACTTCGAAGGAAGGAGATTCCACCACCTCCCTAGGCAACGCATTCCAGTGTTTCACCACCCTCCTAGTGAAAAAGTTTTTCCTAATATCCAACCTAAACCTCCCCCACTGCAACTTGAGACCATTACTCCTTGTCCTGTCCTCTTCTACCACTGAGAATAGTCTAGAACCATCCTCTCTGGAACCACCTCTCAGGTAGTTGAAAGCAGCTATCAAATCCCCCCTCATTCTTCTCTTCCGCAGACTAAACAATCCCAGTTCCCTCAGCCTCTCCTCATAAGTCATGTGTTCCAGACCCCTAATCATTTTTGTTGCCCTTCACTGGACTCTTTCCAATTTATCCACATCCTTCTTGTAGTGTGGGGCCCAAAACTGGACACATTACTCCAGATGAGGCCTCACCAATGTCGAATAGAGGGGGACGATCACGTCCCTCGATCTGCTCGCTATGCCCCTACTTATACATCCCAAAATGCCATTGGCCTTCTTGGCAACAAGGGCACACTGCTGACTCATATCCAGCTTCTCGTCCACTATCACCCCTAGGTCCTTTTCCGCAGAACTGCTGCCTAGCCATTCCCTAGTCTGTAGCTGTGCGTTGGGTTCTTCCGTCCTAAGTGCAGGACTCTGCACTTATCCTTATTGAACCTCATCAGATTTCTTTTGGCCCAATCCTCCAATTTGTCTAGGTCCCTCTGTATCCTATCCCTGCCCTCCAGCATATCTACCACTCCTCCCAGTTTAGTATCATCTGCAAATGTGCTGAGAGTGCAATCCACACCATCCTCCAGATCATTTATGAAGATATTGAACAAAACCGGCCCCAGGACCGACCCCTGGGGCACTCCACTTGACACCGGCTGCCAACTAGACATGGAGCCATTGATCACTACCCGTTGAGCCCGACAATCTAGCCAACTTTCTACCCACCTTATAGTGCATTCATCCAGCCCATACTTCTTTAACTTGCTGACAAGAATACTGTGGGAGACCGTGTCAAAAGCTTTGCTAAAGTCAAGATACAATATATCCACTGCTTTCCCTTCATCCACAGAACCAGTAATCTCATCATAGAAGGCGATTAGATTAGTCAGGCATGACCTTCCCTTGGTGAATCCATGCTGACTGTTCCTGATCACTTTCCTCTCATGTAAGCGCTTCAGGATTGATTCTTTGAGGACCTGCTCCATGATTTTTCCGGGGACTGAAGTGAGGCTGACTGGCCTGTAGTTCCCAGGATCCTCCTTCTTCCCTTTTTTAAAGATTGGCACTACATTAGCCTTTTTCCAGTCATCCGGGACTTCCCCCGTTCGCCACGAGTTTTCAAAGATAATGGCCAATGACTCTGCAATCACAGCCGCCAGTTCCTTTAGCACTCTCGGATGCAACTCGTCTGGCCCCATGGACTTCTGCACGTCCAGCTTTCCTAAATAGTCCCTAACCACCTCTTTCTCCACAGAGGGCTGGCCATCTATTCCCCATGTTGTGATGCCCAGCGCAGCAGTCTGGGAGCTGATCTTGTTCGTGAAGACAGAGGCAAAAAAAGCATTGAGTACATTAGCTTTTTCCACATCCTCTGTCACTAGGTTGCCTCCCTCATTCATTAAGGGGCCCACACTTTCCTTGGCTTTCTTCTTGTTGCCAACATACCTGAAGAAACCCTTCTTGTTACTTTTAACATCTCTCGCTAGCTGCAGCTCCAGGTGCGATTTGGCCCTCCTAATTTCATTCCTACATGTCCGAGCAATATTTTTATACTCTTCCCTGGTCATATGTCCAACCTTCCATTTCTTGTAAGCTTCTTTTTTATGCTTAAGATCCACTAGGATTTCACCGTTAAGCCAAGCTGGTCGCCTGCCATATTTACTATTCTTTCGACACATCGGGATGGTTTGTCCCTGTAACCTCAACAGGGATTCCTTGTAATACAGCCAGCTCTCCTGGACTCCTTTCCCCTTCATGTTATTCCCCCAGGGGATCCTACCCATCCATTCCCTGAAGGAGTCGAAGTCTGCTTTCCTGAAGTCCAGGGTCCGTATCCTGCTGCTTACCTTTCTTCCCTACATAATAGTCTAATAGCCTCTGGACTGTAATACTTCAATGCAATATAGGTTATTAGGTTTAGTGTGAGGGTGCTGAGTGGTGTTGGTGACCTGTAATATACAGGAAGTTGGACTAGTTGATCTGGCAGTCCCTTCTGGCCTTAATCTCTATGACTCTTATGTTCTAATTGTATGAGGAAACTTATTTGCATCTGTGCAACCCTACTTGAAGATAATAGGGTTCTGCAGATGTAATTCAGATTAGAATTTGGCCTGTGGAATCGCTTACTGGTAATGATGCACAAGCCATGGAAAACCATTCAGTTCCTTGACTCTGATGTCGGGTCACCTTTGCTCCTGTGCACAGTTACAAGACTCTGTGCAGGTATCTGATTTACATAATTATGGTCACTGCTTTTGTATGAATCACACACCAGTTGCACACAGATTGCATGAGCTGTTGCTTACCTAAATTATTTGGACGTCTGACCATGATACATAAATAATGGACCCTTCTTATCTTTTAGAAGAATTACAGGAATAAAAGGTGGTGTCTACAATTTTCTATTTGGCTACCTTAGATTAATCAACCGCTTCATATTTTTAAATTGGTGTACAATTAATAATACAGTAAATATATCAGTAATAAAAACAACCAGAATAAGCAGAATTTGAGAATGTTAGATTAACTGTAAACACTCAAGTTTCCCATCTATATTTCAAAAGAGAAAATAAAATAGTTTTTTTTTCTTTTATATCTCTATTTATCCCCCTTATGTATCGTCCTCATCTTAAATTACAGAATTGCTCTATTATAAAAAAATAATATGATCTCATTCGTGAAGAAAGTCTGTCTTGAAATTATTGAATTGCTGTTAATATTGACAGGTTCACCTATGGTTCTGTTTCCTTATTTAATTAAAATAGCATCCCAGCAATATTGAACAGGAAAAGATTGCTATTTTATTTATACAAGACAATCATATGTCAGTCATCCAATGCTAAATATGAAAATTACACGAGGTCATAATAAAATAATAGAGTGGAGGCTCAGAAGCGGTAAAACCTATGAGCCTTTTGACTTAATCTAGTTCTTAGAGCTATGCAGATTGTTAGTGGTGGAACTGTCTGGTGGCTGTTCTGTGGCCTATGTGAAATGAGTTAGGGGCCTTCAGGCCAGTCTTTAGTATTCAGGGGTGATACCAAATCATCACCATAGGAAGATGGCCTTCTTGGCAGTATCAGAAGAAAGGCCAAAGATTGAACAGAAAGTCTAATACAGTTGCAATTCAGGATAGACAGTGTGCCAGGTTTGCACTTCCATTTTCCTATGCTGTACTTGTTCTGTTGATATATCAGAGATTTCAGGCTCCCGGGCTGTCAGTATTTCACTTTTCACAAAAGCTAAATTCACTTTAAATAAGTAACATACCTTGTCCTCAGCAAGTCAGAGTTCTTTATCCTGCAATATCTTCAACGAAACAGAGAACTTCATCCGGAGTGAAGAATGTAGTTATCTTGCTTAATTGATGAAAATGCAGGTGGCTTCTCCGTGAGCAGCACCCTAGCCCAGTGACAAAGATAAAAATAAAAAAAACACAGCTACTCAACTCTGCCAAACCAAACCAAGTCTTTACATTTTGGGTGCTTAAAGAAAAGTAAAAAGATAAGGACAGACAACAGACCAGAGCCCAGGCTTCTGAGCTGCATGAATCTAATAAAACTATCCTACTGGAAGAGAGCAACATTTTTTAATCTGAACTAGACTGACGACCATACCTTCTTAGTATTGATATCCTTGTCAATAGACTATTAAAGAACCATGCACTTGGTCATTATTTCCAAGGTTACAGCCACCTATTGTCTTAAAAACAGTGATCTGGTTCCTAGTGCTGGAGAACAAAAGCTGTGTTTTTGACTTTTTTTCAAATCTTGACACATTTGATCAAGGGTGAAATTTTCCTCATTTCAGTAATTATTTTTCCCCAGTAAAATAGGATGAAATTGTACTGCGGAACAGACTACATATAGTCGTGAAATTCAGATCTGGATATAAACATGTCCAAGGTTCATCCGTTCAATAGTGTATTTGTTATTCACAAGTATTCCCTGAATAGATTATGCCTAATAGGCTGAAACTGGGTTGTGTTTTGAATGGTTTCTTTAGGCTAGCCACTATTTGTTGCTGTAGTGGGATTGCTCACCTACTCAGTCACTTACTATTTTTGTTCCTCAAAATAGCTGTCTGAAACTTTCAAAGTAGAAAATAGTCTGTAAATTGTTTGGTACAAGGATTGTTGACTGCTCTGTGTTTGTACACTGCCTACCACAATGGGACTTCATTGATGTTTGGTCATTAGGCACTACCATAATAAGCATAATTAGTAATAGATAATGTAACTATGGCATGCATTTTCCTATTAATCCTTCTTGCTAAAATTTGTTTCACTTTCAGGATTCATAACACTTTCATGTATACTCATCCATGTTCTTGCAAACAACAAATAAAATCACAAAAGGAATAATAGTGAGTCCCACAATTTTATTTTAGTTTTTTTCCTGAAATTATTTGCAAATCTTTTTTTTGTTTGTTTGTTTTTGTTTTTTTATTTACTGGTCTACCTGCTCTAGTAACATAAGCTGTATTTAAACCAGGTCCCTTGAGGTTAAGGGCTGCATAATCCATTACCAATTCCCTGAGCCAGTCATTCATCCTAATCTCTAGTTTTTTGTTGAATGTAGCAAAGAAAAATAAATGAGTCAAATGAAGCTTTTAAAATGTCATCCTCTTCTCAAAACCATTGAAAATGTTATCTCTCCCCTACTGTTAGATCGAAACACTTTGTCTCTTACCCCTTCCTAATGATGTGTTCCATGTATAAAATGGTGTTCTCTAAACTGAACAATAGCATAATTTAGTGGATTCTATCAAATTCTTAGTGCTCAAGAGGAATATTTAGGGGCTCTCTTTTCTAACAACGTATCAAAACATTCCAACAACATGTGGAAAGTGTTTTCAGGTCTTTTTAGACCTGAGCTTTCACCTTCAGTCAAGCCACTGTATATTTTTCAAGATAAATACTACATGAATGGGTTCTTGTTGCTAAGAGCAATGGGTAGAAAGTGCCTCCATTTGCTAATACAGAGTGAGATCATTAAGATGCCAAAAACTGCAGAGGCTACAAAATTTATTATAAACTGACCACAGGGGAGAACATAATAGCATGACAGTATGCTTTTTTTCCCATTCTTTTGAAAAAGCTACAGGGCTGTTACTAATGTGACTTGTTAATATTTGAATTTTCTTCTGGCTAAACAGTTTACCAAAAACAAAAATCTATATTAGTGTGTTGGAAAAGAAAAAAAAATATATAGTAGCTAATTTTAGTTGTTTTACCTTGCAGCTAGGATACATATTGTGACAAAGTTCCTGCTCTACCTTGGTGGGTCTTGCGCTCATTGGCAGATTTTCTCGCCTTGGAGCTTCACAGCAGCCCTCAGCTCGGCCGTTTTTCTGAATTCACAGTCCAGGTCGACTCCTCCTGTGTCTGACCAGGAGTTGGGAGGATTTGGGGGGAACCCAGGCCCGCCCTCTACTCTGGGTTCCAGCCCAGGGCCCTGTGGAATGCAGCTGTCCAGAGTGCCTCCTGGAACAGCTGTGTGACAGCTACAACTCCCTGGGCTACTTCCCCATGGCCTCCTCCCAACACCTTCTTTATCCTCAGCATAGGACCTTCCTCCTGGTGTCTGATAATGCTTGTACACATCAGTCCTCCAGCAGTCCACGTTCTCACTCTTAGCTCCTAGTGCCTCTTGCTCCCAGCTCCTCACACGCACACCACAAACTGAAGTGAGCTCCTTTTTAAAACCCAGGTGCCCTGATTAGCCTGCCTTAATTGATTCGAGCAGCTTCTTGATTGGCTGCAGGTGTTCTAATCAGCCTATCTTAATTGTCTCCAGAAGGTTCTTGATTGTTCTGGAACCATCCCTGTTACCTTACCCAGGGAAAAGGGACCTACTTAGCCTGCTCTCCTGCTGCTGCCGCCCTCTGGCCTGGGCTTTCCTTGCTTTTTGCCCCTGCTTTTGGCTTCCCCCCCGACCGGGCCAGATGCTCCCCCCCTTTCTTTTCCTTTTGTTGTTTTTTTTCTTTCTCTGCTGTTGCTAGAATGCTGGCCGGCTGCCGGCCGGCTATTAGCCCCCACCGCCCGCCCTTGGAAGCTGCTGCCACTCCAGTTGAAACCCCTCCCAAGAGAGGGGGGGCTTGCTGACCCGCTCCCCGGACTGGGCGAGTGGAGGGACAAGCAGCCCCCAGACCCAGCCGCTTGCTGTTTGTTTGTGGACCCATATTTGGCCGAGAGGAAGTTTTATCATCTGCTCCGGCATCCCTGGAATTTTGCAGCTGCAGAGAAAGCCCGGAACAGAGAGAAAGAGAAACAGCCATCTACCGGAGGAACACCGCCCGGGGAACTTACAAATTGCCATGGAGGGGGCCCAAGACTGAGTAACTTTTGAACTGTGCTCTCGTGTGGGGGGAGGCCTTGACTGTGTCTTGACTGGGTTTGTAGGGACACAGGGGGTGTGGCACAGAGCTGCCCCCCAATCCATCTGTGTCCTCCCAACCCCCACACTACGATCTTCCTCACTGCCCCCTCCATCGTCATTGCTGGCTGTTTAACATCTGCCTCTGGACTTAGCTGCTCGCCCTGATTCCACCAGAAGCACCAGCCAACCAAACAGGAGTCTCTGGACAAGCGTACGGTGGTTCATGTGCCCCCCCCCGAACTGCCCATCCCACAGCCTGTCCCTTTTTACCTGACCCCAACTCCTGTTAACCACCTGCCACCGCCCCCACTGGGGCATCGGCAATGGAGGGCACCGGGGTCACCTCCACCGCTGCCATGCCCACCGCCTCCCCAGACTCTAGGAAAGCCCCCGCAGCTGGCGGGAAAGGCCAGGGCAAGAAGAAGGGGAAGGGCCCTGCTAACACCACCAGGCCCTCCGTGGCAAGGGCCACCTCCACTGCTGCGGCCCCACCACCGACCACGGCGTCCTTCCCCACTATCCCCTCCACCAGCTCTGCGGGTGTCCCTCCCTCACCCCTAGGACATATGCCCGGGCAGCAGCAGCCCCCCCGCCTGCCGCCTCATCATCTCTCCCGCTCACCGCCTCCACCACCATCAATAGCTGCCGGGGCCCCTTTCACACCATGACAAGGAAGCAAGGTGTCCGATGCCTCCTGGTGCCCACCTCGCCCCAAGTGGAGACCTACGTGTGGGCATTGGCGAGGTGGGCACCTCGGCCATTGTGGCAGCCTCCAAAATGTATGGGAAGGTCGTCTTCTTCTTAGCATCGGAGGCTGCCGCCCAGGAGGCAGTGGAGAGGGGCCTGGCGGTGGGGGGGGTGTTTGTCCCCCTAGAGCCACTAAAGGACCTGGTCCTGGCCTCTGTCCCTCCTTTTCTTCCCAATGCTGCCCTGTTACCCACCCTTTCCACCCTGGGGAAACCCGTTTCTGTCATCAGCCCTCTCCCGTTGGGCTGCAAGGACCCCACCCTCCATCACATCTTTTCCTTCCGCCGGCAAGTGCAGCTTCTACTGCCATCGGCGGCGCGTGATGGAGAGGCGCTCGAGGGGTCCTTCCTAATCCCCCACCAGGGGGCCCGTTACCGGGTGTATTTCTCCACGGGGGAAGCCCGGTGCTACCTCTGCCAGGCGTCAGGGCATGTCCGGAGGGACTGCCCCTTAGCCCGGCAAGGAGGGGCACCTGGGATCCCTGAGACCCGGCAGGACATCAGCCCCGTCATTGCCAACGCCCCTGGCCGATACCCGAACCGCCCCCCCTCCTCTTCGGACCACCACTTCTCCTGCTCAGACCCAAGGGGCACCTTCCCTCCAATGCCCAGACAAGCGGGAGAGCCCTGCCCTCGCTGCTGACAATCTGGCGAGGCCTATGGAGGAGGCTGTGGTAGAGATACCACCAGGCATAGGAGAGAGCCTGCCCCAGGGAGAATCCTCCCTCCCTTATGCCGCCCCACCGACCCCCCCAAGTCCCTGAGCCATCGCCTGTACCCCCTGACACGACCCCTGCTAACCAGCTCCCAGATGATGCCATGGAGGGCTGGGCCCTAGTCCAGGGGAAGCGAGGCAAGTGGAAGGCTCAAGATCCGCCTCTACCACCCAAGGCGGAGGTCCCCTGGAAGACCAGGAAGGGGGACACCGATGCCGAACCTTCCGCTTTGCCCACGAGTGCGTCCCATCCACTGGTGTCAGCTGGGAAAGAAGTGGTAGCACCAGAGAGTAGTGTCTACCCTCCATGGGAGACTCTCCCCTCCGAGACCCTCGAGGAAGCCCCTCTTGTTCTGACTCTACCCGAAGCCCCCGTGAACCCCGAGGCAACCGTAGTGGCGGGTGCCAGCGGGGAGAACCCCGGGGCGACAGAAAGTGTCCTCTCCTCCATGTTCGAGGAGATCGAGACCCTAGATCTGACCCCAGTCGCCCAGGGGGAGGACGACTTTTTGCCAGCAAACCTCAATTTGGGCGACATCACTCCACCCCTCTTTTCCCCATGCTCCCTCCCCCTAACTGCTGCTTCTGCTCCCACCTCCGAGGAGCCCCTGGACTCCTTCATCAACCCGGCCACTGATGGCACCCCGCTGACGACCACCGAGCCTGCTCAGGTGACAGCCAGCACCATGTGGCCGGGACACAAGTCGCCAGGGGCACCCCCCGTTGGTGCGGAGCAATCGACTTCAACAGAAGGGGCCCAACAGAAGATAATCCACCTCCTGATGCTGTGGCCGCTAAATCTACCATAGAGCCCGTGCCTGGTGTCACTGAGAGCTCCCTCCCCACCCCCTTAACCCTCGAGCCTGATCGGGAGGCGCCACCATCCAGCTGCTTGCCTCCTGAAACCCAGAACCTCGCCCCTGCCCCTGCCCCTACCCCTATCCAGTCTACCTCCTGCGATGTTATTGCCGCCCCCAGAGCTGTCTTCTTCCCTTTTCCAACTGATGACCCCCAGGGAGAGGCCTTTGCGTTCTCCTGCCCCGACCCATTAGGTGCTGCTATTTTCCCTCCATCGCCCTCTATCGCCCCAGGGCTTGAGGCGGGCCTAGAAGCTCCAGCCCATCAGGCACCCTGTCGGGGGTCTGCTTGCCCGTTTTAGTGGGCCACGGGTCTGCACCAAGGGCCCCGCCAGGGAACAACCGGGAAATCGTAACCTCACCCCCCCATGAGCTGTGAGGAGAGCTGCGGAAGTTTTTAGAGGATGTCCGTGGCTCCCGCAACAAGGTACAGCTTGCTCTCCAGCGATGGGGGGACTTTTTTCAATTCTGCCGGGCCACAAGGGCCCTCATGGGGGAAGGTAAAGACACGGGGAAGCAGGATGCCGCGGCCTACTGGCGGGTCCGCGTCTTCCGTGACCAATTACTCACTTACGGGACGGATCAAGGACTGTTGCGCGGCCCACTGGGGGATCCGAGCGTCCCTGTCAGTGAGGATCCCCCCCGGCCCTCCCCATGACACCTCTCACCATCACAACGTAGAACACCCGGGGTTGTAGGATGGCTCTCCGCAGGTCCCAGGTGCTCTCCTTCCTTCGGGAGGGAGGGTACTCTGTGATTTTCCTGCAGGAGGAAAACCATACGGATCCGACCGCTGAAGACAGTTGGCAACTGGAGTGGGGGGACAGGGTCTACTTTAGCCATTCCACTGTTCGGCAGGCTGGAGTGGCGACCCTGTTCTCCCCCAACCTATGGCCCGAGGTGCTAGGGGTCACTGAGGCCATGCCGGGTCACCTGCTGCATCTCTGGGTCCATATAGAGGGGCTCGTGGTTAACCTCGTTAACGTCTATGCCCTGACATCAGGCCCGGAGCGGCTGCAATTCTATCAACAGGCGTCTGCCTTCCTCGGCATCTTAGATTCTCACGAGTGCCTGGTCCTGGGAGGGGATTTTAATACCACCCTCGAGGAGCGAGACCGCTCGGGGACCGAGCAGAGCCCGGCGGCCACGGACACTCTCCGGGAGATAGTTGAACATCACTCCCTAGTGGAGATCTGGCATGACCACCACCTGGATGACACTTCCACGTTCACCTTTGTCCAGGTGGAAGCCCATTGGTCGAGCCACTCCTGGTTGGACCGCATTTATGTATCACACTTCCATCTCTCATGAGCCCACTCCTCCAGCATTCGGCTGGCCCCATTTTCTGACCATCACCTAGCCAGTGTGACAGCCTTCCTCTGTGTGGAGAGGCTGGGGCCGGCCTATTGGCATTTTAACAACAGCCTGTTGGAGGATGAGGGTTTCGTGATGTCCTTCCAGGAATTCTGGCTAGCCTGGCGAGAGCAGCGACGTGCTTTTCCCTCGGTGCAGCGATGGTGGGACCTGGGGAAGGTGCGTGCCCAGCTTTTCTGCCGTGACTACACCCGGGGCACCTGTCGACGGAGAAATGCAGCGATAGAGCAGTTGGAACAGGAGGTCTTAGAGCTGGAGAGGCATCTGGCCGCCAGCCCCAAGGACCCGCTCCTCTGCGGAGCGTGCCGGGAGAAGCAGGAGGAGCTCCGGGCCCTCAAGGACCATCGGGCCCGGGGCACCTTTGTTCGATCCCGCATCCGCCTCCTTTGGGAGATGGATCACGGCTCCCGCTTCTTCTATGCCCTGGAGAAAATGAGGGGGGCCAAGAAACACGTCACCTGCCTCCTGGCAGAAGATGACACCCCCGTCACGGAACCGGCAAAGATGTGCAGGAGGGCCCAAGCCTTCTATGCAAGTCTTTTCTCCCCGGATCCAACCGACCCTAGTGCTTGCAGAATGCTTTGGGAGGAGCTCCCTATGGTCAGCGCGAGCGACCGAGACCGGCTAGAGTTGCCTCTCAATCTAGCCGAGTTCTCGGAAGCCTTCCATTGTATGCCCACTAATAAGTCTCCAGGCATGGACGGGCTGACTGTGGAGTTCTACTGCATGTTTTGGGACGTCCTCGGCCCAGACCTAGTCACCGTCTGGGCCGAGTCTCTGCAGAGCGGGGTCCTCCCTCTTTCATGCAGGCGAGCTGTGCTCGCCTTATTGCCAAAGAAGGGGGACCTCCGCGATTTACGAAATTGGCGTCCCATGTCGCTCCTCAGCACGGACTACAAAATCGTAGTGAAAGCAATCTTGCTGAGGCTAGGGTCTGTGCTGGCAGACGTGATCTACCCAGACCAGACCTACACCATCCCGGACTGCAGTATCTTTGATAACCTATTTCTGGTTCGGGACTTTTGGAACTCGGGTGTAGAGACAGTCTGTCATTCGCCCTCCTGTCCCTAGATCAGGAGAAGGCGTTCGATAGGGTGGACCACGGGTACCTCCTGAGCACTCTGCCGGTGTTTGGCTTCGGACTCCAGTTTGTGGGTTTTCTCCGGGTGCTGTATGCTGCCGCAGAGTATCTGGTTAAGCTCAACTGGACCCTGACCGAACCGGTCAGCTTCGGGCGAGGAGTACGGCAGGGGTTCCCGCTCTCGGGCCAGCTGTACACTCTGGCGATCGAGCCCTTCCTCTGCCTCCTCCGCAGGAGGTTGACAGGGTTGGTGCTGCGGGAGCCGGATCTGCGGCTGGTCCTGTCGGCGTACGCAACTCGGGCAACTTGGCTGGTGGAGGGTGGAGGCTTGCCAGGACATCTATTCGGCAGCCTCCTCAGCCTGGGTCAACCAGGTCAAGAGCTCTGGCTTGGCGGTAGGAGACTGGCGGCAGGCGAGCTCCCTCCCACCCGCGCTTCAGACCATCCGGTGGAGCATGGGTCCGCTGCTCTACCTCGGCGTTTACCTTTCTGCCATGCATCCCTCTCCACCGGAGAACTGGGAAAATTTAGAGGGCGGGGTGATAGAGCGGCTCTGGAAATGGACGGGACTACTCCGATGTCTCTCCCTTCATGGGAGAGTGCTGGTGCTTAATCAACTAGTCCTGTCCAAGCTCTGGTATCGGCTCAACACCCTGGTCCCGGCCCCGGGTTTCCTGACCAACCTCCGGACATCGATTCTGGGGTTCTTTTGATCAGGAACGTACTGGGCCCCTGTTGGGGTTCTTCATCTACCCCTGAAGGAAGGATGACAGGGCCTGAAGTGTCTGCACACTCAGGTCTGCATCTTCCACCTCCAGGCCCTATAGAGGCTCCTTTATGGTGCAGGCAGTTCGGCATGGAGCATACTGGTGCACGCCATCCTGCGCCGCATCCAAGGGCTCCAATATAACCAGCAGCTCTTTTATCTCTGTCTGGGAGGTCTTCTGCGAGACCTCTCCGGGCTGCCTGTCTTCTAGAGGACCTCCTCCGGACTTGGAAACTGTTTTTAATGACCAGGTCTGTGGAGGCCACCGAGGGGGCAGATCTCCTCACGGAGCCACTGCTACACAACCCTCAGCTCCGTGTGCAGGTGGCGGAGTCCTGCTCGGTGCGCCAGAGCTTGATCCTGGCAGAGGTCATGAGAGTCGGAGACCTCCTGGACTACGACTGGGGAGACTGGCTGGATCCCCTAATGCTCGCTCAGCGCATGGGGCTCTCCAGAACTCGTACCCCCGGCGCGTACTTCAGGAGGTGAAGACCGCTTTTCTGCCCGCTGCTAGAGCTTACCTCGATCGGGTCCTGCTCGAGGGCACACCCCGCCCACCCTCTACCCCAGGCCCGCCAGACCTTTTAATTGGATCCCTGCCCCGTAGACCCAACTGACCCCCACACCCCTTTACGGCGAGCCAGCTGCATGAACTGCAGCTGGTACGCTTCCAAACCGTGCCAAGGAAACATCTATACATGCTCATGCTCCACACCCTTCACACCCTCACCCTAGTGTGTCGCCCTGACACAAAGTGGCGAGACCTTCTGCCACCTTTGAAGGGTGAGCAGCCCCAGTGGGCCAGCCTATATTCCACCTTGGTTCTGAGGCCCGTTGGGGACATCAGTTGGTGGCTCCTTCACGGAGCTGTGAGCATGGGCACGTACTTGGCGCAGTTCAACCCCATCCCAGATACTTGTCCCTTTTGCAGTGTGAGGGAAACCCTGGCGCACATATATTTGGAGTGCGCCAGGCTGCAGCCCCTCTTCTGGCTCCTCACAAATCTTTTATTACGTTTTTGGTTGCATTTTTCCCCTCACCTTTTTATTTATGCACTCCCCATCCGTGGCCTCACAAAGTCACGGGATCTCTTAGTTAACCTCCTCCTGGCCCTGGCTAAAATGGCCATCTATAAAACCAGAGAGAGGAGGTTGGCCGATGGAGTTTCCTGTGACTGTGGGGCCGTTTTCTGATCCTCGGTCCGTTCACGTATCCAGGCAGAGTTCCTCTGGGCGGCGTCCCTTGATGCTTTTGAGGAGCAGTGGGCTCTGTCAGAGGCTCTCTGCTCGGTGTCCCTCTCCAGCTCCCTTTGTTTTGACCCTTTGATTGGGGGAGAGAGTAAGGGACCCCAGCCCCAGCCATTGCTGCTGCGGACACCACCACCTTAGAGGGGTCCTTTCACACGTGGGTGCAAGTGCCCCCCCAGGCTTGTCCACCCCACAGCCTGCCCCTTTTGTTGGGCGCTTGCAGAGAAGGGAATTGTTGGTGACACTTGGGCGTGGCGCCAGATAACTCGAGGGGGTGGCAGACCTTGAGATTTGATGAAGCCCCCTTGCTTTGGACCAACAGGTAACTCGGAAGGGTGGAAGACCACAAGGCTCAAGGAAGCCCCCTGCTCTGGGCCCAGGCAAGCTTGAACACTTCCCTCCCCTGAAGCTAATGAGAAAACAATTGTGATTGGTTGCTGTGTTACACATTGCATATGTTGTTGTTTTGTTTTGTAAGTGTGTTATGCAAATAAAAAAAAATTACTCTCCTATAACCATCTGGCCTGACCCTGTCACAATATATACTCATTTTTTTCAATGTTGGAGAAGATTAAAATTTGACTTGCTAAATTTGAACATTTACAGTAGGCTACAGGCTTGATTGTACTCTCGGGTACACATGTCATGCATTCCCATTTATCGGGATTGGGGGGAAGAAGTGCCACTGAATTTGACACGTGTGCAGTAGATATTTTTGCTTAGGATATTGAATTGAACCTTTCTGTACAAACAGCTGAAGTTTCAGCGGCTAAATTCAGAATATGGGAATAACAGAGAATTTCAGATCTGCATTTGATGGAAAGATGAAATTGTTTCCTTTTAGCCTGACTCAACCAGTGTATGGTTTTCTTTAAACTCTCTATATTATAATTTTCAGTGACAATATAATCAGATCAAACAGTTGTATTGATGCTAATTTATAAAACTAGTTACTACATGCTATTTCATGTAGTGTATACTTTTGTGGCAAATCTTGAGCAGGTTGCAGACTAACATCTGTTGTAAGCAGAAATTCAAAAACACTAGTTTTCAATCAATTGGTAAAAAAAATGTAGTACATATACACTTCTCCAGAGAATTGCTGGGCCACATAATTCAACATGCACTTTTCCTTTCTGAGTCACAATGGAGCACAGACCATTAGGAGGTCTTTAAAACTACTAAATAAAAGGAGTTCAGCATTGAAAAGAAAAAAAGGAAAACAAAATACCAAACATTTAAAAGCTGTAAATGTTTTCAGAATTATTATTTTTCCATCCAGTAAACACTCAAACTTTAGCCTTGGACCTTTCTGCTAAGCAGATGTCATTATTGGCATGGTTTGCTTCTTCTCTCTAAAAGCCTCAGTGTATTTAAGACAAGATTCTGCCCTTTTAACTACAATAAGTGCATTAGTGGAAAAATGTGACACATATCTTCATGTTCAAAGGAAAACATTACCAGCACTGTGAATGGGTATATACTTCATGGACAGTATTCAAACATATTTCTGTCCATATGTTTCCCTGCTGGTGTATTTCTCTCTATGCTCAGAGCTGGCCTTACCATGAGGCGAACTGAGGCGACCACCTCAGATGCCAGACTGTGGGAGGGTGCCACTAGGACCCAGAGTTTCAAACTTTTGGCCCAAGCGAGGGGGCATGGGGGCATCATTTGAGCTCCCCACCTCAGGTGCCAAAGTGTTGTGGGCCGGCCCTGTCTATGCTGTACTTTGTTTTACTTTTTACACACACAACTGGATTCACATTTTTACATTACCCATAACAGCCTTGATAGCAGGAACCAGCATAATTCAATGCTCAATTATGTTTGAGCAGACTCTTCTCCAGGGTCCCCATCAGCTAGTCCCAATAGTCTGAGCAATAGGACACACTACTATTTCTGAAACTGACACTGGATGAACATTCACAAGGACAGTTTGATCATCAGATTATGTTTATCCCACTTAATAGGATTGATCTTGTTGAATCACGTAAAAAAAAAAGGAGGACTTGTGGCACCTTAGAGACTAACCAATTTATTTGAGCATAAGCTTTCGTGAGCTACAGCTCACTTCATCGGATGCATACTGTGGAAAGTGTAGAAGATCTTTTTATACACACAAAGCATGAAAAAAATACCTCCCCCCACCCCACTCTCCTGCTGGTAATAGCTTGTTAAACCCTGGATTTGTGCTGGAAATGGCCCACCTTGATTATCATACACTTTGTAAGGAGAGTGGTCACTTTAGATAAGCTATTACCAACAGGAGAGTGGGTTTGTGTGTGTGTGGGGGGGGGGAAGAAAACCTGGATTTGTGCTGGAAATGGCCCAACTTGATTATCATACACATTGTAAGGAGAGTGATCACTTTAGATAAGCTATTACCAGCAGGAGAGTGGGGTGGGGGGGAGGTATTTTTTCATTCTTTGTGTATATAAAAAGATCTTCTACACTTTCCACAGTATGCATCCAATGAAGTGAGCTGTAGCTCACGAAAGCTTATGTCAAATAAATTGGTTAGTCTCTAAAGTGCCACAAGTCCTCCTTTTCTTTTTGCGAAGACAGACTAACACGGCTGTTACTCTGAAACCTTGAATCACGTAAGTATTTGTCCCCTCAGATATCAGTCAGCAAACAAACACAGGAGTCTGGTAAAGGAGGTGAATATCCCTAACCTGACCTGTTGAGTAACTGAGAAACACATAGATTAATCTGATCCCTTCTCTATTCTGTGCCTTCCAAGCAATATGAAATATCTTCAGATTGAACATCTTGATCATGTTAGACATCACAGTCTTTTTAGCCAGAATCCATCAACAGAGAGTCAAGAAAATTAAGTTGAAGCTTTATTAGCCCAGTCTTCCTAAGCTTGTGGTACATTGGTGTGATGTAAATTTGAATTGTGGAAATAAAATAGCAATCATATGTCATATTAATAATTGAATGGAACACACTAATTCAAGGAGTGTCACACGCCCAGTAGGAATAGATGCATATTCAGCCCAATAGGACAATGTTGAGGGATGTTGTGGGCAGACTGGGAGAAGCATCAAGCAAACCAAAGCTCTGCATAAGGATTACAGTGAGGCGTGAGCTGCCTACGTGTTGTAGTAAAGGCTCTGTGGCAATCCTGCGCCTTGCCTGCAGATTGGGGTAGGGAAAATTCTGGGTCCCACATCTCCACAGATTTTCCTGAAGATTACTGGGGCTAGATGGGGTGATAGTCAGCATGTGTATACACTCCAAGAATATATGGGAAAATCCTGTCTCTGCGGATCATGACCTCTTCTGGAGGTGAGGAGAGCCATGCACACTACTCAAGGGAGGTGGAGCAGCTAAGGTCATGGAAGGATGGGAGTATGGCAGTAGATTTGACTCTGTGCAAATCCACAGAATTAACCATGACTCAGAGAGGAGCCGTACAGAGGTAATGTGGTAGCCGCTATATCTTCAGGGCAGAAGTAGTGGTTATGGTAGTGTAGTTGCCGGGGGGGTGGGAGGGGGAGGAAGACAAATCCTTCCCCTCAGCACTATAGGGAACCCAAGCCTGTAACTCAGGTGTTATCTATTGCACTTCAAAAACTGGTTAAGCAAAACTATTAATAAATCAGACTCTTCATTTAAGTAATTTGTCAATTTTAAAATACATTTTTTGTTTCCTAAAATACCCCATGAAACAAATACAGGCATTTCATACAGTAAAAAATTAACCTCTTACGATATAGACAGGAAAGAAACACATCCCTCAACACCACTAATTTATATTAAACAGAAAGCCGTAAAGCCCTTCAAGCCTGCATTTTCAGAAGTGACCTGCAAAATTATGAATGCAAATGGAGAAAATGACCCAACGGTTGTTTTGTGCCTGCAAGTGTCTATTTATATGTAAAATGCAGTTTGAAGTGAATGCAACATTCTAGTGACTATTTCAAAAATCAGGGCCCTAAGAGGTTGCAGAACATTTTTATGTGGAAGAAATACCAGTTTGATTAACAAGAAGTGGATATTTATTATGATAAAACCTTTTTGGCACAGGGTCAGATTCTGGGGAGGAACTGGAGATGAAGCCAACAGCTGTTGACAGACTCTAAGTATATGACCCAGACATGTTTTAGAATATATTATAAATAACCATTAACTGTTCATTTTTAAGAATGAAAAGGATCATTTTGAAGCGGCTCAGGCCATTCTGTTTTCCACTGATGGAGAGAAAAAGAGGAGGGTATTGTCTTGCTTCAATAGAAAAGCAGTGTGGCAAGCTTCTAACCAATTACTCCCTTGAGCGTTAGGCAGGCAGCCTGGTTAATAAGATCAGTGTTGTTATGTAGCCCCTATGAGACGTGGTCTGCATTTTGCGGTCTCCAGATTTATGGGTATGCTGCTGTGGTCAGCTGTAGGAGTTAGGGGTCACGCATTGGAGCAGCAGTAAGAAGCACTGTTGAGTAGATTGCTCCCAATCTCTTCTCAGCTCCACAAGATGGCCTCAGTACTCTTGGCTTGACTATTACCATTCTGCAGTACTGTCTAACAAGGCCAAAGCTTTGTCCTGAGGCATTGAGTTTCTTGCAGAGCTTGAGTGATCTTGGAATCACAAAGTTTGCTATTGTGAAATGGATGAAGGTTGTTTTATTTTATTATCATGTTTTTTTTTTTTTTTTTTAACTGTCAGTAACCTTTGTGCTGTGAAAGTTGGACTGGATATAAAATTACATCCACCTCCTGCTCATAATTTTTTTAAATAATTGTAACAATCATTAATGATGATGCCAGGAAGAGTTCAACATTTGATTAATATGGATATAGCTAACTGAGCAAAGATCAATGTTATCTTTTATTATGGGGTTTTTATGTTTATGTATTTAGTTATTCCATGTTTTTTTAATAGAGTAATTGTTTATATCATCTTAATGTGATTGTTGGTTAGTATGGGTCACTCAAAGATATCCACCCCATTTTATCTACCTCTAGTGCTTGAATGAAATTCAGTAAACTCCTGCCCCCTAGAGGTGAAGCAACCTGACCATATTTAGCTCTGGACAGCATTATTAATATATTTTAAATATATTTATATCTATAGCACTGTAGCTTTTTTGAAAGTACCAGAGTAATTATATCACAAGCTTTTTATGAGTCAGTGGGCCAGATCCTCAGCTGATAAGTCACAAGGAGTTACATGGATACATCAGCTGAAGATCTGGTCCAACGTACATACTCGTTCTTTTGTAATACCATGTTAGATTTCACATAGTGTTTTCTAATGCTGCTTGTGCATGTGGCGTAAATCAAAGAAAGTACCACTAGGGGTCTTGTAAATCCTGTAAGCCGTATTTTTCTTGCAAAGAAAAAGCAATGTCTGTTTATACAAAGGTTTTATAAAAAGATGGTATTTATTAAAGGACACATAGCAAAACAAAGAGGCAACATAGTGTAACGTGTTTCCCTAAAATGCGTAGTTACACATATAGATGTATTAGAAACATTGTTATATCTATTAATGCAATTCAATGTCTTATACTATATAATAACTTTTTCTGTTCTTTTTTGTTGGGGTGAGGAAGGGTTAAATGTTCTGAATAATTTAGAGAGTTACATCTTCAGAAGAGATAATTGTGTGAAGGGAGCACAAAATACCCCAAAGAATCTGTTTTTCCCCTTGTAATAAATGGAAGAAAACTTTGAGGAATTTATTACCAAGAAGTTAGAAAGGTATCTTTAAAAAAATCCTTGGCCCTGTTTTAACATTTCTTGAATTAATTTTCTCAAGTTTCAGTGAAGTTTTGTTTTACATAATTATTATATACACCAAAGTACCCAATGGAATGTGAACGCTGTTACAAGGCCAGATTATGAAACCTTTACTGATGAGTACACAGTGTTGCCAATTCTCAGAATTTATAAAATCATAGAAATGAAGGGCTGGAAGGGATCTTGACAGGTCATCTAGTCCAGCACCCTGCACTGAGGCAGCACCAAATAGACCTAGACCATTCCTGACAGGTGTTTGTGAAACATGTACTTAAAAAACCTCCAATGATGGGGATTCCACAACCCCCCTTGGAAGCCTATTCCAGAGCTTAACAACCCTTATAGTTAGAAAGCTTTTCCTAATATATAACATAAATCTCCCTTTCTGAAGATTAAACCCATTACTTCTTGTCCTACCTTCTGTGTACATGGAGAACAATTGATCGCAGTCGTCTCTATAATGGCCCTTAACATATTTGAAGATTATCAGGTCCCCGCTCAGCCTTCTTTTCTCGTGACTAAACTAGCCCAGGGTTTTTTTTTTTAACTTTTCCTCGCAGGTCAGGTGTTCAAACTTTATCATTTTTGTTGCTGTTCTCTGACTCTCTCCATTTTGTCAATATCTTTCCTCAAGTGTGGTGCCCAGAACTGGAACACAACTCCAGCTGAGGCCTCACCAGTGCCACATAGAGCTGGACAATTACCTCCTGTGTCTCATATGACATTCCTGTTATTACACCCAAGAATTATATTAGCTTGTTTCACAGCTACATCACATTGTTGACTTTTAATCAATTTGAGATCCACTGTACCCCCCGCCCCGATCCTTTTCAGCAGTACTACTGCCCAGCCAGTTATTCTCCATTTTGTAGCTGTGCAACTGATTTTTTTCAAGTGTAATAGCATGCATTTGTCATTATTTAATTTCATCTTGTTGATTTCAGACCAGTTCTCCAAGTTGTCAAGGTAAGTTTGAATTCTAATCCTGTCCTCCAGAATTGTTGAAGACCCTCCCAGCTTGGTGTCATCGACACATTCGATAAGCGTACTCTGTTACCCAAGTCATTAATGAAAATATTGAAAAGTACTGTTTCCAGGATGCACCCATGTGATAATCCACTAGATACATCCTTCCAATGTAATCACAAGTCTCATGATATTGATTTTTTTTTTAAAAAACCTAGCTCCTGGAATTATATGTTTGTGAGACTCAGAGTCCTTGTTTTGAACAAAGTCAATTTCTAGCCCTCAGGATTCTGGAAAACATGAACCCTAAAGGCTCAAAAAAACAGAACAAGATTTTTATTATTTTTAAATTTTCATGATTTCATGAATTGTAAGATAACCTTCTGTTTATTTTGGGCCTGACTCTTCATTTTGAAATTCTTAGGGTTGGTAATATTGCTGTTGAGTTATTAAGTAATCCCACTAAAGTCCTTACTCATGTGAGTAAGTGCTCATCAATTGGAGTAAGGCATATGCAATCTGTCACAGAGTGATATATTCTCTTTCACTCAAAAGTTCACTATGAGACTAGAGGATCTGCCTGCAAAAATAATCCTGCCTTCCTCCTCCCCTTGCCATCCTGAGTAATTGCATGACCTCCCTTCATTTTCTGTAGGAGGCATTGAAAGCAGAGGGTAGCTATGGAAGGCAATATCCTCACTTCCAGTGCGGATCAGCTGTAAAGCAAGACCAGCCTGGCTTCTTTTGAATCATTTGGGAGCATCTGTCACCAGTTTTGATGCTGGAGATTGCTCCCTAACAGCCATGTCTACTCTCCTCTCTTCCTCCTCTGATTGGTTAAAGCAGAAGACGAAAATACCCTGAGAATACATCCCTTTAGCATCTGTCTGCTGGGTGAAAATGCTGCATTTTAGGGCAGTAAAATGGGACTTGGATATGTATTTATCTTTCATGCCAAGCTTCCCCTTTAGGGATGTATCCACTTGTTAAATTAGAGTAGCCCTGAGACACTCTGACTTTATGTAAGGGATCAGTTTGATCATTGGTAAGCACCAGTAATAGCGGCTTGAGAAAACCCCTATATGCCCTCACTCCCTATCATGTAGCCATGCATACATTTGCGATTGCACTCTGTGGTATCCTTTCACTTCCTTTTGAGTGTTCATCATGGAGCAACTTGCAGAGTACAATTTGAAGCTTATTTTATCATTCATCCAGTAGCTTTAGTTGTGAAATATTGTTTAAGATGAATAAAGGAAGCAGGGTATGTGTCCTTATTTTACAGACAGCACAGCGAGAGGTTTGCCAAAAGAATCAATTATAATTTGGACAGTAGCAGGCGCTGGGTCCCTGCCAATCTGCAAATAGACTAGGCAGTTTGCTACTCCTGACAACATGTGTGCAATTTAAAAAGGCTAAAAATACAGTTCTCCATTGGCTCCTTTGACAACAGCAGATGACATGTTGATATCAGAAATATCAGACCATGTGAGGCCTTGTGGTAGAGCTCTACAAAACCATCCACATTTTGGAACTAGAGCCAGGGATTTCTACTAAGAAGAAAAACTCCATCATGTAAGGTTTGTAAAGCATGGGGTGTGTTTGCACCTAAATTTTCATATTTCACGCTTTCAAAAGACTACTTTGGACTAGTGAAATTTGACAGTTTTCTCTATAAATATCACACGTCCGTATGTTTTCCTATTCTCAGCTGGGCTGCTGATCTTTAAACCATTTGTGAGATGCATATCAATGACATGAAAATATTGGAAATTGGCACAATAAATTGCACAAAGCAAAATTTTGCAGCACATACCTCCTGGGGGTAAAAATCAAAGCTGTATAGCGTTCTGTAAAATATTGAGACTAAATGCAAGTGTTGGACACTGAGGGCCATCCTTGTGTTTGAAAATTGGTTTTTACATTTGTTTTAGTGTAAAGGTAGCATGAATGTACAGGTATCTGTTCTCCCTAACATTGCCTCTCAGATTGTCTTCCCATTCTCAGTACAATGCCCTGGTCTCAGTTCTCCACCTACAGCACTTGATCAATCTAACAGGCCTTACATTTTGTGCTCTTTCCTCCCCAAAGTATTTTTAATCATTAAAGCAATGGACAGGGAACAGCTGAGAGAGCAACAGAGGGCTCATTGGAAACTGCCCTTTATTTTCCATACAGACATTTTCCTGAAATAGCTTTGCAGCTCCTGCTCATATCACCCCTATCCCACTGCCACCAACTTCTGTCAGCCAGCACATGGTGCTACATTGTGCTTGTTGTCATGCAGATGTACCTCCTCCCCCAGGCTCACCACAGTGCTGCAGTGCTTCCTATTCTGTTTCCCATCCTTCTCCTTCAGCAGCTACTGCCCAGTAAATTACCATTCCCCCTACCTCACTCCAGCTGCAACATCTTTCCCAGCAGGTGTTCTCGTGTTCTAGCTATACGGGGTCTTGGGAAGGTAAATGTATGGATTGGAGAGAACTGTGTTCAGTATTGTCAATGTCAATGCCAATCCCAAGTGTTCAATAATCATGGATGAGATTCTGTGCTGCACCTCTATATGGTGCTGCTTTGTCACCTCCAGTGTTATTTAGACAGCCAAGTGGGCTATCTAAGGGCACGTCTACACTTAAAATGCTGCATCGGCTCAACTGCACTCCTGTAGCTCTTGCTTAAGCCCAAACTCTCTATGCTGAGGGGAGAGAGCTGTCCCATCAGCATAGTTAATCCGCCTCCCCAAGAGGTTTGTATAACTACATTGCTTAGGGATGTAGAATTTTTCATATCGCTAAGCAATGCAGTTAAACTGACATAAGTCTGTAGTGTAGACCAGATCTAAGTTAAAGGAGCTTCTCTGGACCTCCCTGTGGGACACAGCACTGCCCAGAATATCTGCAGCACTGCATTCTGCAGCCCCATCCTGACACCCCTCCACCCCAGCACACCTAGTATGCCAGGACCTTTAAGGGGAAACTTGGAGAAAAGTCCACAATGTCTCCATCATTTCCTGCATTGGACAGGGAGGATTAAACCTCTGGCTAGATCTGGGACTTTTGGATACCTTTTCCACTTCTTCAGCTTTTTTTACCTGGTATAAAGGGGCTGGATCAGAGAAGAGGATCTCTCACCCCATGAGTCAGCCCTGCCCCCACAAAAAAGAGATTTAGCTTCAAAATAATAAAATTTATATTAATTTTATTTTACTTCTAGTTTGTGAGCTCTTAAGGTTCACATTTTCAATCATTTTACAATCATGAGGTCTGAAAACTTTTTTTTAAAAAATGAAAGCTGAGATTCAGATGTGTTCACATGATTCCAAGAGCTGAGACTTTATGAGAAACACTAGATATTTTAAGATTCATGATTTTTTTTTTAAAGTGAGAATTAGCAACATTTTGTGTGTGTGTGTTTAGGGGGTAGAGAAGACAGTAACAGTGATAGGACTTTGGGGGGGTTGAGTAAAAAAAAAAGGAGGGTAGGATTGATGGGGAAGAAGAGATTGAAGGGGAGGAGTGACTGAAATAACCCAGGAGATCAGAGAAAGGGGAAGCAATACAATGGGGGAGGAAGAATGGCTGAAAAAAATATTACTAGAAAATAAGTTTGAGCAGGAAGCAAACCCACAAAAAAGAAGAAAGGCAAAAGGAACCTGATAAATGTAAATTACAATATGTAGTGGAAAGCCTTGTGTTACATATTAAGTGTTGTATCATTTCTTATACAATAAAAACTGTATGAATAAATCACAGAAGTACACCTGAGTCCCCAATAATCAGTGTAGTAAATATACACAAACATGCCATGCCTAACTACTTACACTCAAGTGCTCTGGTGGGTTTCGGTGGCTTCCACAGCACAGAACACTGTGCAGGTCTCTGGAGGGCTCACAAACTATTTAAAGAGATACTGTGTTACTCCTAAACATGTTACTAAGTGAACAGTGATAAAAGCAAAACTGAGCTGAGGTAATGGATGCAGAGGGATGAAGAAGTTCTCTAATATGCTGCTGTTGGAGTTGGGCTGGGAAAAAGCAAGGCCGCAGAACTAACACTTCCAGTTTCAAATGAACCCTGGAAGTAAAGATCTGACCAGAACTGATGAGGATAAAAAGAAGAGACAAGATGAACTCATGATCCTCAAAAAGATTGTGTTTAGTTTTTTTATTGTTTGAGGCAAGTAAACCATACCTATAAGTATTAGGTCTTACTCTGGCTGCTTTGCAATGGGAGAAGCATCAGATTTTAGGCAGTTTTTACTAAAGCCTGCTAGAAGTGCTACGTACAGGATGTTTGTTTAGAGAGAAGACTGGCCCCATATGTTTCATCCTTGTGAACAGTTTGTAAATACAATAAGGGGAAAACATCTTATTAGGGAATGCTCATCTTGCTTGAGGCTGATAAGGAAAATAAGTGGGCTGAATAGTCACTATTTGAATAGTTAACAAATATGCTTTTTTCTTAAGCCCAACAAATCATTTTCTTCTATTTAATTTTGAATAGAGTACATTAAGCAATGATATCAACAGAACTTGACAAGTTATAAACTTAATTAAAGCATTTTAAAAACTCAGCAAATACCCCCCAGTATTTGGCACAGATCTGGTCTTATTGCAATTATATAAGTGAAAGCAATTTTGTTGGAGAAATTTTAGTTATTGTTTGTTCTATGAACAATGATCTCCAAGTTTAAGGACTATTAAACATTGCTGATCACTTACCACTTGTATTTTAGGGGAAATAACTTTTTAAACACAATATGTTTTGAGGCTGCAAAAACAATGCATAAGACTGCCAACTTAATGTCTGTGGCTTGAGATACATACAATATATTTACGGCATGATGCACGCTCTCTTCTTCCAGGAATCTAATATTTCATTAATTAAAGGGATGCAAAATCTTGACCATTAGAACACTGAAGAAATTAAAATGTTAAGTGAATTCTTGGCCACATCTTTTGCTCTGATGTCCTGAACTCTTGTAGCTATAAGCAATTTCCCCTTGCTTAGTTTAAAAAAAAAGGGGACTTTAGTAGTATAAGGAACAATTTTACAATGGATCTTGTATGTAAATTCACTTTTCTGTAGCACAAGACCTTTGCACCACTTAAATCCCATTTGAGTCCTATTTTGAGGATGTAAGTGATGCATAGGTCTTGTGGTGGATCTCTGCACAGGGAAGAATTTCACTGTGTACCTAAGAAGTCCTAAGTCTCCAAGATGCATTAATTCACTCTCCCTTTTGTACCATAGATATTCATCTAACACTTAGCATCATTGCAGATTTTTCTTCTATATCACATTCTTCTTTGAGTGCAGACATATACTGTACTCAGGTGTGTGCATGCAAAGAGCACCAAAGCCAGAGTATTTTACCTAGCAGTTCCTATATTGGTGGTGTGTGTGCCCTCTGGTCCCTTTGCTTCTCTCCAGGCTAGTTAAAGGCAGCATCTCTCCAACCCCCTCATTCTTTCTCACTGCCCTCATCTAGAGTTAGAGCAATCAATGTGGTAGTTTACCTCATGTTTCTTATCTCAGTGTTTCTGGGACTTCATTGTATATTGTAAATAGTATAGTTTAACAATACCCTTGGGTTGAGTTTGTAGTTGTTAGTTAAAATAGATAGATAGTTGCCCTCAATGGTTTAAATGTTGTCCATCATGTGGCATGGCTATCGCCAATAATGATGCCCCTGCATGCGATGTTTGTTGCACCTGGAAGAAGGACACATTAAAGAAAGGTGCTCCATCTGCAAGTCATTTAAAAAGAGAACACAGGTTGTGAGGGACTTGGATCTGAAGCAGCGTCTTCTAGGGTGGGCTATAAGATCCACTTACGTACTTGGGCATAGTGCATCTGGCCCCACACTCTCCTTCCCAGACAACACTAGACATTGCTCCCGGCACAAGGTCTGGTGCTTCCCCTGTGAGGAAGAGGGATGGTCATCCTTCCTCTGGTCCTCTGAGGAAGGATTCACAAAATGAACTGAAGTCATTCCAGAATACGGTGAGATTCCTCTTCATCTTCAAAGAAGAGTGCCGACTGGCACCATGACTCTTCTGGTACATTGGTTAGAGCTGGGCCATCTGACCCCTTTCCGCTATTGTGCCATCATCATTTGGTCACTATACGCTCAATTCCAATTCCAGCCATGGGGAATCTGTTGAGTCCATTACTGACAACAATGGCAACAGCAGCAGCTGTCTCTACGCCATTAGTGTATTAGGTGGTGTCAGAACCATCTGTCTCTCCGTTTCTGATTCCCAAATAATTCAGGAACATTCAGAGGCCAGGGCTGCTGCCACTTCTTCTGCTATACCTCGGAGTTGCCTAGTTGCCTCATTCAGCAGCACCGTATGTCAAAATTCAGCATTGTGGTCAGCATCCTTTTCAATACTGAGAGGCCCATCAGTGCAGATGCTGTCTTTGCACCAACAATGTTTTCACTGCAGACTGTGTATTCGGGGTTGGTATTGGCCTTAGCCAAGTGGATCTGCAATGCCTGTTTTGGTACTGAAAGCACCAACTGCTTGTTCATCCTTGGTATATATGCCATCTCAAGGTTGGTGTTTGGATGAGGCTGTTTGTTAATTTGCTCCATTGGGGGTGGCTCCTCCACTACCACTGGAAGACTCCCAGGGCTCTATTTCACAAGATATAAGTCCACCCCCGAGGACAAAGAATCTAAGAAGCTGGACTTGATGGGGAGAAAAATGTATACAACTTCATCTATGCAGATTTGCATTGCAAATCAACAGGCACTGTTATCAATGGGACACTATGTCCAAATTTACAGATAAGTTGCCAGAACTCTCCAAGGAAGAGTTTAAGGCATTCATTGCAGAGGACCATTTGCTGGCCAAAACTTTGTTCCAATAGGCCATGGATGTGGAGGATGCGTCTTCCAGAATAATGGCATCAACTGTGGATATGAGAAAGGCCTCATGGTTGCAGAATTACTGCATAGCTCCTTATGTTCAGCAGAGTATAGTTTCATCTGAATTGAGGATCAGTGCATGGAAAGTAAGTTTTTATTAACTCCATCATAGTCAAATTTCTGAAAGGTGTTTACCAGCCTCTTTTCACCGGCAAAGGAAGTGATCCTTCAGTGGGACCTTGTTCTCTGTCTCTTCTATGTCAAAAGGCATTGTTTCTTGTAGCCATTATTTCACCAAGAAGAGGCCTTAATGATGACCCTCCACATACTCAGTTTTTCAAAGACAAGTTTGCCTTAAAACCTCATCCTAAGATTCTGCCTAAGGTGGTGTCATAATTTCATCTTAACCAAGTAATTTACTTACCTATATTTTTTTCCCAAACCTCATGTCATAAATATAAAGGGAAGGGTAAACCCCTTTGAAATCCCTCCTGGCCAGGGGAAAGCTCCTCTCACCTGTAAAGGGTTAAGAAGCTAAAGGTAACCTCGCTGGCACCTGATCAAAATGACCAATGAAGAGACAAGATACTTTCAAAAGCTGGGAGGAGGGAGAGAAACAAAGGGTCTGTATGTCTGTCTATAGTCTGTCTTTGTCGGGGATAGACCAGGAATGGAGTCTTAGAACTTTTAGTAAGTAATCTAGCTAGGTATGTGTTAGATTATGATTTCTTTAAATGGCTGAGAAAAGAATTGTGCTGAATAGAATAACTATTTCTGTCCGTGTATCTTTTTTGTAACTTAAGGTTTTGCCTAGAGGGGTTCTCTATGTTTTTGAATCTAATTACCCTGTAAGATATCTACCATCCTGATTTTACAGGGGGGATTTCTTTATTTCTATTTACTTCTATTTTTATTAAAAGTCTTCTTGTAAGAAAACTGAATGCTTTTTCATTGTTCTCAGATCCAAGGGTTTGGGTCTGTGGTCACCTATGCAAATTGGTGAGGCTTTTTATCCAACATTTCCCAGGAAAGGGGGGGTGCAAGTGTTGGGAGGATTGTTCATTGTTCTTAAGATCCAAGGGTCTGGGTCTGTAGTCACCTAGGCAAATTGGTGAGGCTTTTTACCAAACCTTGTCCAGGAAGTGGGGTGCAAGGTTTTGGGAAGTATTTTGGGGGGAAAGACGCGTCTAAACAGCTCTTCCCCAGTAACCAGTATTAGTTTGGTGGTGGTAGCGGCCAGTCCAAGGACAACGGGTGGAATATTTTGTACCTTGGGGAAGTTTTGACCTAAGCTGGTAAAGATAAGCTTAGGAGGTTTTTCATGCAGGTCCCCACATCTGTACCCTAGAGTTCAGAGTGGGGGAGGAACCTTGACACCTCATTACACTGCTGACGAACAGCATCTTCACTCCTTGGATATAAGACGATGCTTGACATTTTACTTAGAAAGAGCTAAGCCATTTCTTCATCATTTCATCTTTTTGTTTCCTTTTGAGGATGGCACGAAGGGTCAAGCGGTCTCTGCACAGACACCCTGTATCACAATGTCTTAAGGGGATAGCTCAGACTTCACTTCTGCAGAGATTAAGAGCCCATTTGACAACATACAAACCACCTTTGATTGCATTTTTCAGTGACATTTCAATATTGGACATTTGCAGGAGTGCCGCTTGGTCTTCCATACATACTTTTACCAAATATTGTGTTGTTATATCTGCATCCAGGTCAGATGCAAATTTTGAGCAGGTGGTCTTGCAGTTGCTTTTTAAATAGATTCTGAGCTCCACTTCCTTCTGTTACTGCTCGTTAGTCACCTGAGTATAATACATGTCTACAACCACTTGAAGAAAAGATGGCTAATTACTTGTACTGTAACTCCTGTTTTTTGAGATGTGGATGCTGATGTGTGTTCCACGACCCACCCTCCATCTCCTGTGCATCAGAGTCACTACTCTTGACCTTGAGTGCAAAGGAACTGAAGGGGGCTGGAGTATTTCTGCCTTTAAATAGCCTACTGAGGGGCTAAGAGACTAGAGGGCATGAGCGCCACCCCTGCAGGTACTGTTAGGCACAGTTCTCCAGTTTTGGTGAGTTCCAGTCTCACAACAGCAAGAACAGATTGTTACCAAGATTTCTATTAAAATCCATGATGCACTTGATGATGTCCATAGCTCCTTCCTTCCTATGATTAGATTATCCTTTTTTCATTCATCCATCCATCATTTAGAATTTGATCCAAAAGCCCGTTTAAGTTAATGGGAGTTTTTGGATCTGGCTCTCATTCCTTTTTCTTTCTGGATATATTTGTACATATTCTTCCTATTCCCCTTGCTATCTTTGTGTACCATTAGCTCATTCTTATCTTTGTAACTTCCTTTTTCTTTTGAGCTTCAAGCCTTAATACATTCAGTATATTTCTCTTTGGGCTCCTGCACTCTTCTTATGCAATAAAAGCAATGTGGGTGGTCCCCCAGTTGTTTCCTTAAATAAATCACAAATCTCAATAGAAAAGAGATCTGTCATAGAGGTTTGGATGTACTTTGGGGCTAGCACTGAAGAAGCAGATACCAAGAACAATTGACATGTTGATGTGTGTGAATATGACAGTAAAAAAGATTTTGCTAGTGGCAAGTAAAGGGAAATTTCCCAAGACTCTAGCAAATTCTTTCTAGCAATATTCTAAAAAGTCTGCAAGGTAAAATTTGCAGAAAAATTCTCTACCATCCTTAACTAAGTGACAATTTTTATCATTCAGTGTTGTTTGGATTTTATTTGCAAGGAGCTATCTTACCCCCACATTATTGGGTCATATAAGCTCAATATGTTTGGCCTTTTCGGGGGGAAAATCTCACTTTTGCTTCTACAACATATAAAATTATTCTGAATTAACTGCATTAATGGCTAAAACATGTGTTGTCACTAGCCTTCAGGCTTAACATAGGTAAGGGTTTTGTAAACTCTCCAAATGCCTTCAAATCCTGAGAATGTGCAAACCCTGGAACTGTTGATGCTTTAAACATTGTCATAAGAGATGATACTGTCGATATTTTGAGAGCAAGGCTCACGTTCACTATCTTAAGTGAAGACTGACATCATTGTGCAGGAGAGTGAATTTGTGTGTGGGAGTGGAGGGTGAGAAAACCTGGATTTGTGCTGGAAATGGCCTAACCTGAAGATTACTTTAGATAAGCTATTACCAGCAGGACAGTGGGGTGGGAGGAGGTATTGTTTCATATTCTCTGTGTATATATAAAGTCTGCTGCAGTTTCCATGGTATGCATCTGATGAAGTGAGCTGTAGCTCACGAAAGCTCATGCTCAAATAAATTGGTTAGTCTCTAAGGTGCCACAAGTACTCCTTTTCTTTTTGCGAATACAGACTAACACGGCTGTTACTCTGAAACCTATCATTGTGAATAAGTCTCTTGCTCGCTTTCCATCTCTCCATCTTCCCTCCTCCCCCTGCGACACCTGTCTCCCCTTTATTTCTATCAAATGGAAGAAAATGAACTGGGTTAGGAAGTGAGTGGAGGCTGACCGATAGTGGATGCATTGCAGACTAGTATCTCATGTGTGTTTATAGCTTAGCTTCAAACTCTGCTCAGATCTTGCTATGCTTCTGAAAGTGAAACATTAGCTAGTTTAAGCAAGCTTAGAATTAATATAACAGTTTGAGGGGTTTTCGTTGCCAGTCAGATTTTTCTCCCCTGATGTTAATAGGGATAAATTTGTCCCAAAAATTTGATAGGTGGTTTGCTTCAGATGAGCACTGAAAAGTAGTAAAGGCCTCATCCATATGTCTTTGTGAAAAACTGTGCTGGGAATCTCATGGGAGCAGTTTATCTTGTTTGGTTTCTGCTGTTTCTTCTTTCCATATAGGCGAGAAATATCTCAAATGTACTATTTCAATGCATCCATTTCAAGTCAAAAAGAAATAATTTTGTCTTCTAATGCTGTTCCTATCGCTGCTTCTATTTGTTCAAAGATTAAGGATTTTTTAATACCCTTTCCAACTCTCACACATTTTCCAAACACTATCAAACACCAGCTGACACCTTGCATGGTACTAGTATTTATTGCTCACCTTTGATCTGATTAGTTACACTGAGTGAAAGTGCTAGAAACACACGGTACATCACTAGATCTAGTACATTATCATCTTCAAGACATAATTATCAATTAAGAAACATAAAACCTCAGACTCTGAACAGGCTGTAAAAAGAGAATTACAGTTAAGAGCTCACAGTCAATTTGAGCACCACTAAACAGTGATTCTGGAGCTGAGGATTGTACGCTACTAATGTTCACTGACTGAGCTCACATTACTTCAGAAGTACACAAGCAGTTTTGCTTGTGCTTGTCAAAGACCGAGTCATTATCATCTCCAAATATCTACAGCATTCTGTATTAGCCTACGCTAGGTGCTATTTACTGATTCAGTCTGGAACAAGTTACAATGAGTTTTTGGATAGAGAAGCAAATGCAATATGGAGACACCTATTAATACTGGACATCAAAGATGAGACAATATTGGAATAGGACAAATATGGGAAAACAGATTATTATTATTAAAGATAGTATAAGTAATAATTGAAACAAAGCCAATTGAAATAAACACTGTCACTAAGTCAACCAGCTGCTAGATAATCTGACATCTAACTTGACAGCAATAGTGATTGGGATGTGCTGAAAGCTAAAGATAAGTGATTAAAGCATAAGGAGAAATCTTCTAGACTTCAATCTTTCTACACTGATGTTAAAATTATTTTGGTGACACCTGCTCTGAGGAACACGTCCACTGGCAGAGCACTGTGTCTTAAGCAACCATTTAAAGCACATACATCTGGTTTCCAGTAAATTTGTTTGGATAAAAAAAAATATGAAATATCCCACAAAATGAAATTCTGGAAAAAATAGTTTTGTCTCTATCTAAACGTTTGTTCCAATTTTGAATTTTTTATTTTGTATAGTGTATTTTAAAAATTAAACAAATATTGTTTCAAAATGGAAAATCAAATTGTTAAATTTCAGTTGTTGTTAAATGATTTTTTTTTGTCAAAATCAATATGTTCCACAAAATGTTTCACTTTTGAAGAATCAACATTTTCTGATGGAAAAATTTTCCCTTGGAAAATCTTTCACTAGTTTTACCTATAGTCGTAACACTGATATGCCTGTTCAGTTCTGTAAAGTTATGTTCTAGCTTGTTAAATTCATAAAACGGTTAAGAAACCTAATGCCATAAAGTTTTACTAGATGTTGCACAGATGGGTGATTCCTAAATTAAAATTTGTTCTTTCATGTAGCTGGGACTTGATCCATAAATTGCTTTGAAAATAGGATGAAGACTTTAAACTGGTACTGAAAACTCACTTGGAGAAGTGGAAGGACTGGAGCATGGTTCTGAGGTGCTCAGGGAAAATCTAAACCATGAAGAAGACAGGCAGTCACATTCTGTACCAGCTGGAGTCTGTGTATTGTCTTCCCATTCAGCAAAAAATTTAAACATATGTTTCAATCTCTGTTTTGCAAAGCACTTAAGAATATGTTTAACGCTGAGTGCTTGCTTAAGTGCTTTGCTAATTTGTGGGGCTTAGTATAAATAAAATTACTCCATTTGTAATGCCCATTTTATACATTTGTGTATTATATCTAAACTTGCTCATGTTTGTCTGTGTAAAATGATTTCGTAGCAGCATGGAGAGCAGGAGGTGCAGGAAGAGTACTGGGAACAAACCGTGATCTCCGAAAGAGATTAATGAGAGAAAGGAGTCTGCCTTCGATAGTAAATTAATTACTGTGGGATGTGAGTGGATACCACACACTGGCAGTGGCAGTATTAAGGGGAGCCAGAGAGCTCAGTTAGGCCATTCAGTGGCACCTGGAGGGGAGACAATTACTTAAGGATTAGAGCAGCTGGGGACAAGCAGCATAGTGGTTCCTATAAAGGAAGGACTATAGGGCAAGGTGGGGAGGAAACCCTGGGGAGAGGTAGTTGAGAGTTTTCTCTCTGTGGGAAAGGAATCACTGAGGGTCCTGCAGGAAGGAGCTTGTCCCTTGGGACTGTTCCTGAAGGGAGCAAGCAGCGGGGGAGAAGGAGCCTCCTAAAGCAGGCATGGGAGAGTACAGGGGGGAAAAGCTCTGAAGGTCAGTGGCTTAGGAGGAGTTGGGCCTCTAGGGGAAAAAGTCCTAGAAGGCAGCACTCTGTGACAGTGTGAAACAAACAACATTCTACAGAGCCCAGGAGAGGGGCAAAGAGTGTGCTGCAGACTGAGCCCAGGAAGGGTGGAAGAGTTTTTATTCCTTTGGGTTTTGAGTTTGGACATTGTCATCTTGGAAGGGGTGGGACTGAGTGTGACCCGGCTGGAGGACCAAGTCACTGTAAGGGAAAGGAGGAGAGTGAATCACTGTAAGAGTGAAAGGAGGAGGAGAGAGGCTGCAATGCTGGGTCTTGCCACAAGGAGGCACTCTAACTTGGTGAATTTATGGAAGGATGCATTTACAGAGTATACAAAAAATATGAACTGATACTTAATCGAAAGCTGTGACGAATCCAGTCATAAATTTGGGACTGAGAGTGCAAAGAGTTCCAAAATGATCTTGATAGACTTCCATAGAGGTGTGTTATAAATGCTGTAAGGATAGCAAATACCACAGAAAAGGCATCATCTTAGAAGAGATAAGCAGAGGCACTGGTTTTCCCCTTTAGCTGCTTCTGCGCCACCTAATATACCAGATACGGTTTGTCCCTACTGAACTTCTGTGGAATGTTGACAACTAAGAGTTTCTGCTGTTTGAATCACCATAAAGATACCCAAATTAAAGCTGTTATCCCGGACTTTGATGGAGCCTTTGAAAGAATTGGTTGGAAATGTCTATTCCATGTTACACAGATTTGGCTTTTAAATTGCTCTATAGAAACACTGAACTAGCAATTGTTAGGAAGGTTAGGCTTTCAATTGTCAGTGGTTTGAATTGCTCTAGACTGAGCAGTTGTTAGTAATGCTAGGTTTTTTTTTTTTCAAGGTCCTTCACGATTTTCAAGGATACCAGGCAATGCTGCCCTGTGTCCCCACTATTGTCTGGTGTTGCCTTGGAGCTGTTAATTACAGCAAATGAGAGCCAAGTGAGGAGGACTAGGGAACAGTAGCTATATGTTGCTATTCCCCTGTTTGTTACAAATCCACGTTACACTGTTTAAATTCTTACTGTCTTTGGGGGGCATATCTAACTATAAAGCTAATTGCAATAAACCTCAGACCACTGTGGGTGCTATAAGTCTCACTACATCAACTGGAATTTTAGGGAGGTAAGTAATAGGATTAGGTGTCTGGGTTTGAGACAAAGTTTAAAGATTTGGTCATTCATGTTCGATATAGGTCCAAATCTAGCCATCCCAAAATGGAACCAGAACACTGACCATGCAAAAAGTAAACTTCTGAGTGATTATCCTCTGAAAACTGCTGTAATTATTAGGATCAAATCCTCAAAAGCTATTTTCTTAAGCTTTTTAAAAGATTTAAAATATTTTGTTTTTGGCACTTGTCCCATAGAAAACAAAGAGAGGGAAGAATCATACTTTAAAATCAGTAACATAAATTGTTCTCTTATCACCGAGTATTTATACACTGTTGAACTTATTCCTATATTCTTACATTTCAAAAGATGCCAAATTATTTTAAAATCTATTATTATTATGAGAGAGTTCTTATTTTTGAAGTTTCAGAGCTGGTTTTAAGGTAAATGAATATAGCTAAATAACAAGAAACATGTAGGAGTAGGCTGTTATATGGCACAGTTTTATTTTAAATTGTTACTGAATCAAACTCTTCCAAGGGACATCCTAAAACATGTGAGAATCTAGACTGCAGGAGTTTGCTTAATGAAATTTTCATTAATCAGTACTTCCATAGGTTGATGGTTTAGATGCTCTAATCAATGGACATAATTGTTGTGTCTGTTGGCACTCCATTGGCTAGGTAAATAAGGGAAAGCTGTAGAGGTGAAAGTTCACAGAGGAATAAAGTGATGAGTAGAATAAGTGAGAGACAGGAATTGCTTTCTAATTTATGTATTCGTGATCTGGAGGAATTAGACCTGGGGAACTACACTTGGGTACTTGGAGACATGGGGCCAAATTATCCCATCAGCTATGGACATGCAGTGCCCATGGGTCTGCCACAGACTTACGACATTAACCTGGGCAAGTCCCTTCACGTCTCTGTGCCTCAGTTTCCTTGTCTATTATACCATTTACCCACTCTATAAGCTGCTTTGAAGTCTTCCAAAGGAAGGCGTGTAGGTGCAAAATACTACTAAACTGGGTCGGCCAACAAACAGAAAACAATATCCACTATCTAGAGAATCCTAATATAGTTAGAGCATAGTAGACAAATGTCTTCTCAATTACAGTTTATACAAGAATAAGAAAAAAGTGGAGGCTGGGGTTAGAAACACTCAGAAGAACATATGCTTCCCAGACTACAGTTAGCCCTTCTTCTGGTTTGTGTTCTGCTAAAAAGTAAAAGTACAGAGAACCCTGAAACTGTCAGCAGATTGTATGGCTGAGATCCAAAATGCAAACAGATGATCGTTCAGACAAATCATTCATATGTATAATTAAGTATTGCAGAATGTTTCAGTTGTGAGAGATTGTTCTAATATTGTCCAAGCGACTTGTTACTTATTAAACATGCACCCGTTCCAGCTTCTGCTGAAGATAATAGCAAAACTCCCATTGATTGAAGTGATAACAAGATATGCTGATGATCTGCGGGTTACGGTTGCCTTTAAGTCACCAAAAGAGTTGAGTGAAAAGAGCAAAAAAGAACCTGAAACTTTTCTTTAATTAAACTTGGCTATTCATTTGGCTGGTATTTGTTGCCCTTTTATTCACAAACTTTCAGGTGGGTGAGATTATAGCAATGATTTATAGACATGAAACGATGTGCTGTGTTGGTTTTCTCTGGGGCAGTTCTTCATACCCCCTGGACTCACAGCCCTTGTAATCAAGTAGGTCAGTGAATCCCAGGGGGATCTAGATGCAACAGGGACTGTGCATAACCATGTATGCAATTAGCTAGTGTGAATGTGCTGAGAAAAAGGAATATGACATCTGTTATGTAACCAATAAAAACCTAGAGCTTATATCTTTATCTTTTTTCTTGCGTCAGGAAGGAACCCTCTTTTTTTTTTTTTTTGTTTTAAGGATGAATTCCACATGTGTAGTGAAATACAGAGCCAGCTTTGGACAGATATTGGAATTGCTGCATTGTGGAAGAGGGGGCATGGAAGGGCGCTACTCCCTTTGAGTGGCCAATACAATGGCTTGTTGCAGATTATGCTTTTGTGGTGCCCTGTTGGGGGTGCCTTGAGTGTAAGGATTGGGGAGGTTGGACCCAAATAGAGAGCGGCATGGAGCAGCAGGCTACAACATCTATACAGTTCCCCTGTACTCTCAGGCTGTAGGATCGAATGGTTCTACACTGGCCCCTGCTTGAATCGGACATGAAGTATATGTCTACACTGCAAAAACAAAACACAACAACCCTGTGGCACTGAGTTTCAGAGCTACAGGTCTCAGGCTGCATTTGGGCTTGGGCTTGAGCCTGGCTCGAGCCCAGCTCGGGGACCCTGGCGGGGGCGGGGGTCAGAGCATGGGCTCCAGCTCGAGACTGAATGTCTGCACTGCAATTTTATAGCCCTGCAGCCTGAGTACTGCAAGCCTGAGTCAGCTGACCCAGGCCTAGAAAGAGAAAGAGGGGAGAGAAATGAAAAGAAATGCCTGCTGCTTGAAAATACTCAGAGATCTGGAACACTAGAAGTACTGTTGGAGATTGATTAAAAGTACAATAGAGGTAATCTAACATGCCATTTATCAGATGTCTGTGGCTCATCACTACCAAATAGAGAAATGTGGTCTAGATGAAATTACTGGAAGGTGGGTGCACAACTGCTTGAAAGATTGTGCGTGGATAGCAATCAATGGTCCCCTGTGAAACTACAAGGGAGTGTCTGCTGGGATCCTGCAGTGGTCAGTCGTGGGACTGAAAGTCAATATTTTCATTAATGACTTGGATAATGGAATGGAGAGTATGTTTATAAAATTTGCAGATGACTCTAAGCTGGGAGAGGTTGCAAGCACTTTGGAGTACAGATTACAATTCAAAATGATCTTGACAAATTGGAGAATTGGTCTAAATGGAAAAAGATAATTCATTACAGACAACTGTGAAGTGCTTCACCTAAGAAGGGAAAATCAAATGTGCAACTACAAAATGGGGACTAACTGGCTGGTAGTACTGCTGAAAAGGATCTGGGGGTTGTAGTGGACCACAAACTGCATCTGAGTCAACAGTGTTATACAGCTGCAAAAAAGGCAAATATCTTTGTGAGGTATATTAACTGGAATGCCGTATGATATAAGGGATGCAATTGTCCTGCTGTACTCAGCACTGGGAAGGCATCAACTGGAGTACTGTATCCAGTTCTGGGCACCACACTTTAGGAAAGGTGTAAACAAACTATAGAGAGTTCAGAGGAGAGCAACAAAAAAGATGAGATTTCGAAAACCTGACCTATGAGGAAATTATGTTTTTAAAGTGGGCATGATAAAAGTAGATTGGTGTGTGGGTAGTAGTAGTGGGGTATGGGCAGTGGGGGAGGGAGAGGACCTGATAAGTCTTCAGATGTGTTAAGGGCTGTTATAAACAGGACTGTGATCCATTGTTTTCCATGTCCATGGAAGGTGGGACAAGAAATATTGGGCTTTTATCTGCAGCAAGGAAGAATTAAGTTAATTATGAAAAAGCTTTCTAACTGTAAGGGTACTTAAGGTCTGGAATAAGCTTCCAAGGGAGGCTGTGGAATCTCCATCACTGGAGGTTTTTAAGTACATGTTGGACAAACTCCTGTCAGGGATGGTCTGAGTTTATCTAGTCCTGCCTCAGCTCAGCAGGATTTTGATGACGTCTCAATGGCCCTTCAGCCCTACATATCTGTGATTCTATGCATAAATCAGTGCTTCTTGACTGTTTACTCACAGATGAAATAATCTGATGGTTGCCATTTTTATTGTATTCAATTAATATTAAATTTTTACAAGCTCTAGTCTGTGTTCCTGTGTGTGACGCACACACTGATTGTGTGACATTATATTCTCAAGCACCAAAAATTGACGTGTGCTGTGAAATAACAATTTTACATGTTTTTCCTGAAGCAAATGCTATTTGAAATCATTTTATGTCTTGAGTAGACCTTTTTTTTAAAAAGAGAAAAGTTGTTTTAAATATTATAGTTTTTTCTCAAACGTCAGTTTCCAGAAACCAGCATCATTCTTGTAAATGATTACACTGGGAATGGTTACATGCTATAAGGCTTCCCCAGGCATATCAAATGATTGATGGAAGTCAGAGGGATTCATCCCATCAGAGATACTGGAATGTCACCTAAAGATATATAAATGTAGGGTTTTTTCCTCAAATCAGTTAGTGCATATAGTTAAGGATTAAAATAACATTTCAGATATTTCAAATGAACGAGAACCTTCATAAATGTAAAAAGTACTGGACACCTTTATGCAAATCAGTACAGTAATGCCACACAGTATTACATCACAGTTCCTGTAAAAGCAAATCAAAATATTCTAGATACGGATAAAATGGTTGGTGCGTTTTGCCGAGCCCCTCGGTGTGCTAGGCTTTTATCTGTAAAACTAAAACAACAGTGGTTCCAATCCAAATCCCACTTATCTGACTGACTCAGTGTTCATGAGTGGGAGGAGAAATTTCCAGCCTCAGTGTGGTTCTTTTTCAGATAGGATGGGAAAATGTGATATAGGTTTGGTTTTTGAAAGATTTCATCTGCTAGATTTTTCTTTTCTTAAATCCAAACCATTGCTGGTTTTGGATTCTGTTTATCCAAAGCCAGTGTGATTCAGATGCATGGCTCCATTTCTGACCCCTCACTAGAAAGCTAAATACTTGCCTTTGCCATGGTTATTAACCACGGGTTTAGATAATTTTATTTGTGCCTTTGAGCAAAATAATTAATCTGCAATTAATAGGCATTACTACTTCCAGAGCCATAGGCAGAACTGTAGGAGGATCTCTTCCTGAAAGGAACAGCAAAGTACAATATATGGGGACATATTGTTTAGATGTACTTAAAGGTTATCACATCCTATTCACTATATGAATAGCCCCAACTGACATTTTCCTGCTCTTCTCAAGCGATGCATGTCTTGTTCATTGTGCTATGCAGAGTCAGCTGTCAGTCAGTGCATCAGGGGACCAAAACCTATTTTCTTTTGCTGTTTTGTTTGCACTTCCACTAAAAAGCTTTGAATCTTTGAATTTCTTTGAAGTAGAAAAACTAATACATGACCAAGGATAACAACTTTTATCAGACTAACAAAGTTTGGAGCCACCTGATTTCACATTTCAGCACTACCCTGTGTGATAGCAAGTATAAAATAAGAGGAGATCTTGGATGGGAGGAATCTCACCCATTCAAAAAGCCTTCTTTTTTTATTAACAAACACAAACAAACTCCGAGAATAATAGTTATCCAAGTTCACCATACTCACAGTGTGAGTTTAATTAAAGTCAATGAAGAGTTCAAGAGCGGGGGAAAGCATGTTGTTTCTTAATTATGTTGTTGACTTAATATATAATGGATCTCACCAACTCATTCTATATAAAGCAATTAGCATGTCTTGCTGTCTGCAGATAGCTTAGCAATGGCATACAGATAATTGACTATATCTAGCACACAGGTGCTTGACTTTACAGAATGGGCAGAATTTGAAGGGGCAAGGGTTATGTGTACGTAGTCCTATATATAAAACATTTGGGAATAGGAATAATCCCTTACGCTGTCTAGAGACTCCTTTACTAAATAAAATTCCTCAATTTTCCACCTAGAAATACTGATCTGTGGGAAAACTGAATGAGCATGGCTTACCCAGACAAAAGATGGGCACTAAGTAAGCTGTGGTAATAGAAGTTGAGGTTAACATCTCTCTAAATAATTCCAATATAGAATCTAGAACAGCAGTAACCAGTAAATCACTGATGGTACATACATAAATTACAATGGAGACACATGAAATAATGCATTTAATGGGAACAGCACCGTCTCAGCCCAGATGGATGTTGTTTCTCAGGGAGAACTTTTGGTTTTGGCTCTAATTGGAGTACAGGAGAATTGGCTAGTTTGAGTTGCTTTATGCTGGCTCAAAAATTGTGTAAGGGACTGTCAGCATTCCCTCCCCACTCTGAACTCTAGGGTACAGATGTGGGGCGCCGCATGAAAGACCCCCTAAGCTTATTTCTACCAGCTTACGTTAAAAACTCCCCAAGGCACCAATTCTCCCTTGCACCTTGGATTAGGTAACGCTGCCACCACCAAGTGATTTAGACAAACTCAGGGAAAGGACCACTTGGAGTTCCTACTTCCCCCTAATATCCCCCAAGCCCCCCACCCCCTTTCCTGGGGAGGTTTGAGAGTAAACAAGATGAGCACAGACCAACCTTGGGTTTTTTTAGGACACTAAAAAAAAAAAACCAATCAGATTCTAAAAGAAACAGAACTTTATTATAAAGAAAAAAGGTAGAAAAGCACCTCTTTAAAATTAGAAGGGAAGATAATCTTACAGGGCAATCAGATTCAAAAATGCAGAGGATTTCCCTCTGGGCCAAACTTTAAAGTTACAAAAAGAAAACCAGGAATACACCTTCTCCTCAGCACAGAGAAAATCACAAGCCAAAACAAAAATAAGCTAACACATTCCCTTGCTAGTACTTACTGATTCTAATGGAGTTGGATTGCTTGCTTCCTTGATCTGTGTCCAGCAAGCACACAGACCAAAGCCTTTTCCCACCTCCACCCCCCCCCACCCGAAAGTATCTTGAAAGTATCTTGTCCCCTTATTGGTTCTTTTGGTCAGGCACCTGCCAGGTTACCTGAGCTTCTTAATCCTTTACATGTAAAAGGATTTTGTGCCTCTGGCCAGGAGGGATTTTATAGTACTATATACAGGAAGGTTGTTAACCTTCCCTTTATATTTATGGGAGGGACACTTAAGCCTGGCCTAACCTTAAAATTTAGGTTGACATAGCTACGGTGCTCAGGGTTGTGAAAAGAATCACATTCCCAAGTGCCATAGTTAAGCTGAACTAACCCTCGGTGTATGCGCTGCTAGGTCAACAGAAGTATTCTTCTCTTGGTCTAGCTACTGCCACTCAGGGAGGTTGATTACCCTCATTGATGGAAAAATCCTTTCATTACAATAGGAAGCATCTAAACTACAGTAGCATAGCTGCGCTGCTGTAATGCCTTTCGTGTAGACATGGTTTTAGCGAAACAAATCTGTGGCTGCTAAAGATTCCAGTTTTCCCTAGCCTTCAGACCTTACCGACTCCAAACTTCACATAGCTTCACGTATCCTTTGCTGCTTGGTTGCAAGTGGGATGAAAGCACAGGAAAACAGCACTTTTTTTCTTGGTAGTATGTCCACCCTTCCAAAGACAGGAAGTACAAAAATGTACAAAAAAAAATTAAAAATTTTAAAAAAGAGCTTCAGGATTGGACCATGTTCACATTTTTTACTGAAGCTTTGGGGTTTAAAGATGGGTCTGAAATCAAAATCCCGGGTCTGAACTTTAAGAGAGTTTGGATCTTCTCCAAACTTTACAGTTGCCCTCTTGCGATAAATCACAAAACCAAAACCTACATCCAAATTAAAACTCCTGACTTTTGGGAGAACCTTGATCCATATCTGAAGTTTTCCAGTTGAATCCAACTAATCCTTCTGTCCCTCTGGCAGCAAAAACAATAACAGCATTAGCAGAGAGTTTGGTTATGAAATTAGAGTCCCAGGTAAATCACATACAAAAGATGATATACTAAAGACCTTCTGATTTAATAGTTGTTTCTCATTTTCCTTATATTTATCTCAAGCTTGTCTGTGAGTCTTACTCCATATTCAAAACTAGTATGTCTCTCTGTCCTTTCTGACTTGTCCTACACAAAAGCCTAGATAGAACACGGAGATACTAACATTAAAATAGAGAAATCATTTTGAAAGTTGTATTACCTTTGTTGTCTATCACACAGTCCTATAATCTCATCATGATGGACCTCATTCAAATCACATACAACAAGAGCATATATCTCCAAGAAACAGTGCTGTTGTGAGTGCTCCTTTGTCTCATTTTCCCTCAGTTGCTAAGGCCAGGTCTACCCTAGAGACTTTTGCCAGTATATCAATGTCAGTTAGGTATGTTTGTTAATGACAATTTTACACCAGCAAAAACCCTAGTCTCTCTGTTTATACCAGCAAAATTGCTTTTGCCAGTATAGCTTATTACCTCCAAGAAATGGGTGTAAGTTATACCAGCTAAGAGTGTAAACTGGTGTCTACACTAGGATTTGCCATATAGCTAAACTAATATAGATCAGATGTGGAGTTGAGTGGCTTCTTTTGGTTTTTCTTAAACCAAAATTTGTGTTTTGAGGGCTTCACCCTTCATTATTTAGCCAGGGATGGTCCTTAAATGTAACAAAAAAACAAAGATTATTCTCTTTCAGACTTGATTTGGTGTAATGATTGAATTCTTAATACCTTTATTCATTTCAATATCTTTGACTTCAAATTTTGCAAGATTTGAAGTATCTACCAGCTCGGCAGTTTTTACTTGTTTGCCTAATAGGGACATTGAGACTGCGATACGTATCAGTTGAAGCAGCTAAGAAATAGTTGTCCTGTTCAAAAGGAGAAATTTATCTACCCATTTGTATTGTTTTATATTCTTTAAAAAAATAAAATAAAAGGGAGAGAGAGAGAGTGCCAAATCCAGTAACACAATTCTGATGAATAGGAGAATATTTAAAGTGACTGGAAAAATAAGTACAAATGAACTTTGGCGAAAATCCCAAGAACCTTTTATAGTAATAAGGAACTATAGCTTCAGCTCTGTTAAGTGGGCAACATTCACTTTCATGCTGTCCTTTTTGACCAGTTAGGGGACACCTACAGAAAGCAAAAAATTGACAATAAGTAAAAAATAAAAGTTAATGCTGCATGTTGGTAAATCCGAAACTACAGAACTTCTTATTTGTACATAAATTATCTTAATATATTATTTGTTAGGGGAAAAAATAGCTAAGCAAATCTAATTTCTTTTAAGGTTCCCTTTAAATATTTAATTAAATGAATGCTGAGAAATTATAAGCAGACCTACAATTAATTGTATGAGAAAGCAGTGTCCTCCTGATCCTGCAATCCTTACTCGGGAAAAGCTGCCAGTGCAATCAATCAGAGTTATGTCTGAGTAAAAGATGCAGGATCAGCCTGAAACGTTGTCTAAAACAACATTGCAAGAGGATATAGAAGTGCAAATTATTATTATTATTATTACAATCAATTTTCAGAGTACAAAAGACTCCCATAAAATAATTTAGTTTATATTCTGAAACAGTATTTATTCTTCTGATCCGCTGATGGTGTTAGGCAACCTAAATTCCTTTAGACTAATGCATGCAAGCACACACACAAAATTATTGCCTCTGAAAAACATAAAACCTTATACAGTACATATTTTCCAAAATATGCAGCCAAAGTGCAGCGTGAGGACTGTTTTTCTGGAATATGAAAGGGAGATGTAACTGCTGATTGTGATTTAAGCAGCTTTTTGAATTCCCTTTTGCTAATGGAGATGATGAAAGCACATTTTGTGTAGAGTTTTGTTTCGACTCAGTCTGCCACGAAGCTGTTTGAATCAAGGCGTATGCCCACATTATTCAGATCGCCAAAAATATCAAAACAGCAACAAAGAAAAAGCTAACCTTGAATTTTGAGTATGTATTTCAGCCCTTGTAAACAAGTTACCATGGAGATGGTACCCAAGTGAGCTACATACTTGACTTATAACTGCTGTAGACTTTGGACCAGCAGCAAAATGTGACATGGTGTTGGTGCCATTTCTGACAAAACATTGCATTTCAGATACTGCACTTAAATGTTCTTCTGCAAAAATACCATGTGAAAGCTTGGAAATTGCTTAAAAAGCCTTGAATTGTTTAACAAGAAGGCAAGATGGTAGGTGAGAAGCGAAGTTTTTTACCTGTTCAGATTATACAAATTAAGTAACATTTTGTTGGGGATGATGTGAGGTCACTCTCTCTGTCTTGTTAGCAAGATGAAGGTCTGGGAAGAGCTTAGCTGCAACTTTAAATGATTTTCACCAGCAAATTATTTCCAAGAATCTAAGAAAGGAAGGTTGTTGGGTTTTTTGTTTGGTTGGTTTGGGGGTTTTTACACAAAATGAGGCTTATAGGCTTGTATTATTGACCACAATTTATTTTGCCGTGTTTTGAATGGGGCTGGAATAGGATCTGAGAATCATGTCAGAAATAGAAATCAGTTGTCATATTTATTTGCAAATGTATCTCTTGTAGAGAAAAATAAAAGGATAATATAGAAAAATGCAGGTAGATTTTCTTGTCTTAAGGATTCTGAGAACCCTGCTTTCCTGATCAGGAAAGGTTTTCATTGCTAACTCCATCATCCTTTTCCTGCAAAAATGTGAATTCTAATCATCATCATCATCTTCAAAAATTAATAATACTTAACACTTCTACCTTTATAAATACAAATTGTTTAGATCACTTTTCTCCACAATAGCCTGTAAGTAAATGAGGGAAATCTTTTTTTCCCCAGAGTGATAAAGTGTGTCACAAAAGGGATTAAGTGACTTGCTCGAGGCCGTCGAACAAATCTGGCAGAAATCAGAATAAAGTCCAATGGGACAGATTCTGATCTAATTTGTGCTGGTGTAAATGCATCATAGCTGCATTGAAGTCCTAGTCCAGAATCCTGGCTCTTAGTTCCCTGCAATAACCTGTAGAGACAAAAAATGAGGGAAAAAAGTCTAATGCTCCCACTACTTTGGGAGACAAGCTATTGCCCTGTATGCTTGATTTTAAAACATCTGTTCACTCTTGAACTTAAGGCTCAGCTAGAGGAATAGGGAATGTTTGTGTACTTTATTTATGACATTATAATTAATGAAGCTGTAATATTATGTATATCTAGTGGGGTATCAAGTGAGATTGCTTCTTTGAGAATGGATATGTTGGCCAAAATTTTAAAGTCACTAGTGATTTGGGTGTCCAGCCTGAGGTGCTGTTAAATGTGCCTGATTTTCAAAAAGTGTTGAACTCACTCTCTTCAAATCAAGCCCTTTTAAGGTGTCTCAAATTGAGCCACCCGAAATCTCATGCCCTTTTAAAGGTTTAGGCCATTACCGCAAAGGGTATGTTGGCAAAGCAGCTGACGGTGGAATTTCTAGCTGTGGTTCCTGTGCACTCACGAGCTTTGATTGAGCTAACACACTAAAAATATCCATGTAGTTGCAGTGGCACTGACTAGCTACACAAATATTTACCTAGAGTCTCTGATGGGATTATACTCATGTGGCTAGTCCAGGTCATTGAGCTACTCCACTATTTTTATCTGCAGTGTAGGCATACTCTACGGGATCCAGGATATGGGGTGCTGCATCTTTTTCTTGCTCTCAAGTGTGGCAATACTCAGGAGGGTTTCTGGGTCACAGGCTTCCCAGGATCTTTTTGTAGTTAGCGTATTAAAAGTTAAAATACCCTATTGCCTCAAAAATGTCTAGGGAAAATATTTTTGTGTTTTGTTTTTTGTTTTTTCAGTTAGATGCATGAGGGGAAAGAAAAGGGAAACTCCATGCTAGTTTCTAGTTTTTGTTTAATCTGTGAAACATCACCTGGGACATGCTGAGCTCTGACAAGAGAAAGGAGGAGGAGGAGGAAGAACAGACTTTCAATCTATTTTTTGCCTTTCCCTCTGAAAATATCCTGGCATTTTCCATCCTTTTCCTCTTATCCAGCTTTCCTTATCTCTCATTTCCTCTGCTCTCCCTTTTAAAAAGCGTCTTTCCTATTTTCTTGCTTCCTTTTCCTATTGACCTTTTTCCCCCCAGAAAGAACGTGTTTTTAAGTAGATTGTTCTGGTGCTTGCCTATGACATAAGTCCTAGAGACATCAAAGTGGTTGGCAAAATTCCCTTGATTTCACTAGGACTTGGCACTTTTCTTTTCTTTTCAGATGGCATTTCCAAAAACAGTTAGTTCTCACTGAGCAGTTCAGGCAATTTAACCCAACCAGTACTATAGGATAAACTAGTACAGAATTACTCCATCACACATAGAAACTTTATATCTGGAAGGTTTCAAGCAAATAAGTGTAAGAACAATAGATCTAATCAAATATATTGTCTCTCAAAATAAAATGACACTTAAATGAAAAATGGAACATCTATTCATGGAGGTACCTGAAATGTTGCTGAAAAAATTTTCTGTACTGCTAAAGTCCTTCATTTTTGGTTTATAGCATGTTTAAAATTTCTAGGGAATTTAACAGTGTTCATATGAAAAAAGGGGATGAAAATCAGTAGAAACTGAATATACAGGGCTGGTCGGCATGTGATGGGTGGGTGCCCAGTACTTCTGGGAGGCAGCAAGTGTGGAGTGAGCATGGTACTCACAGGGGGCACCGGGCTGGTGTTCTTGGTTTCTGGGACCCTGCTATCTCACTCCCCGATTTTTTTGTGGAAATTCAATACTGAAAATGAAGGATCTTATACTTTTCCTACAACAAAAAAAGTAAAAATCAGATTTTTATCTGAAACACTGTTAATAAAATTAGATAATTTATAGACAACAACCTAAGATGAAAGGAATCTTTCTGCTAAAGAAATTGTCTGTCCATGTATGCTGACAGCTCCCCAGTGTTATAAAATAATGCAAACAATGTTTTTTTCCTAACCAAAACAAAATGGTTAAAATTATATTCTCTCTAGCTGTATGGAAATGCACTAATTTGTAACTTTCTAAAGCCAACACATTTACGCTTTGGAGATACATAATTTAGTAACAAACAGCAGACTGAATTTTGATCAGGTTTTAAAAAAATGGGTACAATAGCCTTCAGACTTCAAATGAGCTCAGAATGTTCCTTTGGTATTTTCTTCCATCTGAAATTTAAGGGGTACCATTTTCTTTGATGTTGCCTCCAAGAGGCAATGAACAAACCAGAAAGGTCCTGCTTATTTGTGTAATGCCCTAAAAATCCAGTTAATACAGAATTCTATATCAGCAGATAGACAACAATTCAAATCTTGGTTTCTTCACAGTCTCAGAGATGATACAATTGAACTTTTCTCATACTACTCGTGGTTAGAGATGGATAAACTGGTCAGGATAAAATAAAAACATGCCTGAATCAAATGTTATATTGAACTTTGTGAAATGTGACTGTTCCCCTTCAAATTTTCATTTCTCTACCAAGTACCTCTTCCAAGTTTTGGATGAAAGAAACAGAAATACCAAAATTCACAAGAGATTAGGGTTTCCTTAGTTTCAGACACAGATGAAACCAGAAAGTACTAGAACACACTAAGAAGTATTAAGATAACTTTCCAGACCAGGGAGGGTTAGGTAAGCTTTAGATATCATAGGCATCTGATTATGGTGCACTTAATCCATGATAGCCTCAGAAAATTCTCAAAAAGAAAAGGAGTACTTGTGGCACCTTAGAGACTAACAAATTTATCTGAGCATAAATGTTCGTGAGCTACAGCTCACTTCATCAGATGCAGCTGTAGCTCATGAAAGCTTATGCTCAAATAAATTTGTTAGTCTCTAAGGTGCCACAAGTACTCCTTTTTTTTTTGTGAATACAGACTAACACGGCTGCTACTCTGAAACCTGTCAGAAAATTCTGAGACTAACTTTTTAGTAGTCATAATGTAACCACATAAAACAGGTAAGAAAAGGAAACACCTGCATTCTAAGTGTACGTGGCTAATTCTATTTTTTGTTTGTTTTGTTTTTGTCATTTGTAAGTGTGATACAAATGGTGTAGTAGTGGAATTGGACTTCAGAGAAGAATTGAAATCTGAAAGATTCACATGAAGCTGGAGGTCTGTTTGGATTAGTCCTTCATTTAAGTGACATTACTTTGAAAGCCAATGGAAAGTTAAGATTAGACTGTCTTAATTTTGAACTTCCATTTTGTGGCTAACTGTACTGAATGTTGTGATTGTCAGAGGTGCCTTCCTACAGTAATACAATGGAGCTGTGATTCCCAGCACCTCATCCCCTACAAAGGCAAAATTTTTGCGTAGCCTTCAGTCTTTCTACTTCTCTCATCCAAAGCATTTACTTAAGAATCCTATTGACAACAGTAGTAAGAGTGATTACTTTATTATAGTGGTCAGGCCTTGGCAAGGCTGCCAACCACAGTAAGATCAGGTATTGGTTTGTAATTGTGGTAAAGCATTGCTGTCACTCAAAGCATTGAAGGAACCAGAAGGAAGCACAGAATGCCAGCATGTCACACTAATTTATATTACTGAATATGAGACATTTCCTTAATTTGTGGACACTATTATGTGTATTCAGAAGTCCCTCAAGGAAGAGGAGCACAGTGGTTCTCTCTTTCCACCACAGATAACACCTGTAGATTTAAGAGGAAGTAGACAGTATGTTTACTAAAACAGATGGGCAGGACTGTTTTTCAATTCAGTTCTTTATTTGCTAAAAGAAATGAATTTTTGTATTCCTGGCAAGACTTGGGCTTTTATCTTAGGGAAAGTCTACACGACAAGTGCAGTATTGCAGCTATGCCTCTAGAGTGTAGATCCTTACTATACCAACAGAAGTGGTTTATCCATCACAGTAGTAAATCTACCATCTTGAGAGGCAGTAGGTAGGTCAATCGAAGAATTCCACTTTGTCTATAGTGAGGGTTAGGTTAATCTAATTACATCACATAGAATGTGAATTTTTTTCACAGCAATGATCAGCGTAGCTAGGTTGACCTAAATTTTGGGGGGACCAAGTGTTAGGATATCCATTACTGCTTTCTGTAGGACATATCTCCCTGTTTTGATGAGAGTCCTTCTTAAGACATTGGCAGCATGTCACTGGTCAAGAAAGTTTTGTTCATTTTCTTTTCAAATGTAGACCTCTCCCTCATAATTATTGATGCCTTTCTCACCTTAAGGTTAGGTTACTGTAATGTGCTGTACATGGCGTTACACCTTCAAACAATTCAGAAACTGATGGTAGTTCTAGAGTATAGTATTTCAGTGATAAAGCTGCAGTATTTTTTAAACAGGAACGTGTAATACCAGATATTAGTGGACTATCTGTGTTTGATTTTTTTTCTTAACCTATAGAATCCTAAATGGTTGAGAGTTCCATGTGCTTAAGACACTACCTTTCTCCCTGCATGAGTCGAGATCATCTGAGGTGCTTGTGTTTGCAATATCCTCTTGCTATAAATTGGGGGAGGGAAGAATTGGTGACAGAGCATCTGAGTTCCTGGGCTCTCTCCCTGCCTTAGCTCACTATAACCCTGGTTTGGAGTTGCATTCAGAACACTATGTAAGATCCTCTTGTTCTGCCTTGCTTTTCTTATTGGGGACAGTAGAAAGAGATGGGTTAGCAGTTATGAGTGATACCTTGTTCATAGCCATAAAGTGAATTTTAGGCATTCTACCATCTTAAATCTCAAGTCCTCTTGGTGCTTTATTGATATATTTTGAATTTGTAAAAGACTTGAGGTTTAGTCTACACAGTGCACTAGACTTAGGTGCATTTGAAATCTAAATATATGTGCAATGCTGTTTTTCATCCCTTCGACTATTATTTCAGAAATAAATCTGATCTTATTTATGTAAATTTTAATATCCATATTAATGGATAACAAGTGGAAATAAAAGGGAATCCATTTATTTCCAGTCCCATATGGATTTAGAAGGGTAGCCATTCTATCTATATGCCCAAACCCAACATACATATTCATTAAGTAGATTTCCTTCTGACTTCTTTTGCTGTGAGGCCATGAATTTCAATTTAGGAGGGGAAGAAATTCCAGAGTCTTCAGTGCATTATCTTGTGAGGAGGGGAGCTGATAATGGAGCAAGAGATTTGCCAGAAGGAAGACTCCCAAGTCATGTCAAGAAAAAAGCTTAGCAGTGGTGCTGGAACTAGGGATTTTCGGGGTGCTGCTGCACCTCTGGCTTGAAGTAGTAATAACAAACACCAAATATATGGTTTCAATCATCAGCACCCCCACTACAAAAATTGTTTCAGCACCCCTGAAGCTAAGCGTCTCCAGCATCCTTCCTAGCTCAAGTATAGATTGGAGGGATTTTGTGTCTTTCTTTCATATTCTTAAGGTTATATAAAGAGGAGCCAAATGGCTTTAAAATAACTGTGTTTATTAACTATATATAAATTTACAAGGCCTATCTATGTATGTACACACAGCTGCTCTATTAAATTCTAGTGGCTTTAATCTCTGAGCTTTTGCTATGGAAAACAGGGAGGCCACTAGAGAGTTCTCAGTAAAGCTGGTCAGAAATTCTGTGACAAATGAGAATTCTCCATTGAAAATTTCTGTCAAAATCAAAACATTCCATGGAATAGAAAGCAGACAAAGTTTCCATCAGAAACCTGTCTGTTTTCACACCATCTTACCCACCTGGCTCCATGGCAGTCCACCTGGTAGGCTGTTGGGGATCTGGTGTTTCCAGGCTCCCAGCTATCTGCTAGGCTGATAGGAAGCCTGGGAGTCTGAAAGCCCTGGGAGTACTGGCTTTCAAGCTTCCAGGATCATAGTTTTTTAGCAGTCTGGGGACCCCAGGTTTCCTGTGCCTTTTTGACAGCCAGGTAGAGTTTCCTGGAGTCAAACCCTGGGGCTGTCCTTGTGCAGAGCAAAGCCAAATATTAAAATCCTCCATTAAATGGAATTGCCTTTCTATAACTCTCAAACTTTTCATAGGGATAATGCCTATACACTACAGAGGGCAAAGTTATCTGCCCCAAAATGTGAAATGATGAACCTTATAATATTTTCTGCCTTCATCTGTCTTCAGTGAGAGTTGAAAAGAACTAAATTTGACTTCCTTTTGTAGATTATCCCCTAATCATTTGAAACCTAATTTTAAAATCGCTCCAGAGGTGATCTCCACAATTACAGGCCAGTAAACCTAACTTCAGTAACAGGCAAATTGGTTGAAACTATAATAAAGAACAGAATTATCAGACACATAGATGAACATGATTTGCTGGGGAAGAGTCAACATGGTTTTTTGTAAAGGGAAATCATGCCTCACCAATCTATTAGAATTCTTTGAGGGGATCAACAAGCATGTGGACAAGGGTGATCTGGTGGATATAGTGTACTTAGATTTTTCAGAAAGCCTTTGATGAGGTCCCTCACCAAAGGCTCTTAAGCAAAGTAAGCTGTTATGGGATAAGAGGAATCAGTAATTGGTTTAAAATATAGGAAACAAAGGGTAGGGATAAATGGTCAGTTTTCAGGATAGAGAGATATTAATAGTGTTGTCCCCCAGGGGTCTGTACTGGGACTAGTATTATTCAGTGTATTCCTAAAGGATTTGGAAAAAGGGGTAAACAGTGAGGTGACAAAATTTGCAGATGATATAAAACTACTCCAGATTGTTAAGTCCAAAGCAGCCTGTGAGGAGTTACGAAGGATTCTCACAAAACTGGGCAACAAAATGGCAGAGGAAATTCAAGAGTTGATAAGTGCAAAGTAATGCACATTGAAAAATAATCCCCACTATACATATAAAATGATGGGGTCTAAATTAGCTGTTACCACTCAAGAAAGAGATCTTGGAGTCATTGTGGATAGTTTCTTGAAAACATCCACTCAATGTACAGTGGCAGTCAAAAAAGCTAACAGAATGTTGGGAATCATTAGGAAAGGGATAGATAATAAGATAGAAAATATCGTATTGCTTCTATATAAATCCGTGGTATGCTCACATCTTGAATACTACATGCAGATTTGGTCTTTCAATCTCAAAAAAAGATATATTGGAAAAGGTACAGAAAAGGGCAACAAAAATTATTGGGATATGGAACAGCTTCCGTATGAAGAAAGATTAATAAGACTGGGACTTTTCAGCTTGGAAAAGAGGCGACTAAGGGGGGATATGATAGAGATCTATAAAATCATGATTTGCGTGAAGAAAGTAAATAGGGACATGTTATTTCCTTCCCCATAACAGAAGAACTAGAGGTCAACAAATTAAATTAATAGGCAGCAGGTTTAAAACACACAAAAGGAAGCGTTTTTTTCACACAACGCACAGTCAGTCTGTGGAACTCTTTGCCAGGGGATGCTGTGAAAGCCAAGACTATAACAGGATTCAAAAAAGAACAAGATAAGTTCATGGAGGATAGGTCCACCATTGGCTAGTTAGCCAGGGTGGGCCGGGATACAAACCATGCTCTGAAGTGTCCCTGCGCTCTGTTTGCCAGAAGCTGGGAATGGGTGACAGGGGATGGATTACTTGGTGATTGTTCTGTTCATTCCCTCTGAAGCACCTGGTATTGGCCACTGTCAGAAGACCAGATACTGGATTAGATGAACCATTGGTCTGACCCAGTATGGCCATTCATATGTTCTTAAACCCTAACGCCACAAAAGACCTCACAGAATCTTTTCCCATTAAGAAATATTTAGTATAGCTGTGTTTGCAAAAGCTTTAGAAATAATATAAAATGCAGCTAGACTTAACAATCTTTTTATTAAACAAACCTTGTTCTACCTGTATACAACAGGTGGGTTAATTTTTTAATTCCACAGCTCTGGCATGAAACCAGGGAAAATGTTTGTCTCCCAACGGTAAATGCTAAATTACAGTGTGTTTTATGGTCATGTATGTACATACATGTGTGTACACATACCTGACCATAAATTAATGCCTCAAGCTCACCTTAAGGAAAGTTGAAAGAGAGTGCATTTCACAGGAGAGTAAAATGCATTTAGAATTACTGCAGCTATAAAACAAACAGACATAAATCAAAGCAACACATATGAAAAAATATCATCTTGGGCCACTTCTGCAAAGTTTTTGATTTTTGTTTTTTTATTTCCTATCTGTGATCCAGTGTGGTTTCCAAATTGCATAAAATCCATTCATTATGCCCCCCCGACCCCCCTGATATTCAAACCACTCAGTCCTTTCTTCTTTGAATCACTTCCTTGCAGACGCAAAGCTAGTTATAGAGCTTGGTTAAAATGACACTTGATTTCTTCTCTCAATGATTTTATCTGTTGCAGCCAAAATTTCTCTTCCATTTGCAGGACGGGCAGCAAACTTTTGGGGTTTGGTTTACACGAGTTCATGACTCCTCATTTCAAGTAAAAAAAAATCCTTGAGTGTCACCTGGTTTCCACCTAAAAACTGCCTCCCCTTTTCCTCCTGGGTTGGGGATTTATAGTGAAATGTTTTCAGAGCTCTCATTACATCATGCAATAAAACAGTATAATCCCTCTGTTGTAGTTAAATCTGAATGAATGTACCAACTTGTGATTTCATTTCTTTTAGTGATTTACAGTGGCATTCAGGGATGGGGAAGGACCAGTCAGATTCAAAGGCTAAACATGAGCTGCCGACCCATTTAACATCTGTTTTCTTTTACTGTGTGGAAGGGAGTATGTGCAAATTTGAAAGGCTGTCTAATACGAAATCAAAGGGCAAACATTCATAAGTGGCACGCGTAAGCTCATTTGTCATTGAAAGTAACAATTAAGTCATTTTTGTGAACTTTCTAAAAATATTCCTCATTACATCTTGGTGGCACTGAGTAGTTCCAATGGATTCTTTGTTGACCATTGGCTTTTGTACCCTGACAGTTATCTGCATCTTTAAGGCATTTATTCATGGTGGACTTTTGTGCAGCGCCACTTGCACCCTAGCAGGAGCTCTGCTTTTATGCACAAGGCATAACTAACTTGTGGAACTCATTGCCACAGGATATCATTAAGCTAAGGGTTTAGCATGATTCAAAAAGGAAAATACCAGTGTGTTGAATCAGACTACAGTTGGTGCAAGCAGCAGCTATGTGTCTCCATTTCTGAGACAGGATAGTTCATATACAATTAAAGTTAGTCTTTATTTGTTAAAATTCTGTCAAAAAACAATGATCACTCTTTGATTTTTCCATTCCGCCATTACTGTTGCTGCTCACTTTCCATCCTACTCCCCATCCCCCACTTAATTGTCAATGTAAAAAGAAGTGGTCATGACTTTAAACAGCAGTAAGTAAATCCCCATGAAATGTTGTTAGTACTGTAGTTAATGACAAGGTTAAGACTGCTATAGCTTTTGACTCTTACTGAGTATTCAGCGATAGATGAGTATAAAATATACAGTAACCAACAAACATTCTCTGCGGTTGTGAAATCTGGCTTTAGAATAGTACGTCCTTTTTTTTCCCCCCGTTTCCAAAATGAATGAGTGAATTTAGTGCTCATGAAAGTGAAAGATCAATAGCACTGGCCTGAGTCAGGCTTAATGTAAGCAGGTGCTGCAGAAACTTTCCCACTCATTTGATAAAAATCCATTGAAGCTGTAAAGGCTTCTGAATGTTGTATTACAATTCAAGACCACCTACTGACTGATAAAACACCATGGGACCCCCATCACGGCAGAGATTTGAAGGCCTTTAGAAAGGGTAAGTAGCATTTTTTTTTCCGCTGATTGTGACTTAATCTGAAATCAATTTACCAGAGCTGAAAGTCCCGTTGGACCACTGTGACAGATAGCATTATATGTAGGCATAGTAGAAATCTATTTTAATAGGTAATTGTTGATAGCGATCAATTGCTGTTGCACCACCTCCACAAAGGAATTAATCTTCTAATAGAAATTTGTAGCAAGGAAAAGTTTATTTTTAAAGTAAAATATTATTTGAAAGCTAAAAAGTGCCTTGTGTCTAAATCCATAGTGTCTGATACTTAATGACATTAATATAATAGAATTTTAATTGTAAGTGCAAATTCATCCCATTGCTCTGGGGCAGAGGGGCAGATTTACAAAGATATTTAGAGGCCTAAAATGCAGATACGTGTGATTTACATAAGTTCCTAATCAAGTTACATTCCCAACCTACTTAGATGCTTTTGTAAATTCCACTAGCTGCATAACTGCATCTTAGCCCCTGAGTACCTTTGTAAATCTGTCCTTAGATGGGTTTCAGAGTAGCAGCCGTGTTAGTCTGTATTCACAAAAAGAAAAGGAGTACTTGTGGCACCTTAGAGACTAACAAATTTATCTGAGCATAAGCTTTCGTGAGCTATAGCTCACTTCATCAGATGCATTCCTTCGATGGTTTGCTCTACTCTGACGTTTGTAAAGCAGCTGTAAACTCTGCCTAATGGTTAGATTAATTATATGACTATCTTTGCTTTGGTGGAGCAGCACAAAATGGGTAAAGGAGTGTTTCTCAACCTTTTGGGGCTCAGACCTATTTGTAAAGGTTGATGGCCTGTCATGACCCAGTAAATAAGTCCTGGTGGGGGAGAGCTGAAGAGCCCACCTTTCACTTATCCCACAGCAGCAGCTCCTGTAGCTCCAGTCCCATATGCTCGGCTCACTGCTTTGGGTATCGTGATGGAAGAGTGACTGAGCCAAACTGGAGCAGTGCTGCCACCCCATAGGTCATAACACCAAGAGCAGAGAGCTGATCCCAGCCAGCTCCCCGGGACTGGAACCGCAGGAGGTTCCATACAATCCTTTGAAATAGTCTGGTGACCCAATTTTGGGTCATAACTCACTGGTTGAGAAACCCTGAGCTAAAGCATACCAGTGCGCCCCAAGATCAAATACTAATCTAAATTTTAATAAACAGTTAATATATTGATTATTTTAGAAAAAATATTTTGCCAGCTCACAAATATGCATTAATAAAACATTTTTTAGAGTAAATCTTAATATGACTGCATCAAAATTCACAAGGAACAGAATGCCTAATGCTATACATTTTTACTATCTGATGAGGGCCTGCACTAGGGTTTGTTAGGATATAGATATTCAGGCCTGTCTGTAAAGGCCTATACTCTAAGAATTTAGGTGTATTCTTATCACTTGGCTAGTTAGAGGTATAAAAGAAAGAATCAAAATCACTGTCTGCCAGTGTAAGGTCCTTTTCTTACTGTGACAGTCTGAGGCCCTGTGCTTAGGCTAAGATCTTTGGCTAAGCAACAGAGCCAGCCATAAAATGGGAAGCGAACGGTTACCTCCTCACATTCCAAACTAGTCACATTGAAATAAGGTGCTATTGGGCTGTTAGGAATACAATCCTGTCATGATAGTGCCTATCGCCTGCAGAGAAAGGGAAGTGCCTAGAAAATGTAAAAGGAAATTTAGTTTGATAGCATCCTGTCTGGCAAGAACTCACTTATCAATAGCTGGGATGTGAAATCCTCACTTCTGTATTCTTTTGTCATTATCGTTTCCACTTTGCTATTGTTTGTCTGTATAATCTCTGTCTCGTTCTGTGATCGTTCCTGTCTGCTGTATAATTAATTTTGCTGGGTGTAAACTAATTAAGGTGGTGGGATATAATTGGTTACATAATCATGTTACAATATGTTAGGATTGGTTAGTTAAATTTCAGGAAAATGATTGGTTAAGGTATAGCTAAGCAGAACTCAAGTTTTACTATATAGTCTGCAGTCAATCAGGAAGTAAGAGTGGGGGAACTGGGAACGGGGAATGGAGATGGGGAAATTGGAATCACGTTTGGCTAAGGGCAGGAATGGGAACAGGGACACAGATGTAAGGCTCTGTGGTGTCAGAGCTGGGAAGAGGGACACTAAGGAAGGAAACTGGAATCATGCTTGCCGGAAGTACACCCCAATAAACATCGAATTGTTTGCACCTTTGGACTTCGGGTATTGTTGCTCTCTGTTCATGCAAAAAGGACTAGGAAAGTAAGTGGGTGAAGGAATAAGCCCCCTAACAGGGTTGCCAGGTGTCCAGTTTTTGACAGAATGCTTGGTCGGAAAGGAACCCTGGTCGCTCTGGTCGGCACCACTGACAGGCTGTTAAAAGTCTGATCAGTGGTGCTACAAGGCAGGCAGGCTCCCTACCTGGCTCCACACAGCTCCAGAAGTGGCCAGTATGTCCCTGAGGCCCCTAGGTGCAGGGCAACAATGGGGACTCCATGCACTGCCCTTGCCCTGAGTGCCAGCTTCGCAGCTCCCATTGGCTGGGAACCGTGGCAAATGGGAGCTGCCGGGGAGGTGCTTCTGGGCCCGGGCAGTGAGCAGAGCTGCATGGTCATGCCTCCACCTGGATCCAGAGGGACATGCTGACAGGTTCTCGGGAGCCACCTGAGGTAATCTCTGCCTGGAGTCCGCACCCCTCCCCACCCCATGCCCCTACCCCAGCCCTGAGCCCCTTCCCACACCCAAACTCCCTCTCAGAGCCCGCACCCACTCCCTCACTCTGAATCCCTTGGCCCCAACCCAAACCCCTCATTTCCAGCCCCACCCCAAATTCTGCACCCCAGCCAAAGCCCTCACCCCTTCCTGCACTCCAACCCCAGCCCTGAGCCTGCTGCCACACCATGAACCCCTCATTTCTGGTCCCATCTCAGAGCCTGCAACCCCAGCTCAGAGCCTGTACCCCCTCCCACACCTCTGCCTGTAGCTCCCTCCCACACTCCGAACCCCTTGGTCCCAGCCTGGAGCCCCCTCCCACACCATGAACCCCTCATCTCTACCCCTATCCCAAAGCCCGCACCCCCAACCATAGCCCTCGCCCCCTCCTGCCTGCTCCAGCCTGGTGAAAATTAGTTAGTGATCAAGGGTGGGGGAAAGCAAGCAAGGGATGGAGGGGCAATGGAGTGAGAGGGGGCAGAGCCTTGGAAAAGGGGCAGGGCAATGATGTTTGATTTTCTCTATTAGAAAGTTGGCAACCCTAGCCTGCACTGAGATAAATGACTGATTGAATAGTGTCCCAAATGGAAGTAGAGACACAGAGTGGTAACAAAACCGACTATCTTAAATGAGGATTTTCCATTAAAGAGGGCTATTGTACTTTGAAATATTCTATCAAAATCTGTATCTTGAAATATTTTTAGTTTGTTTTTTCTCGAAGATGAGTTAATGCTGCATCAGAACAAATAAAGAAATATCGATACAATTGTTCACTATACCAAGCATTCCAGTGGGTTTTTAACATGAGTTAGAACCTGCTCCAAGCACCATCTCTTTGGATGAGTTCTTTTATACGATATACTATCACTGAAATATAGAATTATATCGAGTAATAGAATAAATAACAAGTAACTCTGAATTACGGGTCTATAATTCCTTCCAGAGATTCTGGTGACATTATAAGGTGACAAGAGCAAAGCCCAAGAGGTTTGTGTAGTTACCAGAACTCTGAAATGGAATTGGATCACTGTAATTTAATGTTTGCTTGTTTCTTTATTTTATATGAATTCAGTAAGACATCTCAGTATGTTCCTGTCAGAAGATTTTTGTTTGGTTGGTTTTTTACAGGACTTTTTCCTGACTTCTGATGTAGAGTCATGACAGCATCAAAGTTCTTCCCAACACATAGCAATAAAGGCTAACAGGCTGGTTCAGTGGTGCATCCACATCATACTCACGTGTGAGGTTACTCCTGCAGATTCAAAGAGTAATGGAACATCATATGTGAATTATATTTTGTGACGGGGCAAGGCCAGATGGCTATAGAAAAGTAGTGGGAGATAGATATATTAGCTCCAGGCTAAACAAATCCCTGGTACCAGGTTAAGTGAAATGGAAGCTGCTCCAGGTCAATTAAGACACCTGGGGCCAATTAAGAACTTTCCAGAAGGCAGGGAGAATGCTAGGTTGATTGGGACACCTGAAGCCAATCAGGGGCTGGCTGAAACTAGTTAAAAGCCTCCCAGCCAGTCAGGTGGGTGTGCATGTCAGGAGCTGTTGGAGGAAGTTGTGCTGTTGGAGAGACTGAGTAGTACACACCATATCAGGCACAAGGAAGGAGGCCCTGAAGTAAGGGTGAAGTGGAGCTTGAGGAAGTGAGGGCTGCTGTGGGGGAAGTAGCCCAGAGAATTGTACATGTCATGTTTCTAAAAGGTCAGCTACCATAGCTGATACTATTAGGGTCCCTGGGCTGGAGCCTGGAGTAGAGGGTGGGCCCGGGCTCCCCCGCCCACACCTTTGCCCCCTGATTAATACTGAGACTGAGAGACAACAGAGAATGTGCAAGGAAGGATAACTTCTCCTCACCTCCCTTGCTGGCTTATGATGAAAATGGCTCACTAGACTGTGACCCTTGTCTCTAGAGAAAGAAGGATTACATGGAGGGGAGTGAGTCTCTGAGGCTAGTGAAATCCGCCAGGAAATGCAGGACCCATGGAGGCAAGGACAGAGCTTTGTCACAGTTTCTTTGCAAAACTTCCACTAATGCTAGGGATGGACCCAAACCATGCATGGTTCCAAAGAGTTCACGGCTCAGGTGCCCCCCTTAGGTAATAGTCTTGAAAGTTAGTGACAATGAATACCTGTAAATCTCAGAAGCCCAGATCTAAACTCTGTTAATCCTTACAACAATTTGACTACAATTGTCACTTTCATTTGTACTGTAAATATCTTACGGCTCTGTGTGGTTTTTTGTTTGTGTTTTGTTGCATAATTTGGAGACAATATTTTAATTCAGACTGGGGAGAGGCTGTTCTAGATTTGCTTTTGACAAACAGGGAGGAACTGGATAAGAATTTGAAAGTGGATGAGTGAAAGTGATCATGAAATGATAGCATTCATAATTCGAAGGAATGACAGGAGGGAAAACAGCACAATAAAGATAATGGATTTCAAGAAGGCAGCCTTTAGCTACTCTGGGAGTCTGTAGGTAAAATCTCATGGGAAGCAAGTCTAAGGGGAAAACCAGTTCAAGAGTGTTGGCAGTTTTTCAAAGAGACATTATTAAGGGCACAAAAGTAAACCATCCCACTGCATAGGAAAGATAGGAAGGAGGGCTGTTAAGTGATTAAAAAAATTAATTGCTATTGATTGCTGTTAAACAATAATATAATACCATTTCTTTAAATAATTTTGGATGTTTTCTACATTTTCAAATATATTCAATTACAACACACAATACAAAGTGTAGAGTGCTCACTTTATATTTATTTTTATTCCAAATATTTGCACTGTAAAAAACAAAAGAAATAGTATTTTTGTATTAACCTAATACAGGTTCTGTAGTGCAATCTCTTTATCATGAAAGCTGAACTTACAAATGTAGAATTATGTACAAAAAATAACTGCATCCAAAAATAAAACAATCTAAAATTTTAGAGCCCACAAGGCCACTCAGTCCTACTTCTTGTTCAACCAATTGCTAAGACAGACAAGTGTGTTTATATTTACAGGAGATAATGCTGCCCGCTTCTTATTTACAATATCAAAGGAAAGTGAGAACAGGTGTTTGCATAGCACTTTTATGGCCAGTGTTGCAAGGTATTTATGTGCCAGATATGCTAAACATTCATATGCCCCTTCATGCTTCAGCCCCCATTCCAGAGGACATGCTTCCATGCTGAGGACGCTTGTTAAAAATATAATGCATTAAGTAAATTTGTGATTAAACTCCCTGAGGGAGAATTGTATGGATCCTGCTCTGTGTTTTACTCAGATTCTTCCATATCCAGCACATGTTGTTTGTTTTAAGAACACTTTCACAGCAGATTTGACAAAATACAAAGATGGTACCAATGTGAGATTTCTAAAAAAATGCTACAGCACTTGACCCAAGGTTTAAGAATCTGAAGTGCATTCCAAAATCTGAGAAGGACAAGGTGTGGAGCATGCTTTCAGAAGTCATAAAAGAACAACACTCTGATGTGGAAACTAAAGAACCTGAACCATCAAAAAAAGAAAAATCAACTTTCTGCTGGTAGCAGATTATGAAAATGAACATGTATTGGTCCGCACTGCTTTGTATCATTATCAAGCAGAACCCATCATAAGCATGTATGCATGTCATCTGGAATGGTGTTTAAAATATGAAGGGACATATGAATCTTTAGCATATCTGGTGTGTAAATATCTTGTGACGCCAGCTACAACAGTGCTATGTGAAAGCCAGTTCTCACTTTCTGTTGACATTGTAAATAAGAAGCGGGCAGCATTATCTCCTGTAAATATAAACACACTTGTCTATCTTAGCAGTTGGCTGAACAAGAAGTAGGACTGAGTGGACTTGAAGTCTCTAAAGTTTTACATTGTTTTGTTTGTGAGTGCAGTTATGTAACAAAAAATCTACATTTGTAAATTGCACTTTTGCTGTAAAGAGATTGCACTACAGTACTTGTATGAGGTGAATTGAAAAATACTATTTCTTTTGTTTCTCATTCTTATAGTGCAAATATTTGCAATAAAAATAATATAAAGTGAGCACTGTACACTTTGTATTGTGTGTTGTAATTGAAATCAATATATTTGAAAATGTAGAGAAATGTCCATCAATATTTAATAAATGTCAATTGGTATTCTGTTTAACAGTGCGATTTAAAACTGAATAATCATGATTAATTTTTTTAATTGCAATTAATTTTTTTGAGTTAATTACATGAGTTAGTTGTAATTAATCAACAGCCCTAATAGGAAGTATGGCAGGAGACCACCCTGGCTTAACCGGGAGATCTTCAATGATCTGAAACTCAGAGTCCTATGAAAAGTGGAAACTAGGTCAAATTACAAAGGATGAATATCAACAAACAGTTCAAGCATATAGGGACAAAATTAGAAAGGCTAAGGCACAAAACAAGATTAATCTATCTAGAGATGTAAGAGTAACAAGAAAACCGTCTACAAATACATTAGAAGCAAAAGGAAGACCAAGGACATGGTAGGTCCATTACCCAATGAGGGGGGAAACAATAACAGAACATGTGGAAATGGCAGAAATGCTAAATGACTTTTTTTGTTACTATTTTCACCAAAAGTTTAGTAGCAATTTGTTATCTAACTTAATGAATGCCCGTGAAAATGAGATAGTTAGAGGCTAAAATAGGAAAAGAACAAGTTAAAAATTACTTAGACAAATTAGATGTCTTCAAGTCCCCAGGGCCTGATGAAATACATCCTAGAATAGTCAAGAAGCTGACTAAGGAGGTATCTGATCAATTAGCAATTATCTTTGAAAAGTCATGTAAGACAGGTAAGATTCCAGAGAACTGGAAAAGGGGCAAATACAGTGCCTATCTATGAGAAGGGGAATAAGGATAACCTGGGGAATTACAGACCAGGCAGCTTAACTTCAGCCAGAAAGATAATGGAACAAAAAATTAAGCAATCAATTTGTAGACACCTAGAAGATAATAAGGTGATAAGTAACAGTCAGCATGGATTTGTCAAGAACAAATTGTGTCAAACCAACCTACTAGCTTTCTTGGATGTGGTAACAAGCCTTGCAGTTGTGCGGGAAGCGGTAGATATGGTAAATCTTGACTTTAGTAAAGCTTTCAATACTGTCTCATGTGACTGTCTGACAAGCTAGGGAAACACAACCTAAATGTAAATACAACCTACTGTAAGGTAGGTGCATAACTGGTTGGAAAATTGTTCCCAGAGAGAAGTTATCGGTGGTTCACAGTTAAGCTGGAAGGGTCCCATAGGGATTGGTTCTGGGTCTTGTTCTAATGAAGTTAGATGGGAGACACAAACATACAGTAACCCAGTGGATAGAGAAGCAGCTCACACAGGCATTTCCCTGTTCTGTTTGTCATCTGCAGTCTCTAAAGCTATGTCTAAACTGCAAAAAAGAACCTGCTACAGCAAGTCTCAACTGATGGAGGCTTGTGGGGCTCACACCCTGGGGCTAAAAATAGCATCCTGCCCAGGCTTTGAGACACTTACCATCACTAAGTTTCAGAGCCTGGGCTCTAGCCCAAGCAGGAATGTCTACACTACTCTTTTTAGCCCTATATCATGAATCCAAGTCAGTTGTCTTGGGCCCTGAGACTTGCTGCCCGTATTTTTTGTTTGGTATTTTTGCAGTGTAGGTATACTCTCACTGTCTTGTTCCATCTTATGGGGATAGGAAATGTTATGAAGAGAAAAGCACAGGGTTCTCTCTTTGAGGATGCCTAGTTCCAGTGGCTCCTCTGTGGGAGAGGGAGGAAGGCTCTGGCTGCACTGGAACCATTGTAACATGGTTGCACAAGTGAGTAGTCTCTGGGGAGCTGCCACAAGGAATGTGTCTGCTTTGTGAAGCCCAATTTGGTGAGCGCCTCCTATACTCCAGTTTGCAGCATGTATTTATGGACATAGTGAATGGAAGATCCTCTGTCATGTGGGTCCACAAGCCATTCCTCCACATGGGGGGATGGACATTGCTTTATGCCCTGGGTCAGGTTTTCTTTCTCCCCAAGACACATTCTAAACTTGACTGCTCCATCTTTGCGCTAAAGAAAGTAGTTGGGCTCATAGCTTGTCCCAAATGGCACTAGTCGTTTTCTCCTCACTGAGGCTGACATTTTCTCCTCGGCATTTGCTACTCCTGCCAGTCCATGGAGCTTGGAACCAGTCCTGTTCCATGAGTACAACAGAAAAGCTAGAGAAATAACCAGGCCCTCTCAGAGGCTCAGAGAGGCCCAGGCCACTTCCGGCTTTTGAGGCCCCTAGCCATAATAAAAAAAAAAAAAAAGACAACACGTGGTCTAACCTTGTGCCATCAGAACTGATATATTTTTATTAATATTTATGAACATTTTTAACTCTCTTTAATATGACAACCTATATAAGTTAACAAAAAATGTCTTTTACCAAATCACATCTCTTATTTGTTTAAATTTGCAGCTGTAAGCTGAGAGTGTGTGTCAGATTTTGGTCCAGTAGGGATGCGCATAAAAACAATTTTTTGGCATTTGATAAGTTTCACAACTTAACAAGTGTCTAAATTTGAGGCCCCCTTTGAGCTTGAGGCCCAGGCCAAATGGCCCTCTTGCCACCCCCTCCCCCCGCACTCTCTGATTGGCCCTGGAAATAACATGCACGGTGCCCAAAAGGGGCAGTCCCCCATAGAATTTACTCTTAGGCCCGTCAGGTACCAACCCCATTATGGTGTACTGAGGACTGTTGGAAGTGCAAGCTATCACCTGAAGAGTATGTGTGCACGGTGTGGGGAGGAAGCTATTTGACTATCAAGGCAGGGAGAGAGGTTTAACCGTTGGCCTCCACCCATTCTAACACTAGACCAGAATCTGTGGAAGCCAGGGAATCAGAAACAGTTCCAGAAAACTGAGGCAGGTCTGCTTGGCACCCTAACTGAAGACCCAAACTGCCATGTTATAAGACACCATGGTGCATCTTACTAGTGACTGTTTTAACACAACACCTTACTGTTGATGCTAGATGTAATGCTACGATAAACAAGAGGCAGTTAGGAACTCTTAAAATATGTAAAGCTGAAATCATTAGATACAGCTCTGTTATCGGACACATGTCTCCTGAAACCAGCCAAATAAACAGTCCCCTATAATATAATGATAGACTTGAGCTATCTGATGATCTCTCTCTCTCTCTCTCTCTCTCTCTCTCCCAGTGGTATGTAGGAGTTAAGTCATTTCCACACTCTATTTTCAGTCTTTAAATGTTATTCTCCAGTGTACTCATGCCTTTAGAAAGACGTGGAAAATCTTCTTTGAATCCCTCCTTAATTATTATTCACTTGTCATCACTTTCAGATCCCTTAGGAATAGGATTCTTTCTGGTGTTGCTTTCAAAGGGGGGAGCTTTAAAAGAACATTCTTAAATGTATTCAGTGTTTTAATTTAAGCCCATGATCTACTTTTAATTTTTGCAGTTCAGTTTCCTTTTGTGTGTACATATTTTGGATTGCAAGCTACTTGTTTTTATAACTGTCTTTTTGGATGACTCCGTGCAGCCTTTTAATATTGAAGTCTATATTGTGATTAAAGCTGGGTGAATAATTGATAATGCTCAACTTATTGCACAAAATTCAGAACATTATTTGCAAATTTATTCAGGGAATATTTCTAGGTCTGTAAATTATTTGCAAATGACTGAAATTGACAATTCTGTGCATTTTTAGTTGGATAAACAAGAAGGTATTGTTTGTGTTGCCTGGATGATTTATGTAACTAACCAACATTTGTTGCCAACTGCAAAATACAAGATTTTCAGTTCTGGCTGGTTGTAAAAATCAAATTCACCTTTGGCAGCAGATGAAAAAGTATTTCAACTTCCTTAGTGGAATGGATTGTTTGGGATGCTAATTTGCAATCTTCCTTTTCACCAAAACCATATTAATGTCTTTCATATTAATTGATAATGCAGTTCTAATTGAAAAAGTCACCGTTGAACATGTATCGAACCAGTGGAGTCATTACCCAAGTGAGCGCTCTTCCAATTCCCTCTTCAAGGACCCCACTATTTTATTTTTTATTTTTTTTTACCTGCATTATTCCCGATTCTCAAGAGTAGAATGTAACTCAACTGACTTACTTGTCTGGTTTAGAAATATCCCCCCAAAGTTCACCAGGAAGACTTACATGTGTCACTGAAGGGCGTTATGTTTCACACTCCCTTTCCCTGCCTCTCCTTCCCCCTCCCATCCTTCTACAGCTTGGAGTGAAGCTCATTGCCACTGCATAGCTCCCATCCTTTGCCAGCTCAGGAAGCAATAATTACTGCGGAGCAAGGATAATATCTGCAGTTACGTTATCTAGTATAAAATTACAATGGCTATCAATTCTCATGCTGAAGGCTTTAAGCTAATCACCAGCTGGAGTTAGGGTAAAATTTCCCCCTGTAGTATAGTAGTGCACAATTAGGAGGCATTATGCCTTTCTCTGAAGTGTCTGCATTTGTCTACCTTCAGAGACAGGATATTGTAAAACTCACTGAATTTTTGACAGCTCGGTATTGCTTTGTATTTTAGACTTGAGTGAGTAAAACCCATTTTAGAATGGAGAGAGTAAACAAATACTGGAGTAAGTCTGTATGACGGAAGTCCTCCCTGAGACTCTGAGGAAAAAAATGAAAATACATCAAAAAATTGAACTTAGTTGGATAATTATTCTATTTCGATAGATACAGATGTGTGGCAGCACATGCTCTCATATTATACCATATAGCTGGCCAGCATGAAACAATCTATGCATTATAGCATTTTAACTTGCTAGAGAAATGAGATCAAAATTACAATAGTCTTCCTGTGATTATAAATAGTTGAGACAAAAGTAGAAAAGACTGTTAATCAGCACTAAAAAAAGTCCCCCCCACCCCTCCTTAAAATCAAAGATTGAGCTTTTTAAAGATAACAGAGCGCATCTATCATTAAGTGGCAATGGGATTTTGGTGCTTAACTTCCTTAGCCCCTTTGAAAATCCGATCCTAAAATTTTAGGGAAGGTTATGCAATTAAAATAATCCAAATCATTGGCAGGTGGGGGGAAAGGGGACAGGGTGGTAAAGTTTAAGGGGAAGTGGGATGGTAAAGGAGGAAATAAAAGCGCTAAAGAATTTCTAAGTTAAATAGTTAAGTGCTAATATAAGCCAAATAAACACCAGAAGCATAATTTGAACTTCATATCTGGACAAAATGGCTTCAACACTGGAAGTTTGTTGTCGCCACAAATGAAAAGCAAGACAATGACTGGCAAATACAGTTGCATTTTTTTAAAATGATTTTATCCCAATGAAACTGTAGTCATTGAATTTGAGATATCCCTTATTTGTGTGAGAGGGAAATTAGGCTCAAAGACTTACTAGCTAGTAGGGGGATTTTTTTTTTTTTTTTAGTAAAAGGGGGAAATAGATAGCAATCAATGTAAATTAGAAGTGATGAAGTGTAGAAAATTGATTAGGGATGCTAAGGACTTCAGGGAAAAAAACATAGCTGGCACAGATAAGGACAAGGAGAAGTTTAAGTACATTAGGAACAAAATAAATTCTTGCAATGGTGTAGGCCCTTTACTAGATGGAGATGGTAAAACTGATAATGATGCAAAAAAGGCAAACCTATTAAATAAATATTTTGCGTTTGTATTTAGAAAAAACAAAAGTAGAATTGTATTTTATATCTTGAGGAAGATGAAATAATTTCTAGTCTATTAGCATCCAAGCAGGATATTATGATAACATCTACTAGGGATAAACTTATTGAAATCAGCAGACTTAGATAAATATCACCCTCTGGCTCACGGACGTTAATTTTCAATACAGTTTTTGTATTTTCAATACATTTCAATACAGTTGCTCAATACAATTTTCAATACATTTCAATACAGACAAATTCCAGAATACTAGAAGAGTGCTAATGTTATACCAACATTCAAAAAGGGCAAGAAGAATAGCCTGGGTAACATATCCCAAATAGCATGACATCAGTCCTGGGCCAAATAATGGAAAAGTTGATACAGCATTCAATTAATAAAGATTTAAAGGATATGAATATAATTAATACCAGTCAACATCATTTTATAGAAAATAGGTCAGGTACAAATATGTATCTTGGAAAGCAGTGCAAAAGATTTAGGTTTTATAATAAATAAGCAACTGAATGAGCTTCCTGTGTGATGCTCTGAGGGGGGGCGGGAAAAAAGGACTAGTGCAATTCCTGGATGTATAGACAGGGGAATAATGAGAAGGGCTGGGAAGTAATTTTACCTTTTCATACAGCATTGGTGAGACCAATAGTATAATGCTGTGTACAGTTCTGGTGTACAATTTTTTAAGAGAATGTTGAAAAAGTGGAGAAGATGCAGAAGAAAATGTTTTACAATGAGTCTCAAAGAGCTCAGTTCTTTTAGCTTATTAAAAAGATGGAGAGATGACTTTACAGGGAGAAAATACTGAGTACTAAGGTGGGTCGTTAATCTAGTGGAGAAAAGCATAACAAGAACTAGTGGCTGGAAGCTGAAACGAGATAAATTTAAATTAGAAATTAGGCACACATATTTAACAGTAAGAGTGATTAACCACTGGAACAAACAACCAAGGGAAGTGGTGGATTCTCCATCTCCAAGTCTTCAAATCAAGACTGGATGCTTTTCTGAAAAATATGCTATAGCTAAAACACAAAGTACATTTTAGTCAAACACAAGCTATTGGATTCAAAACAGGGTGAAGTTTAATGGGCTGTGATATAGAGGAGGTCAGATGAGATAATCTAATGGTCCCTTCTGGCTTTAAATTTATGTCAATAATGGTAATTGAAAGTACTTTACAAAATTAGAGAGATTGTTTTCAGCAAACAAACCCTTATGGATATATTCCATTTTATGGTATAACATTGGTGGCATAAATCCTCTCAAACATGAGTAGTTGGAGTCTTCTCTTAGTTTCAGAAATCCAGTGATCAATTACTTCTGTTAAAAAGCCTAGATGACCCTTGTTGGCCTTTTAACCCTAGGGTTTTATAATTCTATGAAAATAATTAAAATGTTACTGACTATTTTATATTTATATATACGGATTCTATGACACTTTCAGCTTTGCTCTTTTATGTAAGAGATGCATGTATCAAATCTATTTTTTTTCTTATTATAAGGCACTCTTTGTCTGTTTTATCTTTTTCTCTCTCCTTGCTTTTAGTTTACAAATCTCTAAAAAATTAAATTATATTTTAAAAATACCCTCAAGAAATTCTCAATATTTCTCTTGTTCTAATGATTAGGACACAGGCCTGGGTTTTGTTCCTGACTTTCCCATACATGTTCTGTATGATCTTGGACACTCGTTTAGGTCTACATTTTGCAAGCGTGTGGTGGTCAGATGAGTACATGCACCCAGTTATGATGACCAAATATATGTTCAGGATTGACACTCCCCATCCACATGTCTTTCTGTGTGCAATTTTGCATGTGGGTCTTGAAAAAGCATATACACACTTTTGCATACATATTTTTCAAAATGTGGTCCTTATTATCTCTCTGCATCCTCTTTGCACTTGAAGATAAGGATTGTTTGAAACTGTTTCACAGGATATTTGTAAGCTTAATGAATTAATTTTCTCACAAGTATCTGTGATCCTTTCTTTTTCTGCAAAGACTAGCCTTATCAACAAAAAATTGCTCTTATGAATGATCTCAGAAAATGAATAAAATAGATGGGGGCATGAATTAACTTTAAAGTATACTTATGCTTTTTATTTGAATGGTTTTTCTCACATAAGCTTTTACAATATTTGCCCAGCTCTCCTGTGAGTGCATTTGCTTATGTGGCTTTGTATATGTGTGCGTATGCCATAAAACTTATAGAAACATGATTTTGAATTTGTAAATGGTCAGCTGAATAGAATACATACACATCCACAACACATAAAACATGCTGTATGCATATTATTTATCTATACCTTTACATAAAAGGCACAGTTCTCTTTCCTCATTTACGTAATTCCTAAGGTATATTGTTCTGAATACAGAATCTTCCAACTCTTACATGCTGTGTTACAGTGTTAGCTGTAAATGCCAGAGAGTATCCTATTTATGAATTCCAGTCTCAGAAGCTAATTTAATTGGTGTATTCCAACTACTATTGCTTATTTCACACTTCAGTAGGTAAAGATGCATTAATAATCGAAGTTTCAAACTGTAATTAACATTAGCTTTAGGCTCCTGACAATGGAATGATTACATTTTTATGTATGACTTGATAAACAAAGTTAATCTAACCTGTGAATGAATAACAAAAGCAACTCACACTTACTCTGCAATGCAAATAACAACATATAATTGTGTGTTCCATGGAACCAGAAAAGGGGGGGCGGCAGGAGAAGGGGGGGAGGACTGGACGGGGACTTACTATGGTAAGTAAACTACTAGTGTAAGTAAAATCTGCACTAATGTCCCTCACAACTGCACTGATGTCCTTGCACTGATGTCCCTCACATTCAACATTGTATTCGATTACAATGAGCAGCAGATGATGTGATTCACCTGGTTTAGCTTAGTGACCAGACTGTTACTTTGCACACTGTTTAGTTATAGACATTCCTTTTTTTTTTGGTCTTCATTCAAGTGAATTTAGGACTGGTGAAAGGTATTGGGGACAGCCCTAGAGAACACAAGTTGAATTTACCTATCATACTGTGCAAGCTTCTCTCACAAAGCCCAGCAGTGCCTCTCAGTAAAGTTCGGACTCCATGACCACTCAGTTTTTGGCCTTTCTAATGAGACTGCCAAAAGAACAATATCAACACCACCACCATACCCCAAAAACTCCCAGTGATTTTTATGAATACAGACGTTAGGCATTAGGAATTAGTTGATCTCTTTGTCCTTTCACATAGGCCACTGAATCCCTACTGACCTGAACCAGATTTGAATATATGACACAGAAGTAAAGGGTCTACATTTCATTCTATGAACAATCCTTTCTTTATCCCCTTCCTGTTTGCTTGGTGATACATACAGTGGTCTCAGTGCATCAGTGCAGGCGACCATGCCTGCTTCACGCACCAGGCAATCCCCCACTTGGAGCAATGCCGAGTTGCTGGACATCATCAGCATTTGGGGAGAGGAGGCTGTCCAGTCCTAGCTGCACTCCAACTGTAGGAATTATGATACCTTCTGATAGATTTCACAATGCATGCCAGAAAGGGGCCATGACTGGGACACACTGCAGTGCAGGGTCAGTGAAGGAGCTGTGGAACATCTACGTCAAGGCATGGGAGGAAAACCGCAGCTCTGGTGCTGTGCATATGAGCTGCCAGTTCTACAAAGCGCTGGATGCAGTACTCGGTGGTAAGGTACTCGGTGGAATTGCTGAAGCGAGTTGTTGTGGGTAGGATCATCTTCATCATCTGGACCCATGGCAAAGAAGCCCTTGAGGAATTCCACCATGATTTCAACAATTTCCATCCCACCATCAGCCTCAGCCTGGACCAGTCCACACAAGAGATCCACTTCCTGGACACTATGGGGCTAATAAGCGATGGTCACATAAACACCATATAAAGTCCAGTTGTTATAGTGATGACATAATCTAAAATATTCTTTCTAAAGTTGCTTTCCATTTATTATGTTTTAATTCAGAATGATCTCTTTTGTTAACTTTTAAATTAATCTGACCAGATGGCATAAGGAATACATTAATTAAATTAGGTGGCACAATAAAGATATACAATTCCTTTTCATCTCCAGAAAGGCTTAACAGGTCTCTCTCTTTCTTCTATTTATGTTCAGTAATTCCAAATGTCATGAATAATTACATGTTGTTAATACTAATGGGGAAAAAACATTTCTGTTGAGCTGAAGTGTTTTAAATCAGATACTATTACAATTGTTTTGTCTTGTAAAGATAGTTTGGAACCAGACATTAAGAGATTAAGCTATTTTGTATAGTTCTGTGAAATGATAATACATGCATTTCTAGTCAAATAAGTAGGGACTAATTTTCAAACCTGGCCACAATAGGTATGATTGCTAGAATGTGATTGCTAACACCGACAAAAGACCACATGTTTTGTGTGCAAACCAGATAGCTGTGCATTTAAATATCAATTTGTTGAACAATTAATCTGATTTGTGCATGCAAAGGCATCTCTGCCATATTAGATACGGGGCTTCAGGGATCCACCCAAGTTTGAAAATTTAGTTGCTTTTTATTCTCTCCTATGCTTTTTAAGTATTATTTCACACTAAATTGTTCAGCTGTATTTCAGATATGACATGTTTCCTCTTTACTGTGTATGAAATAGAATTGAATCTGGAAATGTGGGGAGGAGGAAGGGCATTTTTTTTAAAATTTGGTACATTATTGAGGCACATTATAAAGTTGCTGCTTCCACATCTCTAAAATCACCACAGTAATTAACACTAATTAGCACTGTCCATTTAGTGCAGGCAGAGCTAGTAGTCACAATGCATACACAGAGAGGGCAGAATTAACGCTGGCCATCCAACCTAATTCTGATATTTCCTAACTTTTGCATGCTTGACTTTGCAATCTTAAAAATGTTCTTTGAATATAGGTTTGTGTGTAATATACATATGTAAATTGTGCCTATCACTATAGTATCTATTATACTGGTAGTCTCCATTAGAGAGGGCAAGATACAAATAGCATTAAAGGCTGAACTACTTTGTTACCCAGTATTAGAAACATTTAAACACTTACCTTTATTCACGAGTGGGCCCCATTGAAGTCAATAGGATGGTCCACATATATAAGATAGCTTGATAGATTGATTGGCAATCCCTCAATTCGAGGATGATCTCTACCAAGGATTTACATATGGGTCATGAGATGACTCAGGAGTCTGATCCTGGAACCGCAAATTCGCCTGCAGTAGGCACAGACATTTTGTGGCAGGTCAGTGGCTTGCTGGGAGAAAGTTATTTCTTTTTCCTTCCTCCTGTCTCTCTTTTCAGCTTTGAGGGCAATGCACTTCTCCTCAAAGCAGGCCACTGCCTGCTTGAGGATATGGCACCATTGGGGTTGGTTGGTGACTTGCTCTTCCCAGCTTGTGATGTCCACCTCAGTTTTCTTAAGATACTCTTTCAGTGTGACTTTTTAGCATTTCCTCTGATGTGTGTTGTTTTGGGGATCAAGTCCTAGAGGTGACCATTCTGATAAGCAATGAGGTAGTTAGAGTTGAAAGAGTAGGGGAAGGTTGCATTTTTGCTGCCCGTGCTATACATGCCCCTCTTATGTACATGAGTGATTTCTGTCTCTGCTGCTCTAATGTCCTAGGACCAAAACAGCTGAAATAACACTATTTAGCCCCTGGAAATGGCATTTGTCCCATGACCACTACTCATGTGACCTAATTCTATCCTCACCCTTCAAAAATATTATTTATTGAGTTGATACCGTACTTGATACCATTGCCTAGGTATCAAGGGCAGAAAATTCAGACTAACACATTCTTTGAGTGACATATACTGTAAGAAGACCATAAATCTGTCCTCATGAAAAATCAATGAGAATGGAAAATGGCACAAAGTAACCCAATTTCATAATGGTCTTTAGACTATAATCATCTCCACCTATTCTAATGCCATAGCATGGATGATGAGCAGTTGAAATCCAATTTGAATTCATAATACCACATTTAATTTACACTACCACCTGTCAATAAGAAATAGACTGAGACATAGCTCCTGAGATCCATAGGGAATGTTCAATTATAATTAACCTTCCTTTTTTTTTTTGTTAAATCTTTGTCATCATAATGGATTGTTTGTGCCATTTCCCATTCTTGTAACAATCTGTCATGAGAAAGTATTTGAATTTTAATATATTTTCTGTGAAATAGAACAGAAGATGTTTCCTCTAATGTTCACAGTATGGTGATCAGATTGTCTATCCCTCTATTGTCTATTATTCTTGCCCTCTCTTTTCCCCCTGCCCACAGACACATTAATAACTAAGGCCAAGAAAGAGCAGAATAGGTTTGTTCAGTTCCTGAAAGGTGTAACATCACACACCATTATAAATGAACCGAATATATGGAATAAGAAATGTGGCAACAGCATCTTATTCCTCTCACAAAGATTATCACAAACATATGAGATGATGATAAAAATGGGTATTGGCACAGTGTTAACACAGTCATTATTATTATTAGATTGCAGTCTTAGTTTCCTCTTTAAATATCATCATATGGTGCTAGCTGACATCAAATTTGAATTCACATGACTACATTTAACTTCCACAGGTACTACTTTCCAATAGCCCAAACCCTGAGTGTATACATCTATGCAAATAACATTTTTTTATGAATGGGTGATGCAAATAGCCTCTCATAAAAATGAGTGCAGATGAAATAAGAATTGGTCTAAATCTGAACCTTTTTGAGGTTTGGAGAAATTTGTCCAATCTTTTTGATTTTTAGTTTTTATTATTGTTGTTTTCACTTGCATTTATATTTCCTCTTTCCAGTCAGAGAGTCTATTCCCATATGGTAGATCCAAGAGATTCAGAGTAGTTTCACTAAGCTCCGTATAGGCTTCTGAATTTCTGGATGCCTTTCTTCAAATCTTCAATTTTTTTAGGTGGAAGCCCATCCCTATTAAAAGCTGTATTCCACAGATCTATTGTCAGAATGAAAAAATATGGCTTAAAAATACTGCAGCTGCAATTAAGGGTTTTTTTCCTTAAAAATGTGAGGGAAGAAAAAGAATGTTGAAGAAAGATTTCCCCTGGCAAAATGATTTTGTGTTTTGTCATACAAGGCGATAAAACAAGAGAAGCCCTTTAAAATTTAGAAGCTATGCAAAACTTGTTTGTTTCCCATTTGCAAGGGTTTTGTTTGAACCTGTATTCCGGTTTTGATCCAACTCCCTATTGCCTTTTATTTTAAATGTTGAAATGAATATGAAAGAGAAGCACAGCCAAAAAGCCAGAGGTTTTCCTGGTTTCTACCAAAACCCATAAATCCATCCCTAGCACTCGGCCCAAATTCATTGGCCGAGGATCACGAGTCAGGTAAACCTGGCCTGAGTTTTGGGTTTGAAGCAGAAATTCCATACAAACCGGAGTCAGGTGACCTGAGTTCTCCTTCTCACTCTACCACTGAGTTGCTATATGATCTTGAGGAAGTCTTTTCACAACTTTGTGCTTCACCTTTCCCATCTGTAAACAGGGGATTTTTCCTTTTCTTTGTAAATCACTTTTGAAAGCTATGTATGGAGAGTGCTATATAAAACCATGGCATTAGTTACAGTATAAATATTTAAAAGATTCTGAAATCCATACAGTTTAAAATGGAAAGCAATATAAGGACTTTTCCATCTTGGGGTTCCACTGGCATTCTAAAAGCTTGATTTAATTCTAAGTTAACACCTGGAATTAGGAATAGAATGTAGCCATCCAGGAAGTACTCTCAAAAAGGTCCCCCAGTTTGAAATATTCTACCAATTACAGAGAGATCTTAAAAGTTGGGAATTCTGGTAGAATCTTTCAAACTAGTTGGCCTTTTCATGGCACAATTCTAGACTTAGGTAGTACTAATCTCCTTTACTTACTTGCAACACTTGATAGCATTACTATGAGTGATGGCCAAATAACAAAAGTTGTGGAGGTTTGATTTGGATGACCACGCAAAACATCAGATCAGATGCTTGTCCGAAGTCAACTGATCTTTCTTTTGAGACTCACCCACAGTCACCAAACCACACAATCTTTTTCTTCCTAATGTACCACTGCTCCCTACCACCTATAGGGTTGTTCTGGGGAGAGCAAAGATCCAGCAGCTGGTCCACTACCTACTACAAATATGCTCTCATCTTCCAGGTTGACCAGTTGGCATAATGCAAGCAAAAATCCTCTTCTGGGAACAACTGGACAGCCCACTCTGGCACAGAGGGAACAATAGTATGTATCCTACTGTGATGTTTTAGGATTCAGCCAGGCCAGTATCGGGTTCCATCAACATCTGCCTTGCAAACCTGGATGTTTTACGGTTTTGGTTCAGAGCTCTGACCCCAAGACTCTGCCAGTAGTCCACAAGCCTCACCCTAGTTGTGCCCAACTTGGATACTCCTTGCAAGCTGACCTGAGTACCCTTCCAGCCCAGAATTTGTCCCAAAATTATCCTCCTGCAAAGTCCAGTCCTACTCACTGGACCCTCAGAGAAAAAGTGTTAGGTTCACTGCCTCTACAGAGACAATATAATATTTCGACTGCCAGCTTACTAGAAGCACACATTTTACTGAACTTATCCAGCACTGATCATTTATTGTGGGAGCAAAACAAACTTATTAACAAAAGAGCATGAATTAAGTGATACCAAATTTAAAAAAAAATAAAGGTAGAGATGGATACAAGCAAATAAAAGTGAAAACATGCATTTAGAAGTCTAGAAATTAATCTAGCAAGGTACAGTCTTTGTTCAAGATGGGCTCTCTCACCCACAGTCACCTTTCCTAGCCAGGATCCCTCACAGAGATGAAACTCTTTTGTTTCTTTGTCTCCTTAAAGTGAAGGAAACTTAGGAGTTAGCTCCCCCCACCCCCTTTATAGTTCAGTGAACATTTAAAATGTATTCTTCTTAAGGGTATCCCAGATGAAGTTCATTAGTTTTGTGCTGAATAAAAGAGCCAGGAGTCCTGGATGATAAGGCTCCATTCTGGTTGCTACTATTCAAATGATTTCTTCCTGCTGAACCCTTCAGTACAAATGATTAGCCCATTCAATTTGGGTCACACCTGGTTTGAGGTGTTGACATCTTTTGTTTGTCTGAAGAAAACCTGTTTATCAGCTCTCCCTTACACGCCTGGTTTAAACACCTTTTAGTAACAGACTTTAAAGCATAATATTAGTGAGAAACTATAATTTCACATGCAACATTGGTACATATATTGGACTATGATATTATTGATCAGTGTGTTATTAGTTTTCAAATGATACCTCACAAGGCATACTTTGTACAAAAATCTCTGCAGTAGTGTGAATACAGGGGTGCCTCGGGTCAGACCCACAGATCTGCCTTTTCAGAGATTTAAAGGCACCAGAGTACATAGTATTAGGAAGATTGATGAGAAGTGACGGTTCTTATTTGTCCATCTTTAATCAGAAGTTCTGCCTACACTGTTTTAAGTGGTTGTGATGTTAACTGTTGTAGCAGAAATATGGAACAGTGAACTAAGATTTTGATAGAAAAGGAAGGAATAACTGACTTTCAGCTAGTTTGTTAAAAATAAAACAAATATTTCAAACTTCAGTACCTGCTGATTAAATGGTTAGATATAACATTTCACATGCAGAATATGCATGCAATTTTGCATCTAATTTACATACATAGTTATTACAAGAGCATGTGCAAGTGTGCTAATTTTGCATTCAAATGACTTACTGTCATTTTTACAGGCAGTTACTCAATTTGTGAATGTAACTGAGGTGGCTGTATGAACATTTGGATGTTCAATTCTTTGCCTGTTAGAATGTATATGCACATTTGTTTTAATATTCTGTCAGTGTTTTGTAATCTTACATATTTGAGAAATAAGTAACAAAACCATATAGCTCACCTTTTAATATGTGATGGGTGTTTTAAAAGTGTGGATGAACCTTTCATAATCAAGGAGTATTGCTATGTAGGCCTGACATGGAAGAATGTTTAGCATGAATGTTAACTTGATGCACTATTTCATAACTAATGTATACAAATGACTTTCTACTTGCAGGGGAAAGCACAAGCTTTCCTTGATGATCAGTGAGTGCATTTTCATGCTGACATGTGCTATTATGGAAGGGGAAAATATGCCAGTCTTGTTTTGGATGAGATCAGCAAGTCTGTTATCAACAGGAAGTTGATTTTACTTGGGAGCAGCTTTTACCCTGAACTATCAGATTTATTATAATTAAATAAGAGGTGAATTTCTATCCCTGATCTCAGCACTATTGAAGAGAGAGCTCACAGAAGTGGGGACAGAGATCTCTGTGAGGAGGTAATAGACTTAATGCATCAAACGTAATGTTGTGAGTGATCTCATATAATTATTTCCAATGGATTTGAGTTCACACACTATCTGCATTAGTGTGCAGGTGCCACAAGAAACCTGAAACTACAATTTCCACAGCCTATTCACATAATGGATATGGAAATATAAGTAATTTCAGATAGTAGGTAGGTATCCTAAGCCAATAAAAAAACACATATAGCTCAATTTCCTCTTCAGCACTATAATAGGAAGTAAACAGCTGTTCAGATGCGGTATAGTACTTTCTTGGATTGCTTTGGACATATGCAGCATGGTACCTTTGGAAGATTAGTGTAGAGTTCCTGCAACATTAGAGAGCTGTTTCTAAACTTAAAAAAAAAATAGTAGCACTGGATTTATTGTATATTTGTGACCTTTCTTCTCCATGGATACCTGCACTTTTTGTGGCATGTGATCTCCATTTTCACCAACTAATTTATTCATCTGTGATATCCAGATATGACTGACAGAGACAGGAGTGCAAATGGAAAAAAAGCAGAACACTTCTGGTCCCAAATGATCTTTGTTCATTGAAGCTAACCAACTTCCATCTGTGCTTTCTTTTCATGAACCTGCCACTGAATAATGTACACTCTTCTGTCTAGGTTGCTAGTGACTGGTGAGTTCAATTAAATATCGCTCCAGCCTAAGGGATTTTTTTTTTGTCAGCCCCAAGTAGAAAGTGTAAAACCCTGGCTGTTTTATTTTTGTGCAGATGATAGGGAAAAATAAAGTTTCACAACAATGTACAAATATTTCATAAGTCAATACAGTGAGAAGGATAGTTTTAGTTTGCAAGCACATTTTAATCTTGAAGAATTTGAGGATCTCTGTGTGTATGCTATAGCTCTTTCTCCTACCCATTGTCTGTCTTTCCATTTCTATTGTACACTTTTTGTGGCAGGTGTTTCTACTGTGTTTGTACAATGCCTAGCACAATGGGATCCTAATCTTAGTTTGTTCCTAGGCAATACCATAATAAACATGATTAATAGTGCAATACTTAAAGAATTATGAATTTTGGTCTACAGTGCAGCATAAAAAGTAAATATGATCCATTTGCGTAAGAAGTATTTCCAGGATTCTCTCCCAAATCTTTACTAAGATAATAAGTATCAGTTTGTGTTAGTGATAATTTGTAAATAAATATTCTTGGGGGGGGGGGGGGCAAATCTTCCTGTGGAACAAACTGAAATTAAGTGTTTATGGAAAAATGGAACCATCTGATTTAGTGATTTTCACCGTCAACTTTTTTTTTTTTTGTGGAAATGAAAAGTAGTTTTCTGCAATGGAAGGGTGTAATTCTTGCATATGAATACTTGTAAAGAGCAAATCAAACTCTAAAAGCTCTAGAGATACTGTAGCTTGTTGTTCAATTTGTTGATCTTTATCTGAAATGGCCAATTAGATTTTCAGTCCTTCAGAAGAACATACAAATTATTTCTAGGGATATGTGAACCATAACAAGTCTGGTTTGGTGTAAGCAAAATTTACTATGCTTTTCTGAACAAGTACATTCACTTCAGTCTGCAAAGTGTGTCTGAAAAATCTCCTTGCAGCAGGATTATTCAAAGGTCAAACCTCAAAAGGCTTGGAATTCAGATTTGCTTGAGCCAAAAATTTGAATACTTGAGATTGCAGAACTTCCTGAAGGGTACTGAGTATCTGCGACTCACATTGACTTTGATAGAAAATTATGCTGTCCAACATCTCTTAGGATAGGGCTACAAAGCAAAAGTTTTCTCACCAGCTTTTCTGTATTTCTAGTTCACTTTTAGGAAGACATTGATTTGGAGATAGGATTTGTCTCCTCCTTTTTCCTTGATGAGGAAGGACCTACTTGCTACCACGGTAAAACCTCAAAGTTTTCTATCTCGAACACAGGACTAGACTATGTATGAGCCCACAGTGTCTAACATCTGTAGTAACACCTTCAGTACATGTAAAGACCTTACATGGTGAAAGAGATAAAGCACAATAATCTGCTACTGAGGATTTTTACATAATTTTACATAACTTTCCTCATTTTCAAGTTTTCAAGAGTTAATTCTCTGTCTAACATTTTGAATATATACCTGGAAGTTTTATAAATAGGGATTTACTCAATTAGCATTAGTATCTGAATTTTGTCTCTCATTCATTCTCTGTGACCTAAGGGCCGCTTGATGCCAAATGTCAGAGGGTACAGGGGTGCAGAAGGGTTATAAGATTCCTCTGAGTCTGGTATTTATGTTCCAGTTCACCAGAGAATGTCTATGCAAGGTTTCTACTAAAAGTCGGTGTCACAGTGGTGGTCATAATCTTTACAAAATGTATGTGCAGATAATGTGCAAGGAGATAAATATATATTTTGAAAATTATGTTCTTAAGGCCTTGTAGTTAAAGGCAGATCACCCAACGGTAGTGTGCCTTAAGTCAAATTGCACCAGATATTAGGTGGGAGACACTTATCTCCTTGGTTGACCATTGTGTATTGGGTGGCTTACAATGGGTGCCTATTTGTATACTGAATCAAATACTAATGAAGGGATTGTGGGGCTTCAGAAAGAAAAGTAAAAGGAAGAGATAAACAGTGGAGAGGGAGCACTGTTTTAGTGATGAAGAACAAAGGACTAGTCTGGTATATCTAGGGGTGCCGGAAGATGCCCTGGCATCGTCCATCTGGGGAGACAAGCTGCCAGCAGGTTTGATATCATGAAAGGAAGGTCTCAGCCATCCTGGTTTGAAAATGGTGTAAGATGAGGGCATCTTGTTAGTGGCATTTAGGCTCTAGAATGCATTATGATTTTATTTGATATACACCCTTTGATTTCCATTAACCGTTTCTGCTATCATTCAAATCTCTTGTTTTCACTATAAATATATCCAGTGCTGCATTGTTACATGGGGCTGTGCTCTAAGGTGTAACCGGTAAGCTGTGGGCTATAGTTTGTTTGAGAACAGAAGATCTGGTAATTCTTGGAGTTTCCAGTGGCTAAGGGGCTGCACACTCAGAGGACTCAGGACTTGGAGCATGCCTATCACTAGCCTGCCTGAGGTGAGAGAGGTATGCTTGCGTTGCTGGTGGCAGGGAGAGTCAAGGAGCTGAACTCTGGCAGGCACTGACCAGGCTTCCCAATGCTAAAAGTGTGTGTTAGCGAAGTGCCTCATAACCCTGGGTATTCCTGGTCATTGTTACAGTCTTAAATGTAAAGACTCACCTATCCCTAAGACAGGTGAAGGCAGAAACAGCACCACATTTTCCCATCTCTAAGAAAACCTGAATGTACTTGTACTTGTTTCGTTCCCACGTAAGCTGTTGTAGAAGGCCACTGTTGTATAGACCCATCGGTATTATAAATCTGTCTCCATATCTGTAATGACTGGTAATATAACTTGCTCAAAGAACTGCATAGTGTGTAACTTTATGATATTCAGTATAGATTAAGGACTAAACTAGTTCTGTTAATTAGCATAACACAAACAATAGACTGTAACTCCAGACTAGATCTTCAGATTGTTCAAATCAGCATTGCTCCACTAGCTTAAACGGAACTCTATTGAAATACACCAGCTAAGAATCTTCCCCTCTTAATTTTTTGTCTTTGTGTTCTGACGAAAAACAAACAAATGTGGTATTTTTAGTGTAGTGTAATAAAGCCCTCCTCACTACATAAGTAAAGTACAGTACTAGGTTTAATGGGTGTTCAGAATGTTTTGACTTAGGTTTTTCACTACTTATAAATGATTGATTCTTCACACTTTAGCAATTAAAACAGTGATAATTGGCTTATTATCTCCATAATCATCCACTGAAGAACAATTGAACTCAGAGAATCTGTTTAACATAATAAAATAAAAAACATCTTAGATCATTTTATGCTAAGCCAGCACTAGTTTGACAGTAAGTTTTATAGTAGTTGAGTATCTTACATTCTAATAAAAGCAAATAGATTTTCCATTATTGCAAACCACTTGCATAATGCCAGCTGGGTATATGGTGATTCTAAATAGAAAGTAAATAATCACTAACACTGTCCCCATTTAAGTATAAGAAGTAAAACAATTATGGTTCTTCCTCTCATCTCTTACTGGGGGCAGGGAATGATTTATTAGATGTACTTGGAATTAGGTTACGGTAAGAAAAACCTTTTGAGAGTGAGTCTGTAGTATCCAATATCTTTTCAGCAGAGATTTCCCCTCTCCCTCAACACAAACTGTATTCAGAAATTGCAGGTCATGAAAATAAGAAGTTGGTTCTGTAATGATCTCTTTCTGGTTACAAAAAGCCATCAGGTCATAACATCTCTCTTTGGTTTGGAGTAGGGCAAAAGCCTGCCCAGCAAGGCTGGTGCTGTGGCTCCATCTACACTGGCAAGTTTGTGATTAGTTAAGCAGCTTTCAGCGCTGTAACTCCCGAGGTGTACACACTGCCAAGCTACTTAGTGCACAGAAACTGTGCCAATGCAGTGCTCTTAAAAGATACACCTTGACCAGAGGCATAGAGCTTTCTGCGCCATGGCTGCAGCACTGCAGCGCCAGTGTAGACACCGTGGTGATTACAGCGCTACGAATGGCCTCCGGGAGGTGTCCCACAATGCCTGTTCTCAACTCTTTGGCCATCGGTTTGAACTCTACTGCCCTGCCCTCAGGTGACCAACTGTCAGCCCAACCCCATACATTCCTTTGCAAATTTGAAAGTCCCGTTCCTGTTTACTCAGTAATGTGTGCAGTGGTCTCAGCGCATCTTTCCAGGTGGCCAGGCCTGCGCCACGCACCAGGCGATCCCCCGCTTGGAGCAATGCTGAGCTGCTGGACCTCATCGGCATTTGGGGAGAGGAGGCTGTCCAATCCCAGCTGCGCTCCAGCTGTCAGAATTATGATACCTATGGACAGATTTCTAGATGCATGATAGAAAAGGGCCATGACCGGGACACATTGCTGTGAAGGTTCAAAGTGAAGGAGCTGCAGAATGCCTGCCGCAAGGCATGGGCTCTACAAAGCCCTGGACGCGATACACAGTGGTGACCCCACCTCCATTGCAAAGTCCCCTGTGGATGCTTCATTGCCAGTCAAGAGTGGACCAAGCCAGGAGAAGACAATCTTGGATGAAGAGGGGAAGGGGAACCAGAGGCAGAGGATGACTCGGAGGCCAGCGATGCATGCAGTCAGGAGCTCTTTTCTACCCCAGAGGAGCCTAGCCAATAACAGCAGTCAGATCTTGGTGAAGTGCAAACAGGAGAAGAGGCCCCTGGTAAGTGGATTTGATTTTGGGAATTGCTGAAGCGAGTTGTTGGGGGCAGGAGGGTTGCAGAAAGCAGGCTTGTCTCCTACCTCATGCCTAGCCTGAGCGGTGGAACAGGCTGATACACTCCCTCACTTCATGGGAATCCCCCTCAGAGATCTCCAGGAAACTGTCGTGGGCAATCTGCTGCTGCAGGTTCCTCGGCAGAGCTGCTTTGTTTCTTGCCCCATTAACAGTAACTTTCCCGTGCCACTGTGCCATCATGGGTTGGGGGTGGGTAGGTGGGGAGACACCATAGCTGTACACAGGCTAGCCACATAGGGGCTAGGGCGGACGCCGCCGGCTTGGAGAAGACCCTCTCTTGATTCCCTGCTCACCCACAGCAGTGAGATATCTTCCATAATGATCACCTCCTGTGGAAAGTGTGGGGACAGGAGTGATTATCAGCCGCCCCTACAGTGCTGGCTCTCTCCAAGAGCCACGTGCCCAGTGTACAGTAGGGTCCAGGAACAGTGATTTACCCTGCCCCTGCGGCTTCTCACCATTTTGGGGGTCTTGTGGCTTGTGTACGCTTGCCTGGGGTCAGCCAGTTAGTGACAGGTGTGTGAGTACTGGCTGTGTTTTAAAGCACTGAAACAGTATTGTGTGTGTTGCAAACAATCCTGCTTCTGTAAAGTGTTGCATTTTAAAATTCACAGAGATGAACTTGGGAGCCCAGCCTCCCTCTTTGTTATCGGCGGCAAAATGGTTGCGAAGAGTTAGAAAGCATCCAAAAAGAACTAAGGAGCGGCTCTTAATGGTTATGGAGCGCCAATCAGACACGCTGCAGGTGATACTAGCTCTTCATCCCGAGCAGCTCCGTGCCTCCCCTGCAGCCGCTGTCACAAAACTCTTTCCCATGCACCACCAACACACTCTTATCAACCTCCTGGCTCCACTCTCTATCACAGCATTCCACCCCTCCCTCCTCACAGTCCAGCAGTGTGGACTCCCACTACCCACTGCACTCGCCACCCATCCATCTGCAGTTTGACCCTGCTGAAGTACACCACCCTCTGCATCGTACTTCAAAGGAGAAGGTTGGTTATGATCTCTGAATGTACACAAGTCTGTAGCCATCCCAGGACACTTCCTCCTCTTGAGACCGTCCATTCACCCATTCCTTCCATTCTCCCAGCCCCCTCCCTGCTGATGACTTTTTTTGTTTGACTCTCTCCTCTGGTTGTTGTCTTTCAATAAATGGATTGTTTGTTTGAAAGCAATCTTTATTCTATTAAGTGAAAGCAAAAAGAGCACTGCAAAGCAACATCCAAAAATTGCATCATGTGCATCAATCTCCTCCTAGCATTACAAGCACTGCAAACCCGAGCATAGCAACAAATATTAGTGGCTTGCAGCTTCAAATTGCTGCTTCAAAGCATCTCTGGTCCTTATGGCCCCTCTAATAGCCCTGGTCTCCGGCTGTTCAAACTCAGCCTCCTGGAGCTGAGCCTCTGTGGTCCAGCCCTGAGTGAAGCTTTCACCCTTCCCTTCACAAATATTATGGACCATACAGCACCCGGCTATAAGCATAGGAATATTGTCATCAGCCATGTCCAGCTTCCCATTCAGGCATTGCCAGCAGTCTTTTAAACGGCCGGATGCATACTCCACTATCATTCTGCACTTGCTCAGCCTGTTGTTGAACCACTCCTTGCTGCTGTCAAGTTGCCCCGTGTATGGCTTCATGAACCATGGCATTAAGGGGTAGGCGGGGTCTCCCAGGATCATAATGGGCATTTTGACTTCCCTTATGGTGATTTTCTGGTCCCGGAAGAAAGTCCTTGCTTGCAGCTTCTTGACCAGGCCAGTGTTCCAAAAGATGCGTGTATCATGCACCTTTCCGGACCAGTCTGTGTTAATGTCTGTGAAACAGCCACGGTGATCCACAAGCACCTGGAGAACCATTGAGAAATACCCCTTGCAATTAATGTACTCGGTGGTTAGGTGGTCTAGTGTCAGAATTGGAATGTATGTGCCATCTATTGCCCCTCCGCAGTTAGGGAAGCCCATTTGTGGAAAGCCATCCACAATCTCATGCACATTTCCCAGAGTCAGTCTTTCAGAGCAGGATGCGATTAATGGCCTTGCACACTTGCATCAACATGACTCCAATGGTCGACTTTCCCACTCCGAACTGTTTAGCGACTGATTGGTAGCAGTCTGAAGTAGCCAGCTTCCACAGTGCAATCGCCACGCTCCTCTCCAGTGACAGGACAGCTCTCGTTCTCATGTCGTTGCACCACAAGGCTGGTGCGAACTCATCACACAGTCCCATGAATGTGACTTTCCTCATGCAAATGTTCTTCAGCCACTGCTCATCATCCCACATTTGCATCACAATGTGATCCCACCACTCAGTGCTTGTTTCTCAAGCCCAAAAGCAGCGTTCCACTATGGTCAGCACCTCCGTGAATGCCACAAGTATTCTCGTGTTATAGCTACTACTCGTGGCAAGATCAATGTCGCACTCCTCTTGCCTTTGTAGTGTAAGGGATAACTCCACTGCCACTTGTAATGTGTTGGTCAGTGCAAACAGCCAAGTGTGGATGGAAGCACAGGAATTGCTGGGATGTGAAGCAATGCATCACAGGGCATTCGAACAGGACCGAGGATGCTCCGCAACCCCTTCTGCCTTCCCACAAGTCTTAGTGGCAAATGAGAAAGGGGTGCTCTGTGGGATAGACGCCCAGAGCGCACCACTCCGAATAGCAGCGCAAACGTGAACATGCTATTGTCCAGGCAGCTGTCAGTGTGAACACACAACAGCGGTTTTCCTTCAGCGCTCTCTCTTACAGCGGTGCTGTAACGGCCACGCTGTCACTTTGCCAGCGTACACGTGCCCTGTGATACCAAAAGATACAGCTGAAACCTTGCTTCCTTGGTCAGTTGAAATTGATATATGGCCTGATTCAAAACCCAGTTAAGTTAATGGGAGTCTTTTCCTTGAGTTAATGGGCTGTGAATTAGGCCCCTAAGTGAATACCATACTTGGCCATCATAGTGGCAGTGTGAAACAATTAGTCAAGTATAGTTGGTCAAATACTATCAACTTCATACCAGTGAAATCTTCTAGTGGCTGCTAATACCAGTGGGATCTATCAGATTCTTTGCCATAATTGTTATTGCCAGTGATTGTGTGAGAGCTTCCAGCTTCCTTGGATTTTGCTTCAGTAGAATTGTAATCTCATTTTGGACATTTTATGTCAATAAATTGTTAGTTTCATTTCTCTACCGACTTTTGGTTCAATAGTAAGTAATTTAAACACCAATGACATGGTATATTTTTATTCCAGGGCTAATGCATGAAATTTGCTCTTTTATTTATTTATTTTTTTTAATTTGGGGGTCCAATATTTTGGCAGTGTCTGTTTTAAAATTCAGGGGGTTTGTATTTTTGTATTTTTTTTCCTCTCTCATCCATCTTTACAACTTGGAAATAGAATGAATAGGGTCAGTATATTTGTCTTAGGTTATTTTCTGAATGTTTGTGCATTTTGGAATTGATTGCATTCATATATTGTAGATATCATACCATGCCTGTATGTTATGGAATCCTTGATCTGCATTAAGTGCCAGGTCTTTCTATATTCTCACAGAGGAGAGAAAAAGGCATAAGGAAAAGAAGAGAGCTCCTTTTCTTCCTACCTAGACCACAAGCAGCAGTCTTTGGGGAGCCCAGCTGCTATAGGGCTACTATTCCCCTTCCAACTGTAGTAGGCAGAAGTGGACAGGGGATCTAGCTGAACCAGGGCAGAGAGGAAAATAAACTGCTCTAGGAAAAAGTCTAGTGCAATTTACTACTTCCACTGGGAATCAAAGGGGAAGGCAAAAACCCAATTGTGACTGTTCTTCTCTTGGAGCAGCACAACAATGTGCTGTTCCTTAATCAGGGCAGAATGTAAGATTACAGTGTAGTAAAGCTGGTTGGAAATTTTTTTTTCCTCTGCAGAAAATTCCAATTTTTAATAGGGAAAAAAAAAGGATTTTTTTCAACCAAACCCCCAAAATAACTCATTCCCCCTCCCCTACAAAATGTTTCTCAAAAACCCAGTTTCCACTGATTTTTTTTTAATGGAAAAATTATAGGCCTAGAACTTTGCCCTATATGTGGAATTTTATGCTGAAGATGCAGAGGTGTAAATGACAAGAATAAGGAAGTTCAGACTGGAATATGCTGGATGTTTTATCTTGGAGCTTGTGTTGATATTGGTATATTGGAAAGCTGAACTTGAGCCTTCTGAATTTTGAAGAAAATTACAACAAACTACTGTGCAATGATCCATACAGTTAAATGAATTTAGCTGTTATTACTGACATCAGAACAAAATAATGAAAATGCAGAAATCTAATATTTTACTCTTATTAGAACCATTGGCTCTGCTGTTTAGGCAAAATAATTAAATAGTTATTAGGCTGGTCAGCATACCAAGAGGTCTTATGACAAATTAAAGAGCAGTACCCCTGCCTTGTGTTAATAGTGATGCTAATGGTAAAAAACACAGAAGTCTTAAGTCACTCAAGGAAGGCTTTCCCAAAGCCTTTTTTAAAAAAAATTTGGGTAGTTAGGGCCATTTAATGCTGCCAAATGCATTTTCTGCATCCATTGATAGAAAAAGGTCGTGTGATCCTTCACCTGAGCTTGATGTAGGAGACAAACAGTTCGTTTTGCCCCATTTTTGTTTGAAGAGTATCTTTCCTAAGAATTCCCATTCTATTTTCAGATAAGATATAATGTGAAAGTTTCTGCCTTCTTAAGTATTACAATAATTTAGGCACTTTTAATATCTTGGAGAATACTACTTTCCTGGAATAGTTCAGGGACAAATCTTTTGAGGATAAATGATACCAGCCATGTTTTTGAAATACCATATAAAAATCAGATGGGTACCTGGAGATTCACTCGGTGTCAGACCTTGAAATGTGTTTTTCTCTTTTCTGAACTGATGCTCAGTTATTCATAGTGCTGATTGTCAGAACTAATGGATGAACTTCACCTCTGAGTCCTCCTGGTGTTTACTCAGGCCTCTGCCTGTCATCTGGCTCTGAGAGCAATCAAAGCAATTCTTCCACTTGCAGAGCAGTGAGTTTTTTCCCACTTGCAGAGCAGACCTTGGCTGCACTCCCCTGGTACTAACCATGATCACCTCAACAGGATATGGCTATACATAAGCAACTATTGCAGCACAGTGCATTGTACCACTTCAGTGTAGACACTACAACAATGGGAGGAATTCTCCCATGAGCATAGATATAGATTTATAATCCATCTCCACGAGAACTAGTAGCTAGGTCGATGGGGTTAGGTCAGCAGAGCTATGTCTCTCAGGTTGTGGATTTTTCACTACCCGGAGAGACGTAGCTACGCTGATTTAAGTTTCTAGTGTAGACCAGCTCTTAGGCTCAGATCCTGCAGTTCAGTTATTTTCTCGACAATGGTACTGGTAACTAGTGACCAAACAGCCTCCTTAAAGTGAAGTTATTTAAGAATAAAAACATTTCTTAAAGACAATAAAATTGACTGTATGCATATCTAGCTTTTCCATAAGTCCTACTATTCCCTGGATCTGGAAAGGCTCAGTTCTTCCCTCCCAGCATTGACAGCTGCTGATAAATGACCCTCCTGCCTTCTCCCTTCAGAAAGACATTTTAACTCTTCAGTCTTCTTTTGATCTCTCCTGTCACAGCTTGGCAAACCAGTCTTGACACTTCAGCCTAAGAGCATGTCATGTTTTGTAATTGCCCCATAAGCTGGGAGATTGCTTATCTGGGGATCCATCCTGTGGTCTTCCTGCACAGTGATCATTGAATTCCAGCATTATAGGCATATAATAATTACTCCACCCTACCCCACTCCAACATAAGTTAGGTGAAAGCATTCATACAGTGAAGTCTTGTAACCCCAATATATAATAGCATCCTCTCACTGACCAGACCCCATACAGCATTCACAAACTGATTTTATATCTCAGCATGCATACCATTATTCTTTATCACCTCCATGTCTATCACCTGGTTGAAATTTAGTAAAGATGACATCATTCATGAGTCAATTCAACTTCATCAAAGTGTCCTTATGAAATAAAAAGAGATCTGATAAAATGTACTGACCTGACATTTAATGATTTCAGAGGCTATTTAAACTTTTATTTCGTAGAGTGACAAAGGAGATGGAGCTGGCAGCTTGCTCTGCTTTAATGGTGTTTGCTAATATTTTGCATGCTTTATTCTTCCATTTTTAGTATGGTTGCTTAACTCTGTGGAGCATAAATTTAATCTGGCCTGATAGGCATTGACCATGTTTTATATTTTATGTAGATGAGTTGCTGTAAAACTTCCTCATTACTCAGGTCATTTTATGTGTTGTTTCTAAGTTTTCCATTTCATCAACTAATTGGCAAATGGCTTTTGCTTTTTTTTTTCCCCCTTGTAAAATCGTTCAAACATTCTACCCACATCCATGACTTTCATAGCTTAGAGTCTGAATAAGCACAAACATAATTTTCTTTTACAGAGCAGGATACAATTGTTGAGTTTTTTCAGTGTTGAGTATAAAAGGCTAAATCTTTCTGCAAGGAGGTGTTAAATCTCCATATTGCTGTTTTAAAATTCTTACATGACATCAAAATTAAGACATGACTCAATATTAGTATATTTTCTACATATGTAGAAAGAACTAATGAAGCAGAAACAAAAATACCAGTCTGTTTCTTCTTATGATGAGCTCATGTTTGAAAAGAATAAATGTAATCGCTTGGCCACCTGGTTTGTCAAATGTCCTTTGGATTTATTTTCTCCATGAAGAATTTGTGCTGGTTAAAATCTCCACTGATGTTGGATCTTGTGACCTTGCATCTGTCTAGATGCTTGTTAACAACAGAGTTCCAAACTCCTGACAGCACAACTAGTATGTTTTTGTTTTGTTTTCTTCCAAGGGGTAGCCATGATATATTTGCCCTCCAGGTCACGCCAAAACTTAATAAACTGATATGGTACTTTTCGTTAAGTACTGCTATTCTTGGAGTAAAAGGATGTATATTTTGCCAGCTATCCAATCTTCTTAATTCTACTGACATCATTTCCCATCAAGTGAGTCTTTTGCAATGTTGCTATTTGATACTCCATTGATTTGAAATATCTTAAGACTTTTACCCTTGTTGGTTCATTAAGGCCATGAACATTCCAGGAATATATTTTTAGTTGGTTTGTTTTATAGTTTTGTGGGTAATGCAGATGAGTGAATGGCATAAAGTCACTGAATTGGCCATTTATTTTGAATGTGAATATATAACTGCAGAAATCAAACCCACTGATCTGCACTGAACCCTTCCCATATGCCTGTGACTTTACAGATTTTAGTAAGAAAATCTTCATGTTACAAATCATTTGTCTTGCACTCATATACACAGAGTTAAAACATTCCAGAACAGGCACATTTCCATCCCCCGTGATGATTATTCCATCTATCCTCTCGCCCTCCACTCAGTATAAGACAATGCATAAATAAATGCACAAACTTCAGAGTATAGGATATTCAGAAGAAAAAGAAAATTAAACCCTTTTAATGAGAATTAACTATCCCATTACAAAACTTATACATATCCATATCTGGTACAGTCATTTTAATGAAATTTAATCATTCTATCAAATATAAACAATTAAGTAATCCTATATCAGTTCTGTGTTATCTCAAGTTTCTCTACTTAATAGTTTGTCACCAATCTTTGATATAAACTTTGCAATTAGAGGTAAGAATGCAATTTATGTAGCATTAAAAAAATCTAAACAATTTATTGCACTGGAGACAGTTAATAATTTTGGCTCTAACCTTGCAAACTGTTGCAGGTAGAGCTCCTGCATTCCTGTGGCGCCTGATTAAAGTCAGCTGGGCTTAGTGCAAGAGACAGTCTGCCCACACAGATTGCAGGTCTGGTGTCTTGTAAAGACATTGACACTAAACTGGGGAAAAAGACTGCTGAATGTTTCAGTGAATTATAAATGTTAGGCTTTTTATAATGTAAATATATTAAACGAGCCATTTACATTATTTCAACAATAAATCTATACAAAATATTCTCTGTATGGCTTTCCCAGTAAAATTGTTTCTTCCTCTTCAAAGTTGTTATGATTAAATTGCAAGCTTTTCCCCTGTTTTGATAATGGACTATATTGTGCTAACTCTTTTGCTTGTGTAATTCTTGGTTTGCATTCCTATTTTTTTTTTTTTTTTACTTTACCAAATGAAATGTATCTCTAAAGTGAATTCACCTAATGCCTGTTTTGAACTGGGTCTGCAAGATGGTTAAACCACCTTAGAATAGTCCCACTAATCTATCACTAGAACGACTCACATGAGTAAATTTACACATTTATTTTCTGGATCAGGGCCACAATCAGAACAAGAAAGTTAGGACTGGGTGCTGGTGAGGAAAACAGCAGGGAGCCAGTTGGCTGTGGAAGAAGACTGGGATTGCTGGGGTAAAGTGAATGACTGGAACTGGCTAGACAAGGAGACTGGGACTAGGAACCGGAAAAGGAGTAACTGGGTTGGGGATAGGGACAAAGATTGACAAGGAACTGGGATGTCAGGAGAGAATTTAGACTGCCTGGACAAAGAGATGGGGTCAAGAAACTGTTAAGGCGGAGACTGGGGTATGGGGCCAGGGAGGAGGGATATTGGGAGTCAATGGGGATAAGGGAGAGATCAAATGAGGAGCCAGGTGGGGGATGCCTGGGACTGGTTGGACAAGTGGGGAAGGGGAAAGAATGAGGAGGGAAGATAGGACTGAGACAGCAAGCCTGGAGGAGAAGACTAGAAATGATTAGGTAAGGAGACTGGGACTGGGACAAAAAAACAAGAAGTGGAGATTGGTACTGAGCAGTCAAAGAATGTGAGTCGGAGAAGAAGTGAGGGGTGGGGAAGAGGAGGGACTGGGATGGGGACAGATAGTAGGCGTGGGAGGAAGAAAAGATAAAGCGTGGGGGAGAATGGGCAATAAAGTCATGAGAATGGCCATACTGGGTCAGACCAAAGGTCCATCTAGCCCAGTATCCTGTCTTCCAACAGTGGCCAATGCCAGGTGCCCCGGGGGAATGAACAGAACAGGTAATCATCAAGTGATCCATCCCCGGTCGCTCATTGCTTCTGGCAAACAGAGGCTAGGGACACCATCCCTGCCTATCCTGGCTAATACCATTGATGGACCTATCCTACATGAATTTATCTAATTCTTTCTTGAACCCTGTTATAATCTTGGCCTTCACAACATCCTCTGGCAAGGAATTCCACAGGTTGACTGTGCATTGTGTGAAAAAATACTTCCTTTTATTTGTTTTATACCTGTTGTCTATTAATTTCATTTGGTGGCCTCCAGTTCTTGTGTTATGAGAGAGTAAATAACACTTTCTTATTTACTTTCTCTACACCAATCATGATTTTGTAGACCTCTATCATGCCCCGCCTTAGTCACCTCTTTTCCAAGCTGAAAAGTCCCAGTCTTATTAATTTCTCCTCATATAGCAGTTGTTCCATACTTCTAATAATTTTTGTTTTCTGAAACTTTTCCAAGTCCAGTATATCTTTCTGAGATGGGGCGACCATATCTGCATGCAGTATTCAAGATGTGGGCATACCATGGATTTATATAGAGGCAATATGATATTTTCTGTCTTATTATCTATCCCTTTCTTAATGATTCCCAACTTTTTGTTTGCTTTTTTGTCTGCTGCAGCACATTAAGAGGATGTTTTCAGAAATGTTTCCACACTGACTCCAAGATCTCTTTCTGTGCTCACCACAGCATACTTCCTTCCAGGGCCTGGAATGAAACCTAAGATTCCTGAGTCTCATGACTTCTCTGCAGTCAAACAAGTATATGTGAAACCCAGTGTCAAAATGTCTCATTCCCCTCTAGGATTGGATCTCATACAAGATGACAGACTAGTATTATTGCTATCCCTTTCTTTGTTAGCACAAGTGGCAAAGGTCTGTGGTGTAGATCTAAAGGATCCAACCCTGCTAATGACCCAATGGTGTGTTAAAACCTTGGAAATCACACACACAAACAATGAGAACAACATTATTAAGGTTGCAAAAGTTGAATACAGAAGGAGTGCAAAAGCACTCCAGAGTTATGAAATATATTTCTATAAAAGCCTGTGAGAAAATTCATACTTCTGTCTTCAGAGCAGGATTTGAGTTGTGTGCAGTAAATAACTATTTTCTTGCCCCATTTTGACCCAAGCAGTTAGTCAAAGTTCATGGCTATGTGGGCATTCTAATTGGGAGCAGAAATTGGTGGTAACTAGATGTTTCTTTGATGCAACCTTGTTTGTTTAAAAGGAATGTACAAAGTCAGCTGTGTCTGAATGCAGAAGGACCATGAACAAAAAGGAGCAGTTTCTTATGGCTGGTCTACACTAGAAAGTTAGGACGAACTAGCTACATTACTCAAGGGTGTTAAAAATTCACAAAGCCCCAGTGAAGACAGTGCTAGGTTGACAGAAGAATTACATTGCTGTGCCACTGTACCATTTCTAGTGTAGACATACCCAAACATAAGAACAGCTGTACTGGGTCAGACCAATGGTCCATCTAGCCCAGTATCCTGCCTTCCGACAGTGGCCAATGCCAGATGCTTCAGAGGGGATGAACAAAACAAGCAATCATCAGGTGATTCATTCCCTGTTATCCACTCCCAGTTTCTGGCAGTCAGAGGTTAGGGACACCCAGAACATGGAGTTGCATCCTTGATCATCTTTACTAATAGCCGTTGATGGACCTATCCTCCATGAATTTATCTAATTCTGTTTTGAATCCTTTTATACTTTTGGCCTTCACAGCATCCCAGGGCAATGAGTTCCACAGGCTGAGGGTACACTCTGAATAAATATTTTTCCTTTTGTTTGTTTTGAACCTGATGCCTGTTAATTTCACAGAGTGACCCCTGGTTCTTGTGTAATATGAAGGAGTAAATAACACTTCCTATTCACTCTCTCCACCCGAGCCAGAATTTTATAGACCTCTATCTTATCCCTTTTTAGTGATCTCTTTTCCAAATTGATAAGTCCCACTCTTTTTAATCTCTCCTCATAATCTCTCTTTACCAGCCCCCCAATCTCTTTTAGCCAACACAAGACTCAAAAACTGTCTGTCAAGCGTATTTTCCAGAGTCACACTATGCTTACTGGCTCCTGCTTCACTTGTTTTTTGCCTCTTTTCCTCTGTCTCTTTCTCTATATTCTTGTCTGTGACCCCAGTATCTGTATTTTCTCTCTTACTCCCATACACATCTTTCCAAAATAATACAATGACATTCTGGGGTGCAATCCAGACTAGTGAAGGGTTCTCTCATCCCTGCCCTTGCGTGCCTTTTATTGTCTTCGGTGAAAAGAGAGAGATGGACAGGGAAAGAGAATGTGGGGTGGTTTTGCTCCTCCCTTTTATAGTTTTTCTTTAAAAAGCAATAAATGAGTTAGTCTCTAAAGTGCCACAAGGACTTCTTATTATTTTCCTGAGTGTGCCCCTAGTTAAAGTTCTTTCCAGCTGAGAGCAAGGAGACATGGAGTCTTGTGGAGGAAGAAGTGTCATGTTGTTGCTTTTCTCCTGTTTATGCTGAAATGCAGATTTTCTTTGTCATCTTTCTTCCCCACTGTCTGAGGGCTCTTGTCATAAATATAAAGGGAAGGGTAAACCCCTTTGAAATCCCTCCTGGCCAGGGGAAAGCTCCTCTCACCTGTAAAGGGTTAAGAAGCTAAAGGTAACCTCGCTGGCACCTGACCAAAATGACCAATGAGGAGACAAGATACTTTCAAAAGCTAGGAGGAGGGAGAGAAACAAAGGGTCTGTGTCTGTCTATATGCTGTTTTCTGCCGGGGATAGACCAGGAATGGAGTCTTAGAACTTTTAGTAAGTAATCTAGCTAGGTATGTGTTAGATTATGATTTCTTTAAATGGCTGAGAAAAGAATTGTGCTGAATAGAATAACTATTTCTGTCTGTGTATCTTTTTTGTAACTTAAGGTTTTGCCTAGAGGGGTTCTCTATGTTTTTGAATCTAATTACCCTGTAAGATATCTACCATCCTGATTTTACAGGGGGGATTTCTTTATTTCTATTTACTTCTATTTTTATTAAAAGTCTTCTTGTAAGAAACTGAATGTTTTTTCATTGTTCTCAGATCCAAGGGTTTGGGTCTGTAGTCACCTATGCAAATTGGTGAGGCTTTTTATCCAACATTTCCCAGGAAAGGGGGGGTGCAAGTGTTGGGAGGATTGTTCATTGTTCTTAAGATCCAAGGGTCTGGGTCTGTAGTCACCTAGGCAAATTGGTGAGGCTTTTTACCAAACCTTGTCCAGGAAGTGGGGTGCAAGGTTTTGGGAAATATTTTGGGGGGAAAGACGCGTCCAAACAGCTCTTCCCCAGTAACCAGTATTAGTTTGGTGGTGGTAGCGGCCAATCCAAGGACAACGGGTGGAATATTTTGTACCTTGGGGAAGTTTTGACCTAAGCTGGTAAAGATAAGCTTAGGAGGTTTTTCATGCAGGTCCCCACATCTGTACCCTAGAGTTCAGAGTGGGGGAGGAACCTTGACAGCTCTGTTTACAGCTTATATAGAAATTGAGGTAAACACACATCACTTTGTTTAAGGGATGCCTCTTTGACCAGTTCTACCTCACCAGGGGTATGTGAGTTTGAATATGTGCCTTTAACATCATGCAGGGGGGATTTCATAACTTTACACATAATGTTGATGCATACATTTCACCATAGTATCAGCTAGTGAGTTATTAGTTTTCAAATGATACCACACAAGGCATATTTTTCAAAAAGATTATTACCATAGTGTGTAGGATGTGAATTCAGGGGTGCATTGGGTCACAAATACTCTGTCCAAAAGCTCCTGGGCAGCCTCACACATCTTTTATGTTAGGTGGTGTTTATGTTTACAGTTATGTTAATTGAAGGATAAGTTCACACCTATCAACTTCAATGGGGTTTTAACCCAATCCATAACAAGGTTTCATCCAGCTCATAACTATATATTGAATAACTGCTCATTAATTAAGCAAGGTCCATTCTGTGTATTGCATGAGGCAGATGTCCAGTGGGGGGAAAAACCCTATGAGATCATGTAATTAAACACTGAAACATAATGTACATATCTAAATCTGGCATTTCCTAATTTTGAGTGCTTGACTTTAAAACCATAATAATAATCTTCACCACAAATTTGTTTCTGTATACACATATATTACTTCACTTCACTTCTCAACTCTCTTTCCCATTTACATGGAGTCATAGTGCCACATTTTTTTGCCACTCTTTCTGTTTCATGGCATGGATTCATAGGTTTTGGAGTTGCAGTCGTTTTAACTTAAAACTTCTTTTGACTGAGACTTTCCATTGTGTCCTTGGTCTCCCACATCCAGGGCTGGCCGCCCCCACAACCCCCCATCTTAGCTCACCTCCACTCCGCCTGCTCCCCTGAACACGTCGCCGCTCCGCTTCTCCCCCCTCCCTCTCAGGCGAGGGAGAGGCAGCGCGTTCAGGGGAGCAGGCGGAGCAGAGTGAGCGGGGGGGGAGCACAGGGGTAGAGGAACCACTCCCCACCGCAGCTCACCTCCGCTCCGCCACCGCCACCTCCCCCGAGCACGCCGCCGCTCGGCTTCTCCTCCTTCCCTCCCAGGCTTGCCATGCCAAACAGCTGTTTCACGCACAGCAAGCCTGGGAGGGAAGGGGGAGAAGTGGAGTGGTGGTGGCGCTTTCAGGGGAGCAGGCGGAGGTGGAGTGGAGGTGAGCTGGGGTGGCGGGGGCACATTTCTAGGTGCAGCATGGCCGACGCCTTAATGCCACCCCTAGAAATGTGCAGCCCCTAGCACCAGCTTGTTTTGCTGGTGCCTAGAGCCAGCCCTGCCCACATCCTTTCTTGCTGTCGTTTTCCTCCCACGATTTCTTTGCTGGTCATTCTTCTCCTATTCTTATCATATGTCCATCCCACCTCAAACGTGTGCTCTCCAGCCTTTCACTAAGGGTCCCAAGTTGTTCTCCCCCGTAATTTCTTCAATGCAGACCGTACCTGTTCTCCACTTACCTGCCATTATTCTCAATATATTATTATCTACTTACTTGCATTTTCTTTTCTTCCTTCTCCATCATTTCCAAACCATGGAGCAGGCAGGAACAAATACATGAAACATACATATTTCCTTACAGTAGCTCCTTAATTATCAGTCCAACAAGTACTTTTTCACTGCTGCCCACACATATGGGTTCTTCATTTAATTCTCCAGATCTCTCTTTGATGGCACTAAACATACTTTCCAAGTACACATATTCTTTCTTTTGCTTCAGGTTGTCTCCTGAAACTTCAGTCAGCAACTCTTCTTCCACCTTTGTACTTGTATAACTTTGGTCTTCTTTGTGTTTAATTTCAAACCCTGGTCTTCAAACGCAGATGCCCACCCTGATACCATATATACCAGTTCTTTCATATATGTATAATATAAATATACAGAAAATAGTATTTTTAAATACAAAATGCTCCAGCTTGTGTAGTCTAATTAGGCTGTAATAATAACTGTTGTAAAGAATTAATCTAATAAAACATTGGAGCAAAATGACCTCCATGTGCACAATTATGAACTTGTGTCCTACAGAGTTTTAATGTTCTTGTAGCAGAGTGGGTTATAAGTGGACAGTTAGCTCGACCAATAGCTACTCTCAAGGTTTCCCATCACACTGAACTGTAATTTGTACATAGCTAATTATCGGAAAGTAAAGGTAAGAGAACTGTTTGACCAAAATACAAGAGGAATAAAGAAAGAAAAATACAATGAATATGAGAAGTGATATGATAATGGCAGTTATAGATCTTTCCTAAACAAGATTTATTACTTTATATTTTTATCATTATCTGTGGATTTCTTTGGGTAAGGACTCTGGAAGTTTTGCCCTCCTAATATTTAACATGTGAGGCCATATACCTGATCCAAAGAGGACTTATTTTTTGTTTAGACTTCTCATTTTAAAACAAATTACAAATATAGTCATTGGGGAAAAAACATCTCCTTTTATGTCTTCTTTAGCAACAAAGCTCTCTTATACATTCTGCATAGGTGTTTATGCAGCAAATCAACCAAATCCACTGCTCCTAAATGTCAAGAACAAAACTGAGAGAGAGTCATGACAAAAATTAACAAACAAATAAAAACAAAAAATCTGTCATACTGTATGTAGAAAAGTTTGAAAGACTGACCAAGGACATACTTACATTGCCATATTTCTAACTCTTTCACACCTTGCTTTTGGAATCAGCTTGTGAAGCTCTAGTTAAAGTTGGATCCTCCCTCCTCCCCCCAACGTCCTTCATATTTTACTCTTTACTATCACATATTGACATTTTAGGAGTACTGGATTTGGCTGATGTGCTACAGTAAGACCCATACAAAATTCATAAGTGCAGTACTCTGATAAAGGCATAACACACATTTTTCCATCAGGATCATATTTTTAATTTCTCATTTTGATATATTATATGTATATTTTTGAAAGTGTCTATGATTTCAGCTACACTTAATGACAGCCTGTAGAGTACAGACTCTGCATACCTACCTATCATGGGTATAAAAGCAGTGTAGAAGGTGAGGCACAGCTTAGGTGAGTACAGTAGTGTCCTACACACCTGGACCTCAAATGTATATCTCCTACATGGCTCTCTACATGCCCAAGCAGTGTCTCCAATGTCTATGGTGCTATTTTTAGCAGTGTAGTGTCCTGATGCCAGAGCCTTTCACTGCCATGTGTAGCTACACACCACAGTGATAAGTGTGGATGCAGTCTGCCTGTGACTGCAGCATGTAGCTACATGTGTAGTGCCTATGCTGTATACACCACCATAAGTGTAGATATAGCCTTAGACATCATTTTTTAATCTATTTCTCTCCATTTCATCATTACGGGTTGTCTCACATATTCTCTGACATCTGGAGCTTGTGTCCTATTTCACAGAAAAAGATGGATGCAGAATTTAAGATCATAGAATCATAGAATATCAGGTTGGAAGGGACCTCAGGAGGTCATCTAGTCCAATCCCCTGCTTAAAGCAGGACCAATCTCCAATTTTTGCCCCAGATCCCAAATGGCCCCCTCAAGGATTGAACTCACAACCCTGGGTTTAGCAGGCCAATGCTCAAACCACTGAGCTATCCCTCCCCCCATGTTCCATTTGCTTTTGAGGATACTGAAAAAGCAGAAAGAGGCAAACATGTCCACCTTCCCATACTGTCTTTTGGCCCCATTGCATGTTAAGCAAATGATAACTAGAATCTGTGTGTGACAGGATGTACCAGGATCTCTGCCCTCTGCTGGAGGCATTGGTGCCCTGACATACCCAGCTAAAGAAAAGTGTCACCTGGGAATAAGGGGCAGTGAGTTGAGATCCAACCAGCAGGCCAAATTCAGTGATGAATCCTGGTCACGTGCCACCTGAGGCATGTTGCACATACTCTAAGAAGACTGCCTAAAGAGACCGCTTTGGCGCTGCTATACACAGCATCAGCAAGATTCGCTCCTACACGTAGAAAGGCCAGGAGGGAGGCAGTATCCAATCAAGTGAGATGAGAAGTCCTGCCTGCTTCTTCTATGAAGCAGTGCTGGGTGAAGTTGAGATAGAAGAGAAGCTCCCTGGTCCTAACTCAAAACACCCAGACACAGGTCAGGACCTGATAAACTGACTACACCCTCAGTTAAAGCATGTGACAAATTGCTTATTTGTTGTGGAGTTTAAAAGCCTAGGCAGGCATTTTGAGTTGATTTTCAACTATTAAAAGTTTAGTAAAGGGTTCACTGCAGGAGATGCCTTACTCGTGGTGAGCTCTGATGGCATCCCATCACCTGTGAAAATGACCTGTAGACTCAATGATGGGCGATAGCATTAATAAGCATGCTGGACCCACTCCTGATTGAGTTCATCAATTTACTTGGGAAGCACTTAGGTTGTAGAGTGATGGATGGTATAGAGTACCTCTAAGGTATATGGTTGTTTTTCAGAGCAAAACCAGCAAACTTTCCCTAAGAGTAGCCTAATGTCTTGTCAACATTTATCCTGCAAATAACTACCTAAGGTTGCTATGTGCTAAGGTCAATTTCCTTATGTTTCTCATGTAACCTTTGATTTTGTACATGGTTGCCAAGATAGTGTGCTGGTGGGTCACTGGAAATGCATATAAATAGACTATATACACTCTTGCAAAAAGAGCATTGAAGAAAGAGTTTGGTTAAGTAACTGGATTCCAGACCTTACTGCACTTTCAATATTGTAAGTAATATTGGATTCTGCCAGGGACATGCTGCCAAAACAAAGGGCTACTATGAAAATGCCCCACACACCTTGCCCTGCCAGTCCTGTAAGCATCTGCTGAATCATGTGACCAGGAACACTTGTGGCAGAGACAAGGATTTGGGCGAGGGAGACTGTGGAAAATCTATATAATTACTCTTTAATTAAGCATTAAACTCTTTCCCACAACCACAACCAGGTTCAGGGCAAAACTGTTTGGCTAACAAACTTGTATTTAAGTGCAAGTTGCTGGAAATTTAAGCTTTGCTTAAACATGGATACTGATGACGTAGCCTGGTTCAACTGGTGTGAGTTGGTGGGAGGGGAAGAAGGTGCAGACCTCATAAGTGGGCTCAGTATCTCCCCCGGCAAATGTCTGTAAAATGCTCAATGTGCATTCCAGTACATTCATTAAAAATGAAAAAGGAGAAGTGGGGGAAGGCTTACAGATAAGGGAGAAATTTGCTGTATCCAAAAATGGGGTGATGTCACTGCCTTTAAGGAAGTTATCACCTATGTGCTTCCCTCAGTTTAACAGAAGTTTACATAAGGGGAGGGGGCCTTCAGGAGCCCCTGCCATCCCCTCAACACTTCATTGAGTTGACTCAGAGCTTAGCAGGTGATCAGTAAGCCCACAGGAGCTAGGCATGCAGAACAACCAGGCAGATTAAGAAGAGGGGTTACTATGGTCTACACTATCAGACATTTCTAAAGGCTCGTTGGAGGCTGTTCCACATACAGTCCATTATAGTCATGCTTACAGATGACACTGGCATAGAGTTTGAGGACAGAAGGCACTATTGTGATCAATTAGTGTGACTCCTGCATAATACAGTCCATAAACCATGGGGTTGGTTCTACATAAGAAAGAAAAAGGGTCTTCTGTCCAGTCACATTTGGGAAAAGAAATTTGGTTTGATGAGTACCAATAGCATACTAGTGAGATGGCAGCTCACAATGCCATACAGTCTCTTAGAGCAGCCTTACATATCCATTGAACTGGGAGTCAGGGGTGGTTAACAATATTGAATCGTACTTCTCCCTGTGGTTTCAAGTTTCCCAATATCACCCTCTGAAATCTGTCTGGCCAGTGTTATTAACTAGCATAAAATGCAGACAGAGTTAATCAAAATCGGCTTGGGAAACTTTTTGTTTTTTGTTTTGTTTTGTTTTGTTTTTTGCTTTTTCGTGATCATCATCCAATGAAATCAGTGGTGTCTCTGTACCATATTCAGGTGTGATAGGTAGTCAGGTTCTAGGGGAGATGGAGGGCAAGTTTGTTGACTCATGCTGACAGCCAGACTAGGTGGGTTGTGTTTGCCGCAATCCAGGAGCAAAAAAGGCTCAGAGTATAAGAGTGCGAGGTGAGACAGGATGTCTTGCAGGCTAAAACCCTAGAAACAGCCAGCTCAGGAGAACCTCAGGTTTAGGTTTCAGAGTAGCAGCCGTGTTAGTCTGTATTTGCAAAAAGAAAAGGAGTACTTGTGGCACCTTAGAGACTAACAAATTTATTTGAGCATAACCTTTCGTGAGCTACAGCTCACTTCATCGGATGCAGTCAGTGAAAAATACAAAAAAACTTCAAAAACAGACTCCAACAAGAGACTGCTGAATTGACATTAATTTGCAAACTGGATACAATTAACTTAGGCTTGAATAGAGACTGGGAGTGGATGGGTCATTACACAAAGTAAAACTATTTCCCTATGTTTATTCCCCGCCCCCCCCCAACCCCCCCCCTGTGTTCCTCAGACGTTCTTGTCAACTGCTGGAAATGGCCCACCTTGATTATTACTACAAAAGGTTTTCTCCCCACCCCCTCAGCTCTCCTGCTGGTATTAGCTCATCTTAAGTGATCACTCTCCTTGCAGTGTGTATGGTAACACCCATTGTTTCATGTTCTCTGTGTATATAAATCTCCCCACTGTATTTTCCACTGAATGCATCCGATGAAGTGAGCTGTAGCTCACGAAAGCTTATGCTCAAATAAATTTGTTAGTCTCTAAGGTGCCACAAGTACTCCTTTTCTTTTTGAGGTTTAGGTTTGTATTTGGTTGTTAAGAATAAAGGATAACCTTGGGAAGGAGTGAGTTTTGTACATTAATCCATTGTTTATTGAGTAGGGTAGGAATCTGGTGCACTCTTAAAGAATTCAGCTGTCTCTTATTGGACTCATTAATTAGTTATCACAAGTCTGTTACTGTATTTCTCTGGATAAGCTGGGAATAGCAATAGCCCTATAGACCCTCTTAAGTATAGTCAAATCATAGTACGCTCCTTTTTCTCTTTTATCTACTATCTGTGCTCTTAGTAAGAGAAGGATCACAGTAGTAGACTTAGCAGACACCAGCCTGCTGGGTTTCTGTGTGCATATGGGGAAGGATTCTTTAAGCAGCAACAACGGGGAGGTAATATTGCCAAATGGCTAGACTGGATGGCAGAGACCTGGCTTTTATTGTCAGCTCTTTCACTGACTTGCTGTTTGACCTGGGACTTACCCTGTACCTCAGTTTCACCATCTGAGAAAAGGGGAGGAGGTGATAATTGCCAAGTGTCATCATTTATTCCAGGCTTTGGTGAAACGTGAGGCATGTGGTGTGATGTATTCAGGAAAATAGCAGGCTGGTATGAACTAGGGCTGTGAGGAGAGGGAGAAGATGAGATTGGCATTTACGTTCGCCCACACTCCCTGCTCAAATAATTGAACCCACCCCAGATAAATCTCATTCCTACACACCCAATCCTAATTAAAAAGGGGAGGGCGGAGACTCCCGAGGGCACTGGCACCACATTAACTGTTAAAGAGTAAGGAATAAAACACAATGAACATTTACAAGATTTGAACCATAAGGATGAAAATCAGCAAAAGTGTGTTGTTTAGTGACTGGCTGATTCACTGCAAGTCTAAGAATCCCATCAGCCAACAATGGAGCTGTTGCAGAACTGTCTTGCTATAAAATGTACAGTCATTGTAAAAAGCACATCTCAGCAGTTTAATTTGATAATTCATATGTATGGCTTTGTTTTTGTTTTTATAAACACACTGTTTTGATAGTTTTCTAGACACAACTGTGTAATAATTGCATATCTAGGGCGGTTGAAAGCACAAGGCAAATACAATCTTAGCAAGTAGTTTTTCCAGAATAATTGTACGTTGTGTCATGTGCGATTGCATAAATGATATACAAAGGGAGAACACAACGCTAAATAAACTGCATAAGCCACAAGCAAGCAGACATTGTTTACTTAAATAAAAGTATTATTAAATTCCATTACATTGACTTCCCTGTGTTTCTCAAAAACTGCAAAAGTGTAGGTACTTCATAACACTCAATTCACTGTGAATGTTTCCTGCTGGGTCTGTATGTGTGTGCTCCATGATGATTCAGTTGACCAGATGGTGCCACATCCTTGGAAGAGGGCGAGAGCTATAGCCACAATACCAGTCCAGGAGAACACAGGAACTGCTCTTTCACTACTCCTTGGGCTCCATCCCCTCTCTCTATGTATCAGCCAACAGAGTGGTCCAGATATGCACCTGAAGAAGGCACTACCCTGGAGTCATTCCACAGGCCAAAGTTAGGGTTTGTCTGCACACATAAGCTGCACCAGTTTAACTTAAATTGGTTTAAAAATGATTTAGATAAACTCATGCAAACTTCACCTATGATTAATATTACTACCGTGAGTAGTCTGGTTGCTCGCTCCAGTAAAGTTAAGGATTTGAATAAGTGTTTCCAGGACTGGGGCCTTTATATTGTTTTTGCAACTGACTTTATTGGTTTAACTTGCATCTCTACATTTACCAGCCTAAGTTAAAACTATATAAGCCAGGTTTAAACTAATAGGAGTGTTCAAGTAAATGGATGTAAAATCCCAACTTTAGGTAAACTAGTCCAACTTTGGATGTAGACTGGGCCTTAGATGCATCGTGATCAGGGCACTTTTTGGTGTGGTATCAGGGGCATGCACAGGAATTTAAATTCCACCACTTTTGGAGGGGCTTGCTCTCCCCACTGCGGCTCCAAGGCAGCAGGAGTTCTGTGCCCCTGCTGATTACTGCGGACGCCTGTGCCCCTGCATCTCCCCGCCTCCTTGTGCACACCTCTGTATATTATTAATTCAGGTCACCATGTTGTCATGCTGCATCAGATGAGTCTTTTTTAAAACTTTTCATATCAACAACGGCTGCCCTAGCGATCATTATAGGAAAATTGCCCCTTATTGAATAAATACGTTATCCCAGGGATTCTCTTTAGATTCCTCCACTCCACAGGACAAGCCTGCCTAAGCACTCATCTGGTGATTAGGAGAAAGCTAATAACAGTCTCACCGAGGGGGAACTGGAAGAACAGAGCAGGAAACGATGAACAGATTTGGCTATACCTCTCACTGAGTAATCACTTACTCAGCATATTGACTTGCATGGCATACTTCACAAAGTATGCTTCATAGAATACTTGATGTGAGTAAGGGTGTGGAACTTGGCCCTTTAGGAAGGAAATGTCTTCTGAACCATGATTTGGTTCAATAGATGCTGAAAAAAAGGTCATAGAGTTTTGGCAGTTCAACCCATACACCACATTTCTACCGAATAAAAGTCCCATATGCCCAAGATGAGAATGGAACAGAGTATATTTAAAATCTGAAATGAACCCTGGGCTCTTAAGGCCTCATGAGGAATAATACGGTCACTGCTGCCTTTCTTCCAGTAAATATTTATATGAGAGTAAACTGTTTAAAACACTCTTATTTTCGATGCTTCAGACTCAGATGATGATAATGCTTGCTAATCCCCCAAAAATCTAAAGTATTTCCACAAAGAGCTCATCTAAAACATATTTTAAAATAATGTAGTCTATAAATATTTCAATGTATTCACTGAGGAAATATAGAAGATTCTAGGAAAATGTACATAGTTTGAAAATTTTGATTGCGATGGTATTTCAGGGGCTTTAATTTTTTTTAATCCTTCAGCAATTATCTAACTTCTGAAGATAATTGTATGACACCACCCATTTGGACTGATAAATGGGAAATGACACAACTCAGAACGCTGCTTTGAACCTGTACCAGAGGTTAAAACTATTAACAGTGATGTAGCTTACTGAAATTAGATTCTCCCTGAAATAACTGATGTCACTGATTTGTCTGACAAGTTGCAGTTCTCTAGCTGTAAGAAGTGTGATGGTTAAAGCAGAGGGTATGTACCTTTTTTTTTTTAAGACTGTCCCAGGCCATTCCCACTGTTAAATTTCAATTAAAATTTGATGGAAAAAATGTTATAAATGTAAGTATATTTCTTTTTATCTACCCTGAGCTGTTGCAAAAACAAACTGGCTTTTCCATTCATGGCATTTATTAATAATATTTTGAGTACTACTGAGCTTTTTAAGCTGAGTGTGGTGGAATTCTCATGTGGGATTATTAAATGAGTCGATTTGCATTCTAATGAGAACAAATGTTTGGGATTGCATTGTTAAAATGCTAAAACGGTGTGTGTATAATTATTTTGCAGCTTAGATTCACAGAACTCATTTCCCCAAACTCTGTTTTTAAATAACTAAAGAGACAGAGCATACTGACGGCTGGAGGGGAGGTGATTAGGGTAATTTAAACTGTTCACAAATGACTTTGCTACTGAATGAAAGCATTTCTTTGGCTTTGCTGTGCTCCTTTCATTATCTTTAAGCTGCTGCAGTGTTGTGTCCCATATGAAGTCCCAGCAAGCTCTCTTTCCTTATACAATTTCTCATTTGTATTGATTAATCAGTTTGTAATTCCATTCTAGGTTGACTTGCTCATCTTTAAGGCATGTGCTGCTTTTTCTTTGCTTGTCTGTCCTGCAACGGTTATGTTGTCTCTTCTAATACCTTAGCTTTATCGCTGCAAGTCAAGCTTTAAAACATTAATCCTTTCATGCTTTAATTTCATATTCTATTACCAGAATGAATACAAATATTGTTTCTTTTTTGCTCCTTTTTAATCATCTTCACTACAGCTTTTTGCAAATGGTCCAACAGTAAAGTAAGCTTTTTATTACATTCTAAGTCAAAGATTTGTTTAGCTACTCTTTTCATATACTTTTCCACAACTGTTGCCAAAACAAGAATTGTTTACTGCAAGCTTCTGAGATGGTCTGTAGCCCTTATATTCTCTTCTCGGTCTGCTGCACAGAAACATTGTCTATATGCTGCTTTTCTAAGAAAAATTGTGTGTTGCTCAGGGCAAATTACTAAGAAGTACTGCAGAGGGGTTTAAATCAAGCATTGTCTTTTTCCTGCAGTGTTCTGCCCTGTCATAAGCAATTTAGATTGTGAAGTGTTTGGGGCAGGTACTGTTGCTTAACTCACTGAGCAAAACCCTATGTTCAGCTATAGAGCGATATACAAATCTGAAAATTATATGGCAGTCCTTTAGTAGCCCCATAGTTATGATTGAGTTCTACCCTTAAAGGAGGTTTCAGATCCTTGACATTAACTGTTCCAAGACCATCACCAACCTTGCATGATTTCAGTGAAGAGGATAGACTTGAAATTTCCTAGGTAATTTTCATACCACATTTAGCTGCAGTTTCTGGATTCTAAGTAATTTCAAATCTCTCTTTTTGAATTTTTTGCTGAGATTGTTTTTTACAGGCCCCTGAAATTGTGACAAACTTCTGATTGCAAGCAGAGACTTATTCCTGTGTCAAATATCATTAAAGGGGGAGTCTTGAAATACAAAGTCTAAAGGAAGATATTCCTCTTATTTGTTACAACGGATATGTCAGACACATAGATTAACATAATTTGTTGGGGAAGAGCCAGCATGGTTTTTGTAAAGGGAAATCATGCTTCACTAATCTACTAGAATTCTTTGAGGGGGTCAACAAGCGTGTGGACAAGGGGGATCCAGTGGATATAGTGTACTTACATTTTCAGAAAGCCTTTGACAAGGTACCTCAACAAAGGCTCTTAAGCAAAGTAATCTGCCACAGGGTAAGAGGGAAGGTCCTCTCATGAATTGGTAACTGATTAAAAGATAGGAAACAAAAGGTAGGAATAAATGGTCAGTTTTCAGAATGGAGAGAGGTAAATAGTGGTGTCCCCTAGGGGTCTGTACTGGGATCAATCCTATTCAACATATTCATAAATGGTCTGGAAAAAGGGGTAAACAGTGAGGTGGCAAAATTTGCAGATACAAAACTACTCAAGATAGTTAAGTCCCAATCAGATTGTAAAGAGCTACAAAAGGATCTCTCAAAACTGGATGACTGGGCAAGAAAAAGGCAGATGAAATTCAATATTGATAAATGCAAAGTAATGTACATTGGAAAACATAATCCCAACTAGGTATATAAAATGATGGGGTCTAAATTAGCTGTTACCACTCAAGAAAGAGATTTTGGAGTCATTGTGGATAGTTCTCTGAAAACATCCACTCAATGTGCAGCGGCAGTCAAAAAAGTGAACAGAATGTTGGGAATCATTAAGAAAAGACTAGATAATAAGACAGAAAATATCATATTGTCTCTATATAAATCCATGGTATGCCCACATTTTGAATACTGTGTGCAGATGTGATCACCCCATATTAAAAAAGATACATTGGAATTGGAAAAGGTTCAGAAAAGGGCAAAAAGGTGATTTAGGAATATGCAATGGCTTCCCTATGAGCAGAGATTAAATAAGACTGGGACTTTTCAGCTTGCAAAAGAACAACTAAGGGGGAATATGATTGAAGTCTATAAAATCATGACTGGTGTGGAGAAAATAAATAAGGAAGTGCTATTTACTCCTTCTCATAACGCAAGAACTGGGGTCACCAAATGAAATTAAAAGACAACATGTTTAAAACAAAGAAAAGGAAGTATTTCTTCACACAACACACACTCATCCTGTGGAACACCTTGCCAGAGGATGATGTGAAGACCAAGACTATAACAGGGTTCAAAAAAGAATTAGATAAGTTCCCGGAGGATAGACACATCAAAGGCTATTAGCCAGGATGGGCAGGGATGGTGTCCCTAGCCTCTGTTTGACAGAAGCTGGGAATGAGCGACAGAGGATGGATCACTTGATGATTACCTATTCTGTTCATTCACTCTGGGGCACCTGGCATTGCCCACTGTCGGAAGACAGGACACTGGGCTAGATGGACCTTTGGTCTGACCCAGCATGGCTATTCTTGTGTTGTGCAGGAGAGAATGGGTATATGGGCTTCTTAGAATCTTTCTTAGAATCACCTCCATGTTCACAAGCTTTGTTTTTCTACAAGACCAGACCATTTATATCACTATAAAGTAATTGAGAAAAATCATAAATGTCCACATAACTGATTCACATAAGAACTAATAGTGTGTGTGTGTGTGTTTAAGAGTGTGTTTTCTCAAACTAAAGGGAAAATTATGGAGACTTGCACTGCAATAATCAACATGTGTTTATAGCAAAATTAAGAACTTTGTTCTCTAAAAGTGACAATTATTTAACCTTCACAAGCGCAAACATCTCCTCACCCACCACCCTAAAAAGATATTGTGGTTATTATGACCTTTCATATCTTCAGAAACAGATTTGCAAATGTCACTTCTTTTTAGAGGCTTTTGAGTTCCAACTATATTACCACTAGGTAATCAAAGCCTAGTTGGTTGTGGTTCACGATAATTATTGACAATTACAGTACCTTTAGGCCCCTAATGTCATAGGTTAGATCACTATATTGCCTAACGCGGAGAAAAAGTCAGGCTGCAGAACAAGTTATTTCACACTCTTTTAGTCCTTTTTGGATTAATTATGGCTATTCAGAAATGTTAGTTCTCTTATCTTTTCCTCCATTTTATATTCAGCAAAGCAAGAAATGTCAGAGAGCATAGTAATTTTTGAATTACATTTTGTATCCCAGCAAAATTTTAAAGTACCCTATTATCTCAAATCAACTCCGTGGGAGAAAGTGAATGTGTGTGTGTGTGTGCGTGCCTTTATGTGAGAAAGAGACTGTTTGATGTGGGGTGTGTATTATGTAGATATACTGACAGTCTCTTAGGAGGACTATATCATTGTGAAGAAGGAAAATAATGAGGACATCCAAAAAAAGTCATTAAAACATTTGTGAGGCTATGATGCTTTTGTATGCCACATACCTCACAGTAAAGCCATTTCAGAAATGCTTTTGAGAGTTCTGAAGACTCTTATGGGGGTCTCTGATACTACTCTGCCTGTAAAGTACCATGAGTCCACCTGTGAATGTCTTGGAGAGCGAGAGAGCATCACACGGTTCATAGTTCATCACATGGTTCTTACTAACATGTGGTATGTATATATACAGTAGAAACTCACTGAAATGTGCTAATGAAGGCTCCAGTCCATAGTCTAGCACCCAGCAGAAAGAGTGGAGCAGGCAACTGGGGCAATTTATGCAGATAAGGGGGAACTAATTCTCAAGCACTCGTACTCCAAAGACTGCAGAGAAGCAGCAGAGCTTCTCCATGGAAGCTATTCCAGTTTTAGGATTACAGTAGCCCGGGCCCCTTCCACTTGTGTCTGTCCTGAACAGCTACTTCAAAATTGGATTCTGCATTGTATAGGGGATGTGCCTCCCACCGCTGCCTTCCTAAACCCTGCATCCTGTCCCCGAGTGCAGCAGAATGGCAGCAGTTCCACTTCCAGGGGCTTTCTGTGCCAAGGAGTTGAGGACAAAAGGTGTCCCTGAGTGACTGTCTTATTTGCCAGAGGATTATGGAAACTGTGTGCAGAGTGCCACTTCTCTTTTGTGAGCATACATTTTAAAAAACTCCATCTATTAAAAAACCTAACTCATTCAGCCACCATGTTAGTAGCATGATGAACTATGGGCCACACTACTGGAAGCTGATGCTAGCAAATACAAACTCATACCTGGTAACTGCTGTGAATAGATTTGCAGACCACAGCAAGCATGCCATTTAAATGGATTAGTTGTACATTTATGCACCATTAAGAATCATAGATACTAATTGCACTGAAGCTATTCCCTGATAATCTTTCCAATTAAATAGGTGTATCATTAATTAGAGTGTTGATTTAAGGGAATGCTACTTTATGGGTCAAAATCTGTTCTCACTCCAGATTTACACTGCAGTTACTGCAGTGAAGTTACCAGTGTTGCCAACTTTCATGGCATTTGGTATTTTTTCTGAAAGACCCAGCTCCTGGAGGCAAGAGATTACATGAGGATCCCAGCTTTCATTAAAAAAAAATAGTCCTCATGGATGCAGAGAAAACCTTGAAAATGTGACATGAATGTAGTCTGAAGAGTCAAAAAACAGATGACCAAAAAAAAAAATCCTATATTTATTGTTTTTGAAATCTCAAGATTATTAAGACAATAATGATTTTTGGGGGGGGAACTTATGATATTTGAAAACTTGGGGTTGGCAATACTGAATTACTCCATGCTTACACCTATGTTAATGACTGCAGAGTCCAGTCTCATGCTTTTATACATATTTATAAAATCAGCCCAAATATATCTGCCATGGGACTTTGAGAAATTTCTATTTACCAGAGACTGGTGCTTAAATGAGAAATTCATGAATAGCAGTCTCATGGGTGAACCCACTGTAGAAATTCTACACAGCATATGTTTCACCAAAAACCTACCATTTGTCAGACATCTCTTTAAAGACTGAAAATGAAGACCTTCAATGTGAACGTCATTCATGCTGGGATGGGAAAATCTAACCGTAAACAGTTTCATTTTATCTTTAAACCATTGTGCTAAACATACAGACATGTAGAAATATTGAAAGTCTTTAAATATTTCTTCTTACACAAGATTACAGTGCAAAGATCGATTATAACCTGTCCTATCTGATGAAAAATTGGGACAGTGTACTTTTAACTGATTGTAACCAATGTGCTGTAAATATGTTGGTGGTAAAATATTGAAGGTGACAAATGGGTCTTAAAAATTATCAGGCTTCTGATAAACACGTGCTGTATTTATGGTGTAATTTGTGGAATCATATTTGCTTGTTATGTGCAGGTCTCTTTAAAAGTTATTTTTAAACAAGAAAATGTTTCCCTTTTTGCTACCTTTATGGCTTTGTCTATAATAGTAACAGAAAAATATGATGGGCAAAATACTATTCACAGTTTTGTTCAGCTTATGAGGTCACTGGTCTCTATATTCTTTCAGTTGTTTGTTTTATTAGAATACATTGGGCATACCCATATCTGACTTTTTTTTTTTATTTACACTAGCACAGCTAGATCTACTTGAAAAGGAAGCATTAATGCCTGAAAATTGTGACATAGTCTATTTTCTCATTTCTGAGTTCCCCGTTAGCTAAGAGAGAGTAGATGTCTTATGTGTGGTTGTTTTTAGACACTTAGAATTGCATTATCTGTCTCATAAGGCCAAATGCAACTATCTTAGACTTTATTCTGTTAAAACCCCCTGGTACACCCACATCTTGCACACTGCGAGGAGATGTGGTTGCCCAAATCTCAAAAAAGATATACTGGAATTGGAAAAGGTTCAGAAAAGGGCAACAAAAATGATTTACGTGTATGGAATGGCTTCCGTATGAGGAGAGATTAATAAAACTGGGACTTTTCAGTTTGGAAAAGAGATGACTAAGGGGGGATACGATGGAGGTCTATAAAATCATAACTAGTTTGGAGAAAATAAATAAGGAAGTGTAACTTATTCCTTCTCATAACACAAGAACTAGGGGTCACCAAATGAAATTAATAGGCAGCAGGTTTAAAATAAACAAAAGGAAGTATTTTTTCACACAACGCACAGACAACCTGTGGAACTCTTTGCCAGAGGATGTTGTGAAAGCTAAGACTATAACAGGGTTCAAAAAAGAATTAGATAAGTTCCTGGAGGATAGACCCATCAAAGGCTATTAGCCAGGATGGGCAGGGATGGTGTCCCTAGCCTCTGTTTGCCAGAAGCTGGGAATGGGCAAAAGGGGATGGATCACTTGATTATTACCTGTTCTGTTCATTCCCTGTGGGGAACCTGGCACTGGCTACTGTCGGAAGACAGGATACTGGACTAGATGGACCTTTGGTCTGACCCAGTATGGCCGTTCTTATGTTCTAACTTCCATTGAAATTAATTGGAATTTTGCTTGTAATAGTTCTGCAGGATTTGTCCTGAAATTAATATTTCAGATGATAGTTGGAGCGCAACAATATTTTCAGGGATTGATCCTGCAACTATTTTAGGCCCTAAGCCTCTAACTTTGCTTACATCAGTAGACTCAATGTAGCCAATAGGACTACTCAGGTGTGTTACAGCTACTCCATGCCTATGCGGAGCAGTTGATTATTTAGATGTTTACTGTGTTCACTTTAACTCCTAGGTTGAGTTTCGGTGCCACTGTACTTCAAACATAGATGGCAAATTCTGCCTTTAAGGATGAAATATATTCCACATTAGCAATATAATTAAAAATAAGCCTTTGTTTCCTCTTTATTCTGATATTTCACTCTAAGAAGTTATTTCCTGGGACAGAATGTGCTCCCCTGAAATTGCTACACGCTTATGCAAATTTATGGATCCTTGGCTTATTAGAATTTGCTAATCCTTGCATTATTAACTTCCCTCATTAGCACATTATTCTAATAGTGTTTTTATTGTTAACAAAAGATGTTGGTCTTCTACTGGAGTTCCTATACAGTCTATCAGTTGCCCAACACTCCCCCTAGAAAGCTTGATAATTTGGCAAGTTTAATCTAACAATACAGTTAATTTATTCTTTGTGCCTTTCCCATCAGGGCCTCTTTAATGTTTTGCTGCATACCAAGATGTCCATTTCATTCTGTGGGGATAGCTGAATTCCAGTTTTAGTTATGGTGTGAGGGCCAGGGAATAATAAATATTGAACTCCACATTGTCCCTGAATCCACATCCCAAGCTCTACTGTTGGTGGGAGATTTGAAAAAAAAATAAAGATAGAATATGTCCTTTATGTAGAATCTAAATGTTTTGTTATTATTTGTTCAAAACCTAATTCTTACGTTCAACATCTCTCACTGAGAAAATGTGCTCCCCTTTAAGAATCACTGTTTTTTTCTGCCCTTTGTTTCTTTTCCTTTTTCATCTACTTCTCTTTTTCCCTCTCTCTTTCTTATCCTTGGTCTTATCATTCCTTCCTTCTGCATAGCTTCTTCCACTGCTATCTACTTCAAGATCAGCAATGACATAATTAGTAACATTTTAAATGTCTTCACTAGGCTTTAGAATTAATACCCCAATGAGATGAATGGAGGACATGGTGAAGGACTTCTTGCCTTTAAGAGCTATTGTTTCAGGCTGTCGGCAGACTCAGGAAGACAGGTTTATAGTTGGAAGTTTTTCTTTGCAACCATGAGGTCTAGACTCTTTAAAACAGAAAAACAGAATGTGATGATGCCATGTGGGCCACATAGATCCATGGATCATGTTGGATTGTTGTTTGAAGTTTAGCGATATGGAGATGACTGTATGCACACAGTATGGCCTTTCTATCTTATCGGTACCTTCTTTAATAAGTTGTGCACATGCATCAAGAGAACAAGCTTCTATATTGTCTGTCCCAACCCACTGTGAGTCACCTAAGAATATGACGTATTGTGACATACTGGGACACAATCCAGACTAGTTGGGGGCTGTCACCCCTGCCCTTCAACCTTGCATGCCTTCCAGTGCCTTGCAGTAGTAGCTACAACCTGAGCCACACACACACAGCCTTCCAGCATGCAAACCATAACCTTAGTATCTGTGTGCAACTGCAGTCGGCCACCTACACGCTGGCCTTCACCAGCCTTAGTTATACTGCAGGGCGACACCAAACACACCCCCAATACTGGATCTTCCCCCAGAAATGTATGTCCTGTACTGCCCAGACCTCTCCTGGACAGTACAAATATATTAAGTCCTTTAAGGAAATAATGTGCCATCTTATTACCTTAAATAGTTATTCAAACACTTAAATTTAAACACAGCAGATTAGCTAAAACACAGTAAAGCATTTATTAACTTCAAAGAAAGAGATTTTAAATGAGTACAAGTAATGAGGCATAAAACTCAGAAATGTTTACAAGAAAAATAAAGATAAAATGGTTACTAGTACAGTATTTACTTAAACTATCTATCTTAGTTTCAAAACAAACTTTCACACCGCATGCTCCAGCAGATTACTGATTAGATTCTCAGGTCAGGACCCCTCCCCGCCCAGAGTCCAATGGCTGTTTCCTTTTGTCCTTTCAGGTGCAGAGAAAGAGGTTGGCAGTGGGAAAGAAAGGGGGATCATGGGGTGTTTGTCCCTCCTTTTTATATTTTCCGTCCCCCTGTTAAGAAGCAGTTCCAGCTGAGACCCAGGAGACAGAATCTATGTTGAAGGATATTCCCTGCTGTTTTTTGTCACCTGTTTGAACTTCCTTTGTTTTTCCTCCCTTCTTGATGACTCTGTTTATTCCTTAAATGCAAATTAAAGCAAGCACACATTAGCATGCTAACAGATCTTTTTCTTCGCTTCCATTGATAGAAGCAAGCTTGCTAAAGGGACTGGAACAAGTAGTAGTAGAAAAAAGTATGGTCTGTATTTTAAAAATTGCTTAAATCCATGCTCAAGAGTATTTATGGTGAGGAGTATAAATTCATGAACGAAAATTTATTAAGAAGTTGAATGTTGCGAATATATAGAATTCAGTACGTCCAATCCCAAGGATTCAACTATGGAGTCAGAGCCTCTTGTCCCCAAAATATGAGTGGCTTAAAATAATAACTATATATAGATATATTTCTCAGTTATTTATTTTTTCTTAAGGAGAACCCAGCTGCATCTAGTGTTCGGGAACAGGTGCAGGTTGTAGCCAGAGAGTGGGGAGAATTCTTGGAGGGAAACAGGAGCAGAAGGAACAAAAGAATTCATTATAAATTGGTTGCCTGGGAATGCTTAGGTTTGTGTTCACCAAGGAATTCTCTTTGTCATTAAGTCATTGTGTCTGTCCATGCCTAATATCTTCACAGTCAGAGAAAATTTTAGAGGGAGAATTAGACTAACTATGCAGTTGACACAGGGACAACAAATATCGTTTTCATCCATCCTTTGTTACTTCTTCTAAAACCTGGGACTCTAGATTTCTTTCTCTGCAGCCGGGGAGACATCTCTGTTTAGTTTTATTGATAAAGATTAGATTTGAAATAGAGTCTTGGCCTCTTGGACATCTACCCTGGGACAGACAGTGGAGGAAATTTAGCCTTTCCTGGATCAGAACACAAATATTTAGCCTTCCTGTGCTTTGCAGTAATTGATTTCTCTGGGGAAGGCTCAGAACTACTGTTAGTGGCTGCAGACTAAGGGTCTTCGTAGAGAGGCCTGTGAGGGTGTAAGGCTTTTAGCCTGTGAATTAGTAATGAAAAACTGGCTACTTTTGTCAGTGTTTTGTAGAGGTGGGATTGTATCCTGCTTTGTGATGTTGCAGAAGTGTAGGACTGGGCTGCAGAGACTGTAAGGAGATGAGAAGTACGTCCTCTGTGTTTATTTCCTACTTGGCTTGTGATGACCCTCTGTGCTGGAACTAGGTGAATACAATAAAAAGGTAGAAATACCCTTGCAGATGTAACCCTTCTGCCAGGTGGAGCCAGCAGCAACAAGGGCCAGGTTCAGTATCTAGGGGTTCCTTTTCAACAATTCAACATAAAACTAGCTCGAGCTCCCACCCAGTGACCTGGGACAATTACACACCACCCCCTGGGTGCCTCTAAGAGGCAATACTTGCCCTCTCGCAAGCAGAGTCTGAGTGTAGCAAAAACTTTTAACAAAAGGAGGGAAGTAACTCCGCATTAATTTGGGAAAACACCACAACTAGGGTTCATAAACAAAACTATGAGCAAAAGATCCACCCCCAAGTAAGTTGGGTCCTTTTCCCCTCGGGTTCTTAAGTCCAGCAAACCCAAAGTCCCTTTAACGCAGGGGTCTCAAACTCAAACCACTACGAGGGCTACATGAGGACTAGTACATTGGCCCGAAGGCTGCATCCCTGACACCTTTTCATACAAAGATACAAAAGCCCTGCCTCTGCTCTCTGCCCCACCCCCACTCCACCCCTTCCATGAGGCCATGAGGCCTCTTCCCACCCCTTCCCCAAAGTCCCCACCCCCACTCCACCCCCTCCTTGCCCCTATTCCAACCCCTTCCCCAAATCCCCACCCCAGCCCTGCCTCCTTCCCTAGCGCACCGCATCCCCGCTCCTCCCCCTCCCTTCTGGAAAGCCCTAAGCGCCGCCAAACAGCTGTTTGGGGGTGGAAAGCGCTGGGAGGTAGGCAGAGGAGCGGGGACATGGCATGTTTGCGGGGGTATAGGCAGGGAGGTGGGGGAGCTTTTGAGGGCCACAGGAAATAACTGCGGGCTGCATGTTTGAGACCCCTGCTTTAACGTGCCCATCCTTTTTCTGTACCCCACTCACAGTTGCTGTCCTTGGCCAGTGCAGCCCCAGAGTTCAGAGGTTCATCTGCAGAGTTCACCTCCCACCCTGTGTGGACAGCGGGGTTGGGGTAAGGAGGCACCCTACACACATCACTGCTTGGACACTCGCTCTTTGCCCCAACGGCAGATTGCTGCGCCTCTACGGGGCTCTGCTATGGCCTTCTTCACCCAGCCTCCCTGCTGGCCACTTCTCTCCGCCAGCATATCAGCTAGTTGGTTGCCACGCCTCTCCACCAGCCTCCCTGTTGCCCACTCACCAAGATGTCTTCAGCCCCTGCCTCCCACCACTTAACACAGCTCTCAGTGATTTCAGCTGTTAGTGCGGGAGCCCCACTGCTGGTGCACACTGGGCAGTCTCTTGCAATAGAGACACTGTCCCAAAGGAGATCTAATACTTAAACCTAGGTATCAGTGATTTCAGCTCTGTAGCATTTAACAAGACTCTCAACTGAATTTAAATTTGCTCTTTATTATACCATGGAGAGAGGAAGGGTCAAATTAAACAGGGCCCATACCACCAGGTACAAGTACCTGTCCCCACCCTCTCTCAACTCATTGGATTTTGAAACCCATGTCCCCTGCCTAGCGAGTGCCATTCAGTTGAGGCTGAGTCCCTCCATCGGGGTGTGCCAGGTAAAGTTCTGCTGCCCTCGGTTCACACAGCAAGGATAACAACTCTTTATTACTCCTGCCCCAATAACAAGGAGACTGGGGATCCAACACCAGCCACAACTGATCATTTGGGCAAGCAATTCCATCATGCTAAACACCTAGGCAGGGTGGGTGTGTCCATGCAAACAAGATCAGCTTCTGAAGTCTTTTTCCACAGCTCACCACCAGATGTCAAGGGAGAGCTCATTCAGACTCTGCTTACATAACTAAAACCCACCAATTCATGTCTCTTGTACTCTTACTCGGGACCATAGGCACTCTTCCCCTCCAGAGGTTGGAGTTTCTGTTCCAGTCAGTCCTGCATCAAGTGTCTTTTGAATTGGAGTAAGATTAAACATAAATAATAATAATAATTAATAATATTTAATTAATAATTAAATAATTAATTGAATAAATTAATAATAAATTTAATAATTTATGTAATAATAATTTATAATTAAATAATAATTAATAATATAATAATGATTTTTTGGCCTCACATCAGAACTTATAATAATTTATGATTTAATAATAATAATTAATAATAATTATTATTAATAATAATTAATAACTAATAATTAATAATTAATTTTTTTGGCCTCACATCAGAACTTTTAGCTGATGTATATCCAGGAAGACGCACAAAGATGCTGGATATTAAGAGGAATTTATACAAACAGGTAAAATACTAATCTTTTCAAATGTGATGGTTCTTTTAGTAGTGGAAGAAAACATATGAAAAAAGGTGAAATGAATTACAGGCGCTGTCTTTGTACTAAGGCCTAGATTTCTTTTTGTTAGTTATGAACGCCATATTTTTCTGAATATGCATCACTCATTTTGGATTCTTTAATTTAGCTTCCTTTCCAGATGAACTAGCTTTTATTAAATGTTTGCCATGGATGGGCACACAAAGTTTGTGCAGACTATAAATATCTATGATTAGTCTGGTACAGTATTTTGCAATCTAAGGTGTAGCAATTATGCTTAATATTTTAATAATTATGCTTAATATCATCCAAGCTTCGGAAGCCTTTTGAGAATACACACCCACAGTCATTACTGCAGACCCTTTCAACAGAACCGGAACACAATCTACTTCTCTAAATTTATTCTCAGAGGTACAGATCATGTCTGATTAAAGGGCGTGGACTTACTCAGACACAGTGAGGCTCACATGTTAACAGAGAGCTCCAACAAGTCACAATTCAAATCAGAATCCACCAACAGTAGTTATGGCTTGCCACAAAGGTCCTATTCCATTACACTAACTTATAAAGCTATTTTAGGGTACAGCTATTTTTAGTGCACCGTAGCAGCTAAAGTCTGTAGACCCAAGCTCTGAGACATGCTGCTGCAGGGTTTGGTTTTGCTTTTTGCAGTGTAGATGTGACCTGTATCCCCCTTTTAGACAGAAATGAAATTTGGTATTGCTTTAGTAAGTGAAGAGCAAGTTGGCTGTACATTGTTGCTTAGACTGGAGCACTGAGTGTGTAACAGTTTTCTCTGAAGTCATAGCTCAGAATCTTGTGTTCTAAGAATAAGTGCATGATGACAGAGGGGCATTTGGAGTTCACTGTGTAACCATTACCTACCCAAGTTACTATTTTGCTGTTAATGAGAGATGAGCAAGATATCAACTGATTTAGGATGTGATGTGAATCAGCAGAAATAATCTATGAGGCAGTAGTGCAGATCTCGCAATGTCATTCAGGGTTGCATAATTTGTTTCCTGATGTGATTCCAACCTGGAGACCTGAGTGTACCAGGAACCTGGGTATGTTGTGGAATTGAGACTGCTTTAAGGTGCTCTCAGAAATTTTTCACGTGGTGTGCACAGCTGAACCACTCTCACTTAGCTTGGCACCACTCAGGTTGGCTAGGCTGCCTCTCTCGGGATGGAGGAGCAGCCAGGATAAGTTTCAATGAGTGGTGGTGTGACTGGTCACAACTCCACTCCAGCTTGGTTGTGATGGAGGGGCCACCAACACAAATTTCAGTGAGTGGCGTTGTGACCTAGTCTGCTGGGTCACAGCACACTCAAGTTCAGTCATGACAGAGGCTCACTGACTCAAATTTTGCACTACTTGATTTGGAGGCCTGCTTAAAAGGGGGAATCCAGGGAAAACTGCCCCTTTTGACCCCTCCCCTCTGGGTGGTTCTGTACCAGCCAGTGGTAAGCAACATGTGTATATCTGCAGGTGCCATTGGCCTGCTTCATTAAATTTTAGAATAGCATTGTAGAGATTTCAATTTTAAAAGGTCTTAAATCCAGCAAAATAATCGTTAAGTCTCATTAGTAGTTTAATCTAGATGTAAAACCAGTGGACTGAGATTCAGCTCCATTTCTGGTTTTACTGCTGACTTGCTGAGTAATGTTGGTAACTTCTCTGAGTCTCAATCTACCTATCTGGAAAATGGGTACAATGAGTGCACTATTTGCATCACAGGTCTGTTGAGAGTTTTACTTAATCATTGTTTGCGATACATCTTGGAAGCTACAGTCAGATAAAAGGTGTTCTATAAATGCAACTCAATATTGTCACATGGGTCTACAATAAATTTTGTAGACTTGTAAAGAAATGCATTTACAAAGTAGTTCTAACCTGTGTTGATGAAAAGATGTCCTTAGTTACTTTTTATACAACTTCCAATTATTTAGAAAAGAAAACCATTATGGTTTTCAAGGGCACAGCAGCAGTGCAATAGAAATATAGCTGCCAATAATTAAGGGTTGGTTCTCCCTTTCTAAATTACATTTTAGTAAACTCCCTGAGCACCATGAACTGCCCCGAAGCTCAACAAGGCACTCATAATCATAATTAGCCAAAGTCATCCCCTGTATAACTCCAGTCCAATATTTTGTTGATTTATCCATGATTTAATGACTCATCTTGTTCCTACTGAAGTAAATTGCAAAACTTCCATCGACATCAATGGGAATTGGATTTGGCTTTAAGTGAATCAGGCCACATGAAAGTGCTGTGTATATTTAGCTAGATCATTAGTAAAGAGAATGCTGTCAAGAAAAAGAAAGCTTTGCTCATGTTCTGTTTAATTTTTGCAAGTATTTTTCTGTACTGTACCCATATGCTATTCTGATTGAATTGTATGTTCTATATCAACCTATTCCCAGCGTGCTGGCCTAGCATGGATCGCATGCAGATCCCTTAAATTTTCAGAGATCTAAACATCACATCTGTATCTTACACAGCTGTTAGACACAATTTGTTACAAGAGCTTTCCATGTGGATATTTAATGTGAAGACAATTAAGCCCTAAATTAATACTCACCTGGCCATTAACTGTTAGTTAAACAGTCATTTACCCATAATGTGCGGATAGTGGCCCAGTTACTTTGTAACATTTTACTTTATTTTGAGTGATGTGTTATTTCCTGAAAGTGAGGAAATTGACAGCAACAAATGCTGACTACAACCCATTCAAGGCCTGCTTGGGAAGATATTGAATGTTTCCGCTGGTTACAGCCAGTGACTGGAATTTGAGAATCCTGGCTTCTATTCCTGGCTCAGAAATGGTTAGGCCTTCTGCCAGGTGTCATTAGCAATATTAAGGATCAGGTTAAATGCTGTGTAGGGTCACTTTTAAAATCAATAAAATGATTGTTTTGAAGTCTCTACCTAAAACCTTATCTAATCTCAGACTTCAGGAATTTAACATTTTACTGCCCCGCCCCCTCACCATCACCTTTCCCAGTATTTCTTCCCTTGTCACAAAGACTTCAGGGTACATGGAAATATAAAAGGACCTCCACAATATAAAAGGACCTCCACCTTTTATCTGGGGAAAAAACACAATAGTCATATATTTACAAACAAATAACAATTAGCAAAACCCAAACAGTATTTCAAGGGCACGACTGACCTCACAGTCCCAGTAATTAATTATCTGACTTGTTGAGGCAGAGATCTCTTATTCACAGGTAAAACTGAATCGGCAACTACATTTCACTTCTGTGAAAAAAACTGAGGGTTTGGGGGAAAAAACTTTGTCACAAATTGGGATGAAAATTGTAGGCCTCAGAGGCACTTAGAGGAGAGGAAAGTGATCAGGAACAGTCAGCATGGATTCATCAAGGGCAAGTCATGCCTGACTAATCTAATTGCCTTCTATGACGAGATAAGTGTCTCTGTGGATGAGGGGAAAGCGGTGGACGTGTTGTTCCTTAACTTTAGCAAAGCTTTTGACACGGTCTCCCACAGTATTCTTGCCAGCAATTTAAAGAAGTATGGGCTGGATGAATGCACTATAAGGTGGGTAGAAAGTTGGCTAGATTGTCGGGCTCAACGGATAGTGATCAATGGCTCCATGTGTAGTTGGCAGCCGGTATCAAGTGGAGTGCCCCAAGGGTCGGTCCCCGGGCCAGTTTTGTTCAATATCTTCATAAATGATCTGGAGGATGGTATGGATTGCACCCTCAGCAAGTTTGCAGATGACAATAAACTGGGAGGAGAGGCAGATACGCTGGAGGGTAGGGATAGGATACAGAGGGACCTAGACAAATTAGAGGATTGGGCCAAAAGAAATCTGATGAGGTTCAACAAGGACAAGTGCAGAGTCCTGCACTTAGGACTGAAGAATCCCATGCACCGCTATAGACTAGGGACCAAATGGCTTGGCAGCAGTTCTGCAGAAAAGGACCTAGGGGTTACAGTGGACGAGAAGCTGGATATGAGTCAACAGTGTGCCCTTGTTGCCAAGAAGGCCAATGGCATTTTGGGATGTATACGTAGGGGCATTGCCAGCAGATTGAGAGACGTGATCGTTCCCCTGTATTCGACATTGGTGAGGCCTCATCTGGAGTACTGTGTCCAGTTTTGGGCCCCACACTACAAGAAGGATGTGGAAAAATTGGAAAACGTCCAGCGGAGGGCAACAAAAATGATTAGGGGACTGGAACACATGACTTTTGAGGAAAGGCTGAGGGAACTGGGATTGTTTAGTCTGCGGAAGAGAAAAATGAGGGGGGATTTGATAGCTGCTTTCAACTACCTGAAAGGAGGTTCCAAAGAGGATGGATCTAGACTGTTCTCAGTGGTAGCTGATGACAGAACTAGGAGTAATGGTCTCAAGTTGCAGTGGGGGGGGGTTAGGTTGGATATTAGGAAAATCTTTTTCACTAGGAGGTTGGTGAAACACTGGAATGTGTTACCTAGGGAGGTGGTGGAATCTCCTTCCTTAGATATTTTTAAGGTCAGGCTTGACAAAGCCCTGGCTGGGATGATTTGTTTGGGGATTGGTCCTGCTTTGAGCAGGGGGTTGGACTAGATGACCTCCTGAGGTCCCTTCCAACCCTGATATTCTATGATTCTATGAGGCCAAGGCCACTCCAGAAGTATGGTTAGTACTGGCTGGGGAATGTTGATGCAAGGGCCTCTGGAATGCCTCAACAGCAAGGCTCCTAGGGATCCCCAAATAATGCATTAGAACAGAGGCCGCTCCTGATGTTGCGGCATGCAACTGGCCAGCAAGTTAAATTTAGCCTGTAGGACATGTAGGACCAAAAGAGCCACTCTACTTTGCAAGTATATTAGAAAGCTAGTGAGGATACTTTGAATAATCTTATATACCGCATATAAAATTGTGCAATCATTAATGGTAATGTGTCATGATTAGCAATTAAATTATCCCCCAAAGACGTAATTCCAGTTTTCTCTCATTTTTTTTTCTGGCTTTTTTCCTACTTAATGTTTTAGAGTGATTTTCATTAGATGTAAGTATCCTAAGTTAGTCTATATTAATGCTTAACTGTAGATTCCTCCATTGCTTGATTAACAGAATTTACATTAGTGCTAATAGAAATTATATGGTGCATAATAGTGAAGAATTTGCAGTCATATATAACATGCATGTATAATATAAAAACCATTTCTCTGTGTGCTGTATAGAAATACATATTTATGGTTAAATCTCTGAAGTAAAGAAGACTTATTTGCCTGCTAAATATATTGAAATCACTCAGTAAATTGAGACCTGTTGGTTTAGTCTCAGAAAAAAGATTGATTGTTGGAAGATATTTAAGCAGGCCCTGTAACATGCCTCGTTTTTCAGGTGTTACCTTTGTGTCTTTCACTTTACCTAGGATCTCTGTGGTATCTAAGAATGGGCAGCCTCTTGCCCAGCCCCATTTCACTAAGTGCTCCTTGCCAGGAACCTTTTACTTCCACCACATCTGTCATCATACCAGAATTCATTTCCTTCTTGGAATGGCCTGCAGAGGCCAATAAATCAGTCCAGTAAACAGACTATCCTAAAGAAAACAAAGTTTACTAGAAAACTGAGAACTTTTCAAGAGAACAATAGTTAAATGGAATCAACTTGGCTGAGTGAAGCAACTACACAAAGCCTTAGCTCAGCAAGATAGAATGTCATTGTTACAACATTGCCCAGTACCTTAGGCTGAATGGAAAAACTTCTTTCCCTATCTGTTCTTCTCAGTGTCCCATCCTAAGCTCTAGGCTTCTGAGGGCCATCATGCTGAATATTCTGTTGGCATCTCCAGGTCTATCTGGCACCCTGTGCCAATAAAGATCCTGTATTTCAGGGTCAGCTTGATATGCATCTTTGAAATTGAGGCCCAGCTTCATTAAACCCTTTGGCTGATTTTTGCTTTGTTTTGTTATACTGCTGTGATCCCTTTGAGGTTCTTTCATATCTAGTGAAGCCCAGAGAAAGGACTTAATGTGCATAATTTCAATTTTGCCAAACCAAAATTCCAGTCTCCGACTGCAGGCTATAGTTTACCCATATTTGAGTTTCATTTTCCCAAATCTATCCATATTCTCTTCCTCAAATGTACCTTGATGGGATAGTTTGGGTGAATAAATAATTAAGCAATTCTTAGCTGTGGTCAACTACTTTTTCAAACCATTTTCCCCCCATTATAGCCATTAGCACATATGTAGTTGTCAATCCCAGACTGAAGAGTCAGATTTTCATTCCCCCTAAGGTACCTTTGTTTTAACTTGCTTAATTGATAGTTTAATCAGGTCGTGGTAAACCCATATACTATACTGAGGTGATTTTGCTATTTATACCTAATATGATTTCTCACAGATGGTATTCAGACCATTAGAATTTATAAATGTGGTGTATTGAAATGTGTGTTAAAATTGTAGCTATCTCTTTACATTCTCAGGGGTTTTCCTGGTCCTGCTTGCAGGGTAAGGTGCTCAGTAGGGAAACATGCATTCTCGGCCTAGAAGCAGTCTGCAAAGAGCCAGCCTAGAACAAAGTGGGGTGAGTTGTGCAGAGTGAGTAGGGAACAGCCTGCTTTTTCTCTCTCTGTTGTTAGGTTTTTGTGTGTTAAGATCCTGGATTTTAATAAGTACAGTGGTGTTATGTTAGCACCTTCCAGAAATATAATTTTATATTTTTATCTAGTATCTCTGCTTGTATGCCATGAACATAACAATAAACAGTGTAGAGTAAGGAACAGATTACTTTTGGTTCTAATGAGATGGGAATGAAGAGTTTGAATTTACTTAGGGAAGTTGCCACATGAACATCCCTGGAGAGTGACATCCTTTGTTTACTCACAAAAGAGGTACATTATAGGCAATGGTAGTACAAGCTTCCCAACATCTCCACCCACCCTTTTCTGGAAGAACTTACCTCTGGAGGGAGGGATGATAGCATAATTCAGTCTCCAGGGCCATTTTGACACGTTTGTGCCTTGTCTGTTAGCTGTGACCATGAGTTATATGATTTGAATAATTATCTAGTGAGACTGAGGAGACTCATTTTATAAATGGCACTTATCCTCCTTCTCAAGATAAGAACTTTGGGACAAATTCTGATTTTGGTTACACTGGTGTAAATCTGGATCAAACCCATTGAAATCAACATTTACACCATTATGCCACAGCAGACTCAGGCCCTTTCTGTTTGACATGGGCTCAGTTTGAGTAGGTGAGCTAAAGGTGAGATGCCCTATATCCTATTTTTAGTCTGCTGAACCATCAAGTTGCCCTAGGAGAATTACTGTTTCTTTAACTAAAGGCAAACAAGAGAGTATTTTCATTTCTAAGATACTGACAAAACAGATCTCACTTATGCATGTTAACACATTATGAACAACCATGTAACTTAACTGAGGGCTGGACAATCCCAAATGGGCACAGTCTTGCCATTTTCTTCCTGGCAGAGAGTGTAGAAATCTCCCTAGAGCAAATTCTTCTTCTAATAGTACCTAAAGGGGAAATGTGGTGAGCTGAAGACAGTTATATAAAGTTTAGACAATTTGACCTGGCTACTACATGTACTAAACATTGTTCCTTTGTAAAAGAGCTGAACTTTTAACATTCCTCCCTTAAAATTCCTCCTCCACTTCTAACAGATGAAATATGCTAGAAGAAATGATCTTCTGCACCCTGCATTGTAGGAGGCTTTTCTTTGTTGAATAGCACTTTATTAACCTGTTTAATTGGCATGCTTTAATTGAGTGTAAATTACAAAAGTTATTTTAACTTTAGACTCAGGAATTGGGTTGGTATTTACTTGATTAAACAAAGCAACTGAAGTTCCCATCTGATTGTGTAAGACTCAGTCGTGTGATTGATTAAATCTGAAAGCTTATCAATTTGATTTAAATGATTGATGTTGATTATTTCCTTTTCAAATTATTCTGTCTAGGATTTTTGATCAAGACACTGAATTGAATGCCAAATACATTACAGCAGCTGTATTGATTGGATGGTTTTGATTTATGTGTTGATTTTTGATCTGAGTAATTTTAACATGGTTTTGTAGCAGTAATTAACATTTCAGTTTCAACAAACTGGAACTGGATTTTCCGTTTAAAAAATGTAGCTTTCTGAGGGGAAGGGATTCATAAGATGAGTATTGTGTAAGTGTAATTAATTTAACCCTTTATTCTCAGTCTAATTTTAGATTCTCTTTTGTTGATTTTGCAGACTTAATGCCTATACTTATTCACCATTGGTGCAAAACATTTATTATTATTGTACCACGTTACATTATATATACTAACATTATATTAAAATGTTTGCATTTGCAACCATAATGCCAAAGTTGAAATTATGATATGCACACACATTTAAAAGTGTATTTGTGTAAAATATGTTTGTGTCATAGTGTTTTAACTCAAGTATTTTCCTCTCTTGTTTTAAATACATAAATTAATCCAATAAAATCCCTTTGAATATGATACCAGGGAACATCATATAAATTTCAGTGATGTGGGTTATAGCACAACACTGGACAAAATAAGTGTCATGTTTAATAAATATAGACTTTAATATAGACTTTTTCAAGAATGGAACTAATGCACTCCTGACATTCTTTTTTTTTGGGGGGGGGAACGGGGGGAAGATACCCCTGCAATGGTGTGAGATAGAGCCTTCTTCTGGTCATTCTGAAACGTTTGGCTTAGATTTTCCAGAATGGGTTTCCAAAAATTCTGCTCCTAAACCCATACTTAGACACCCAAATAAGTGACCAAAAATCCTACTAAAGCCCATAAGAGTTGCTGGCTGATTGGCATTTTTCAAAACATTAATTTGGGCATCTAAATTTAGGCACTCATTTTTGAAAACATAATCCTATCTCAAATGAGACAGTCGATGTACCTGTGTGTTCTTGAAAAGAGCTAAGCACAATATCAGTACTTATTAACGGTACTAAAATAAGTAAACTTGAAGTCCAGTAACTGAAGTGAAACAAAAAGATTCAACTGAATTTCTAGGGAAAATAGATTTTCCTTAAAATGCAACTATTTATTCAGAGTTTTTCCAGTTTTCTATTTTCAGTTTTTCTCCTTATTAGTTCAGATAAGGCCATCTAGGAAGGACTTTCCCACTTACGATGGTGTGGTGCAGTTTTATATGTGTTGTTGATTCCCTAGATTGTGAGCATTGTTCCTATTGTGAGTTTCTCTTTAAAGTTTCTTGGGGCATAGGCTGGGGGAATGCAGCCTCTCTCCATATTTGAGAGCTGAAGTGAGTGGTATTTCTTTCGGTTTGATTCTGGTTACAAAACCCCAACTGTTGCTGAAAAAGCTCCCAAATTTCATGCATCTTCCACCAAGCTCTCTGTGCTATTCAGACCCAAACTGTTTTCTGAAAAAGCAAAAGCAAACCCACAGTTTTAGTTTATTATAATGCTTAGTGCTGGCACCTGCCCTCTCTAGATACAGTGACTGCATGGAGTTAACATGAGGGCAGAATTCACATTCTTGTGGAATGCACATGAGCCCCTTGCTCAGTGCTCTTAGAGGACCCGGTGAAATCAAACTAGCTCTGCTAGTGGTTTTTATAGTATATTGCATTTTCCTGGGGACACCCAGTTTCTTCTCTACCTTTGTAGGTCTTCCTTGTACCTTGTGTACTGGTGCCATGTGAGTGTGCAATGTATGTAAAACATTGCCAGATGAGAGTAGCAGCATTTTACACTTGCTGTGCACAAGAAAATAACTACCCAAGGGCAAAATTATGGAGAATCAGGCTCTATATTTGCTAATTTCATTCATACGTCTTGGAAGAAGCCAGATGAGTAGAGCTGGCAGAATAACAGTAAAAGATCACAAATAATTTATTCATTGATTTATTGTGGGAGAGGGAGATTATAAATAACATTATTTGATTAACACGATTCAACCAGTTGTAGAGCTAGATCAATAATGTAAACAATTTGCAAATAATTTTTCAGCAATTAGTAGGAAATTTTTGTCAAATAAAGTATGTGTGAATAATATCCAAACCATCACTGTAGATCAGCACCTGTGTTATTCACCACCTCATCTATAATTGTTTACATCAGACAAAATGTGCATCTGTAAATATTTTCTAATTGATTTCATTAAGGTCCCAATCCTTTGACTTCACTGAAAGTTTTTGGTGAACAGACTATGAGTAATAGGAAATTCATCAAAATAATTCCTCCATTATGAAAATCTGTTTAACATATAACTATTTTCCATAGGTCAGTGAGTATTCCAAGGCTCCAAATATCCAGAGTATATTAAAAAACACCCAAAAAACAAAATACCCTACCACACAGAAATGCATAGGGAGGAAATCAGTGTAATATTTGCTCTGTAGCAATACAGATTACAACATTACAGCACTAAAGTGGGGGATGGAAATTCCACATTGATCTCAATGGAGAGCTAATGTCAAAGGCTAGCTTGGACTTTTTATCTTTTATATTTGTAAGTGGATTCAATGTTGATGTAAAAGAAATCTGAATAGGGTCTGACCCAAGCAATGTCCACAGCGGCCAAGTGTTAGGTAATGTACAAGCTTGAATTCCCACACAAAACATTTCCAGTACCCCTTATTTCTGACCTTCAACACAGCTCACATACCAAACTGAGGTCACTCCTGTTGACTGCTGCACAGGACTGTGTTTTGAATTTGTGATGTTCATAAAATAAATAGAGGTATTGAGCATCTGGGAGTGCATCAATCTCTGTACAGTGCAGTGATGCTAATTAGGGAAGGCTGGGGTCAGCAAATACCTGCCACATGGTTTGTGCACTTGATCAAAGTTCCATAGGCTGCAGAACTGGGGAAGGGGGATATGGCTCAACGACTTTTAAGAGATGGTCATGTGCTAAATCAATGTGGCAGCTGCCAGACCATTGTGCTGGCTATATGGTCGCAAGGCCACTGAAATTTGATCCAGACACTCCTCCATCCAGGCTGAGACCAGAATCTGCTGGAGATGAGAGCAGTTCACCTAGCCTGCAATGAATTCCTCCCCCTTGGATTGTCCCACCACATCCTGATATTGATGAACATCATAACAACCATCTTTGATATTAAAAAAGAAGGTGGAAAGAAAACTCTATGCAGAGAGGATCACATTACATTCTTGGAGACATACCCATCTGGTGTGCAGAATACTCTGGCAGAAAATCTCACCATGTACTTATCCATAGACCACGAATGGCAAATACACAATTCAGTTTTGACTGACATCTTCCCCGAGTGGGGAACATCATTCTGGGACCTGTTCACCTCCCAAACAAACAAAAGATTCAATCTCTACTGCTCTAAAGTAGTATTAGGCCGAGACTCCAGGAGCATCTGGACAGACCATCTGAGGTACTTCTTTCCTCCCATCCCTGCTACATCAGACTCTCCACAAAATTCATCACAAGAGGAATAGGGGTATCCTTGTTGCACCCAATTGGCCCAGACAATTTTGGTTTCTGGACCTTCTACGAATGTCCTCCTGTCCTCTCATCTATATTCAACACTTTCTGGATATGTTAGCTCAGGAGAAGGATAGGATCAGACATCCCAACCCAAACCACCTTCATCTCACAGCCTGGCATTTGGATGAGCATCAGACTGGAACATTTATGTTCAGAGGCCATTAAATGACAACAGAATGAAAACAGAAAAGTATCCACTAGAAAATACTATTTAGTTAAGCAGTTATTTCTCTACCTGGTCACAAAAAATCATTTATAACCACAGATCAGCAGCTGTCCCTCAAAATGTCAGGGCCTTCTATTAGCTCATTAAAAGTCCACCTGGCAGTAACCAGTGCCTTTCATCCTCCAGTGGAAGGCCACTCGATTTTTATTCACTCTACCACAATTCAATTCTAGATAGGTCTCTTTAGGACCTGGTGACAAAATCCACAGCACAATGGGACCTCAGCATGGTACTCTCAGCTCTTACCAGACCACCTTTTGAACCAATGGCCATATATTCCATGCTACACCTCTCCATGAAGTTTGCCTTCTTAATTGCCATCTGTGATGGGGGACACACACCTCTTGTGAATGCCTCCTGTTGCGTGGCTATGATGCTGCAATCTTTTCTGCTCCTGGCACCCCAATATGTTTTTGACTTTGCTTGGTAGGTCTTAAGTGGCTCGGCATTCCAGCTAAGTCACACAGTTAATAGATGGATGGCTGGCGGAACCCCTTCTGGAGTAACAAAGTTCAACAAACGGTTGGTCCTCTCCAAGGTCTGCAGTCCTGTCTCTGAGCCTGGTTAAATTCCAACCCCTGTCTCAGGCTTTTAGCAAAGAGTCTTGTCCCCTTTTCAGGATTCAGGCCACTTCCCCATTGGCTGGTGGGGGGACCCAAGTCTGCTCACTACTCAGGGTCCCAACCCAGGGACCCTGTAAACAACAGCCACGTACTGCCTCTCTTAATAGTTGCTGCTGCATTCCCTGGGCTGCTTCCCAGTTTGTCCAATCATCTTCACCCATTACCTTAGGGTTACAGTCCTTCTGTCTTATCCCTGCTTGAGCAGGGTTTCTTGCATACCTCTTTGCCTAGAGAGTTTCAAGTATTCCAGCCCTTCCTCACCCTTCTGGTCCCAGCCAGGAACTGACCTGCACAGGCCCTGTAGCTTCTTTTTAGTGACCCTGCTAGGTTCTGATTGGCTGCTTCCCTGAAGCCTTTCTAAGCAGGCCTGGAGGACCCACCTTCACTGCTCCTTTCCTGGGGCAGGGGGCATTAGGATGGTGAGGCTCCAGTAGGGGGCCTCGAAGGGCCTGGTACACCCTGTCACACCATCACATTGGCCAGATGGGTGAGCGAACTGGGAGCATTCATGGTGGACATTCATAAAGAAAATGCCTCCCTTCATCTCCACCTGAAGTTAATTCCCAAGGTAATTTGAGAATTTCGACATGAACCAACTTTTTTATTTACAGGTATTCTTCCCAAAGCCTCATGGTTCCAGCAAAGAAGAGAGGCTGCACTCCCTTGATGACAGAGAGCATTGGTCTTCTATCTGCAAAGAACAAAGCCAGTTAGGAAAACACCAAGACTGCTTGTCTCCTGGCTAGTGTCATTGGCCCAGAGGCTCTCTAAATGGATCTCTGGACGCGTTATTCTGTGTTATCAGTTGACATAAATACCTCCCAAGCACAAGGCGAGGGGCCACTTTGTGCAAGCACAGCAAGTCATCAGCGTCTCCTCAATAAGTACTGGTTTCAGCTGTAGCTCACGAAAGCTTACGCTCAAATAAATTTGTTAGTCTCTAAGGTCCCACAAGTCCTCCTTTTCTTTTTTCAGTAAGTACTGTGACTCTAAGAGCCCCTCAATATCCACTAGCAGAGGGTTAACTATGATGTAATAGCGACCCCTAGCTTGTCTGATCAACCCACTGCATCTTAACACATTGCTGTCATGGTAATTATCTACAAAGAATGTTGTGTAAGGTACCAAACAAAAACTTATATCATTTTTGTGGTCATTGTGATCACTGTGTGATGTATCTATGGACAACAATTAAGTAGTAATATATGTATACTGAAAATATGTTTAAACCAATTAAACCAGGCTGGGTTGATAAACCAAGGCTTTCCAGACAAAGGAATGTTGGCTTGCCTGTCTGCCCAGGTCTCAAATGTAAATGGAGGAGCTTTAGCCCGAGGCAAGGGGACTTATGCTTGCATATGGAGTCAACAGGAAAAGCAAATTAACAGAAGGGCGAAACTATTAGAATAGTATAGACAGCATGGCCTCTGTTCCCTGAAAAACAGTGAGATAGAGGAACTTCAAAGAATACATTTCAAAGGTTACTGGACTATAAGAGAAGGAAAAAATTCATAGTGGTTATCCATCACTGAGGGATCAAAAGAAGCAGTGCTTTTTGCATCTATGAAAACTAGATCCTGGCCCAGAGGGTCTTGTGATGCTGAAAGGAGGGTTTCGTTAAGACACTCCCTTATAAAAGGATTGTAACTTGTTAAGTTTTAGTCAGTAGAGAGCATGTTGTACCTTTGTTTTATTTATTTTATTTTCTTTTTCTGTTATCCTTGCTTAGTATCACTTGAATCTCCGTACTTTATAAATAACTTACTTATGATTTTACTATAAGTTCATCTCAGTGTAATATACTAAAGTGTGACTCCTCAGCTGAGCTAACAATCTAATGTACATTTTTTCTCTTTGGGGACAGCACAGTTGGTAGTTTCTATGACTGTCCAGTGACATGGGCTGGATACAGAAGGGCAACATTCTTCAAGGGGGTTCAGAAGCTGAAGTGCACCAAGTGTTATCTGCAAGGCGAAGTAAGGACTAGTGGCGTCCTGAGGAGTTTGTTGATCTGATTAACAGACTGGAGTGTCAGGGAGTTTAGCATCAACAAGTCTCTCTTGCTGAGATGGGTAACAAAGTGGCTTAAAGTTCTGGATGCCTCGAGAAAATGTCACAAGTATCAATACTGGACATTTGTAAGGTGGCTACCTGGAGCTCCATCCATACTTTTACATTATGCCCTGGTCCAGGCTTCCTCAGCTTTGGGGAAAGCAGGTGTGACAGGACTGAGTCCTAGAACAGAGGTGCAGGACAGATTCATTTATTTTGGTAAGGAATACAATTGCTGAGTTTCTGTGCCTCTCCCTACCCACTACCACAAACAATGAAACAGAGTTACAAAACTATGATTTCAGTAATGGAAATGCTGATTGGATGGAGGACCCATGGCAGCCATCTAGAAGGTGCTAGATTAAATTCCAATACAATACCACTAGGCCAGCATACAGTGGCAATTCTGTGGGGCTTTGTCCCCAGGCACCAGTACCTAGCAGGTATTCTAATGGATATGTACATGCTTGAGATTAGAAGTTGTTTTTCACCCTTCCGTAAATATAGCCTTCATTTGCATTTTCATCTAGTTTGCCAAATGTCACTTTTTAAATATGAATTTATTAAATGTCAGCCAAGCAGCATAATTTGAATACTTATTTTCTCCTCCCATTATTCTGTTGCCACCATCCTATTATTAATGGCATTTTAACTGTTGATTGCTTATATTGCTGATTAGAACTTTTGTCTCCATTTAAAAAAAAAAATAAAAGCAAATTCCTTCAGGTTTAGAACTTGTTTTTAATGTGGCCTGATTTTCCTTTCCTGGGGTAAGAAGTGGATACAGACAATGGAATATAATTGGAAATGATCATGCAAACACCCATTGAGATGCAATTTATCTTACACTGAAGATGATTCCTGCCTTCCATCCACCTAAAGCTGGGTCTCCGCATCCTTGTGCTTTTCCTTTACTTCATCTCATCAGAAAGCCTTCCAAAAGAGACCCAATTAATTGCAGCTACAATTGTCACTATCACATTATCAATCTTGTGCAAAATCTGATTCTCTAATTAATGTTGTAGCATATGTGCATTAATCTGTCTGCTACTTCTGCTCTCTAATGAGACAGATACTTATAATGCTTTCTTAAGAAATAATAATAAACTGGCAATGCATGACATTGGTGGCTAATTAATAAAATAATGACAGCTTTTAGAATCCCCATGCTGCAAATCTTACATCTTTAACATTGTTACTATTTGTAGCTTTAGATGCGGATAGTAAGGCTATAGTCAGTAGTAGAAATTTGCAATTAGTAGCCTTCGAGTAAACAGACAATCTAGGTGCTAGATTCAATCAGTATTGCTTAGAACACCTCCCTAAAACAAGATCGGGATACTCTCTGAAAATGCAATAGAAGTGCAACGGAAAATGTTCTGTTTATAGTGACATCTAGTGGTACATGGTCCTTTTGTCTAAAATGAAGAGCCTGATAGAAAGGATGTTAAATTATATTTAATACTTTCTAGGTTGCCTTGAGTTCCAAATCCTAACCTATTGTAAATTGATATAACTCCATTTACTTCAGTGGAGTTGTGCTGATTTATACCAGGTTGTGGTTTTTCCTAAAAGCTATGTCAGTGACAGTGTACTTTCTCTCTCTCAAGTAATATGACATAATAGAAACACCCTTTTTGCCAACCCAAGGTCTGACTGTACATGAAATCATGTAGGAGCTTTGAAGTAGGGCAGTATTAACAATCCCTTTCAGTGCATTCCTGCAATCAGTGCATTCCTACAGTGGTCTATATTATTTCCTTTGTGTATGTTGTCATATATCATATGCAAGCACCCATGCTGTCAATCCCTAATTTCTGCTCTAACCATTGTCATAAGAGTGAAGTTTCTGCATTGTAATGCCTCGTTTTTTGATTTTTCAATATTCTACCCTTTGATCATGTGCCCATTTCACCTCTCTCCCAGATTAATGAAGCTGCAAACAAGGGAGAGTAGGAATGGCAAGCAAATCAAATTCCTTTCCAAGAACATTACAAAAGGTCAAAATATTACAAAACAGCATTTTCTTCCTTGTGCTCCTCTTCAGATGCCATGTGGATCAGGAGAACTGTTACAGGTTTAAATGCAGAACATTAGGAATGAGTTAATACTTTAGGCAGATTTTGATGCAAACATCTTAGAGTTAGGAAGATTATAGGTACCTAGAATGAAATTCAGATGTGACCTCATGTACAATTGTCAAAATGTCTGAAATTAGTCTGCATATACAGGGTGTTGTGTTCGTTTAAGAATCCCTCATTGCAAAATCCCTCTTTTGCCTTTGGGATATTGAAAATTGATGGCATGCTGCGGAAATCTGCAAATATCAGAAAAGCACACTACTCGCAACATGTCAAAAAATCCTTCCCAGAAAACCAAATAATTGCTAGGTTCCCTTGCTGCAAATCCAGATTCTTCTACTAACTAAGGGAATGTTGGCTTTTTCCTCTGTTTGTCTTTTATCTAGTAAGGGCAGAAAAGCACTCAGAGTAGCCTCGCCACAGAAACAATATTTGTCAGCATTGCAGCACAAGAAGGCAGTTGTTTTCCTTCTACAATTGCATTTTTTTACAAGGCAGTACTGTTTGTATCTTCTTTTAGTGAATGGGGTCTAGGATATTCCTAGATTGTTTATTAGATCATAGGTAGTTTTAAAATAACTCTCTTCTATGGCTGTAGTCACTGAAACATAATTCTGATTTGGTGCAATGTGGCAGCAGAACATTAGGGAAAACATGGCACTGGAATCTACAATGGCCCAGGAAAGCTACATGAAGGTTTTTTTAAAAGCAAACATATAATACAGTTTGAGGTTGCAGAAAGTTACAGGCGAGGTATGGTGGATGTGCAGGGAGGAAATAAGTGACTCGATCCCAGACATGTTTCTTTTCCCAGAGACAAGTGGAGTAATTTTCTTCCTGGAGATTCACATTACTCTTGTGTTAGTTTCTCTTCCCTGTGCTCAGACGCTTGATTTGATATAATTTTGTGTTTCTCTGACCCCAAAAAAGGAGGTAGTTGGGTTTTGCGATGTTCTTTCCTCTAGGGATAAGGGAGTTTGAGATTTGTGCATCTCTCAAACTCTTTTTTTAGGGATTCAGGCCAAGATTGACAAAGGTATTAAGGATCCTAACTTCCATTGAAATCTGTGGAAGTTAGGAACTGAGAGTAGTTTTCATGCAGCCCTTTTTCTTCTGTAATTTAAACCCAAGCTTTTTTTCTCCACAAAGATTTCTATGATCCTCTTCTGAACCTGCCATGTCTTTCATCCCATTTTTCCTGATGCCTTCCTCATCTTGGGTCTTTACTCTGGTAACAGACTGTCCCTTGGCTCTGGTTCCTTACCTAGAGCATGGATTCCAACTTGTGAAGTCAGTTAATGCTAAATAAAATTGGGTTTAATATTGAAGTCTGTAGTAGTCTTCAGTAAATCTTTATTCCAGGCAAATCTCCCCTTGTGTTTAAGGACTTCAGAATTTGGTCCACTGGGAGTATGTCTACACTGGAATAAAATATCTATGGCTGGCCCATGTCAACCCAGAGCCCAGGTTCCAGCCTGAGTCTGAACGTGTATGCTGCAGTTTTGTAGCCTGACAGCCTGAACCCTGCAAGCTCCAGTCAGTTGGCACAGGCCCGCCATCTTCTAAGATGAAGATGTTTTATTTCAGTGTAAACATACCTTATAAAAACAGAGCCCTGGGGCAAGTCTACCGTTGAAGCGCTATAGCGGCACTGGTACAGCTGCCTTGGTGAAGCTGTGCCACTATAGCACGTCTGGTAAAGATGCTCTATACCGACGGGAGAGAGATCTTCTGTCCACATAATAAAACCACCTCCACAAGAGGCAGTAGCTCTGTCGGCAGGAGAAGCTCTCCTGACAACATAGCACTGGTGCTTATGTCGGTGAAATTTACATTATTCAGGGGGTGGCTTATTCACACCCCTGAGCGACACAAATTACACTGATATAAGTGTTAGTGTGTAGGAGGCCATAGTCTCCCCACAGAGCTGATTGGAAAATTTCCACCAAAACAAAATGTGATTTAATGACTGAGCCCCTTGTGACATTCTGCTTACATGATGGGTAAGAAAAATCAAATTCAGGTGTGGAATATGCACACAAATACTTTTGTTTTGATATAAATGTCCCTAGTAATAAGGGAAATAAGGTATTGTTCAAAACATGAGAGCAAAGCAGAATAGCTTCTAAGATGAAGAATGTTTTTAAACTTGGCCATGAGGCATATGAGTAATTTTTTACCACTTAAACTACAGGCATGTGCTTAGGATAAGGTGCATATAATTAGCCAGCAGTCTCCCAAGAGTTAAGTGGTGATCCAGATTAATGATTCATTTACAGTTATTGGTAAACTTGTTCATCCATACCTGTGCATTGACAAACAATCTAATCTCATGTTTTTCACAAGGCCTGTAAAACCAATACAAATCCTATAAATCACAGCCAGTTCGTTTTTGACTTATCCTTCAGTCTACATTCACAGCTGGACTCTAGTATATTTCAAAGCATCTGAGCTGCTTGCTGGGGCACCAAACACCACCTCTCCATATAAGTCTTATTTGAAAAGTATGAAAAACAAACAAACAAAAAATCCTAACTTTCCATGCTAGAAATAGAAAGGCAAAGTAATGGAAGAAAACGATGTACTTTCACATCGTGAAGGTGACTGTGAAGTCAATGGGAACCACACATTTGATGCTGAAGACACAGCTTGTCCTTTAGGATTTAAGTTATTATCAGCAACTCATGAAAATAATATACAAATATTGACTGGATTTGGGGGCAACAGCTGCAAAATCTTGCTTGTACATTAAAATAGTTAAAATGTTCACTAAGGCTTTAGGCAATAAGGATAATTGAAAAAGGCATTTTAATCCAAGGGTAAGTTTTTACTGCTCTTGCCATCCAACCCAGTTGGTATTTGTCTTACTAATCTCATTGATCTTTTAAAATAGCAGTGATAACAATATTACATTGAAAGTGACTAAGGCACTGAACTGGGACTTTAGTTATGGTTTCAATTCCCAGCTCTGACGTTTATGTGTGTTACTTAGTCTTTCATTGCTTCAGTCCCCCCATCTATAATAGGAGTGGAAAGTACTTCCATTGTCCTACCACTTGGCACATATTGTCTGTATAGCATGTAAGCCCTACTGTACAGGAGCTCTCTCTCATTGTGTGTTTGCACACTGCTTAACCTAATAGGACCCTGATTTTGTCTTGGGCAGCCTCTTGACACTACTGTAATACAAATAAATAATTCTGAAGATGGATTAGTGCCCTCAGTAATTGTACTATTGGTCAGTTTGCAAACAGTAGCCCATACTATTTTCACACGTTTCTAAACTTATTTTGAAAATGTAAAAACAAATTATAGTTAATAAAAATATATCATTCTTCCAACTTCCTCTGCATTAATTCAAAGGAAGATTTTCTGTGTGCATATGTCTGTAATATCTCCTTAAGATTTGGTTTTTTTAATGTGCTGTTCTTTCAGCCACCAGAAAAGTCAAGGAAGAAAGGAGTATTAAAAACAAACAAGGCATGAGAGAGCAGTATAATAAATACTGTTTTCAGAACTGCACGTTACACGTCGGGCCTGATCCAAAGCACACTGAACTCACTGGGATGACTCACAATGATTTGAGTGGGCTTTGGATCAAGTCTATCATGCATATGGTCATGCTTTTATTGCTGTTATCAGAATGTTACCAATTATTGGCTATTTTTCTTTGGTATTGATTGTGTAAATTTCACCTGACCCAGAAGGAGGATTGATTCAGAGCCACACTGCCTCTAGGGACAGGATTACACTCCGAGCTCCCTAGCATTCAGAGAAAGCAAGCACATTCAGTACCTGTTCCAGAGTGCTGCTTTCTCCCCTTTGGATGCCAGTTCCATTTTGATGTCCAGCATGCAAGGGGACTTTTTCCACCCCAATGTCTCCACTTCTTTTGGGCTCAATTTTAGCTCCATAGGCCCTAGGATTAAACAATTGAGTGTAGGGGCTGAACATGTGCCTGCCCTTTCTGCAAATAGTGCCAGTGGAAAAGGAAACCTCCTTGTCCCACCTTCCCGTCTCAAACACCCATGTAAGGTCTGGACACAATTTGGCCCTTCACAATGATTATAGACAAATTCCAGAGGTTAACCACTTTAGACTTGAATAGGGAACATTTAGTAATGCTAAAATCAGATTTCTTACTTTTTGTAAGACAATTTCTAACATTTACACAGAATGGGGCAAATCTGCAGCTGGTGTAAATCTGCATAGCTCCAGTTGATTTCAGCTAAGAATTTGACCCAGTACTTCTGCTGACAATAAAACCAGTGATTGTGGTGATTCTTTACATTTCTTTGCTACTGTTCTTCCAAGGTCTTATTCTGTACTTTCAGTGTGTGAGTGTTTACTTACTTTAGTAAATCATAAAATACTTGTTTCTTTCTGTTGTACCCCATCAGAACATCAGCAGGAAAATCAATAGGGAGTCATATTGTGTGAAACGTTAAGAAGAGATATTGAACAATTTAACTTCTTCCTTTGTCCAGTGATATAGAAGCAAGTGTTCTCAAACACTAGGAAAAGATATATTTACACGTTCAGAAACGTACTGGAATTAACTTCATGATAAATATATGGTTGAAAGGGACACATTCTGATTTCAGTTACACTGGGGCAAATCTCTTGAAGTTAACTGTCCAATTAACTTATTTTGATCAGATATATGTTTCTGCATTTTAAGAGAGCACCTGATCCTAGCTTACCAGTGTGAAGTGTTTTGTCTTATTGAGATTACAGCAAGACTTTAAAACTTGCATATTGGCACATTTGAAAAGTGGCAGAGCTCAAAGATTAACATGCAATAAATGTTGTTTAAAAATAATTGACTTGGCATGCAAAGTATATAGCAGTTGCTTTAATTTCTCTGACTCTCTTCAGAATGAGTTTTATTTTTTATTTTTACATTGAGTGGGACCTTATTCCTTGAGTTGAATTTAGTGGTAGAATTTGAGATGTAAGATTCTGTGTGAGTTAGGTGGGATGTTGAAGTAGGGCATGTTAAAGTGAAGCACAAACAGGACTGATATGAAAGGCAAACATAACTCTTTTGGTATCAGATTTTTATTTTTTTTTAAGATAAAAATATCCATTATTTAATTACCTAAACTGTTTCATGGTTAAAAAAATCTTAATTGACAGGAACATTATGAGCATCCCAGACTAGTAATCTGCTTTCTGTTCTGTCTTGTATAAAGTGTCTGAACAAAAATGGATGCACTAATATTTGACATTGTATTTCTGAGACTTGTACATTAATGATTTATAAACTATGTTAAATCTTTCTCAATAAGCATTTTAAAAAAGTGGAGGTGGTTTGCTTTATTTTTGTTATTTTTAAATTTTAAAAACTGCTCTGGGCTGAGGTCCTGAGCACCAAGCTTAGCCTAGAGCACATTTCCCATAAGATTTTTTTATAAAATCCTATAAATAAGGGATCACACTGAAAATGATGACTGAATGTGAACTTACAACATTTCTAATGGAGGCTGCCAGGTTAAGGGCCTGATATTTAAAAAGAGGCCTATTTTTGCATGTGCCTTTACTTCAGGTGCATGTTAAATTCAGGGATGACGGTCTACAGGATCTAGGTATATATGCACAGAATAGCTCCAGTTTTGCAGTAAATGTATGTACAAAAGTAGCTGCATTATAGATAGTAGTCCTTATTTTATGAAAATTAGACCTTAAAATATCTAGCTTTAAGATGGCACTGTTAATTTTTAAAGCTGGGTTTTGTCCCTGGTTATAGTCTCAGTCCTTGATCATTATCTATGTACAGCTTGTGTAAATGGTTTCAGCTACATTCATGAATAATGGTAACGGTATGTGTAAAATAAGCACATAATTGCACAGGTATTGTACATGCCTGGCACTTATTTTCAGCATAATTCTCCCAGCTTACAAACCTGGTCTCATCTCTTTCCTTGGAAATGTTTTTCCTTGCTAATGTACTTACACATTGCACAAATATGTGCTTAAGTATTTTTCTTAATGGGTAGGGGACATTGGCTGGCACACAAGCGCATTGAGAACTTGGCTGTCATGCAGTAAAGGTTTTTGAGTTTGCTTGCCAGCTCTTCACAAAAGTGTTTAAAATGTTTGCTTAACTTTATCCAGGAGCTGCCACTTTATGCTTCACGGAGATGCTACGTAGGAATATAAAATGTGAAGGTCAAGTGTGATATGGAACACCATGTAAATAACATCAGCCTTTCAAAATACAGAAGAAGAATAAAATGATATTTAGACTAGTTCTCTCAGTATTTTTGAGATGCAAGGACAAGAAAAGACAGTTCCATGACATACCTATCTGTAGGATTCTCTTGCACATTTCCTGTATGTCTCTTCCCTGACTTGGGCTTTTCGTTTTCTTATCTAGACAGAAATGACGAATCTGGGAAAAGGATAGAGGACAGCTGAGCTATTTAACTACTTATTTGCCTTGACTAATTGTCAATATTTGTCCAAGCAAACAATTTGCAATGTTTTCCTGGAATGTGTTGCTTTTAGGAATAATAACATGTTAACAGGGACAAGAACTCAGTCCAGGGGGTCTCTTGGTTGATGGTACTGTGGAATTCAAAGCAATAAATCCTCTCCAAATATATAGCAGTAGAAAAGCTGCAGCCTTTTACTTGCCAAATCCCCAGTGTTTAGTTAGAAGATCAAATATTTTTTAAGGCACTCCAGTACGAATTAGATCATCTACAGATGTTTTGGTACTGTGAATGACAAGACTCAAATTCACTTTTAATGAACCATATTTTAATGTCAGTGTCTCCTATCTATTTAAATGACAAAGAGCTCATTTAGCTTTGTAATGAATCTCACAACTGTATCATTTCTTGAGCCTCTGTCTCTGCATTGTACTGGTCTGTGACAGCAGTGAGTTGACAGTCTTGAGTAAACTGTGTTTGTTAGCAAAGCTACAGTATCTAAAGAAGTGACATCTGGAACAGCGGGAGGTGCTGAAAAGTCAAGTATGGAATGCAGGAGCTGTTGATGGGAAATGGGTTAGCGGGGGGGAGGGAGAGGGGTAGGGGGACGGTGGATTAGGAGGGGGTTTGATGAGATAAAGGAGGCCATGGCAATTTGAGACAATATTAAACAGAGAAACAACACAAAAGAGGAAGAACTGTTGGATGATTGATTAGTGTATATTCCAGGGTATGCATGTGTCTACTGGGAGTGTGAAAAGGACCAGTGTGGATGATCAAGCAGGTATGTAAGGCAATGAAGGCTAAGACAGGTATTAGAAAATTATAAATTAAAAAAAAGCTGAAACTACAAAAGGATTAAGATGTCAATGGCAAACCTTGTAGGATGTACTAAAACACCGCATAAAAAATAATTAACTGCTTACAGTACTTTGTCTATAAACCAACATATGTTTGCTAAGAGGAGGAGACATTTTGCTAGAAAATCAAGAAACGATAAAAAGATTTATAGAGTGACAGCTGAGAAAACAGCAAGGCCAGACAGGATCTAGCTCTGATTTCCTCAGGAAATGGTGAATGAAATAGTGATATATTACGATCTTCTTTGGAAACAAGAGGAAATGGGTAAAACTTAATAAATTGTCAATATTTAAGAAAAGATTGAAGGAAGAACTAGGAAACTGCCCATCTGAGAGCTTAAATTTAGCAATAAGGAAGATATTAGAATAAAATGCTAACTGAGAAGAGAAATTGTGAACACCTAGAAATAAGGTTTACCTGTCCCTCTTTTCCTTAAAAATGCATCTCAGTTTCTCTTTCCCCCACTTACAAAAGCTTCATAAGTCTCCCCCTCCCCATGGTGTTTTTAGCAAGATCCTGCTTAGACCCCTGCTTACCTTTCCCTACCTCTCTCCCCTTTATTCTTATAGTTGATCACTCAATTTTTCTAACTTGATTGCATTTGAACAGGCAGATATTATACTGGAGCTGGGCAGGAAATAGTTTTCCCATCCTGTGAAATTTTTTGAGATTTATTTTTTTTCTCCATGTCAAATTGGGATAAAAGGGTATTTGATATCTAAAGATGCAGATTAGGCATCTAGGAGAATTTACAGATGTGTTTAGATGCCTAACTCCCATTGAAATACATGGAAGTTAGGTGCCTATGTGCTTTCAAAATCCCACTAGGAACAAATAAGAATCTTTAGGCACCTAAATACCTTTAGTTAGATCTTAACTTAATAAGTGGAACAGTGTAAGGTAATTGAACCTCTACTGCATGGAGACCCCTTGACTTCACAGAGCTGTGTTTGGGACACAATTGCAAGATGACCCTAATGTTCTTTTAAAAATTACATAAATATTGAGAGAAAAAATAAATCATGATAAAGGATTATGACTGGTAATTACAGGGCATTAAATGTTTCTGCACTGTTCAAAGATCTGTCTTGCAGTTTGAAAGAGCCACAAGGAAATAGATCTTCCTTTGAAGTGGTTTCTGTTGTACCTGCTGTATTTATTACCTGTCGTGTATTACTTTTATTTAATTTTGTATCTAAGATTCAGTTGCCTATTCAACAAATTCTAACATTCGTCAGATTTCTTGGCTGACATAAATATTGATTTACTCTGACTGATGATAGAATCAATCTCTTTGAGGTATGTGAAAATACTCTGTTGAGTCTATTCAGTAAGCTTGTCTTTCAGCAGTTTGTGCTTGAGTGTGTATGTTTAGTATATGTGAGTATTTATGCAGTTGAAATTTATACACAATGAGTGAATCAAGAATGCCCAAGTAGTACAAGAGGTTAGTTTATTTCAGCCCATAGCATCTTCTTCTCTATCTTGTGTACTGAGCTCAATAAATGTTTCATGCTGAATAAAAATTCCCCAACTGTACTCAATTGAATTTAAAAAAAGTTGAGTAAATAAGTCAATGAAAAATGATGACCTGTTTTGTTCTTGAAATGTCCTGTTGTGTTCCTTAAATGAATAAAGGAGCTAAAAATATGTCATTTTGATTGTCACGAGAAAAGCAATAAACTTACAAAAGGATCCTGTGCTCAGCGTATTGTATTCTGCTCACATTTCAATTAACCTTGGAGTGATGAGCTTGCATTGTAGGGTTGTGTACGTTAGCTTGAATAGTCTCATTATTTGAAGGAAGGGTGGGAAGGAGTACTATAGAGTTCTCGCCTCTTTTTTATGATGTAGGGCAAGGTCCTGCCCTTACAATAGTGGCAGTATTGAGGGTCCCTTTACTATCCAGCCAGTTGCAGACAGGATGACTCAGAGGCAGAGAACAGGTTGGGTATGTGTTGTGTACTGGGTTTTAGGACTAATCCAAAACCCATTGAAGTCATTAATTGGCTTAGGATCGGGCTCTGTATTACTGCTCAAAAAGAAGAGCGAGCCCTTTTCGGCACCAGCTGCTGTGTTGCAGTCATACAGGGATATCATGTTTTGCAGGCCAAGCTATGCTTGAAGTTCATACCCTCTTGAGGCTGTAGTGCATTAGTCTGTGTCCTCTGCCTAGTGCTGTCTTGAATCCTGTTTTACTGGTGCCTAGGGGGTGGGATTGGAAAGAGGTGTTCTCAAGGTTCCTTCCCCACTCTGAACTCTAGGGTACAGATGTGGGGACCTGCATGAAAACCCCCTAAGCTTATTTTTATCAGCTTAGGTTAACATTTCCCCAAGGTACAAACTATTTTACCTTTTGCCCCTGGATTTTATTGCTGCCACCACCAAGCATCTAAAATACATAATAGGGAAAGAGCCCGCTTGGAAACACCTTTCCCCCCCAAATCCTCCCAAACCCTACACCCCCTTTCCTGGGGAGGGCTTGATAAAAATCCTCACCAATTTGCATAGGTGAACACAGACCCAAATCCTTGGATCCTAACAATGGAAAAGCAATCAGGTACTTAAAAGAAGAATTTTAATTGAAGAAAAATTAAGAGAATCACCTCTGTAAAATCAGGATGGTAAATACCTTACAGGGTAATCAGATTCAAAACAGAGAATCCCTCTGGGCAAAACCTTAAGTTACAAAAAGGCACAAAACCAGGAATATACATTCATCCAGTTCATAGAATATCAGGGTTGGAAGACATTCCATTCAGCACAGCTTATTTTATCAGCCATTTAAACAAAACTGAATCTAACGCATATCTAGCTAGATTACTTACTAAATTCTAAGACTCCATTCCTTTTCTGTTCCTGGCAAAAGCATCACACAGACAGAACGAACCTTTGTTTCTCCCCCCGCTCCAGCTTTGAAAGTATCTTGTCTCCTCATTGGTCATTTTGGTCAGGTGCCAGCAAGGTTATCCTAGCTTCTTAATCCTACACAGGTGAAAGGGTTTTTCCTCTGGCCAGGAGGGATTTAAAGGTGTTTACCCTTCCCTTTATAATTATGACACGCCCCCCCAAATCACAGAGGGTGAAACGCTGACTGATTTCTTCGTGGAGCTCTAGGGGAAAACAGAGTTAAGACACATGCACCTCTAAATATACTACCAAGTATATAAAGACTAACAATATTTTCCACATCTCAAGGACGATTTTAACCAATTGATTCTGGGAACCTTTCCTGGGAGAGTGCATCAGCCACTTTGTTAGAAGCTCCTGAGATGTGTTGGATGTCAAAATCAAAATCTTGGAGAGCTAAACTCCGCTGAATAAGTTTTGTTATTTCCCGTGGTGGTATGAAGCCAATGTAGAGCAGCATGGTCGGTTTGCAGGTGGAAATGCTGTCCCCAAACATATGGGCGTAGCTTTTCCAGAGCGTACACAATGGCATAACATTCTTTTTCCACTGACTGACCAGTTGCTTTCCCTCTCAGACAGCTTCTTGCTGAGAAACACTACAGGGTGGAATTCTTGATCCGGTCCTTCCTGCATTAAAACTGCTCCCACACCACACTCGGACGCATCTGAGGTTACTAGGAACGGTTTGTCAAAGTCTGGGGCCCTTAGCACAGGGTCAGATATGAGTGTCACTTAAAGCTGGTTAAAGGCCTTTGACACTCTTTGGTCCACTGAATGGCATTTGCCTGTTTCTTTTTGGTTAGGTCTGTCAGTGGGGTGGCAATTTGGCTGTATTGTGGTACAAATTGCCTGTAATATCTGGCCAAGCCTAAGAAGGATTGAACCTGTTTCTTTGACTTTGGGACAGGCCACTTTTGGATAGCATCCACTTTGGCCTGTAGGGGGCTGATAGTTCCTTGACCCACCTGGTGTCCAAGGTAAGTCACTCTGTTTAGGCCTATTTGACACTTTAGCCTTAACAGTTAGTCCTGCCTCCCTTATGCACTTGAAGACTTTTTGTAGATGTTCCAGGTGTTCTGCCCAGGAATCCAAAAATATGGCCACATTGTCAAGGTAGGCAACTGCATAGTCTCCTAATCCCGCTAGGAGACCATCGACAAGTCTTTGGTGGGTGCATTCTGCAGCCTGAAAGGGAGTACATTAAATTCATACAGCCCAACATGTGTTGTGAAGGCTGACCTTTCCTTGGTGGATTCATTTAGTGGTACCTGCCAGTACCCCTTGGTTAAGTCCAAGGTAGAGATGAACTGGGCCCGTCCCAGTTTCTCTAATAGTTCATCTGTGCGTGGCATTGGCTAGTTGTCTGGGCAAGTTACAGCATTTAGCTTACGGTAGTCCAAGCAGAAATGTATCTCCCCATCTGGTTTGGGAACTAGAACCATGGAGATGCCCATGCACTGCCACAGGGGCAGATTAGCTCCCTCTGTAGCATATCCTGGATCTCCCGTTCTATAGCAGTTTTAGCTTGAGGAGACACCCAGTAAGGTTGGACTTTAATTGGGTGAGCATTACCTGTGTCACTAGAGTGGTATGCCCGTTCAGTCAGTCCTGGGGTGGCTGAGAACATCAGCGTGTAGCTAGTGCACAGCTCCTTGATCTGCTGTCGCTGCATATGCCCAAGGGTCATGGAGAGGTTCACCTCTTCCATGCCACTAGCACTTTTCCCTTCATAGTAGACACCTTCAGGCCACTCAGCGTAATCTCCTCCCTGGGCTGTAAACTGACAAACCTTTAATTCTCTGGAATAAAAGGGCTTTAGAGAATTAATATGGTACACCTTAGGCTTTCGGTTGGAGGTGGGGAATGCTATGAGATATTAACAGCTCCCAGGCACTCCTGGAGCGTGAATGGCCCTTCCCACGATACTTCCATTTTATGGGCCTGGAGTGCCTTTAAGACCATGACCTGGTCCCCTACTTTGAAGGAAGGCTCTCTGGCATGTTTATCATACCAGGCTTTTTGCACTTTTTGAGCATCCTGTAGGTTTTCTTTATCAAGGGCTAAAGAGGTTCGGAGGGTGTTTTGTAGGTTGGTTACGAAGTCCAGAATGTTAGTTCCTGGAGAAGGTGTAAACCCCTCCCATTGCTGCTTCACCAGATGTAATGGCCCCTTAACCTCACGGCCATATACAAGGTTAAATGGTGAAAACCCTAAACTGGGATGTGGTACAGCTCTGTAAGCAAAGAGCAACTGCTGCAACAATAGGTCCTAATCATTGGAGTGCTCATTTATGAATTTATGTATCATGGCCCCCAAAGTCCCATTAAATTTCTCCACCAGGCCATTTGTTTGATGATGGTAAGGGGTGGCAACCAAGTGATTCACCCCATGAGCTTCCCAAAGGCTTTCCATAGTTCCTGCCAGGAAATTAGTTCCTGAATCTGTGAGGAGTCGGAGGGTCAACCTACCCTGGCAAAAAATGTCTGCTAGTGCCTGGCACACAATTTTAGCCCTGGTGTTGCTTAGAGCTACTGCTTCCGGCCATCGGGTGGCACAAATCCATGAAAGTCAGTATGTACTGCTTTCCTCTGGGTGTCTTTTTTGGAAAAGGACCCAGAATATCCACAGCTACTCGCTGAAATGGAACCTCAATGATGGGGCGTGACTGGAGAGGGGCTTTGACCTGGTCTTGGGGTTTTCCCCACTCTTTGGCATACATCAAAGGACCGGACATAGGAAGAAACATCCTTGCCCATTCCCTCCCAGTGGAATGACCTCCCCAGATGTCTTTGGTCCTGTTCACCCCAGCATGGCCACTAGGATGATCATGGGCCAAGCTCAAGAGCTTGACCCGGTATTTAGTTGGAACTACCAACTGTCTCTTAGGATGCCAGTCTTCCTGGTGTCCACCAGAAAGAGTTTCCTTGTATAAAAGTCCTCTTTCTACAAGAAACCTGGATCGATTAGAAGAGCTGAGAGGCGGTGGGTTGCTCCGTGCCGCCGTCCAAGCTCTCTGGAGGCTTTCATCTGCTTCCTGTTCTGTCTGGAACTGTTCCCTTGATGCTGGAGACATCAGTTCCTCATTGGATTCTGGACCTAGGCTTGGTCCCTCTGGAAGCGATATAGGGGATGGGGCTGTTTCTGTTGACTGTGAACCGCTCTCAGCTGGTGCACTATGTTGGGGTTCAGGCTCTGGCTGAGCCTCTTGTGTAGGGTTATCGGCTGCTACTGGTTCCGGGACTGGCTCTGTCTTGGTTTCTGGGACTGGATCCACTACTGCTGTTGCAGATGTTGGCCTGGGGTCCAGGTCCTGGTAGAAGTTTCTGGAACAGAGTAAGGCGTGACTGCTTGCTTAGCCTGGCTGCAGATGACTATTCCCACCCTCTTGGCTAGCTTCACATAATTGGCCAAGTCTTCCCCCAACAGCATGGGGATGGGATAATCATCATAGACTGCAAAAGTCCATGTTCCTGACCAGACCTTGGACCCTAGTGACACCCCTTCCTTGGACCCATTTATCTAACAGATCCTTCATCTGGTTTAGATAGCCACATTACTTAGTCCAGGCCCTCTCTTAAGGGTTTGAAATTTTACTCTGTGTGTTTCAGATATAATTTGAAATTGCTTTAAAACCAAATACTTGAAATTATAGTCAGAAGCCCCATGAATAGGCATCTTACTGAATATGTCCCGAACTCTTCCAGTTAATTTTGTGACCAATGTGGTCATCTTGTGAGCTTCAGGAATTTTATGGAGAGTGCACAGTCTCTCAAACGTGAGAAAATATTCAGCAATATCACTGGATTCATCATACTGTGGACATAGTCACTCCCATTTGTGGATTATTGGGGAAGGATTGTTGGGGTTATCCAGTAGATTCTGCTCAGCCCTTACCTTCTCCAACTCCAGTTCATGCTTCCTCTTTTTCCCTTGCCTCCATAGCTCTCCTGTGAGCAGCCTCTTTGGCTGTTTCTGTCTTGAGCTGTCAGTCATGTTTGCCTCTATTTTTAACTAACTTTACACCGGAGAGAGTTAGAAATAAAATAAAAAAGAAAAACTTGGCTTGTAAAATTTTGCTGTGCTGTAATATGATACCTATATTCTCTGATAGTGATTGTCAGCCTACAGAAAAGTCCTTAAAACAAAAACTAACACCTTTGTCTCCAGGCAAATAGACAGAAAACCCCTCTAGTTGCTCTTAGGTAAAAAAACTTCAGGTCTGTGAAGACTTGTGAATTTCCCTGCAGGAGGTTAACAACTCTGCCTTTAGGTAGAAAAAACTCCAGCTCATGAAAGACAATTCCCTTTTGTTTCTGCTCTGGCCCCCAAGCAGAGACAAAAAAACCCTCTAACTGCTTTCAGCTGAAAACCTGCTTTCCAGCAACCCAAAGGAAAAAAAAATTAAATCTGTGCTTCTGGTTCAAAAAAAAAAACAAACCTCAAAATGATTTCAAGTTAATCCCACCGCTCTGCCACCATGTCAAGGTTCCTTCCCCACTCTGAAATCTAGGGTATAGATGTGGGGACCTGCATGAAAAACCCCCTAACCTTAGCTGGTAAAAATAAGCTTAACACTTCCCCAAGGTACAAACTATTTTACCTTTTGCCCCTGGACTTTATTGCTGCTACCACCAAGCATCTAACAAATACATAACAGGGAAAGAGCCCACTTGGAAACGTCTTTCCCCCCCAAATCCTCCCAAACCCTACACCCCCTTTCTTGGGGAAGGCTTGATAAAAATCCTCACCAATTTGCATAGGTGAACACAGATCCAAATCCTTGGATCTTAACAATGGAAAAGCAATCAGGTCGTTAAACGAAGAATTTTAATTGAAGAAAAAGTAAAAGAATCACCTTTGTAAAATCAGGATGGTAAGTACCTTACAGGGTAATCAGATTCAAAACATAGAGAATCCCTCTGGGAAAAACCTTAAGTAACAAAAAGGCACAAAACCAGGAATATACATTCCATTCAGCACAGCTTATTTTATCAGCCATTTAAACAAAACAGAATCTAACGCATATCTAGCTAGATTACTTACTAAGTTCTAAGACTCCATTCCTTTTCTGTTCCTGGCAAAACCATCACACAGACAGAGAGAACCTTTGTTTCTCCCCCCGCTCCAGCTTTGGAAGTATCTTGTCTCCTCATTGGTCATTTTGGTCAGGTGCCAGCAAGGTTATCCTAGCTTCTTAATCCTACACAGGTGAAAGGGTTTTTCCTCTGGCCAGGAGGGATTTAAAGGTGTTTACCCTTCCCTTTATAATTATGACAGGTGTTCTGTACCACTATAGAGGAGAGGGCATCATTTTGTCCTTAGTGTCTTTCTCAGCAGCTTTAGCACCTATATGGGGCACGAGACATGTGTCACACAATGGGTACATAGCTGTCTCAAACTGTCAGTTTACAGACAATTTACTTTGTATTTATTTATTTTAGGGAGTAATGTATTAGTAGTTTAACTGCTTTATAATAACTGATCCTATTTTATATGTTTACCTGTCCATACCCAACTGATCCCTGCAAACAATGACCTTGCTTGGAAGCACTACCACAGATCAATTTTTCTTACAGGTGAGTTGTGAGTAATGTCTACTTTGGTTTAGGTTTAAAAAAGTCCAGCAGACTGGCTTTTCTCCTTATTCTCCTTGAAGGACTATATTCTACTCCGTCCATTGCAAAGGAAATGTCTGGGTCCCTCCATATTCCTCTCACAGCATTTCTGATGAGAAGATAGAACAAAGTGCAATGCAGAACAAAATAGATCAGCAAGACTGACCATTGAATACTGGTTTAAGTCAGGTTTCTTCCCTTACTCTAGCTGAAACATTCCTGTTACTGTCAATTTCACCGTGGGAAGCAATGCAGGTGTCTTAGCAAAGGAGACATATATGGGCCTGGTCTTTTACAAGGGCTGAGGGAGATTCTCCTTTTGGGCACTAACATTTAGAACTAGATTGTTGTCTTTTCCTTCCCACCTTGTGACTCCTGCATGTCTGGACAGATACAGTCCTTGAACTCCCTTCCACCCTTCTCTCACTGCACCTCACTCTTACCAGTCTCCTCAGATATTATTCCTCACATTCACTGCATGCACACTTATGCCCAAATAGTTCCTACGGATAGCAGCATTAGCTGCATTTCCTGCTGCAGATTCACAGGGGCACTTTCCATCTGCAGCCCATACTGCATTCCAGAATGCAGTGCTGTTTGGTGTGGCATACAAAGTAGATGTGGCTGATGTGGTAGGAAATGCAAGAAAGCACTAGAGAGCAGCCCCCTCCAGTGAGTTTCCTGTGAGGGCTCAGCTACAGTTACGATCCGCTCACACTAGTGAAGGGTGATTGCAGCAGTTCTACCTGCTGTACCACATCTGATGTAGATTGTCCATGCAGAGCTGAATGAAGACCCCCGGGTGCAACAGGAATGTGTATTCAATGTAGAAATCCAATTTATAAAGCCACAGAACCATTTTTATAAACATCATACTCCCATTTCCCTAAGGTGAGGATTTTTTTCTTTGTGAATGTCTCCACACCATTCAGTCCATTATAATCCCCTTTCATTCTCCCTTCCTCTAAAATGCCAGTTAGAAAATTGCTTTTAATGATTTCAGTGTGCTTTCCTCTATCATCATCCCTCTCAGGTCATTCTAGGCACAGATGATTCTCTTAAATAATAATAAATAATAAAAAGTTTCCTGCCTTCTGCTTCTAATTTTGTTTTTCTTTAGTTCCCACTTAAGTCTTTGCCCACTTATCTATGTTGTGTAGCACAGGTTCATGCTGTGTGCTCCATTCAAGGTTTTATATACTTTAAAACTCCTCTTCTCTCTTTGATGTGTTCAAACCAGTGCAAACTCCCTTTGTTTGTTAGCATTAAGTATTACTTACCCTTCCTTAACCTACATACACAGTAGATCCAAGTTTGCTTCCAGGATGTTTGTTCTAGTTGCCTCCTTGTTTGTTAGCCAACAAATTATACTTTCTCCTTCTATGCCACTTACTTTCCACCATTGACTTCTTCCCCTACGCTGTGACTTCCTCTTTGACTCAAGCTCAATCTCCACTTAAAACATCAGATTTTGCTTACTGTATGTTTCACATTATTCATTGTTTTAGGTATCCATAGAACTATGCAAATAATTGAATTTTCAGTTCACTGGCAGTTCTGAAAAAAAGTTTTGCATTGAGTTTAACAAACAGATTTTTTTTTTAATTTTTGGCAAATCAGGACTGGCAGCTCTAAGTAGTACACCGTAAGTAGCTCATTCCTATGGGGAGAAATTTAATACATTACACAACAGTAGGGAAGGCTGTGCCTCCCTAAACAGCTGGCTCACTTCCCGCCCCCTGACTTGCCCCCCTCATAACTCCTGACCCATCGAACCCCTACCCCCCGCTCCTTGTCCCCTGACCACCCCCTCCTGAGACCCCCTGCCCCCTGATTGCTCCCCTCAGAACCCTCCACCCATCCAAGCTCTCCTGCTCCCTGTCCCCTTATTGCCCCGGCCCCTATCCACACCTCTGACAGGCCTCCCGGGACTCCCACGCCTATCCAACCACCCTGTCCCCTTACCACGCTGCTCAGAGCATCAGGACTGGCAGCTGTAAGTAGCACATTGCTATGGGGAGCAATTTAATACACTACGCCTGTCCCCGCTCAGCCCGCTGACGGTCTGGAGTTCTCAAAATATGTTCTCACCCCTTATCAAAAATTATACAAAGTTTAAATTTTTAAGCTAATTGTAGTGTATTACAGTAATCATTAAAATATATCATGTTAATACATAGGTTTGATGAAACAAAGTAGTTGTACTTATGTGCTTGTGCTTAATTTGTGTTTTCAATTATTTACTTTCTAAAAAAATCTCGCATGTCTCAGTCCCCCAGAAAGGGCATCTCGCACCCCCAGAGGGTGCGTGCACCCCAGGTTAAGAACCACTGCACTAAACTGATAAGATCTGCATTTTAATTTAATTTTAAATGAAGTTTCTTAAATATTTTAAAAACCTTGTTTACTTTATATACAACAATAGTTTAGTTACATAATATAGACAGAGAGAGACCTTCTAAAAATGTTAAAATGTATTACTGGCACACAAAACCTTAAATCAGAGTGAATAAATGAAGACTCGGCACACCACTTCTGAAAGGTGCCGAACCCTGCTCTCGACCAAGTGCTATTCAAGTGGGGATTTGAACTTCTGTCTCCCACATTTCCAGTGAGAGCCCTACCCACTGGGCAGTTGGGAATAACACATTGGGGTAGGGAAGCCACCACTTCCACTATCAATGTTTTGTGAAGGACACCTAAACCCTTTATGAATGTAGCATGAAACTTGCATCTAAAAAAAAAGAAAAAAAAGTCAAATTTTGGTTGACCAGAAACTGCATTTTTGGTGGATAAACTATTTGTTGAAACATTTCACACAGCTCTATTTCTCACCTCTTATATCTTCACCCCCTTCTTGTTTATGTTACCTTTATGTACTATGTTTGTCAGATCTTTGGAGTGGGGATCCTGTCTTAAAAAAAATTCTGTAAAGCGCTACAGAGTTATAGCACAACAGGAAAGCCCCTCTTTTATGATCTAATTGGGGACTGAGAAGCTGATAAAATCAAAAAGTTAATACAACTGAACATCTCAAAGTTACAGGAGGTATGGTGCATATGTTGCAGTATTGTGCCCTGCGTCATTTTCTTCTTGTCCTTCAGACCAGCACAAACTGATTTCCTGTTCATTGCAGGCATCAGCATGTGAAGGATTGTCGACTTGTTCTTCATCAACATCACTTTTGTTGTGGGGTTGGTATTTTTTTTTTATTTTGAGAAATGGTTTGTATAATTGGTCATTCATAAGTTTAGTTTTCATAAAATCAATTTTCTACTGTATTTACATGTTTGTAACCCAAATTATACTTATTGTTTATCTAACCTCTATCTTAACTTTTTGCTGAAGCAGAATTTGACATTGTGAAGACAGTGAAAATTAATCTTGCCCTTTCAGTGTTCTAAATGGGTGTATAAATATAGCACATAAATTAGCATATTACATTGTGCATATATAGGGATAATTGATGCATATATCAACATATTAATGTTTATAAATTATAATCTATATAAGATGGTAAAATGACTTAGTGGAGGGGGAGGGAGAACTAGCTGTACCCAGCAAGGCATTTATCACAAGGGATAGTATTTATAAAAGGAAAATAAAATAAGTTAATATCGTAGAGAAGGAACTAGAAAATGTTCCATTCCTACCTTCTGAATGTCATTTGTGTCCTTCTCTTTCTCAAGCAGCCATTCTTAGGGCTTGTCGACACTGGTAATTTATAGTACAGCAAGTTTCAGCGCTGTAAAGCATTAGTGTAGACCAGGGATTGGCAACCTTCGGCACATGGCTCGTCAGGGAAATCCGCTAGCAGCCAGGATGATTTGTTTACCTGCAATGTCTGCAGGTTCGGCCAATCACAGCTCTCACTGGCCACAGTTTGCCATTTCAGGCCAATGGGGGCTGCGGGAAGTGGTCACCAGCACATCCCTCAGCCCACGCTGCTTCCCGCAGCCTCCATTGGCCTGGAACAGCGAACTGTGCCCAGTGGGAGCTGCAACCACCCAAACCTGCAGACACTGCAGGTAAACAAACTGGCCTGGCCCACCAGCGGATTTCCCTGACGGGCTGCGTGCCAAAGGTTGCAGATTCCTGGTGTAGACAGAATATCAGTGCTGGCAGCCATGCCCCTTGTGGGGGTGTTTTTTTTAAGAGCGTCGGGACCACACAAGCTACGTTAAAGCACTGACAAGTCCTTCCCATGTGTACCCATGTAAGGGAATGTGAAAGGGAATCTAAAATGAAGTTATAGTTAACCCAATGTTAAGCAAGCACTGGTTAATTCTTGTGCTCCCTGTATAATCATGCATGTATTCAAGTGCATAGATCAGCATATTATGTGGTATCCAAGCATAGGGTTTGTAGGTACTATTAAGACTACCATGTTTGAAACTGAGCTGAACAGCATATATTGTGCTATGAGGTTTAGCAATGTGTGATTGTATACTATGTGTATATAGTCTTAGATTAGATTATGTTAAATGTTTTTGTTGGTGCATAGGATAAGAAATGAATCCCATACATGAATGTCCACTCCTGGAGCAAACTCACTAGATATTATCACTGGAATAGCTGTAAAGAATACACTTCACTTTGATTTGTCCATATCTAGATTTTTTTTTAAATGAACTTGGGCCAAATTCTTCCCTCTTGTAATACCAATGAGCTCAGTGAAGTCTCACCTGGGGATGCCTTGGGACCTTTAACTTTCTGATCTTGACTCCTGAGAAAAATGGGAGAAGATTTTGTTTTCTGGGTTTTTGTGTGCAAAACCTTAGAGATCATGAATTGAAGTCAGTCTTGGAGTTTTGAGACAAATCATTCAAGTGCTCAGTTACAAGTTAGAACTGACTGCTAGGCTTTATAAGAATATCAATATTTTATATTTCTGAATTATTTTAAAGAGAAAAAATAATGTAATGAGAAAAATCACAATATCTAGGGGGGAAAGCTGTCACACTCTATATGAAATAAAGGTTGTTATTTCAGAAGTTAGTTATTTACTTGAGTTTAAATATTTAAATTTCTTTAAAACTTTGAAATTTAACCAATAAAAGTCCTTCTAGGCAAAACATATTTTCTATGCTTTCACTATCAACATTGAGAGGCAGGTAGTTCTCAGGAAGAGGATGGATGCCAGGATAGTCATAGTCTTCAGCACACCAAACCATTTTGTCAGTGGAGCAAGAATAGCTCTACTGGGCTAATCTCTCAGGCAATGGGATAAGATTTGTGTTGGTGGTCACAAAGAGAGAGAGACCATGTACCAAGATATGGACAAAGCAACACACAACAGAGGAACAAGAGTCATGGATATCATATGTTTTGCAGGGTAAAGAGTTGTTCTAGTATCCACTGTGTTCCAAATTAGGGTGAACCCCTCAGTGAGGGAGTCTTTTCTCTTTATTGATGATTAGAAAGCTGTCTATACATAGCACACCTCAATAGAATATCAGTGTAGCGAAGCAATGACTCACTAGCATGGTGCCTCCTGCTGGTCATCTTGGGAATTAGCTCTCCAGCATATGGAGCGCTTCCTCCTGGCTGGTGTCTCGCCTGCTGCTGGCCCCCATGTCCATCCTGGGCCCTAGTGCCCCTTTACCTTGGGGTCCTGCCCCCTGGCAGTGCCCCCACACTCTGGGTCTCCCTTCCCAGGGGAACCCCCAAGCCTATCCCCACCTTGCCTCAGTGGCTACTGCCAGTCATCATGTAGCCCCCCGCTCACTGGGGGAGACTTCAGTCTGTCATGGCCACTCATTATTGGCAAGGAGGTTGGACCAGCTGCCTCTGCCTATTCCCAGGCTGCACCTCTGTAGCCCCAGTACCTTTGTAGGCCTTCACTAAGGCATGCAGTGTGGAGGTTTACCAGGCTGGACCTCCCCAGCCCCAGCCCCTAGACAGCTAGCCCTTCTCATTCCAGGACTAGAGTAAGACTCCTGAATCCTGCAGCTCTCTTATAAGGGCCAGCTGGACCCTGATTGAGCTGGCTACACCTGTGGTCAGCTACTCACTCAGCTGCTCTCACTCTCCAGGGCTGCTTTTAACTCTTCTTTCCACCAGGAGTGGGACAGTTGCCCCACTACCATCAGTATACTTGGGATGAGCTTCATCATAGTGCAGGAGCTTAAATACCTCAGCCTGGGGAGCTGTTCTTTATGGGAATCTATATTCTGAGCATGTTGGGTTGAGTTGCTCCAGTGAGGAAAGAAGCAGTTTTCCAGGTGCTTTCTCTACTCAGTTTCTCCCCTGCTCATCCCAGTATGATTCTCCTATCCTCCTTAAGTCAGTTTGTGTGGAATGCAGATCGCTATTAACCTTCACAAAGCATCTTTGCTACAGCATTGACCAACAGTGCTTTCACACCTCCATGATTTTGTATGTTGTTGCTAAAAGAAAAGGAGTACTTGTGGCACCTTAGAGACTAACCAATTTATTTGAGCATGAGCTTTCGTGAGCTACAGCTCACTTCATCGGATGAAGTGAGCTGTAGCTCACGAAAGCTTATGCTCAAATAAATTGGTTAGTCTCTAAGGTGCCACAAGTACTCCTTTTCTTTTTGCGAATACAGACTAACACAGCTGTTACTCTGAAACCTATGTTGTTGCTATGATTGAACCTATTGTACTGTTTCAGCTAGCTGTTGGGAGGGGAGGTACTTGGATTTTAAAAACTCTACTTATTGTCCATGAACTCTTCATACAGCTTGACTCAAAGATTTGTACATTTTAATAAATAAACTTTGAGGGTATAATTTGGTTGAGTTGAGGTAGAGTTGCTACCTAAGAGCTAAAAGAAGTGAAACAGCAGTTGGGTTGCTTAGAAAAGTGATTTTGTTGGGCCCATTTGTGGTGGTGAAGCAGGAATACACAATCTACCTGTGGGCATTTAGGCCCCGCTTGTACTTGCAATAAAAAAACTTCATTTGGGAAAAACATTCTCTAGAGTTGTTTTTTTCCCTTCCCCCAGTACTGTTTTTTCTTCATAGCAAAAGAATTTTTTTAGCAAAGTTTTGATCTTAAAGTTTAAACTAGAAGAGGTACTCCCCCTGCCCCCCTCCCCCTGCATGGGGCTAGCCAGGAAAGTATTATGGCATTTCAGCTAGGGACACAGGAAATGTTTTTAGTTTAACTCAATTCCCAGGTTTGTGAAGAGAACTGTAGTGACTGGGGATTTTCCCTTTGATTGAAGAATTTGGATTAAATGTACTGGAAGTAAAGGAATTTATTTATGACATAATATTTTTGAGAATTTTAATTATACCCCTATTTTGTATTAACAACTTTTTATTGTGTGCATGAATAAAGAGGTGTGTAATAGCATTTGTCTTGAGGCTGCTTTATCTATCTCTGGGCTACATGAGTCCAAACAGCTTTTATAAGGTTGTAGAAGTGTTACTGGGAAGATTCTAGAAGCTTAGATCTAATGACAACTCTCAGTGTCCCCTATCCCACTAAGCACTTAATCAGGTGCTTAACTTTGTGTGTGAATAATCCAATTAAAGTCAATGGGACTACTTACTCTTAAAGGTTAACATGGGTCTAAATGATTTGCTAGATTGCAGCTAATGTCACAAGATGGTGCGGTAGAGACGTTGTGGTTTAGCTTAGTGAAACTTTGGTAATAGTTTAGTAGCTGCATTTATGATAAAATTGTTTTAAATGGTTATGGGTTTTCTCTCTTGGTTTAAAAGTTTGTGTAATATAAGTTACAAGGGAACTGAGGAACATTTTTTATCTAGTTTGAGGGTAGAAGAAACAGTTGAAAGTGAACTGAGAGGGACTGTTTAATGGGTCTGTCAGATCATCAACTCTCTGACTATCCCTTCATTTTCACTGACATTTCATAAGGTGTTCAGGATTTAGATCTGAAAGAGAAATGTAGGATTTGAATATTGAGATGATTTTCGATACTAAAAGCAAACTGCAAGAAACCTTAAAGTTTTTGAATTTGGAACAAGGGTTGTGTTGTGTCCTGGTTTGGTTTCAGGAAGTTAAGAGCTAAAAGCAGTATATATGAGGAGAAAAAAAGCCTACCAGGGCATCTCCAGTTCAGTTGAAGGTATTTATTGAGCTGCACAACTTGTTGGGCTCAAAAAAGGTATTACAAATTATTTTAAATAATTAAAGTTTAAAGCACTGCAATCCTAGTACAAAAAGGATATGCTATTGTTAGCAGTATAACTTTTTTGTCCTATTGTTGTCATAGGGGAGGGGTTTTTGTTTGTTTGTTTGTTTCTCATATGCGGTTTAATGCCTCTTCCATTCCATGGGCCTGATTCTCTTCCCAGTTACAGCCAGGGCAATCAGATGTCCTGATATTAGAGGCTTTTCCTTATATGCACAAATATACCCCCACCCCAGCAAAAAACAGTGCCCTGATTTTTCACACTTGCTCTCTGGTCACCCTAGTTACAGCACTGTGTCTTTGAAGACAATGCAAACTTGTATAAAACCAGTGTAAGATCAAGACCAGGCCCATATATGTCCCCCTTGCTAAGACATCTGCATTACTTCCCACAGTGAGATTGACAGTAACAGGAATGTTTCAGCTGGAGTAAGGGAAGAAACCTGACTTAAACTAGTATTTAATGGTCAGTCCTGCTGATCTATTTTGAGTATTTTCTACCATTAAATACCAGGTAAAAACAAAAAATAGGAAGCCTTAATGAACTGTAGGCTTCATCTAATATTTCTTTCTGTCTCTTGACCATAATAAACATAGATCTACATGTTTCTTTTCCTGCTTCACTACATGTTATCGTTCATGTTATCTTCCTTTACCCTATCACATTCTTACCACCACTGGTGCAAATATCTTCTCCTCTAGCTCCTGTCATCTGTAATAACTTTGTCTAACTCCACCTCCATAATCTTCTAGTCTGAGAACATTGTTCCACTTCTATTGTTATACTTTTTATCTGCCTCTATTATTATCTATATTAACATTACAACTATGAGTCCAGATTTTTAAAACTGTATGCAAAAGTGCAGGTGCACATAAGTATGCATGCAGTCAAGACTTAAATGAACACACGTGCTTTGAATGGACAGGTATAGCCACACTTTTTGCAGACTCATTTAAAAAAATGGGGCTACAATATTTAGCTCTCTACAGTGTTTTGTGATTGTTTACATAAACAAAGCGATACAAAATATTGTGATATTGTCTATGGTGAGAACCACATGCATTAAATTTAATTATTCTGTGGTTGTGTTGCCAATGACCTATGGTCAAGGTGCACTTTGATCTTACAAAATGATTACAGCAAGTGAGTTTTGATTATATATAGGTTCCATATACCCATTTAATTGGTCATCTCCGGTTCTTAGATATAAATACAAAACACAATTTAAAATCCTTTTTCTGGGAGGCGGGGAACTCAGACCTTATTTTATAGATACAAGTTTGGAGTTAGTGGAGTGGTGAACTCAGATGCAATTAGTTTTGGAAGGTCAATTCTTACCTCTAAAATATATATGCTCTAGATTTGACAGCTGCCTTGGTTAAAGCTCACTGTTTCAGAACTCGCTAATTTTCCTTCTCCTTCCTTGTGAGGCTGAATGGCTGACTGTTATGTCTGAGATCACAGCAACTTCAGCTACCACATATTCAGGGCAGATGTTTTATTTAATCCTGAGTGATTCAATCTCATAAAACAGCGATGGATGACAATCGCTGAGCTGTGAAATTCCATGTGTATCTGTGACTATTGTTTTATAAATAAAAATTCATCACATGGGGAGTTTCATTATAGTAGCAGTCACTACCTCCAACCATGTAGCAAAGAAACAGCTTGGTACATCCAAATTAGTCTTCCCTGATCATATTAATGTTGATTTTCTGTGACATTATTCCATATCATTCATAGGTCCATTATTTCACAAACTAATGCGTTGGGATTTGAGCATATTTTTTGATACACTGGCCCTGCTGCCATATGTGTTATCAAATAGATATAATTTTCATCTCACCAACACAGAGTGCAACTCTGCTATTAAAGACTGCTTACCTCATAAAAAGAAAAGTAATGTACTATCAGGGAAAAAGTAATTTTAATATAGGAGGTTGAGGGCTGGGAAAGAAATAACAGAGAAAATGGATGTGATTCAAAAAGTGGGGAGACTTCAGGAACTTAATACAAATTTTCTTAATATTGTGTGGCCTGATATGCAGTGAGGAGATTAAATTGAATATTGATTTTGGAAAGGTGCACCTATGCTGTTAAGATGATAAAAAAATACTCTCAAAAGAAAACAATGAAAAAAATTCATCACCAAGGAGACTTGCACATGGAGACATCATCATAGCTGCCATCTTCTCCAAGAAGTCATAGCTTCAACTCCTGGTAGAAACATTGGGCTGATCAGAGTAATCAAGGGGAAAAAATACTAAAATAATTCTTAACAAGCCTAAGAGTTTGAAGTCTATGATGAAGAATTTCTGCCTATAGCCTTGAGCAGCAATAGAGAACCATTCCCTCTGGGACACCTGGCATTGGCCACTGTCGGAAGACAGGATACTGAGCTAGATGGACCCTTGGTCTCACCCGTATGGCCATTCTTATGTTCTTAAGAGGTATGGCTATCCAGTGAGATCAAAGATGAAATAGGAGACAATAAAGATTGAGGAGATTAAGCTATTTTTGAGTTGACCAAAACCAAATTTAATTAGAAATAAATAAAATTAATTTATAATAGCTGAGGACTAGCATTTTGCTTCAAGAGAGTGGAGAGTTAACTGCATGTTTGTGTTTACAGAAGCTATGTTTCAAAAGCCTTTGAAATGTTTCTATTTCCAACCTAGAAATCCAATTTTAAAATGGATCAGTGAAAGCCAACAAACAGGGTAGAAAAGCTTCCATCCCTTCATCCCCCCAGATGTCAGACTAGAAGCCCTTTAGAAAGGAATGATTCTGTACTTTTAGAGTGTGACCCTTTCACTTCTAGGAACCAAAGGTCAAGACTTTAGGTTAGTCATAAACACAAATGTGTGTTCTCATTCGAGACCCTAGTAAACATCAGATCACACTATTTGAGTAGCCTTGGTGTAGGGTAGAGGTTCATTAGTGCAATAGACATTTCAGGTCTGAAGGTAAAATGCTGGGTTTGGAAGCTTCCACAGCATCTGCATGTACTACATTACTCTACTTTTTCCTTATAGAACTACACTTTTACTCACCGTGTGAATTCCAATAATAAAAAGCAAAGAGAAAACAATTTAGCAGTAAAAAGTAGAAACAATTGAGTACTATTATCACAATCCTTGGATACTGGCAGATAAATACTATTGTGATGGATGCCTTAGAAATACAAAAGATAATTTAGATAAAGTAGCATGATTTTGAAACCAGAGTGGGCCATACAGATAATTTGACATCTGTGTAAGTCGGATGAGTGTGATGAGCTAGAAAGCCTGTTACATTGTTTTGTCTTGTTTTACACCACATTTTGTTTCCTTGTAGTCTGTCCATATTATTCTTGGCAGAGTCACAGTTGCTTATCTCTGCCATTCCACCGTTTCCCTGCCTGACTATTGTAATGACAAGTTGTCACCCCTTTGATGCCTACCCATGTTCACTGTCCTTGTTGACTTAGGCTTTGTCCTCTCTGACAAAAAAAGTGGTTACTTTTACAATGAGATAACAAATATGTGATAGTTATGTCACTTTAAAATCCTAAGGGAAGAAGAAGAGCTCTGTGTAAGCTCAAAAGTCTGTCTCTTCCACCAACAGAAGTTGGTCCAATAAAGGATATTACCTCACACATTTTGTAAGTGGAGACAGGACATTAGTAGTGTTTACCACAAGGTGGGCTAGGCTAGGTAGATAGATCAGCACTATACCCAATGCCCTTGGTTGACATCATCTAGTTTACTTCATGTGCTTTGCCTCCACTATGTTTTTACAGCAATGTAATTAACACACATTAGTTATCCACTATAAAAACAAAGCTGTTTTGTCAGTGAAGCCACAACTTAGTGCTACTCAGTTAGTTCAATGCTGGGCAGATAAAGTGTCACACTAGAACAGTCAGGATCTCTTAGCTGGAAATATTCAGGGTTAGTTGTTGTTGTTTTTTTTTTTAACATTGAACAGAGACCATTATTCTGAATTTCACTTTACCTGATGGATAACAAATGAAGTGGATAATTCACAGTGTAATTTGAGTCACATAAATGATTTTTTTAAGGAAGATTAAAAGGCATTGAAAAGAGTGGAGTTGATGAAGCATATTGTGCTACCTTGTGAGACAGATTGGGCCCTGGTTTATTTAGAGAGCACCTGCCTGCTTGTGTCATATAGCAGCAGCTGAACTCATCTATGGCATTCAAGCTGACACCACCTCAGATTTAAACAGGAAAGTGGTAATAAAAGAGTGTTACCAGTGTGGGGTCCTCAAGACAGGAATTTACTCCCTGCTGACAGAGCCTGAATGTCTTGACCTTCAGGGTACATTTCAATCCTCTTCATTTTCCAAGAGTTGATCTGATGAGGTAGATTGAAGGATTGGTAGGTCAGGAGTGAAAGTCTGTTCTGGTGAGATGGGTGAGCATGGCCTAATGGGTAGTACACTGGACTAGGATGAAGGCGATCTGGGTTCTATTTCCAGCTCTGCCACTGACATGCTGGGTGACCTGGGCAAGTCAGTTCACTACTTTGTGACTCAATTCTCCTCTGTAAAATGGGGGTAAGGCTACTGACCTCTTTGTAAAGTACTTTGAGATCTACTGACAAAAAACTTTATGTAACAATTAGGTCTAATTAACTGTGGACATTGGTGCAGTTTATAATTGTATGCATTCTTTACACATATTTGGACAAGCTCCTAGAGCTGTGGATCAGTAAATTTCAAATAAATATATCACATATTAATGCAGAAGTTAGTGTACTGTGACCATACTTAGAGTCAAGAATAGTAGATTTCCTATAGCACAAGGTCTTTATTACAGTAATAGCCAGGCACTAACGATGGTTCACTTTACACAGTTGCTATTTATAGTTCAAATACTGGAAGACTGATAGAAATCAAGATTTCTATAGAAACAAGAGAAGTGATTGTATCTTTTATGGAGTACAATATTAGGAAAATTGTCTCATATGCCAACATTAGTATTGAATTTTGGGAAAAAAGGAGATTTGAGGAAGGAGAGACAGGTAGAAACTGAAAAAGCTGCCTGTCTGCACATAAGAACACCCTAAATAACCAACCCACTTACATATTTTCTTTATTCCTGGGGCACGTGGCTGATTGCAAAGAACTCTCCTTTCCAGGTCAGTCTTTTTTTCACCACCCTCTATTAGACGTCTTATTGTGTATGAGTCTACTTGGAGATCAAAGATGGACAATATCTATAACACTGTAAAGAGATAAAATATATCAACTTGTGTTTTGAATTCATAACTTCAGTCTTCTCCTAATTGGCTTATTAATAGTCAGTGGTTAACAAGAAAGTACCTTGATATTGCACAAATAAAATAAACTACATTCTGTCCTCAGTTATAACCATGGAAATCCCCTAGACTACAAATGACTGTTTAATAGACATAATTTGGGGATTTAGCCCAATATCTGATAAAATACTTGCAGATACTCTATGCAGTTGTATAGCATTCCTGAGATGGGATTATTGAAAAGATATAGAAATATCAGCTACTGTATGATCCCATTTCACCAGGCAGGAATACTGTACCATGCCTACTGTACATACGCAGCCTGGTACCAAGAAGAACCCCTTCTAGATTAAACTAACTCAATGTGTGTGTGTGTGTGTGTGTACACGTGTACATGTGCTTGTGCATGAGGATTAATTTTATGATAGGCAAAAATTATATTAAAGACATTATTAGATCAGTGATTAAGTATGTTTACAAGTTCTTTGAAAACAGTGGGATATTATACAGATTCTTGTATTCAAGAAGTTCTTGGTGGAAGTGTCATCCACTTGGTAACAAAGCAGGTAATGAACTTGCTTTTAAAGTGAAGATGCCCTAAAGTATGGAGGGCTATTACCAAAATATGACTCTTTTACTAATGACCTGTTACTAGTTAATCAAGTTTAAAGAACACTACGAAGACTTGCACATGACAGGGAGAGAATTTCAAGGAAAGTGTAAAATTGAGACCAAATTCTGATTTCAGTTAAACATATGCAACTCTCAAGAATTAGGCCACGTGTATCTACAGAAGAAAAGATGTGTTCAGATAAAGCTAACTTCTAGGACACAAGAATGGGCAATAAAAGCAGCAAAATCTGGAAAATTACTAGGGTTGGGTTTGTTTTCATTGGCTTTTGCAAGATATTAAAAAGTATATCTATTTCTGACCTCCCTCCCCTATAAAATTTGATAAGATGGTGTATCTTGCTACCAGACTCAATTAAACAGATGTTACTTGCATATCAAAATGAAAAAGGATTATGCCTCTAGATTATAAATTCCACTCTAGTAGTCTCTTAGGATTTATATGGATCTATAAAAAGACGAATACAATATGATTTTTAAAAGGATAAAATATTACATTGTCACCATAGAAAAAAAGAGGACATAGATTTCCTGACTTTGAAGTATTTTAACACTACATAGGACATCACAACCGTCTAGTTTTCTTACTGAAGATCAAAAGCCTAATTTTCTATTGATGAGCAACTGAAATTCTTTCTGTTGTCAACTTCCTTCCCCAACTTATCCTTGAACTGTTTGTATTGTTGGATTATTGTAACTCACTACATATTGGACTAATGGTGAAGGATACTATATTTGTGCGAAATATGATTCTGTGGGCACCATTACAAACTTGACAATTACTGTGCTGCATGTTACCCTGGTATTCCACATTCCAAGTGCATTATAAATATAGTCATGCCATGAATAAAGCAGCAAAATTAATTTCACCAACAAATGTAAGATTTTCAATGGCAGTAGCCATTACATTTCATATTTTATCAGGAGATATAAAAGTTTCCTATGGGTAATGCAGTACCTGTGGAGCTAATGCTTCCCTTTGCTAATATTGTCCATTAAGTAATGGCTTCTCATTGCCAAAACTCAATTCAATACAGCAGACCAGTTCTGAAGGTAGCACTTGTGAGAGTGTTTAGTGTACAGACGCTCCCTGACTTACGCAATCATTCCGTTCTGGAACGCCTTGCGTAACTCAAGTTTTGTGTAAGTCGGAAACATATATCCGAGCATTACTCAAAAAAACCCCAAACAAACAAAAAACCCCTCCTATTTCTAGCTTACGGAGCTTTTTCCGTAAATGCGGATTTGCGTAAGTTGGGTCTTGCATAACCCATGGAGTGTCTGTACAGTAGTTTGAGGAATCGCAGATTTTGAAACAGGAACTAAATCCTGTACTTCCCAGAGGCTTTATGGATTTATGAATATCTGCTGCAAACATGTTCAGACAGAGAACTCAATAAAGAATAGATAACAAAATGTAAAACAAGAAAATTAAAAGCCTCCTTCCTCTCAGGAATATGTTTTTTCTTTTCCATTTGGAATTGCTAAATGATTAAAATAATATATGGCCACTGTCCTGTAAAATCTTTGCTTAGGGTTAGAGAGCCAGGCACAATCAAAGTAGTATATCCTTTCTGCCTACTTGCGCTAGTTGCATTTGAGTAATCCAGCCTACTGACTGGAAGTGCAAATTTGTTTTGTCCTGCATGTGCTGTATTTATCCTTCACGAATATCGACAAAACTCAGCAGGGATTTAGCCGAGACAGTCAGATCATTCCTCGTAGAAAAACCAGTAATAAATCTGGGAGGGCTTACTGTTTGTACAAGATCTAAAAGCGGCTTTCAGAATTTGCCGGAGGAGGCTTGTATAGCCATGAGTAAGGAGATTATGTAAACTGCTGAGGAGAACTGAGAGAGTTTGCAAGGGATCTGCCTGGCAGGAAGTCTATGTTAAATAAATAAATTAAATAAAAAGCTCTCTGAGTTCTCTTATGCCAGTGGGTTTCTGAAACTCACTGCTATCCACATGATACATTCCAGATTCCTAGTTCAGACACTAGTCAAATCCAACAGTGCTAGTTTCACCCATATCAATCTCCTTGTCATGTCTTCATTAACAGTATTATTAAAGCACAGCATAGCTTCCTTGGGGAAAGTACTTTCTGAAGTCTAAACCTTGGGCTCTCATCTGCCACCTCTGTTCTGGTAGTTATTTCCCTTTTCAGGCACTTCTCCCACACTCTTTATTATTACTTTAACCCCAGTTCATGAAAAAGTTTTAGTTATGGATTTAAACTAGCAGTGATGTAATTCTCCAATTTACATGAGCCCTTGCTGTTGTGAAGAGCTTGAAGTTCTGTGTAACTATACCTTTAGGGCTCTTTTGTGACTGTGATTCTATTCAGTCTAGCTTCTTATATCACCCTTATCACCATAAATAATGAACACCTTCTAGTAGTGCATTAAGTGGTGTAACTAACAGCTGTCATATGATTGTGAAAGGCTCCTGTCTCTGGAGGACCTGAATTGAAGAATTGTTCCCCAGGATGCAAGGCTGAAGTTCTTGTTCAGATTTTTTGTTAACCATATATATTACCCTAATGTCAACCAACTGGAGCATAACGCTATGTAAAATATCAGTGTGTGTGTAACTTCTCTTTCGATTACAATCACCAAGGCAACTCTCCTCCTCCACTCATCCAACACATTGCTTTGGGTTCCAAAACAATAGAAAACTCAGTGCAAAAATTCATAGAAACCCCTCTATGTTGAAACAATACTTTCCACATTGTTAAGATGTCCAATCACAAATCAAGCCAGGTTTACTTGAAGGGTTCGTGAACATTTCCAAACCTTTTGTGACAAACCTGGGCTATGTTCAGAGTTTGTAATGAAATCTGAAAGCCAGCCAAACATCATCTGGTTCTGGGTTTCCTTGCAAACCCTCTTAACTGCTCAGTTGGACAGTTCTTGAAACACAACATTTGGATGTGTAAATATTTGGTAAGTTATAATTTGAAGGCACCCATCAGTGTCTATAACTGCTTGCTCATCTTGGAGCAATGGGAAAACTAATTTTAATGTTGGGCTTATATACAAATGAATAAATCTAGTAGATTGAAATATTAAATTATGCTCCTAATGCAAATATATTTTAAATCCCAGTTTACACACATGCATGTAGTTTATACATTTGGACAAACATTGGGTAAATCCCTAATGTATTGTACAAATGAATTGTTCATACACACTATACATTAATGCTGTTTCTGTATGCAATGCTCCAAACTCTCACGTTCACCCCTCCCAATTAGGAAATGAGTATAACTATGCTTGTCTTTCTGACCTAACTCCCTACATGGTCGCAACCACAAAGGGGTTTCAGATTACAGGGCTCTACAAGCACGACATGAAAAATATATAGGTTTTTAGAAGGATTTGTTTATTTTTGAACCTATGGAATTAGCTCACAAGAGGCCCAATTGTTGTAAACCAACATTATTTCACTGACTTAATGGAGCTAAACCAATTTACATCAGCTGGTGATGTGGCCCAATGGCTGTACTGTGAAGACAGATATTACATTAACTATTATTTGATATACTTCACTAACAAGGAAGTTACCACACATGTTCTTGTTTTGCAGTTGTTGTCTGCAGGTTTTTCAGTTTAAGACGGGCTGTATTTGGAATACTACAGTTATAAAAGTCAGACCTGATAATGGGCCCAATCCTACTGTTATTGAGGTCAGGGAATTTTGCTGTTCATTTAAATGGGAGTTGGAGAAGACTCAACTTTATTATTAAATGCAATATATTAGTTAAATAGAAGAAAGAGGGCAAAGACTGGCTTTTGATCATAATCTGTGAATAGAAGCTTGGTTTATTTGAATGGAAGTTCTTTTTTGGCTTTCATGATATTCATTTCTTTGATGTTTGCTTCCATAAACTTTTATTCATGGAAAGTATATGGACTGCCTCATTAATACAAAACCACTGACTCAGTTGTCAAAGAGTGCAGCTGTGAATTTTGGTAATTGCCTAATTAATCTAATGATACATTTTTCCTATCATGATCAGACTAATAGATTTCAGTGCTAGAGTCACATTCTTCAACAAAGTTGTCTTGATTTTGTTTTGGGATAGTGATGTGGAATTGTGATAAGCTTAGTCATGTTAGTAGAGCTGAGTGAATAATTATTCCCCCAACCCCTCCAAAAATAGTTCAATGAATTTCAGGAAAGGGTTTAAAATAAATGACTCAATGTTTTTCTTGTTATTATTCAAACAGCTGTAGTCCTGCACTCAGAATTCAGGGCCACAACTACTTATTAGGCAAAACTAACTGTAAGGACTCTTACAGAGTTGCCCCATCCCTGGGAAGCACCGGGGTGGGGAAGAGTTCTGTTCTGGAAAATGCAATTGGCTACATGTTAAGGATGCATTAGACTCCACAGGCCATGGATGGCCAGTTCTAGTAGGGGTATGGCCTATAGTTCTGCCTACTCACTCCTTTTTGGCAACTTGCTCCTAGGGGGAACAGCACAGTAGCACTCCCTATGTTCTTATCCTGAGCCATGAAAATGGAGGAAAGACTTACTCTACTTTCCCATCCGCAAGTGCAAAGCCATACAAGGGCTAGGAACAGTTTAATGCTCCAAGCATAGATTTGGGAATAAGCAGTTAGGCTAGTATTGCAATTTTTTTTAAAGAAGAGATTTAATAAATATAATTTATCAATCACTAAGCTTGTGTGTTACTAAAGTGTAAGATAATAGTAAGTAGTATAGCTCTACTTATACCTAATGGTGGGATGCAGTCTCTATAGAGCTACCTTGACATCAGTCATCTGATTTTTGTGGTGTTTATATTACTGTTGCTCCTCTACTGAGTTGTAGCACATTTCAGGCTGGCCAGTTTCCTGTTGGATAAGAAATCAGTGACAAGGAATCTGGGTATTTTCTTACTGTAAATTGTTTTATTTATGTCATCAACACAAAGCTTTGACCAGAGGTGTTCAAATGGCATTCATACAAAATCCTTTTTCAGGAGTCTCAGCCACATCACCAGTATTCACTTCCCACTGTACCCCAAGAATTGACTCAAGCTAGAGAGATGAAGGCAGAGAAATGATTCTCCTGCTGCTTGCAACTGCACTGCACTAAAAAGCTTACCACAACACAGTGTTGCTTCAAAGACTGAGTGGTGGTTGACCACCAAGAAAAAGGACTTGTAAATTTCTGTGTGCCATAACACAATTTACATACATGTGCCTTTGCTGTATGTACACCGTATACATTCACAAAAATACATTAATTAAATAAGAGTCACATACAGTGAGAGTTTGGCTTGTGAATCAAAGGCTGTATAGCATATGGGCATAAGAGTTGCCTGTTGCCACTTTATAGTGACCAGGTGAAATTTTGGTCAATGATCTCCATGCACAAGGCATTCAGGATGACGCTTCTTGTGGTACCTACTAGTTAAACGTGGAGCTGTGGGAAACAATCATATCACTTCTTACACATGTGCAACTGAAAAAGGGAAAGAGATGCCTTCCACATGAAGGAGTACATCTTGCCTCTACCTCCCTAGACACAGAGGCTTCCATGGTAGTTGGAACTGCATGGGGTAAGGGTTGTCAGAATTCCATGTGATTTTGCATTGTGACTGGTGTACGGGGGGTTGGGAGCCAGATGACCTAGGTCTATGCTATTTCTCCCATAAATGAAGGGTACATAGTGACTACAGGGGGTATTTCAGCGAGTGACTGAGTGGATAGGCAAGGGCGGGGGAAGGCTTCTTCTCCATTCCACCCTCTGTGGAGAAGAGGAGTGCACATTACTTGGGTGACCCAGGATTTGGGACAAAATGCTTGATATTGGGAAATAGTCTCAATCCGTCCTGTTAATCTGTGGGATCAGTTAATTGTGGACACCAGGGATAGGAACATTTATTGTTGCATCTGCTAAATTGGAGGTCATTCTTGAGATCAGATCATAGAGTATTAAAGATGTGTGCTAATAATTGCAGCGATATTGAATTGTGAAAGAATTAAGAGTTATATTAGTGACTCTGGGCAATTAAAAAAAAGCAATGGGAAATAACCCACTGCCACCTTTACTATAAAAGGGGGCTGGGGAAATGGGGGATGCTACCATGACACCAAGAAATGCTAGCAGAAACTTTATATTTTACAGGAATACTCGGTCATTCATTTTATACAAATATAATTTAAATTGTTTTAGTGCTAAATTACTACTCACAGTACCATGGTACCATCCCTTTTATGGCTAATATAGCTAAGTTCCTGGAATGCTTTAAAAAAAAAAGTACTAGTAAGAGTGAATATTGTATAGCTGTCTTCTTTCCTGATTTCTTCTTGTATCGTTTCTAGGGTTTGGAACAGTATCTGACCTAAATCCTCTTGGGACCCCTCTTTTCCCACCCACCCCCGATGTGACAGATATTTACCTCTTCCAGTAATACTTTCCCTCTCAATGTCCTAGATCCTCAAACTACTCAAGGGAGCTTTCATGTTGTTACATATAACGGAAAACCATGTTGTTAGTAGTACATTTTAACCATAGGTGTCTGAGTGAGTGAAGGAGAAAACCATAGATACAACATGGGGAAACAAGCAGCCAAGAATAAAAAGATTAAAATTCTCCTTTACTATCAGAGATGTTAATGATATTGTGTATTTTGTACTAATGATGTCCATTAAGAATATCTAATATCTGAAGCTTTCCAACAAGAAATACTATATACTTATATCCTACAGTGTTTTGAAAGCCCAAGTTTCTAGGGGAGGAAACTTTGGTGAAAAGAAAGTAAGGCATTGTGTTGGGGCACAGGAGAGCTGGGTTAAATTTCTGGCTCTGTTATCATCTTACTATGTGATCTTTAGCAAGTTTTTGTGCCTCAGGTCTTCAACTGCAAAGTGAACATAATAATAATACTACTTCTCTCCTATACTTTGTCTGGCTTGTTATTTAGGTTGTAAACTTTCTGGGGCAGGGACTGTTTTCTTACCATGTTTTTCTAGAGTGTTAGTACAATGGTGTCCTAATCTTGGTTGGGGCCTCTGTGCGTATACACAGGCTTTTTTTTTTTTTTTTTCTTTTTTAAATGGTCTAATTCACCTGCTTTTCCAGTAGTCACACTTTAGCTGCTATTGTAGTACAAATAAATAATAAAGGCTCCAACTAAGATCAGGACACTATTATTCTCTCTCTTTCGCCTAGGACAAGATTTGCAGATCAGTCTGGAGATGTAGATGAATCTTCCACTATGGGTGGAGAAAGATTACGTAAATGAGGTCACTTAGATCTGAGATGACAGAAAGTTATACATTATTGGTCATTGTGCTATTCTGGAAGATCCCTCAATGAGAAGCATGTGCAGTGTATACATTTGGTTGCGTATTTGAAAATAAATTCAAATAGATAAATTAAATTTGGAACTCTTGCTGCACCCATTTTTTTTTAAATATGTGTAGAATAAAGCAGGCACATACTCTCTTGCATGTGGGCTGGGATAGAAGTGGAAGATGGTGTAACGGTGTGAGGTGGAGTGTAACTATACTCTGCAAGATCTCAACTGGAATATGGTCCCTTAGGAATTAGAGCTACCTAGTGGCAGCGTGCAGCATTACTAACCCAGGCACTGAAAATCAGGCCTCAGGCCCCTAAATATCATGAAATTTTTAAAAATTATAAATGTTGATTTCTTTTTATATGCCTTCCAATTTCTGAGCCTTCTGACTCATGTTTTCAGGCTATTTCTGCACAAGCATGAGTGCCAGGAGTTTAGTTTTTCTTTTAATTGGAAGCAGAGATTTTCATGAAATCACTTGGCTCCTGGTGCATGGTCTTTAAGAAAACCACCAAGTATTGTAAGAGTTAACAACCTTGAGCCTGAGCACCAGGAAGTCATAACTATACATCTGCATCTTCCACCCCCTCTTCGTCAAGGGGTACATGGCATAGTTGAAAATTTAAAGTATGGTCTTTAATGTGATTTGAATGAGATGTTTCAGCATATTGTTGAAGCTGTGAGCAAACCTATAAGCAGAGCAATATCAACTGAACTGTGCAGAGAGTAATCTGTGCTGTGCACAAACAAGGACGCACAGAGAATTGTCTAAGAAGAAACTAGTGATTAAAGTTTTTGCTGATAATCGCTTTGTGCATGCTTGAATTGTGCTGCTAAAACCCTTTTCTGCTCAAAGCCATCTGTATGAATTGTACATTTGTAAACAAACACAGATTAGGATAATTTATTAATCCTTTGTCTGCTGTCCGCTCATTTTTCCTACTAAAAAAAAAATAGCCTACTTCCCAGCTCCCAAGAATGTTAACCTCTCAGGACCAAGATAGCATTTTAATTGGTTTACCAGTAAAAACGGGCTTTTATTCCTGCACCAAACATGTACATTTCTATATGTAATTCATGTTACAAAGTGTCGTGCCCACATGTTTTTAGGATTAAGTATAGTATGTTAACTTCACTCAGCACAAATATGGCAGGGAGTCTTATAAATTAATGGACCCATTCGCTATTCCAGTGTGCACACATAAAAAATCCTGCAGGGAGGTCAAGAAGCTAGTGAGAAATGTTATTCAGGTTATCTTCTCTTTGCCAACTCTTTGTGGCAGTTTGTACTTCATTCTCCTAAGTGAATGACCAAGTTTTAAAAAATCACAGAGAGGCTAAGTACTCTGGCCTGACAGTTAGCCACAGGAAGGTAAAGATGTATTGTATATACAAGGAGAGATGAAAGGTCAGTTAATTGAACGTCTCATAAGTGTCAAGTGATGAGCAGCACAGAGAGGAGCCCTATCGTTACATGTTCTGTACTTTGAGAGGCAGAAAGCATAGAAGGTCCTTTCCACCAGTTACAAAATTGTTATAATAAAGCAACATGCCTACCATAGTTGTCATAGAGCAGTGCAGCAAGATGGTTTTATCAGGTGGAAGGTTTGAGGTTGAAGAGATTAAGTCCATATAGACTGGAGAAAAGGCAGCGGCAAAGGGTTCTTATAACAGTGGTGAATATCTGTATTTTGAATTATTTCCCCCTCAGATGTATTACACTGCATTTTCCCCCAATCTCTTTAGGACCATTGGCTTTATTTATTGAACTTGGCTGGTGTTTGCAATCCCTCTCAATTTAGTAGCAGCAGTGCATTTTACTAACAAGATATTTATCCATCTTGCCAGATCATTAATGGAGTTACCATATAAAATCAGATGTGATCCAGATACCCATGTACCCCACTAGACACCTTCCCAGAAGGGAGACGAAATCCTACCTGATCTATCCCAGCAGATCCTAGGAAACACTGAATTTACAGCATGGTGGCATGGGAGATCATACATATTCATGCCTTCCTTCTCTGAGGGCCAGATTAAGGTAATCTGGCACTGTAGACAGAGTAAAAATGTGGGGTCCATCCTGTTGCCCTGTTCCCAGTAAACCCCACAGATATTGGCACAGTCAACATCCATCTGTTCCTTAGGCAGGTGGACACCACAGATCTCAGTGCTAAGGGGGATAAGGAGAGCAGCTCCTCACAGAGTTCGCTTCTCATGGGGAAGGAGGTATATAACCCCTCTGAGCTTTATATTCTATGAATTCCTCTGCTCTATTAGATTGGTTGATGTGGCCTCATATAGACCACTCTGCTTGGGTGCTGGGGAACTGCGGCCCCCCTCCAAGACCTCTGTTTGAATGGGATGCCCTGAAGAGCTGCAATGGTAGGCTGAGGGCCTCTCACTCTTCTGGCCTGACCAAGGAGCCATAGTAATGGCAGTCTGGAACAAGAGAAGGCCAGAGCCCATCCAAAGGTGGCTGCAGTGGACTGGTAAGGAGAGAGGTGGCAGTCTACCTGAAGTCCATGACTGGCAATGATTGTGTTCCCTCCTACCTGGCCCACTTGCAATGGTAGTATATAAATTAGGCTCTCTATAGCTCCCAGTCTCTAATCTGCATGAAGTACAGGAGCAGGTGCTACAAGAAGACTGAGATCTAGTATTAGTAGTTCCTCTGATGAAAAGGGATGAGCAGGAAGTCAGGATTTCTTTCTGTCAACTGGATCACAGCAGCAGGGTTGGATATTTATGCAGAAGTCCATGTCTAAACCATATTTTTATAGTCACTGGAACATCATCACAAACATCAAGTACTCACATGAATCCTAAACCAGGGAGCCAAAAGCCAAGCAGAGTTAGACCCTGCAAAGGAAATTGAAACCAATAATAACAGGTTCTTTGGCCATATAACAAGGAAAGAAGAAACAGGACCACTAAGAACTGAAGATGGGATCAAGATTAAAAATAATCTATGTATGGCATAATGCCTAAATGAATACATTGCCTCCATTTTTAATAAGGGTAATAAGGAGCTTGAGGGAAGTGACAAGGTGGCTAATGGGAAGAAGGATATGGAAGTAGAAATTACCACATCCGAGGAAGAAGCTAAACTCAAACAACTTAATGGGAGCAAATGGTGCACCCTGGATAATCTCCATCCAAGAATATTGAACAAACTGGCACATGAAATTGAAAGTCCAATAGCAAGGATTTTTAATTAATCTAAAGTCTGAGTAGTACCCTAGGACTGGAGAAATGTAAATATAGTACCAATATTTAAGAAAGGAAAAAAATAAAATGATCTGGGAACTACAGGCCCCATTAATTTGACCTTATTTGTATGAAAGGTCTTAGAAAAGTTTTGAGAAAGAGAGAGAGAGAGAAAGAAAATAAGGACATAGAGGTAAAAGGTAATTGGGAGAAAATACAACATAGTTTGACTTTATAATCAACCTGATCTTTTTCTCTGAGAAAATAACACATTTTCTAGATCAAGGAAATGAAGTCGATCTAATCTACTTGGATTTCAGTAAGGCATTTGATACAGTTCCACATGGGAAATTATTAGATAAATTGGAGAAAATTGGGATTAATACAAGAATAAAAAGTTGGGTGTGGGGGGCAAGGGCTCTCTCAACCTACTCCAGACCCCACTGTCTTTTCTACTGTTTTTCCTCCCAGTTCATATTACATGAGGGGATCTCTGTGTCAGACAAACAGACAAAAGAAAGGTCTTTGCCCCTCTCTTTCTCTTAAGAGAGAGGGGAATCTAAGTGAAACCAAAGGCAAAGGTGGCCTGTCTCTCAGGCAGTCTTTCTGGATTCAGCTCGATGAGCTTGGTCTATCAGAGTCTATGGCCACTTAGTGGAGCTTACCTTCAGTCCCTCCTCTTGGACTTTACCGCTTTACAGATGGTTTGTGCAGCTTTGGAAGTGGCATAGCCCACAACTGTCTTATTCTTGGCTGTCCTGTCTCTGCAGTGAAACAGCCCTCTTCCTGTTTACCCTTTCCTGTGTCAGGTTTCTCCTTTTAAGCTCCTCCCACTCCACACAGAACAAGCCTGCAGGTGTGCTTCATTAGTACTGAACAGGCTCAGAAGAGCTTGTTCGTACCCTCACCACCAAAGTGAGGATGTGTCCCTTCACAACATTCAAATAACTGGTTGCAGGAGAGACTACAAAGGGGCATGCTTTTTTTTTATTTATTTTTTTTTTAAGCAGAAAAAAAAATTATTTGCACAACACTTACAAAGAATCACCAAAAAGAAAAAAACAAAACTATGCAACAAAACAAAAGCAAACACAAGGTATAACACAGCAGCCTTCAGGAGGGAGAAGTGTTCATGCTAGCCTGGGCCCAGAGCGGGGGGGGGGCTTTCTCAACACTCATGGTCTTCCACCCTCCTGAGTTACCTGGTGGCCTAGAGTGGGGGGGCTTCCTCGAGTTACCTAGTGCCTAGTGCCACCCCCTCGAGTTACCTAGTACCACGCCCAGTGTCACCGATTATTCCTCTCCTGAGAATGCCTGACAAGATGGGCACAACTGCGGGGTGGGCAGTTTGTGGGGGAGGGGACATACACCCATGTGTGATAGGACTCCTCTTAGGTGACGGTAATTATGGTATCCACAGCGTCAATGGCTGGGGCTGGGGTCTCTCGCTCTTCCCCTCAATCAAAGGGTCAGACGGAGGGAACCAGACGGGGTCACCGAGCAGAGAACCTCAGACAGCGCCCATCGCTCCTCGAAGGCATCAAGGGAGTCGGTGGACGCCGTACAAAGGGGCATGTTGCAAGGTGAACTGTCAGGCTGGAGGGATGTTACTAGTGAGGTTCCTCAAGGATCAGTCTTGGGGCCAATCTTATTTAACATTTCCATTAATGATCTTGGCACAAAAAATGGGAATGTGCTAAAAAAATTTGCAGATGATACAAAGTTGGGAGCTATTGCTAATATGCAGAGGACCAGAATATCATACATGAAGATTTCGATTACCTTGAAAACTGGAATAATAGAATGGGATAAAATGTAATGATGCAAAGTGCAAGGTCATGTACTTACCGACTAACAAGAATTTTTGCTATATGCTGAGGACTTGCCAGTTGGAAGTGACAGAGGAGGAGAAAGACCTGGGTGTATTGGCCGATCACAGGATGACTATGAGTTGCTAGTGTATTGCATCCATGACAAAGGCTAATGCAATCATAGGATGCATCAGGTAGGTATTTCCAGTAGAGCTAGGGAAGTGTTATTGCCATTATACAAGAGACTGATGAGACCTCATCTTGAATACTGTGTGCAATTCTGGTCTCCTATGTTTAGGAAAGATTAATTCAAACTGGAACAAGTTCAGGGAAGGGTTATTAGGACAATCAGAAGAATGGAGAACCTACCTTATGAGAGGAGACTTAAGGAACTTGGCTTGTTTAGCCTAATAAAAATGAAGGATAAGAGGAGGTATGATTGCTCTCTATAAATACCTCAGAGAGATAAACACCACAGCATGAGAGGAGTTATTTAAGTTAAGGGCCAATTTTACCGTGACTGGTTAGTCCCCACTTCTGGGATGCCACCTGATGTACTGGAGTTTCACTGAGCCCCTCCCACTCCACCAGTCTGGATTCCCTCTCCCTGTTTTGATGAATTAGGCTCTCCAGCTTCTTGCAGCATGCACATGCAGGTAGGGCCACACCCAGCTGCAGACACAGACTGAATTCAGCTCTGTGAGAGGATTCACTCAGCACTCATGTGCACAACCCCTTTGGGGAATAAACCCAAAATAATATTGTCTTGCACTGTATAGAAAGATCTGCACAGTGCAAGCTCATAAAACTTTGCCCTCTCCCTCAATATGAAGAGAGATATGCATAACTTCTTGCCCCCACCCCCAGTTATAAATTGCACAAAATGGGTTTAATAATAAACAAAAAAATATTAACTATAAAAGACAGATTTTAAGTGATTATAAGGGATAGCAAACAGAACAAAGCAGATTACTGAGCAAATAAAACAAAACACGCATATTAAGCTTAAGATCTTAAAGAGACTTGTTTCAGGAAGTAATTTCTTACCCTAAATGTTATTTTAGGCAAGTTGCAGAGTGTCTATAGCTTAGAGTTCTGGTTATTTCTTCTTACAGACTGGACCCCGTCTCAGTTTGGATTCAACCCTGCCTTTCCCCTCAGGTTAGTTCCTTTGTCTCTTCAGGTATTCTTAGCAGTCTGTCTTCTTGGGTAGGCAATGGTGGAGAGCCTAAATTAATCTCCTCCCTAGCCTTAAATAGGATTTACTTAACGCAGGAAACCTTTTTCTGATCCCCGTCCCCCTACAGAGGATAAGTATCAGCATTGTCCAAGGTGGTATTTTGTATCAGGTGATCTTATCACCTGAACTTGCAGTGTCAAAGCAACTATGAAATCAGGTTTATTTGCAATGTGCACAGGAAGGAACTCCAGGCAGATGAGAGATCTGCATCTCCAAAGACTCATTGCCTTTTTTCTAATGGCCCATAAAGGCTGATTGCTTACTGTCTGGTGAGCGTTTCCCCAAGTACACACATAGTTGTAACTGTTACATGGTCAATATTCCTAACTTCAGATACAGAAATGATACATGCATACAAATTGGATAATCCCATTCAGTAGATCATAACTTTTCAAATGCTATTTTACATCCTGCATAAAGTATATCTTAGTTATGCCATATTCACATCATGATCATATTCCTATAAAGAATATGGGGTGTAACATCACAATTAGCACAAGAACAAATGGGTATAAACTAGCTACCAGTAAGTGAAGGCTTGAAATTAGAAGAAGGTTTCTACCCATCAGAGGAGTGAAATTCTGGAACAGCTTTCAAAAGGGCATAGTGGGGTCAAAAATTAAGTTATTTTAAGATTGAGATTGGTAAATTTATAGAGGGGATGGTATGAAAAGAGTGCCTACAATGACATATGGCACATCTGCAACTGCTATTAGCAAATATCTCCAACGGATGGTCACTAGATGTGAAGGATTCTGAGTTACTACATAGAATTCTTTCCCTGGTGCCCGGCTTGTGGGTCTTGCCTGCACGCTCAGAGTCTAACTATTAGGGGGGTGGGAATGAATTTCCCCACAGGTCAAATAGGCAGAGACACTGGGGTTTTTTTTTGCTTTTCTTTACAGTGTGGGACGTGGATCACTTGCTGGTTTGAACTAGAGTAAATGGTGGATTTTCTGTAACTTGAAGTCTTTAAACCAAGATTTAAGGACTTCAGTAATACAGCCAAGAGGTTATGGGCCTCTTACAGGACTGGGTGGGTGATGTTCTGTGACCTGCAATGTGCAGGAGGTCAGACTAGATCATGAAGGTTCTGGATGTAAGTCTATGAGCCTAGACACAGGCACATTGACCCTAGTACTTAATTTGGACTGGGCTCCCTTGGTAGGGAAATGGCTCTTGACATGTTCCCATCAGATAAGTGGGCTCTACTCGTTGGGAAGCTGCTCCTCTTCGGTTCCCAAAATGGAGATGGAGCCCTGGTTATGGAATAGTTCTCCCCACTTGGACCCAGACTCATCAATATGGTCAAGGGATGGAGTCCCATCAGCTAAGCAATCCCAGAGCAAGTTCCCTACTATATGTGCAGCAGGCGATATATTCTGAAGCATGAATTGTAATTGTAGGACAGTGCATCAATAGTATTCTATTCTGGTTTACGGCAGGCGATTTACCTTCCTTAACCTGAAATGAAGTATAACCTAAAAGCTTTTATACAGAGTATGGAAACCCTTTTAGGTCTAAACCTTAAAAATGTACAAGTCAGAGCTTGTGTTTCCTTCCTTAATGATGACTTTGCTCATAATTGCAAACATAGACTTGATTCTACCACTAGAATAGTTCAGTTTCTTGTCCATGTGACTCCATTAATTTAACTGATGTTGACTTAAAACTGGAGTAACACAAAGATGAGTCAGGTCGTATATATTTTCAGCCAATTTGTAAAGGGGTGGGGAGAACTTTAAACAATGCTTTTTGTGCTGAACAGATTTCCAAGAGGGAAAAGATTATTTTAGTCACATAGCTACCTAACTCAGGAACATCTGGACTAATCTCACTGAGGCTTTCTCAAAATATTCACTTTGTGTTGATGCGAAGTTTAGAGACCCCATAGGATAATGCTTGAGCAAGTGAAAATGGGTTTAGGAGGGATAGGCTTCTCAATCCTAATTGCAATGTCTGCGGGAAATATATACATAAACACACACACACACACACACAGAATAAGTGGTATCATAAGAATTATTATAGCATGATTAGTATTATTATGACTACCTGAATGACTTTGCTTTTATAGGTTTAAACATCTAGCACTCTTCTCATCATTCCAATAAAATATACATATACAACTTTAGCAGAGAAAATATTCCTATTAATGTAGTCCTTGTATCTGAATTCCTTAGTAATTTACTACCTTGACTTTTTTATCATAGTGATATTTGTGTATTTTCATTAGAGGGATTAAATAGATGTATAATATAATGCAGAGAGCGAGTCTTTTACGTTTCTAGCTAAGTGGCCACTTATTAAATATTGCTTCTCTGCTTTCCACTTTGATATGAGAAACATTACATCTTAAAAGCATTCCTCTGCAATCTGCTTATTTGTTTTGCAGTGGCTTCCTTTTTCAGTAAAATCAACAAATGTTCTTGTGGGGTTAGGGATTAATGGCAAAGAATCATGTGACTGTACAGCACGCACCTTGAGGGAATTGATCAAGAGAAGTGTCACTCAACCACCTACACTTAGTCAAGTCACTAATTAATTCGTGAACATTGACTTGAGTTGCAGATTTGCTGGTGAGCATGGGAATAATGTCCTATCCTATAAATACTGCCTTGATTTAATGAGGCTTTAATAAGATTAAATGGTTTTAATTTTATGACTTTGTTTTTGATTATTCTGGTTGTATGTTTGATATAAAATAATAGGGATTTCACCAGGGATCAAGAGAGAATGGTAAATATGTAATGTGAAAGACAATAATATTGTGGAAAAATGCATAAATGTAATACACTTGGTGAGTTCTTCCAATAGGTATTAGTACAGTTGGCCATTCTTTTACTAAAGATAACAGGGAAAGAGAGCCCAAAAGATGAAAATCAGACTAATTTTTTAAAAATAAAAACTATGTTAAACAGGAGTTATACTCAAAAATGAAACTGTTTGGACATGCAGCCAGAGAGCATCCAGTGGTACCTTCCTTTGGAAATGGATTTGTAGGGGCTCTCCTCCATGACAAGCTAACTCTACAACCAGCAGGCCTTTATAGGGTGGGTGATAGCCACATTGCTTCTGCACCCCTCATCACCATTTCAGGGACAACTTGAGCTCAGAGATTGCTAGCAGGGCATCAGTTGCTATTCTCAGGAGAGTGCAGGAACTACAGCTGTTTCTGTTTCTGACAGGAGATTTATTGCTCACTTTCCCCATATACCCAATAAACCCTTATGCTGCTGTGCAGGGGCCACCCACAATCTGTCCCTAGGAAGTCCTGTTTGCCCTGACTGTGTACTTGTTATGTATTTGTCAAAGTTGGTGCATGTGCTATAGAACTATTGCCACATGGTCTTAGAAAGTGATATAGAAAAATAACATTCTTTGTCTACTGAAGATAACTATTGTAACCTAATTTCATCGTGTGACATACCAGGGTGCAATCCAGATGTGTGTGGGGGGAGGGTTGTTACCCTTGTCATACAACCTGGAGTGCCTTGAAATGTCTTACTGTTGTCGCAGCCAAACTCAACTGCTCACAAACAGCTTTGGCAGTATGCAGGTCACTTGATGTGCTTGTGTAACTGCAGCCTGCCAGTCACACTCTGGCTCTCACCAGCCTTGGTTAAACTGCAGCGTGACCCCAACACATCCCAGTCCCAGATTTCCCACCCAGAAATGTATGTTCTGTGCTGCCCAGCCCTCTCCTGGACAGTCCAAATATATTAAGTCGCTTATTCCTTCAAGTGAATAATAAACATACAACTTGCCACCCTAAATGGAGCTACCCAGACACTTCAGTTTAAGCAAACTCGATTAGATAAAACAATAGAATACATTTATTAATTACAAAGAGAGAGATTTTAAGTGAGTACAAGCAATGTGGCATAAAAGTCAGAAGTGGTTAAAAGAAAAATAGGCCAGAACCAGTGGTCCCTCTAATTTTTTACATCCATGTGTGGAATGAATTTTGTTATGTGACTCATCAACTTCATATTGTTGCACATAAAAAAAAATCATTTGGTGGGGGTGGGGCTGAAAGTTTCGGGATGCGGGAAGGGGCTCAGGGCTGGGGCAAAGGGTTGGGCAGAGGGGTGAGGGCTCCAGCTAAGGGTGAAGGCTCTGGGGTGGGGCCAGGGATGTGGGGTTTGGGTGCAGGCTGCCCCGGGGCTGCAGTGGGGAGAGAGGATCCCCCTCAGCCCTCTCTCATTGCAGCAGCTCAGGGCTGGGTGAGAGTCACCTCTCCTGGGCCAGGGCAGCTCAGCACCATGCGGCTTACAGGGCACATAGGTCAGAACTCCCCGAGAGTCCAATGGCTGCTTCTTTTGTCATTTTAGGTGCAAAAAGTGAGATGGAGAGGGAGAGAGAGGAGGGGTGTCTTTGTGTGTTTGCCCCTTCTTTTTATAGTTTCAGTACCTCATTGAAAAGCATTTCCAGCTGAGAACCATAGATGGGGGATGGTGGTGGAAGGAGACCTCATTCCGTTTCTTTGCTAAGATGCAGATCTCTTTGTCCGTCCTTTCTTGACAAAGAATGGCCACTTGATAGGTAATGGTCCATCAGCTTTGTTGACACCTGACGGGGGTGTCAGCTTGCCATTTGTCTTTGAGAAACTGGTTTATCCACTCCCCAGACTTATCTGTAAAACATACTAAAGTCCTGATTTCAGCTTATATTCATAACTTTACACATAATGGTGCTACGTACATTTTACCATGATTTTACTCATCGGCAAATTAGAAGTTTTCAAATGATACTTCACGAGGCATGCCTTGTACAAAGATGATTAAAATAGTGTATACGGTGTTCATACAGGGATGCATTCCATCACATAATCCCAGTTTAAGATAACCTTTTATTTATTGTGTCTTGAGAGCTTGTTGAAAGTGTGAGGTTATATGTCCAGATTTAAATGGTAAATGCTTTACTTATGGACTTTGGACATGTTTTCGAGCAGAATTTCAATTCTTGAAGGGTTACTTGGTTCAAAGAAATACATGCTTAATCCAGTTGTTGCTGAACAATGTAGAATGTGTGTAATACATATAAAAACAGCTCACAGGCTGCACACAGCTGGCCACTGGCCTATATGCTTGGCGCTACAATGAGATCAAAGCTAGCACAGTGGGAGATCTTCAAGGATAGTGGAGAACAGTTTTGAAAGGATAACCTTGGCAAAGCTTTAGACAGAGTTACATACCTTGAAGGCTACAGTACAAAATAAAATAGCCCTGGCCTGACTGAATGACTGGGCTAAATGTTACAAAGATATTGTATGTGAGACACAGCACACTCACTCCTTGGGCTAGAAGAAAGATAGCAGACTGGCTGGGGGTCAAAGACCAAGTTATACTACAAGACCTTATCACAACCATGCCTCCTCTTCCCCCCCTCCCCATCCTTCCTAGCCCAGGAAAACCCCTCCTCAAGTGCTGGTCCTGAGATCTGCTAGATGGTTCTAGAGGCACATGGGTAATGGTGCTGGAGATGGTACAGCTGGTAATTAGGGATAGATTCCTACACACACACACACACTTTCTGATCGTTGGTCCAGGACCTAAGCTTGGAAAATGCACTGATCCTAAAAGTGTGTGAGCTAGTCTGACAAAATGCTGCTTTTGTCTGGCAAGTCATAAAACACTGGGAATTATAGAGTGCATGCCACCTAATGTATTTTCCCCCATTATTTTTGTTGTTACTGATTACATAATGATTTAAAATGTAAACACCATCACTAACATAAAGTTAATAATGCCCCTATCCTGAGAGGCTCTTTAAGTCTTATTCTGCTACTATGTCACAAGCAGTTCCACTCTTCAAATTCAAGATTTATCTATTTAGATTTAAAATACACCTATCCAAGTCTCTAGACACCTTAACAAATCATTAACAGTAGGATAAATACAGTGAGATTCCAGAAACATTAAGGTAATAATTTCATCAGAATCTCAGCCAGCCAAACACCTACAGAAAACTGCATGTACAGGTGCACAGATGCCCTATAAAAAAGGGCAGAATTAGCAATGGTCTAAAAAGTGCCCTGAGTGATGCAGAAGGACCTTATCTTACTCTCTTCCTTTCAGCAAGTATCTGTTGTCATCAGTGGGAAATCTGTTATTCATTGAAGATAGCCCTAATTTTGTAGTCGTGGCCTATGGACCATGGTAATTAAAACAGCAATTCAGTGAGTTTCACAAACCTAATCTCATCTGAGCCAAACTATTGATTCAATATGTGGCTTGGGAAAGGCCATTAATCTCCTTATGCTTATTACCAAATCAACACAGCAGGAAAACAGAGGCACAAAACGCAATCTACAGTAACTGAAAATCAGGTGGAGCATGTAAAACATGCTCTCCTGTGGAATTAAAATACCCTGGTCTGAGCATGTGAACATGTTTTCTCTGGCAGGCTCCCTAGCTGAGATGAGATGGGGCCAAAGAAAATCTATGATTGGAGGCTCATACAAAATACAGTAGAAAACAAAACAACGAAGGCTGTACTATAGCTGATTTTGCTGCACAGTGCTGCTCCTGCTGAAGTTAATGGCAAAACTCCCACAAAGTTCCCCGAGATCAGGGAGGGCATTTCACACTCCTACTGTGGACATTAAAGTCTGGCCTGTGATAAAATCTGAATCTGAATGTGACTTTATCCAGCCTATATACAAGCACCATCCTGGGGATAGCAAACTTCCTTAGCTAGGCACTGACTGTGACTGGAAGGTAATATCATTGCCTTGCAGATGCAGTTGTTACATTAAGGCAATTGGTCATAACAATAACAATAATGTGCTTCACAAAATATATAGCCCTTCAGTTAAATGTTACATGCTGAAACAGTAAATTAATCCATTTTTCTTGGTGGTTGCATGAGACAATACTCATTTCTTAAAATTGTTTTTATCATACTAATAAAGGAGTTCAGTGTTTTTAACATATTCTTACCAGGCAATGCTCCAAACTTTGCCCTCCAGTTGGTATTACGGTATCAGTAATTGCTGCCTCACATTAACATTTATTTAAAGCTGCTGATTTAACATTTAAAAATTCTGAGGTTAATGGATCTGTATTCACAGATCCATTAACCTCAATAAAAACAAATGGGACCTTTTGTGAACTAAAATAAGTGTGGATCAAGGATACACTTTCACCAATACTTACTGATAGAATTTAGATTGTACTGCTAAAATGTCAGGTCATAAAAAGGGCTAGTAATATAGTAATATTCACGGTGAATTTCAGTATTTCAGGCACTCTTGTGATCCAAGATACGATAGTTTAAGATCAAGCAAGTTCAGTGTTCTAATTGCAACATATTCTGGGTGGATTGGCATGCAAATGGTATGTTACATGGGCTGTGTTGGGTTTATTTCAGAATGAAATTGTGTCTTGAATGCATATGGCATTTAATGAATAAATTCTGATATCATAGTTAAATGTCTTTATCATTTATCTTACTTATATGGAAACTGACTTCTAACTTACAGCACCCGGGAAAGCTATAATACTCCTGAAAAAAATAAGTGGAGGAACAACATCTTAGAGAGAGAGAGAGAGACAGAGAGACAGAGAGAGGGGAATAAAAAACCCAACAACCTAGAAAGACTGGCTAGAAAGGACCATAAGTTCATCTGGTTCAACCCCTGCCTCATAGCACATCTAATCAGCTTTAAAAGAGCACATCCTGAAATATTATAACTCATCAAACCTTTTCCATCCTGGAGTTACATTCATTGACATGGGTATGACTTTCCCTTTTAGCTATGGCAAATTAATTCCAATATAGTTTTATGACTCTCTCGCTATTTTCCTTAGATATTTGTTTACTAAAACAAAATTCCCTCTCAGACTCTTATGTGTGTATGTATTTACAGATATATGTGGTAAAGCCTTTCTAAATTGCTAATACAATAAACCTATATTTAGGGCCATATCTTGCACCATTGACTTCACGGGGGAGCTGAAGCAGGCCCTATGAGACACTAAAATTCATGCTTATGTTTTCAGCAGTTAGGAAATGGCTCCTTTGTGTATATGCATTACAATGTAGTATTTAATACAGGATCACATAGTAGTTCTCAAATAATACAAAATTATATCACACAATTATTTTCCTATAGATGAGTAAATCATTTTGGTAAGTAAATCAGTGGGAAGATGAGTGTTTCCTAAACTATTTAGAGTTTTGTCTATGCTTGTTTGGAGCCATATTGTAGTGTACTCTAGACTAGATGGCTCAATGTCAAGCTAAGTTAGTTTCATATGTATCCAAGTTATAAAGTAAGCTGTTGCTTATCAAATACCATAGTGTCTTCCCAGTAAGGCACACAACTGCTTTGAGTAAGATTTTCAAATGTTCCTAAGTAACTTAGAGAGTGACAGTCAATGGGACTGTAGCTTCTAAGTCACTTAGGCACTAGTGAAATTTGCACCTTACATCCCTAATGTTCTTTTGCTGACCTCATTGCCATACTTCAAAATTTGGTCAAGTTTTAAATCTATTTCCTTGCTGAAAACTCTCTGACAAACTGGAACCTTTAGACTTGTGCCATTTGTAAAGTTGCCAAATGTAGCTGATGTATATAAGCATAATTTTTTTCTACTTCCCTGTTATTGAAAAGCATAGTTTTTGTTTATTTTTATATATCATCTTCAAGCAGACACAAAACATTGAAAATGTCAGCCTAAAAGTCCAGTGTTCAGAGAGTTAGAGTGGTACACAACCCTTCTATTATTCTTATCCGTATTCGTTTCAGTGGGGTTGCATAGATATAAGTGAAGTAGAATTTGGCCCATGGCATGAGTGTACTGCAGTTCAAAACAATGTAAGGCAATTATTTCCTTCGAAATCAGTGTTGATCAACTGGTCTAAGACACAGCCAACAGGTAAGCATTAACATCTGATTTAAGAGTCAGTGACAGGTCCTTAGATGTCAAGAGAAATCACATTCCACAGGTGCATGTACATAACATGCTAAACTACTCTTATCAAACAAAATGAGAAAACTACAACTGAATATTGGCAGTTCTCATGACTAGTTTAGATCTACTGTCATAATATATATTTTGATAAATAAAGCCAAGCCAGTTTAGAAAACACTCAAAACCCATTTTTATAGTACTTCTCTATTTAGCAAAATAGACAATGTCAGTTTTTTGCTGCTGTGATTTTGTTTCAACTGTACTAAACATGAACTAGATTGGATTCTCATGTTAGAGACTAGAATGCTTCGCTGTGTGAATTGAAATGCATTACTCTGTGAATTGGAATGAATTAGGCATGCTCTATTGCACTGCTGTCCTGTCATATTTCTGCCTTTCTAAAAATGATATCTGTAGGAATTTGCTATTAAATCTAGGACAACACTTTCTAAACAAAATTTATTGGAGGCTTTCATCTGTTAAATTTCATTACAAGTCAGATTGCCTCTTTTTAACACTGGAAATATGTTTGTTTTCTCAGTAAGTTGAACTTAGTGTTGTCCACGTTCTGTGTAACATGGTTATTCAAATAACAACGTACATTTTGGTGGTAAAAGTAAAATCAAATATACCATGATGGTGGATTGCAGGACATCTAATTTTAGTTGATAGAAGTGAGCTTCAAGAAGCTGTTTTCTTTCAGTGGGAAAAAGGATGTACTAAATCTACAACCATACAGAAGTGTTTTACCTTTGGAAAAAGGACATCTGTTACCAGGTAACAGTTATGGCTGGGATGTTCAAATATGTCTAAGGAAGTTAGGTGCCCAGCTCTCATTGAATTTCAAAGATCATTTGAAAATACCAAAATAAATTGGAAATTCAGAAACAGTCCATACTGGTTTCTCAATCTTTGCTCTCCTATAAAGGAGAATTATACAGTCATGTTTTCTCCAAGTATTTTAGAGAGATCAATCAAATCCTTCTCCCCTACCCCCAAAAATCAGGCTAATGAAAATGAACTACTTAAAAATCACTGTATACAACTCTACTTTCATAGAGATGGTTACTGATGTTGTGAAGTGATTGGGAGACCCATTACAGATTATTGCATATTGGCCCTCATTCAGCAAGATGCTTACTCATGTGAACAATGCCATTGACTTTAATTGGACTATTCACATGCTTGAAGTTAACTAGGGGCTATGCACCTTCCTGAACTAAGGCCTTTGTGGTCTGATGCGTGAGCAAACAGGCAGTATTTTTTTTAATGAAGGGTGCTACATCACAAATTTTGACAAGTGTAGTTTAAATGTAAGCTATTGCTTCATTTTAAGCTTGTAGATATACTACAGCATATCCTGCAAAAGTTATGAAGTCTTAATAGTAGGAGATATCTCAGGATTATTTTTTTATTATCGGGTTTGTATGTTAGCTAAATGAGAATTAGGGAACTTGGGCTGTACTTACATATGGTGATATGTATGTACTTTTGTTTTCATCTTTGTGGTCTAACAGTTGCAACTCAGTGAGAGGAGAAGCCATCCAAGGAAATATATTTATTAGATTTGGCAGTGCATGATAGTACAGTCTTGATTGTGGCTTGAGTAAGTGCTTATTTTGTCTAGCCTTTGCAGATCATTCATCAATATACTTTATTCTAATGGCTTTTCTATTTCTCACTAATAAGCAGTCATTGATCTTTAATGTCAGCTGTTTGTCAGCATATTGTTTGATACTCAGTGCTAAATGCTGACAAGGAGTTGCTTCTGTATGTGTGGTTCATTAAAATAAGATGACAATGTTGTAATGGTCCAAAACACTACAGTGTACCAGGTCGTTACAGCTTGTGTTGGGTCAATCAATACTGAAGAACAGGGTAGAACTTTTATAATGGATATGGCAAGAAGATTGCAGTTTGTATTTTTCCTTCCATTAATTTGAGCAACTATTAACAAACTGACTAGGGTTAATGTTTATTTCAGGGCTAGTCTAAAGCAAAAAAACATACATTTTACCTTGAATGGGGTTGTGTATGTTATATGGTTATGTTTATTCATTTTCACGGAATCAAACTCCAGTAGTTACCACATAACATTCACATGAAGTTCTGGGATGCAGCATTTTTCACTAGGTTGTTTCCATTTGCAACTATAGAGGTATTTTATTAAAATATATGTTGGCACACAGCCAAGCACTGGGAGTCAAACTATGCCATGTGTGGCTTAAATTCACTGTCTTCCCTGGATCTCACTGTAGCAGATATTTGGACAAACCATTCATATCAATTGGTCAGTGTTCTGAATGTAGCTTTTTATGATCAAAAGAATTCCTTTCACGAATCCATCCTTCCATACGCAGCTCCACTATGTTATATGACATGTGGTGCTACATTTAACCACACACAGGGCCTGACCCAGTGCTTAATGAGGTCAGTGGAAGGATTTCCATTGGCTACCTTAGTCACTGGATCAAGCCTGTGAAGCACAATTCTGTATCGGTCGAAATCAGTAGGAACTGAATAGGTTAAGTCACTTATGGGTTAAGCACTCATGGATCTAACTAACAAATTTTATTCAAAGTGAGTTTTATGTCATTATAATGTAATCCCCTGGAAACAGCTACTTTATAAACCAGAAAATTTTGGAGGTGCAATTTCCTGAATTTTGATACTCTGTTTTCTGCAGGGAAAACATAAACAGAAAATGTTGGGTTTGTCCAATTCTAGAGTCCCGGCAGACCCAATGATTGTGGGGAACAAATCTCTGCATTTGTTCAGTCACAAGTCTTAAAGGTCTGTAAGCCTATTAAAATTCATGTTTTCTCAAATGAAAAGAGGAAAAAAGAGCATGTGGTTTTAGATCTATCAGGTAATATGTAGCACATCTGAGGGCATGTGTTAGATGCCCATAGACACTAAAAATTGATTGGACATTAATAACATGCTTTTCTTTCATTGGGCAATGTTTTGTATCAGATAGTTGCCATGAAAGTTGTTTATACAAATCCAAGTTTTTGTTGTTTGTTTATATTTACCACAATCAGTTTGAGGCAAAAAAGCAACGTGGAAATGTTTCCAGTACATCAAATGCATTAAAATCTTAACAGATAAATATATTGAAATACTTAGTGTGAGGACTGTGTTCCATTATTCCTTTTACATGATTTATTGGAGCACAGCTTAGTTAGTGAATTGAGGATGAAGTACAAATTGCTACCATTATGCCAAGAGCATGCTCAAGTAAGAAAATATACTATCATGAGTTTTAGTACTTCTGAGCATCATTCTCAGATCCTGGTTCATTTCAGATTAAGAATAACTGTAAAATGGAAAGATAATTACTTGGTATTTGATTTTAAAAACATTTAGGACTGACTCCTCATACCACCATGAGTCTTGAAAATACCAAACTATGAAGCTAAAATGTAAACATATGTTTTCTTCCAAATGTTTTTGTGTATATGGAAATGAGATGGTATCACTACTGGTGACTGAGGAATTAGGTCAGCTTGCCCATGCTGACTTTATAAAGCGACTTTTGACCCTTGTGAGATCTTGAGAAAGTAAGTCACTGAGTAAGCTCAGTGGCAAGTGTGGCCTTTTGGGGGAAGCTCTATTCATTTGTTTTCCCATTAAGCAATATGCTTTTTTCAAAGAGGAAGCCAGTGCCAATGGACAAATCAACTCATGTTAAGTAGATTTCAATGACAATATTTACCTCAAAAGGTAGAGAGTATATTATTTGCAAAGCATGGTGTTCAATTTCTGTAATATGAAATTGAGGTAAGACTAGGGCTGGGCTAATAACTAATTTTTCAGTACATTGGCAGCTCCAAAATATTGGGGGTGGGGGTTAGACTGAACCAAATAAAAAAACTGAAAAAAACATGCCTGTTATCATGTCCCCTCTCAATCTTCTTTTTTCCAGACTAAACAAGCCCATTTTTTTCACTCTTTCCTCATAGGTCATGTTTTCTAGATCTTTAATCATTTTTGTTACTTTTCTCTGGACTTTCTCCAATTTGTCTACATCTTTCCAGAAAATGTAACACCCAGAACTAGACACAATACTCCAATTGAGGCCTAATCAGTGCAGAGTAGAGCGGAAGAAATACTTCTCGTATCTTGCTTACAACACTCCTGGTAAAACATCCCAGAATGATGTTACCTTTTTTTGCAATGGTGTTACACTGTTGACTCATAGTTAGCTTATGGTCCACTATGATACTCAGATCCCTTTCCGCAGTACTCCTTTCTAGGCAGTTATTTCCCAGTTTGTGTGCAACTGATTGTTCCTTCCTAAATGTAGTACTTTGCATTTGTCCTTATTGAATTTCATCCTATTTACTTCAGACCATTTCTCCAGTTTTTCCAGATCATTTTGAATTTTAATCCTCCAAAGCACTTGCAACCCCTCCCAACTTGGTATCATCCACAAACTTTATAAGTGTACTCTCTATACCATTTTCTATTATCTAACCATCACTGCAAGGTGGAATTTTAACCAAGTACTGCTGCAAACCCAGGGACCATCCTTCAGCACATCTTTGCTAAAGGTCTGTGCATGTGGTTGAAGCTTTTGGGGAAAATTTTGATATGTTTGGGGAACATTGCAGTCAATATGCTGAAGATAATTGGCTCTAAGTCTTTATTTCATTAAACCCAAATTTTACAAATTCTTTACTTGGTTGCTGTGTGAGAGGTAGAGAGAGGATGGCTGAAACCAAACTGAAATAAGATGGAAGGAATGCTTGTTGGTCGGAAAAAAGCATTCTGATAAGTGTCCAGAGGATGTATCTTCAAAATCTCTTATAGGCCAGTACCTGACTTTTATCAAAATTGTTCACTCCTACTGATTCCCCAAATAGTAATGGTGGTATGTAGTGCCTTTAACCATTTACTGTGGTTGGTCAGAAGACTCAGGTGCAGACCTCACAATGGTCATCCATGCCTTTGTTATTAACAGGTTTGACTATTGTAATACATTCTATTTTGGGTGACTCCTGAAGCCCAGATGAAAGCCACAAATACAGAGTTGCCCAACACTTCATTGATACAGGTCAACTTGAAAACATGAGTGTGCTCATTTCTCTACAGTGGATTACTTTTTGCTTCTTCATTTAGGAGTGTCTACAATGATAGCTACAGCTTAGGAATGGTCTGGGACCTGGTTTTATGATATATTGCCTCTTACTTTGTTTACCATCATGGCAGCTAAGATTCCTTGCTAGAGGTTTGCTCTCATTACCCATGTTTGAGAAGAACATGTCTGGTATTTGGGCCTTTTTGTTAGAGGATTCCTGCTTTTGGAATTCAGTCTCTTTGACGATACATCAGAGCTACAGTCTAGCAACCTTTAGAACAGGATTCAGGACTAATTAATTTTGTTTAGCCTTTGATTAACTGTTTTAGTTTTGTTTTGTGTTTTAATTACTGTAATTGAAGCACCTGGCTACTAGAGAGATTGTTAAGTAAGTAAGTTAGTCAAATTGCACATTTAATAGCAATATAATCAGATCATATTTCCTTTGTAAATTATTAGCATATTATAAATAGTGCATGATATCTGTTTACATATATTTATTAATATATTAACATTCTGGAAAAATATTACAAAGGAATTACAGACTAGTATATTTTCTGTTTTATTTTTAAAATGTGGGGGTGGGGTTGTTTTGTTTTTAAGATGGAGCGTCATTTAACCACAGTATTTTTCTTAATTTTATATTATTCTTCATCCCAGAACAAATGAATACACTATGAACAGTCATAGTGAAATCTAATGATATATTCTCATTTGAAAAATTATTCTGACATGTTTGCTGTTGTTTATAATCTGCAACTCAATGAACATTCCAGGCTTCACTATTTTGTGTAAAGAGAATAATAGATCACAAGCTTAACTCTTGCCATTTCATTTTTCATGATCTAACAAACAAACTCAACTGCTTGTTTTTTCCAGCAGGAGCTCCAGTGACTACACATAAGCAAACAGAATCTTAAATTTGCAAAACATTCCTTTGTATTTAATATAATCCAACCAAAATGCCTGTGTTACCTTTCTAACTACCACAGATCACACAACATAAGGAGCACAGGGGAGACTATCCATTCTCCCAAGTGGACAGGATTCAAGTCTTTATAAAACATTGAATAAGGAAATGATACTTCTCTCCATGTAATAAATTCAGTGCATAATCCAATAAAATTGAACACTGAGATGCTGAGAATAATTAAGTGATGAAGACAATTGGTTGCGGTAGTCACAATGTAAGTAACATTTACAAACACAGCCAAATAAGCACGTTTTGGCATAGAGCGATAAGAATATTTCTGTTCTGCCTTGATTATAACAAAACACAATTGCAATGAATATTTTAATCATACTGAGGATACAGGGCCAGATCCTCAGCATGTTTAAATCAGTATTGCTGCACTGATGTCACCAGAACAGACTAGTTCTGTTGAACACTATGGAGCTATGCTTATTATTCCAGCTAACAATTTGGCCCATAGTGTCTTCTTTTCCTACAAACAGGTAGAGCAGAGTGAATAATTGATAAATTATTGATAAACCCCAGTGAATTTAGTTTCTGTGTATACTTGTGAAATGTAATCCGTGATCAATTTATAATTTTCTGGAATGTGTTTGTTATTAAAACACATTTGCTTAACAATTTATATGAATAATTCTTGTTTATATTATTATTATTTATTATTACTGTAGTGTCTAGGCCCCCTAGTGGTGACCAGATTCTCATTGTGCTAGGAGCTGTATAAACACAGTACAAAAAGATGGTTCATGACCCAAAGAGCTTAAAAATTAAGTATAACACAAGAAACAACAGACAGATACAGATAGACAAAGAAACAATAAGACAGTACTGATCAGCATGATGGGCAGTGGTCTCAAACAGTTTGATTTGTATAGTCAATATGAGTTTGAACATTAGTTGTGAAGGGACACGTCACAAGGCATCATTTCTGATTTTTGAGTAGATTTTTGCTATCGTATCTATTCTCTTGAGGTTTTATATCATCCCCATCACCATAATCTCAAAGGCAAATATTCACATTTGCAAGTTGGAAATTCTCTTTCCACAAATACTCTCTGATAATTACTTACTGTCTTGTTTCTGCAAATGTTCTTTCACTAGAGAAGTAGTTCTAAACACTTTTTTTCATGCAGAACCCAAAGTCCACCATTAGATTCTTGCCAAGATCCGCCCCATCCCACAATCTTGTATGACCTCAAAGGATTGGAATCACAGCAAAACCTCACAGGTAGATTGGGTGGAGGGCGTGAAAATGGATGCTTTGTGAGCACAGTGAGAGTACTGTGAGAGCATTGTCTGAGGCAGGGCCTGGGTTGATGGATTTAATGAACTAGGTTTCGGATTTGGTACACATGATGAGGCTGCTGCTGCATGATGGGACTAGGGGACTAGAGATGTGTTACTGGGCTTGGTGCTGCGTTGGGGGTCAGATCATATTGACAGTGTGTGGAAGCTGAGCAGGTGAGGGACCTGGTGCTTGGGAGGGGGGGAGAAGGGGGGGATGCTGATGTCAGTGCTTCAGCCTGTTTGTACACTGCTTAGTTCTGGGAACAGTACCTATTTAAGAGGCTGTGCAGTCGGCTACACAGCTTATTTGAGCAGACTTTCCTGTCCCTAGGAGCTGAGAACAGTGCTGCTCCTTCTCTCCACTGCTCTGGGTCCTTGTGACCACAGGATTTTGATGGATTTTTTTTTCTCGGTTAGTAGAGTGCTCCCTCGTAATTTACCAATGGATGGGAACCTACTGGTTGGGAAGGCCTGTGCCAAAAAGGATTTATAGAAATCAACCACAAAAAGAGCATAAGCTAATTCTCCTTTTAAATTGAACAAATATTGACAGTCCATTTTTGTGGACTGTGTAGACTGTGTCCCTGTGTTTAAGCATCAGTTCTTGTGTTTAGAACCATCTAGCCCTTTTGTTCAAGGAAGTATGACAAAGATTAAAGTAAGCTGGTTCCACTGAGCACTCTCAGACTGGTCCTATTGGGCCTGGAATTGCTGATGTTCCCTGGCCAAATGGACTTCCACAGAAATTAGTCACAGAACTAAATTAAATTACTACAAGGGGGGGTGCAAAAATGATAAAAGGTTTAGAAAATCTGACCTATGAGGAAAGATTAAAAGACTGGGTATGTTTAGTCTTGAGAAATGAAAACTGAGGCAGGATCTGATAAGTCTTCAGATATGTTCAGGGCTCTTATAAAGATGACAGTGAAGGTAGGACAGCAATAATCAGCTTAATTTGCGGCAAGGAAGATTTAAGTTAGCTATTCGGAAAAACTTTCTTGCTATAAAAATAGTTAAGTACTGGCACAGGCTTTTAAATGTGGTTGTGGAATCCTCATCGCTGGAGGACTGTAAGAACTGGTTAGATAAACACTTGTTGGGGATCAACTAGGTATACTTAGAGAGACAAAGTGGATGAGGTGATATCTTTTATTGGGCCAACTTCTGTTAGTGAAAGAAACAAGCTTTGAGTTACACATAGCTCTTCTTCGGGTACTCAGAGTGTCACAGCTAAATACAAGATGGAACAGATTGTTTAGCATAATGAATTAACACATGTTGTAAGTGACCATTCAAGATGAAGTGGGCAGTTAATACCTCTGCAGCAGTAGGACAAAGGTGTAGGGTGACCAGGCATCCAGTTTTCGACCTGAACACATGGTCAAAAAGGGTGTCCTGTCAGCACTGCTGACCGGGTTTTAAAAGTCTGGTTGGCGGTGCCGCAGACCCAAGGCAGGCTAGTCCCTACCTGTCTTGGGGCACCGCGCTGTGCCCTAGAAGTGGCCAGCAGGTCCGGCTTCTAGTGGGGGGAGCCACGGGGCTCCACACGCTGCCTCCCCCCGAGCACCAGCTCCGCACTCCCATTGGCTGGTTCCCAGCCAAGAAGAGCTGGGGGAGCGGTGCCTGCGGGTGAGAGCGGCGTGTGCTACAGAGCCTCCTGATGCCCCCCGTCTAGGAGTCAGACCTGCCGGCTGCTTCCGGGGCGCAATGCAGTGCCCCAGGACAGGCAGGCAGCCTGCCTTAGCCCCCACGCTGTGCCGCTGACAGGGAACTGTCTGAGGGACTAGGAGCTGGCCCCACCTCAGAACCAGCACCCCCAACCCAGAGCTCTCATTCCTCCCACACCCCAACTCCGTGCCTTAACCTGCAGCCCCCCAGCCTGGAGCCCCCTCCTGCACCTCAAACCCCTCATCCCCAGCCCTACCCCAGAGCCTGCACCCCCAGCCAGAGCCCTCACCCCCTCCCATATCCCAAATCTGTGCCCCTGCCTGAAGCCCCCTCCCACACTCTGAACCCCTAATTTCTGGAGCCCACACCCTCATTTAGAGCCTTCACCCTCTCCCGCACCCCAAGTCTCTGACCCAGCTTAGTGAAAATGAGTGAGGATGGGGGACAGTGAGCCACCGAGGGAGGTGGAATGTATTGAGTGTGAGGTGGGGCCTCAGGGGAAGGGGCGGGGCTAGGGTGTTCATTTTTGTGCCAATAGAAAGTTGTCAACCCTACAAAGGAGGGATAGAGGGTTATAGATTTGTTGTAATGAGCCATAACTCCTGTGTCTTTTTTGAGTCCATGATTTTTAGTGCCTAACACAGTTATGAATTTAAGATCCCAGGCTTGTTTTTTTGAAGGTGTTGCGCAGGTTTCTTTTGAAGACAAGGACTGAGAGGTCAGATAGTGTTCACCCATGTGTGATATGGTGATTTTGTCATTTATCATTTTTCTGTGAAAGTTCATTCTTAGTCCTGCCTCAGGGCAGGGTCCTGGAGTAAATGACCTCTTGAGGTCCCTTCCAGCCCTATATTTTTATGATTCTATGAAAAACACAAATTAGTTGTAGACTCAACTTTACCACCTGAAGCAGCCAATGCAGTGGAACACAATTTGAAACATGTCTGTGTTTCTCCTGGTGGCCTTGTCCTCTGAATATATCTGGTGTGTGGGGCTACTTTTTTTTTTTGTAATCCATACATTGTATGTATTGTCATCTTGATGTAGTCCTTTTAAAGAAGCTGAAGCAGAGTGCACATCTAATCCACTTTGCTCATACCTTTCTGAAAGCTACAGTGCACCTTGAGAAGTGTGAGTCTGACCAACTGGATCTTCCATTTCTAACACCATAGCCAGCAGACTTTTTAAAGGATACTCAAGAAAGGCTTATTAGCAGACATTATCCATGGAACCACCCTTTCTGAAGTGAGAAACAACAAGACCATGTGTTCATTTCTTGCTTGATAATTTAGGCTTCTGTATTGTCTAGGAAATCCTGCTGATGCATCTATCTCCAGTGGTGGCATTGCATTGATCTGTTTGGAGTAGATTTCTGTGGAACAGAACAGATAAAGGAGCAAATAGAGGCACCTTTCATTTTGAAGAACAAGTGCCAAAGACTCCTGTATGCAAGAATGCTGCATGGATACAATTTTCAAAAATACCTAAGTGGCTTAAGAGTCCATTGTCTTCCAGTGAAAGTTAATGGGACTAAGTCACTTTGGTGATTTTGAAAATATTACCCTATAACATTTTTGTGGGGTTTTGTATTAATTACTAATGTGCAACTGTTAAATATATATAAAGGCAAACAAAAAAGTTGTTAAGGATGAGAAAATGTCAGAGTGAAAATATACAGATACCTGTTGTAGAACATAATTCACCGGAATTTTTTAATTGTAGGTGCTAGACAGAATGGTCTGAGGATATGATTTCAGTATTTTTTGTAATTAAGTAAGTATGAAATCTTGTTAATCAATAATTGATTTACTTATAGGTATAGTATAAGAAGAAATTGTACACAATGTAACATTTTAATAGTGAACAGTTAACAGAGATATTCTCAAAAGCCATAGAATTCAATAAATTCCAAGCTCTCTTGTTTGAAGTTCATTTTCCTAACACAGCCATGTAATATTTTTGTTTGGGCATTACATCCAGCTTTCTCAGTTCAGATTCCCATGATAAATTGTGACTTGTTATAGAAAGGCTATTCAGAACACTTTAGCACCCAAACACGATGTCACAGCCTGGGTCAAGTTCCCACTCGTGAACACTTACCAGGCCGCTGTTTGATCCCATATGCTAGGCAGGTGTATGTTTAAGCTCTCCTTTGTCTCTGGGTAGGCTTCAGTCACCATATCTGGATCTGAACTCTGTCACGCTTCCTGGTACCTTTAACCTGGAAGTGGAAACCCACATCTAGCTCTTTAGGCCCCCAAGACCAGTGCTGACCCTCCACAAGACAGCTCAGTAACTTAAGGACCTGTTCCCAGTTTTCCCTCCCCAGGAGTACTCTGGTTTATAGTTACCTCTTCAGGGACATACAATACTTGTAGCAAATAGACACAGAATTTACAAAAAGATGTGTCAGACAATCATTCTTTACTTTAGAGAGACATGAGATATACAGATCTAGGTAAAATAATAGATAACTTTATACAGTTCTCTGCCTCAGTTTCCTCACCACTCTTGAGCCTTATTTGGTATTGGATCACAGTCCTCTATGGAGTCCAGATGTTTCCTCTCCATTTTTTCCTCCTATGCTTTCTTGTCTCTTCTCTCTCTCCAGATGGCCAGTGAGAGACCTTTCTTTTATAGATTTCCAGTTCCCTTTTTCAGATGACACTTTTTTTCAACCTCAGAGTCTCACATCTGTTGTTTGGTCAGTCCGGACTTGAAAAGCTGGTTTACCCTGGGCTCTAGTCAGCTCTTTGTCCAATGGGACTTTCTCCTGACTCCTCAATCTGAGGGCTACAGAGCTATGGTGAAGGCACAGAACTGTCTTTCAATGAACACCGTGCTCTTTCAGTGAACACCAAAATGGAGTCTGGTAGTTTGATATAGATAGGCAGCTCATAATTTCATACAGAATTCATAAACTATACATAGACAGGACACAAACGCTGTCACACAGAAAAGTCCTCAGCCTGATTCTGAGGAGTAGATTCTCATCTGGTGTTAAATGTTGAGCTCCAGTTAAGTCAATGCAGCTACACTGATTTACAGCAACTGAGAATCTGGCTCTGAGTGCACAACAGAAACCAAGATGAGTCAATGGTGCAACTGGATCCTAATGTTCTGGTTTAATAAGTCAGATTGACTTCTTTCACAAAACTTGCCTAGAAAAGAATGTATTCTTGTCCTGCTACTGAATAACTTTAGGTTTAAGTTTAGTGTAGAAAATGCTGACTGAAAATGAATAATGTTTATACAGTATTATCATGAAATTGCTTGCAGGACCTTTATTGGGTTAATTATTAGTTTAGATTTCTTCACAGTGGTCAGGAAAAAGACATCTTTTCATCAGTGTTAATTGTAAAGGAATTTTATTTCTGTCCTGGCCTTAATGCCACTACATCAAAAACTGTATATTTTTTAAGTATTCAGCTTAGTTAGATTACTAGCTGATAAACATGCTAAGATTGTAGTTGAGGCATGAATTGACTCCATGATTGGTGTCATTTAATCATTGCTATTATCCTTGCACTGAGAGCCATGAAAAATTCAGTCACCATGAAAATTATCATGCATCTATTGTCAGTTTGCCCATTTCAGTTTTGTCCCAAACAACACTGCATCTCCGAGTTAAACAACAAAATTTTGTCATTATCTATCAATGTGTGTATATTTTCTTTTTAGAACAATTTATGGTCTCAGTATTGACATGTAAAGCTCTTCATAATCTAAGACCAAAGTACCTGAGAAGTATTGTCTCTACATGTGTCCTTGTGTGATATTCATGACTGAAATGGGTGGTTCTACTCTTGGTCCCTAGATGCAGTCAGAACCAGGGAAGGGAGAGAACTGTCTCAGTTGAGGGTTTTCTGTGAAGGAATTTTATCTTGAAAGAATTCTGCTCAAGCTTTTGGCTGGTTGTATTTAGGGTACAGTACAAGTCCGATGTATTTAGGTAGGTTTGTCTTTGTCTTTTGGGTCTTCTTCCTATTATATACTTCCTACTTCTTTTCTCCTATCCTTTTAATTAATGGAGAATTTATCCTTTTTGTCTTGTAAGGTGGCCGCTTGAGAGTTATTGATTTACTCTTGTGCCAGATCATCTGCTTCAGGTGGGCTATATGCATTAGTTGGGTCTTTATTTAGGGCTATTTCTGCCTCTCTTACATTGAGTAGTACCTTACTGTGCAAAGATTTCCCTTGATTTCAGTGCTTTGTATTGACATTATACCACTGGCATGTAAATGACTACATCAGTGCCATATAAGCATAATAAATAGTGATATAAACTAATGTAATAAATAAGTGGTCTGATCAGAGCAGAGATATAATAGTCGCTGTATAACACACACTTATGGTTTAAATCTCAGTTTAGGGCTCAGTGAGTAACACAACAAACAATGCATCTGATGCATTTTGCCTCTGCAAATTATTCTGCATGGAGGTGAGTCACAAAAGTTGTTTATATTAAAATGTGTGCTGTGTTGCTGCTTTCATCAGAAACAACATGTTACTTCAGTTCCCTGATTTGGATATTTTATGCAACTATCCACAAGCAGTGTGAATGTGGAATCATCTATTAGTCTGTAAAAAGTGCAATATGCATTTTGTAAGTTGTGCTACTGTTGATTTATTATACAATATAAAATTGCTTTTGGTTTATAGTCAAGCATTCACAAGTATTCATGCCAGTAATACTCGTTCACTAGAATGTACATGGAGAGCTAGTATGAAGGCAGAGCAAATCTGTTTAAAAATGTGAACAAATAGCCACAGATTTTTTTTCCAGTCTTTGTCCACCTCTTTTCCAATTCTGACTCTCTAAGGAGACTAGAAAGCAAAATGCACAAATATATTTTAATAACGATCTACAAATCTACATTTCAATTTTAAATTATTATTCAGCAACTGAGGAATGTGCAAATGGTTTCAGTAAAAATGAGAAACTCACCATCCCGAGAGTGCCCCCAAATCTTTATTAAAATCCAAAGATCATTAGGATAACTACCTCTGCCCAATCTTGTGCTAGGGACAAGTTAATCAAGCAATTCATTTGTAGAATATAATGAATATTGATCATATTTGACCAACCGAATTTTGCCAATATCAACGGGCCAATGTACTGTTTCTGGGTATCGGGGAAATGATATGCCAAAAAGGGATTGGAGCAAGATGTCACAGTCTCATGAGAGTATTCCAGCTGATTGGTGGGCTGGATTTAGCCTTAATTCTGTGTGACTTTTTGTGACTCATCTCTTTAGTGTCATTCATTGCCAGTTGTGATGATAGCTGCCAACCCAGTGTTGGACCCCATGCCATTACTATCTTGTGACTAATAACAACAACAACAACAACAACAACAACAAAGGAGACTACTGCAGTTCACTCCCCCTCTCCTATCCTGCTCTTGGGATGCTGATGGTTTATGATGCAGTCCGTCAGCTGCCAACTCACTTCTGTTACTGTCAACGCTCTGTACTCCTTTGTATGGCATTAAGATTTTACATTCCTATCCACACTTGGCAGTCCAGGGCAGAAACTGTGTGCTCTTTACTGAAAGTCCTTTCTGTTTATGCTCATGCTAGTGTGCTGTGCTCTTTCTCTTTCTAATTCTATTACCAGTTTGAAACTATTTCTGATCCATCTACATAAGATGGACATATACATACTGCCCTCGCCAATGTTACAATGTGCCTTCCCTAATTCCAATCCACGTGAATTCTCTGCCACTTTTTGCTGCATGTGCCACCACCTTCCCCATTTCCTATAGTATGTGTCATAAGCCTCCATTTGATGAAAGAATGTTTAATGTTAGTAATCAGTGAGAACTGGATACTCTTAAACAGTAACACCAAGGGAGTCATTTTTCTCACCCATTTTCCAATTGGCACGAGCTGCTATGGTGGTTATGGAGGAAAGCTTGGACAGTGGTTCCCAATCTTTTTCTAGTAAAGCCTGTATTTGTGATAGAGTGGCAGATAGATGCATCTCACACAATGCCCAACATGTCTCTGTGTGTGTATGTGCATGCAGGTGTGTGTGTGTTAACTTTATTTCTTTTGTCCATTTCTGCCTCTGTTCCTTGATTCCCTTCTCATCTTTCTTCATTTCTCTGTGTGTGGTTGTTCCCCCACTTTCTTTTTTTATAATTATTATTATTTTCCCTCTCTTTTATTCTGCTTGGAGTGGAAACATCTTCTGATAGCTCAGTGGTGCTTGGCTTTGTGTGCAGTCTGCTTGACCTGGCAGCTAAAGAGTGAGTAATGTTTCAGAGAAGAAGGACCTCAGACAAATTTGGAAAGATATGATCTGACTTTTTAGAAAATCTTTAATTAATTATGAGTTCATGGAAACCAAGATATCGCTCTCTTCTTCCTTTCCTTTCCCATTATTTGGGGGAAGGGATTCATAATACAATAAAAAGAAAAAAGTCTTACAGAGAAGATGATCTTGAAGTAAGGAAGTGCTGTCTGAGCCTGCAGCCTTCTATTTGTCAGCAACTTCTTTGGCCAGTTTCATTAGAGTTCAGAGTGGGAATAGGGTTGGATGACAGTGGCTTTTGAGGATCAAGGATTCTTGTGTACCCACTAATCACTGCCTTTGCATACTGACCCATACCCCACCTGGACTAGTTTCATCCCATGCTTCGCAGGGCTACTTGAGGCCAGACTGGGAAACACTGATTTAAAATGCTGCATTATTGATACCTATGGAAATTAACCTATTTAAAATGAAACAAAACAAAAACAGATTGTCTAGGATTGGAGGACTAGACTGCTGTCTCTAAATAGAATAGGATGCAATAGAATGATTTTTAAATAATAAAAGGGAGAAGATTCAAGAGCTGACAAGATGGGGACATATTTTTAGTGACTTGGAATTACCAGTACAGTGCTCTGCCTAAGGCGAAATGGAATATTTCCCCATATTCTAGTTATCATAGATAAGCAAGTGTAACCCACACACCTCCTGGGTGTGGTGTTCTGTCCCCTCTAGTGGCACAAGACCTGTTAGAGAGACAGATTAATGAGTCTGCTCTACAGCCTTAGCTAACAGCAAGTTGGCTTTTAATTCATGCAGTAGAGGCTTATGCACTAAGCTTCAGAGATCCCGGTTTCAATCACGCCCACAGACAACCGGGGTCTGTTGACATTAAACAAGCATTTGTAGCATTTAGAACTTTGAAAAATCTGACTTTCAGAAATGCTGAGCACCAGCAGCTCCCATAGATTTCAGTGTTACTTGTGTGTTTTCCACACTTCTGACAATGAGTGCCAATCCCACCTCCTACATCTTTTATTTTACATACCGTATGGATGCTGTTGTCACCTGAAATGTTTGCTAACCAAACTGTGGGCTTTCTTTAGGGACCTCTCTGCACAGTAACTCAGAAAACTGTAGAATATCACACAAGATACTTATGAATATAATGGGGCACTGGTCAGAAAAAACCAACAAGCCTGATTTATGCACTCAAGTAGCAACTCTGAAATGTTTATGTATATATAAGTTGTATCAGTTTAGCATTCATTACGCTTGTGATGTTTAATACAATGAAAACAGTACCCAACTTGCCAGGATGGGCTGTTGGCTGTGTTATGTGCTCCACATTAAACATGGAGTTTATACTATGTTCAGTTCTGCATTGCTGTAATTGCTGCACCTCACACAGATAAATTGCATAGTGAAACACACAGCCAGAAAAAGTCCACTGAGCCAAAAGACAATGGAAAACATAAGCTGGCAATCAGTGCAATGCATCTTCAATTATTACTTTTTTAGTAATGTATTCAGTGGTATTTACTTTAAAAGAGTGTGCTTTTCAGTAACCAGAAGCTGCAAGGCAGCATAGGGCTGCTTAAGAACATTTCTTACAGCTTACTATCCTAGTCTAACTATTACACTGAAACACTGCACACAGTTAAACCTTCAGACTACTGTTGCAGAAAGCCTTATCAAAAATACAACTCCTAGAAGATTTGTCTACTTCAACAAAGAGCTGCTGTAGCAGTTACTGCTTTCTTAATGGGGAGCATAACCCTTTCTATGAAAGGTACAGTCTGTGTGAAATGTGTCACACAACAAGTGAAACAGAGGAACTTGGGGGCTTTATGCCAATGTGGGTCAACAGTTTCTGGCATTTTGCCCTAGACACTCATACTTTTAACAAGAGAAAAGTCTTTTTCTGCTCATGAATGTTTCTTACCACAAGAAAAAAAGTTGTGAAGAGTTTTTAAAAATATCTTCTCTGGGAGAGTTGTCTTATTTGTCCATCTCACTCTTGCTCTTATGTTCTTCCATTACTTCACCCTTTTTGTAACCCTGCCTCTCCGATGGGATATTGCATCATTCCTCCCTGAAACTGGTATATTCTAATCAGGGTAACAGTGTCATTTAATATAACTCACAGCATCTAGCCTCCAGTGTTTAGTGTAATTAAATTGTGAACTACAATCCCAATGGCTGGAAGAGATCCTGTTGTCCTTTGGACAACTCTAGCTTACTCTTCCTCAGAAAGAAATGATGGTTTTACATTTTAGGACTGGTATTCAGGAGATTTGAGTTCAATTCCTGGCTCTGCCTTAGATTTTCTGTGTAGACTTGGGTAACTTGCTTACACCCGCATTGCCTCAGTGGCCCATTACAACTGAGTATTCTGTTTCACCAATCTTTTGCATGTGTTGTCTATTTAGATAGTAACCTCTTATGGGAAGAGATTGTCTTTTAATGTCTGTATGTACAGCATCTAGCACAATGGGCTCCCAATCTTAGTTGCTAGGTGCTACTAGAAAGGACCTCCTGGGTCATCAAGTCTAGTCCCATGCTGTCACAGGCAATGCCACCATATTATCCTGTTCATAAATTTATCAAGCTCCATTCTAAAAATATTTAGGTGGCTTGTCCCCACTCCTCTGATTGGGAGGCTGTTCCAGAACCTCAGTCCTCTGATAGAAACTTCTAATTTCCAGCCTAAATTTGTTAATTCCAATTATTTTTGTTCTTGTGCCAACATTGTCCTTTAGTTTAAATAGCTCTTCTCCTTCCCTGGTACTTATCCCCCAATGTATTTATAGAGAGTAGGGCTGTCGACTAATGACAGTTAACTCATGTGATTAACTCAACAAAATTAACCGCGATTAAAAAAATTAATCATGATTAATCACAGTTTTAATCACACTGTTAAACAATAGAAAGTTAGGGGGCTTATTCCTTCACCCACTTACTTCCCTGGTCCTTCTCGCATGAACAGAGAGTAACAATACCCAAAGTCCAAAGGTGCAAACAATTCGATGTTTATTGGGGTGAACTTCCAGCAAGCAAGATTCCAATTTCCTAGCCTTAGTGTCCCTCTTCCCAGCTCTGACACAACAGAGCCTTACACCTGTGTCCCTGTTCTCATTCCTGCCCTTAGCCAAACATGTTTCCAATATCCCCATCCCCATTCCCTGTTCCCATTTCCCCCTTTAGCAAAACATGATTCCTATTTCCTTACCCCCATTCCCTGTTCCCATTTCCCCCCCCCACACACACACACACCCCCACTCCCACCCACTCACTTCCTGATTGACTGCAGACTTGTCATAAATGTAAAGGGAAGGGTAAACCCCTTTAAAATCCCTCCTGGCCAGAGGAAAAGTCCTCTCACCTATAAAGGGTTAAGAAGCTAAAGGTAACCTCGCTGGCACCTGACCAAAATGACCAATGAGGAGACAAGATACTTTCAAAAGCTGGGAGGAGGGAGAGAAACAAAGGGTCTGTGTCTGTTGGTATGCTGCTTTGCCGGGGATAGACCAGGAATGGAGTCTTAGAACTTTTACAAAAAGAAAAGGAGTACTTGTGGCACCTTAGAGACTAACCAATTTATAATATGAAATAAATTGGTTAGTCTCTAAGGTGCCACAAATACTCCTTTTCTTTTTGCGAATACAGACTAACACGGCTGTTACTCTGAAACCTGTCATTAGAACTTTTAGTAAGTAATCTAGCTAGGTATGCGTTAGATTATGATTTCTTTAAATGGCTGAGAAAAGAATTGTGCTGAATAGAATGACTATTTCTGTCTGTGTATCTTTTTTGTAATTTAAGGTTTTGCCTAGAGGGATTCTCTAGGTTTTGAATCTAATTACCCTGTAAGGTACCTACCATCCTGATTTTACAGGGTTGATTCCTTTACTCCTATTTACTTCTATTTCTATTAAAAGTCTTCTTGTAAGAAAACTGAATGCTTTTTCATTGTTCTCAGATCCAAGGGTTTGGGTCTGTGGTCACCTATGCAAATTGGTGAGGATTTTTACCAAATCTTTCCCAGGAAGTGGGTGCAAGGGTTGGGAGGATTTTGGGGGGAAAGACGTGTCCAAACTACATTTCCCAGTAAACCCAGTTAGAGTTTGGTGGTGGCAGTGGTTATTCCAAGGACAAAGGATAAAATTAATTTGTACCTTGGGGAAGTTTTAACCTAAGCTGGTAAAAGTAAGCTTAGGAGGTTTTCATGCAGGTCCCCACATCTGTACCCTAGAGTTCAGAGTGGGGGAGGAACTTTGACAAGACTATATAGTAAAACTTGAGTTCTGCTTAGCTATACCTTAACCAATCATTTTCCTGAAATTTAACTAACCGATCCTAACATATTGTAACATGAATATGTAACCAATTATATCCCACCACCTTAATTAGTTTACACCCAGCAAAATTAATTATAGAGCAGACAGGAACAATCCCAGAACCAGACAGAGATTATACAGACAAACAATAGCAAAGTGGGAACTATAATGACAAAACAATACAGAAATGAGGATTTCACATCCCAGCTATTGATAAGTGAGTTCTTGCCAGATAGGATGCTATCAAACTAAGTTTCCTTTTACATCTTCTAGGCACTTCCCTTTCTCTGGAGGTGATAGGAACTATCAGGACAGGATTGTATTCCTAACAGCCCAATAGCACCTTCTTTCAATGTGACTAGTTTGGAATGTGAGGATGTGACCGGTCGCTTCCCAGCTTATGGCCGCCTCTGTTGCTTAGCCAAAGGCCTTAGCCTAAGAACAGGGCCTCAGACTGTCACAGTAAGAGAAGGCTCTTACAACAGCAGACAGTGATTTTGATTCTTTCTTTTATACCTGTATAACTAGCCAAGTGATAAAAATACACCTAAATTCTTAGAGTACAGGCCTTTACAGACAGGCCTGAATATCTATATCCTAACATAGAATACCAACTTGAAATTTATTAAATATGTTTGGATGTTTTTCTACATTTTCAAATATATTGATTTCAATGACAGCACTGAATACAAAGTGTACCGTACTCACTTTATATTATTATTTTTATTACAAATATTTGCACTGTAAAAATGATAAACAAAAGAAATAGTATTTTTCAATTACCTCGTACAAGTACTGTAGTGCAATCTCTTTATCGTGAAAGTGCAACTTACAAATGTGTAGTTTTTTTGGTTAGATAACTGCATTCAAAAACAAAACAACGTAAAACTTTGGATCCTACAAGTCTACTCAGTCCTACTTCTTCTTTAACCAATCACTAAGACAAACAATTTTGTTTACATTTACAGGAGATAATGCTGCCCACTTCTTATTTACAATATCACCTGAAAGTGAGAACAGGCATGTGCATGGCACTTTTATAGCCAGCACTGCAAGGTATTTACATGCCAGATATGCTTAATATTTGTATGCTCCTTCATGCTCTGGCTACTATTCCAGAGGATATGTTTCCATGCTGATGATGCTCGTTTAAAAAAATAGTGCATTAATTATATTTGTGACTGAATTCCTCGGGGGAGAATTGTATTTCTACTGCTCTGTTTTACCTGCATTCTGACATATATTTCATGTTATAGCAGTCTCTGATGATGACCCAGCACATGTTGTTCATCATAAAAACACTTTCACTGCAGATTTGACAAAACGCGAAGAAGGTACCAATGTGAGATTTCTAAAGATAGCTACACCACTCGACCCAAGGTTTAAGAATTGGAGGTGCCTTCCAAAATCTGAGAGGGGCAAGGTGTGGAGCATGCTTTCAGAAGTCTTAAAAGAGCAACACTCTGATATAGACACTATAGAACCGGAACCACCAAAAAAGAAAATTAACCTGCTGGTGGCATCTGACTCAGATGATGAAAATGAACATGCGCTGGTCCACTCTGCTTTGGACCGTTATCGAGCAGAACCCATCATCAGCATAGTCACGTGTCCTCTGGAATGGTGGTTGAAGCATGAAGGGACATATGAATCTTTAGTGCATCTGGCAAATAAAAAAGTTGCAATGCTAGCTATGACATTGCCATGCAAACGACTGTACTCACTTTCAGGTGACATTGTAAACAAGAAGTGGACAGCATTATCTCCTACAAATGTAAACACCCTTGTTTGTCTGAGTGATTGGCTGAACAAGAAGTAGGACTGAGTGGACTAATAGGATCTAAAGTTTTACATTGTTTTATTTTTGAATGTAGCTTTTTTGTACATAATTCTACATTTTAAAGTTCCACTTTCATGATAAAGAGATTGTGCTACAGTATTTGTATCAGGTGAATTGAAACATACTATTTCATTTTTTACAGTGCAAATATTTGTAATAAAAATAAATATAAAGCGAGTACTGTATACTTTGTATTCTGTGTTGTAATGGAAATCAATATATTTGAAAATGTAGAAAACATCCAAAAATATTTAAATAAGTGGTATTCTATTATTGTTTAACAGCATGATTAATTGCGATTAAGTGAAATTAATATTTTTAAATCATTTGACAGCCTTAATAGAGAGCAATCATATCCCTTCTCATCCTTCATTTTGCTAGGCTAAATGAGCCCAGTTCTTTAGTCTCCTTTCTATTAATCTAGCTCTTTTTGTTTACTGTTCAAGGCATTAAGTTATAGCATATAATATTACAGATTGGTGATAGCAGTAGTCTATTGGTCAAATTGTGGTGCGTATTTGCTCAAAACATTCTGAGGCAAAATCTATCCTTATATAGTATATTTGCATGAGTTTCCATAGGATGTTCATGTATGTGTAAGGGAATTGTTGCCCCCTTACTAACATTCAGTGGGGGTGTTTTAGTTGCTAGCTCCCAGTACTAAAAGGGGGAAGGGTCGATGGGGAATCAGGACCCTGAGACTGCCAGGCCCCAGGAACAATGGGGAGAGGCCAATACTCCAGGTCAGCTTGAATGACAGGGTGGGCAGGCTAATCAGGGAGTCAGGAGGCCAGGGAGGTCCCGTCCTTCATGTGAGCTGGAATTGCCAGGTCAGACAGAGTGGGGCAAAGCTAAGGAGAAAGCAGGGGCCCAAGCTGAGCTGGAGAGCAGAGCTGTGGCAGATCCAGAGGGACCAGAAAAGCAGCCCAGAGAGAGCAGACCCTGTCCTGGGAGCAGAGCTGCAGCAACCAGAGCCAGAGTGTCCAGAAAAGCAGCCCATGAAGCAGGTCAGTGCTGGGAGTGAGTCACAGAAGCAGCCTGCAGAGCAGACCTGACCTGGGAGCAGAGCTGCAGCAACCAGAGCCAGAGGGGCCAGAGAAGCAGCCCAGGCAGCTGGAGGCAGAGCAGCAGCCATGCTGAGGCAGAGTGGAGCTCGGGCTGGAGCAGTCTGGACCGGGTGTCGTGAGCAGCTGGGGAGAGCGGCGGGGGGGACCCTGGGCAGTGGGCCCAGCACAGGGAGACTCCTCAGCCAGGGGGCTCTGCAGGCCAGATTTGGAGGAGGATTGGTAACCCTGACAGGGAGGGGGCACCGCTGGGAAGAAAGGCCCTGCCACCTAGAGCCTGAGAGCGTGTGGCCACCACCAGAGTGCGTGTCTAACCCACAGCATCCCTGCAGCACAGCCAGGGCCTGAGAAGAAGGCCTGGGATTTACAAGGAACAGACTGTGAACTGCCCTGACATTCCAGATATACTGTTTGTGATGTTCCCTGCCACAGAGCGGGGTGATGTGTTTCCTTTAACTTTTCCCATTTTTCCTTACTCTTTTTTAAATTAATTGTTGAGTAAATAACTTGCATTTGCTTTAAATTGTATGTAATGATCAGTGGGTCAGAGAAGTGCCCAGTGCAGAGAGAGTACCCTGGAGTGGGGACACCCTAGCCCCTGTCCTAGGTAACCATAGCACGGTTTGGGGTCGAGCCCCCCAGGAATCCTGGGCTCAGCCTTGTTGAGGACTTTGCCAGACAGGAGAATGGAAGGGGAGTCCTCAACGGCAGGGAGGCCTCTGGGTAAAGGAAGTGGGAGCGATGACTCAGATCCTTTCGCTAGCCTACTTCACCGGTAGAGCAGAAGCTGGGAAAGTTCCCCACAATAGCCGGACTATTTCCCCACTTACATATGCATCCAAGGGCAGATTTTAGTTCTTTGAGATTTTGGTTACCCTTGGAAGCTAACACACTCTCTTCATTAGTGTTCACTTGCTTGACTCACAAAACTGTTTATAATGTCATAGTTACGATTCTGAGGTCCAAACACCTGACTTACAAACTCACAATGCTGGATTTGAAGTACGTAACAATGGAAATGATGGGTTCAGGAGCTGGGTCACCCCTAAAATACTAGATTTTATAGTTTGGAATTGGAAATGAATTAAAATGCATTTAGTCATCTCTTTCTCATTCCCATTTCTTCAAGTCACAAAATACACAACATACTTTGGCACATTTGGGAGTCTCCAAAGAGCCACAAGCCTAGAAAATCAAGGAGGCGGTGCATCAGGATTAAAACTGTACAGTGGGGATACTTATTCATTGGAGATATTTATGAAGTGTATGCCCAGATCAACTACAACTCTTGGCAATCCTATTTGTCCCTCACATTGATGAACGCTAATTTACTCACAAATCTTTATAAAAGCTATAAATTGTGCTGCTAATTCACTGTGAGTACAATAAAAGCAGAGATTAAATATTTGTTTCTCATTACCAATGCATCTATCATCATTACCTTCTTTTTGTTATAACTTGCAAGCACTTTTAGTCTTATGTTTGGATGTGGAATGGTGCCTGCAGAATGTAGCATTACAGCACACAGTAAAGGTGAAGAAGACTTCAGAGTCATTTTCTTGCTTTTCACATTTAATTTTCCATTTTGTGCTTTAAAAGGCATCTGAGACAGATGGAATTGTCAAGGGGTTTTTGGGTTCCTCTGCTGGTTTAATAGTGATCGTGACACTTGTAGGAGTGTGGCACTGAGAGAATTAGTGAACACATCAAATGGAAGGAAGGGATGATCAATTATTCACCACATGCCACCAACTAAGAGAAGCAAGACTGCTGCCTGTCTCTCCTTTTCTTTCTCCTACACACACACAAACCCAACTTACCCTATTTGTGCAATTACATTATTTCCATTCAAACCATCTCAAGAGAAACCTGTTTGTATGAATATGCTGGAACATTCATCATTAGGGTATAAAGTAAACTGTCCTTGATGTTCACTGTCCCATACCGCCACCTCATTCTTTTAATTATTTAGCCTAAAAAAAGTTGCATTTTCCAGATACCTGCTCAGCATGGCAAAGACAAACATCTCTTTGGCAAAACTAGATGCTATTTAAAAGCTGTCTTTTGAATATAAGAATAGAAGGTTTCCTGTCACTCTAAAATGTTAGACGGCTGGAAAACAAGCATAGTAACATAGCAACATTTGATGACAGGACTCCCAATCTTCAAATATCTCCATGAGATTGGCCTCAGTTACCAACTTACCCTGTGTGTTCATCATATCCCCCAGCAGATGCTGTTCTCTAAGGAGAAGGTGAGTTGACTTCTGCCTTTCTTTTGTTATTTGGAAGAGCAGCAGTTGGGAGTCTTAACAGAGCAATAGCAGATGACATTCTTGTCTTTGCTCCCTGCATGGAGGAGAGAAAAAATTGTCCCGTGGTGAGGGAGCTAGTCTTGGACTTGGAAGATCTAGGTTCAATTCCCTGCTCTGCCACAGGTTACCTGTGTGACCTTGGGGAAGTCACTTAACTTCTTTGTGCCTCAGTTGACCATCTGTAAATGGCAATAGTAGTACTAAGATATCTTACAGTGGTGCCCTGAGGACAAATATGTTCAAGATTGCAGAATCATAGGGTTAGAAGGGACTGCAAGGGTTCTGCCAAAATGCAGGATTTGTGTCTAAACCATCCTGACAGATGGCTATCTAGCCTCCTTTTCAAAACCTCCAGTGTAGAAGTTTCCAGAACCTCCTGAGCGGTTTGTTCCATTGTCCTGCTGTTCTTACAGTTAGGAAGTTTTTCTTGAGATTTAATCTAAATCTGCTATGCTATAGTTTAAACCCATTGCCTCTTGTCCTGTCCGCTGTGCCAGAAAAGAACAATGTTCTGATTCTTTTTTTGGCAGCCTTTCAAGTATCTGAAGACTGCTGTTATCAGGGCCGGCTCCAGGTACCAGCTTTGTAAGCAGCTGCTTGGGGCGGCATTTAGAATCGGGCGGCAGTCCATGTCCCGCGGCGGCAATTCGGCAGCAGCTCCGCCGTTATTGCGGCTGTGGCAATTCAGCGGTGGCTGCTTGGGGTGGCAAAATTGTTAGAGCCAACCCTGGCTATCATATCCCTCCTTAATCTCCTCTTTTCCAAACTAAACATACCCAGTTCTTTCAGCCTTTGCTCGCATTTCATCCATTTGATCATAGTTGTCACTTGCCTCTGGATCCTTTACAGTTTGTCTACATCCTTTCTATACATTGGTGACCAAAATTGGACACAGTACTCCAGCTGAAGCCTAACTAGTGCCGAGTAGAGCTGTACTATCACCTCCTGTGACTTGCATGCTATGCCTCTGTAAATGCAACCTAAAATTGCATTTTTTTTTGCAACAGGATTGCCTTACTGACTCATGTTGAGATTGTGATCCACCACAACTTCCAGATTCTTCTTAGCATAGTATAGTATGTATCCTTACTCAGATAATACAGTAATTGGGGCTGTGGCAATTACTTTAGACTGAATTGGTCCTAATCTAATCATTTTAGGCTGTAACTGAAGATCTTGACCATTTCATTTGGAGTTATCACACCAATGTACAAACCAGGCTCACAACACCAGACTGGAATGTGAGTTTGGAAAACACTGGTGCCTAGACAAAAAGGGACCAGGAATTGAGAAGCCTAACTTTTCTTTCCTTTTATTCTTGTTTAAATCCTTTAAGTGGAAAAAAGATTCTTGGGACAAACACAGGCAGATCTAGCAAGTTTTCCCAGAAGGAAAGGGAAACACTGGTTTCTCTCTTGGAAAGAGACTCAAGTTAGAATTCAGAGTAACAGCCGTGTTAGTCTGTATTCGCAAAAAGAAAAGGAGTACTTGTGGCACCTTAGAGACTAACCAATTTATTTGAGCATGAGCTTTCGTGAGCTACAGCTCACTTCAATGTGACACATACCACTCTCTATTAAAATCTCAAACTTCAGCATCATATATATAGATTTCTTGTGTAGTTTGATTGTTAGGGACTAATGTGTGTGCGTTTAACTTGTTTTATAAATAAATAATAGTTCAATGATTTTGTGATTAAAACAAAGAATTGGAGGCAGTATCCAAAAAGTCTGAGGCCAAAGTCAGAAAATCGGGTTATTTCCTCTTGTCTTTATCACTCTTGGTCACAGCTTAGAGGGTGCTGAACATTCCTTTAAACACTGATACTACAATAAACTCATCAGATGCATAGACATCAGTGGAGGGGGCTCCATATGAGTGCAGGGGTTTAACTAGTCACAAAATACTGATTTGTGCCTGAAAGGAAAACTAAACCAAGTGCTTGTGAAATCCTAAGCATTATAAGGCCACTGCATTGTAATTGAACTATCTCATCTGTTGGAGATAGAATTTTCTTGACAGTTGGCCCAGAAAAGATCAGAAAGACTACAAATCTCAGTGCCTTCAGAACAACATGTAAAATCCATTTCTCTGATTTAGCTATCCCTCAATAACCAAATCAAAGCCACATTTTTTAAATGAATAAATAAGAATCTCCCTTCAGGATATGTTAGGAAGGAGAGAGAGAGAGAGAGAAATGTAGGAATCCTTCCATAGTCACAGTAATATAGATAGCTTGGTGATGGACTTGCTTTAAGAACCCAGGGGGATATTTATATTCTGTAGTTTTAGCAGACATGGCCAATGGGTACTGCTGTAAATATGTACTATCACACGAAAACTTACATTGTCTGTGTATTTACATTGTCTAGGGCTTTTAGTGCATGAATGGCTAATTGTGCATCTAATTGGCCTTTTGTGCATAGAAATATCCATTTTGTGACAACAACTTCAGTAACTGCACATGCAAATCAGGCAAACAATGCAATGTACATTTTGCATGTACAGTTTTTCTCCTGTCTTTTTGAAAATCATGTCCTAAATATTTTATGGTTCTTCTTTTTGTCTTACTATCTTGCTTTTAAACTTTTTAATATCATCTGCTTTTACACTAATATTTTAATCTGGCACATTTCTTCTGCTTTTGTGCCCATGACAAATATATAGAAAATACGGGCACAGAGCTGTGAATGATACTACTCTATGCTAAATCATGCTACATATTATCTTGGTGGGTGTGAGAGACATGGGTGATAGGCGATCTCTATAGATTATGGTTACAAGTGTAAATGCAATGAAGCTATTGAACACAATCTTGACCTTTCACTCTAACTAGTTGGTCTATTTCCTTTTCTCTTGTGAAATCCTTCTCTTGGCTTCCCCACATCTTTGTGCCAAATAATCACTAAGAAATTAGGCTGAAACATAATATCTTGGGTGGTTGTTATGTTCTATGATTACAGTATACCGAATGTGGGATCCAAATGCAACAAAGACTAGTGACAGTCTCAAAATTAAAGAAAAAAATCCATTAGCTCTGAGATGTTGGGAAGGGAGAAGTGCCAGAAATACCTTTAAGTCCACTAGAAACTTCACTATTGCTAGTGATTTTACGTGAAAGGTGCTCAAATAGTACAGTAATGGGCAGCAATATAAAATCCTAAAGTAGGTAGGTAGATAGATTAGGGCTGGTCCATCTCCCCCACATGATGGTGACCTCTGATCTCAACTCCTAAACTCTGTTATGTTAGAGGGGATGTGATTGGCTCCCATATGTTCAACTGTTTTACTGAGAAGTTATGCTCGGGTTTCCTTTTCATCCTGGTTGGCTTGGAAGGAAGACTGTACTTGCAGCTGTCTTGCAGCATCCATTCAAAAGGGATAGTTCTCTTTCTGTTTTGGTTTTCATCTCATGCCTTCAATCTGAGTGTCAAGGAATTGACAGTTTCCATCTTGAGTGCAAGCCATAAAGAAGTTTCCTGGTCAATTAGAAGAAGCCTAAAACAAGCGCGGACTATCTAAAACAGTAACAGCTGCATGGCAGGTCCTTCACTTCAGCTCTTTTGCTTTGATGAAGTTGCCTTTGATGTACCCGAGTTCCAGTCATATCACAATGGGACATCATGTCATAACAGAGATGGATGGCAACTATGGAAGAATGTTGCTTATAACTTCCACATTACAAAAAACAGACAAACAAAAAACACACAACCCTACACCACTAACAGCAATAAAAACAAAAAAATTGAAAAAAAGTAGAGATGATCCACACTCAGAAACCTACTTCTCAATCCCTGTGAACTTTGAGAAAGTTCAGCTCCAAAGTCAAACTTTGTCATTTGAGCACCATAATATGATATTAATTCAATAATAATAATAATTAATGAGAACTGCATCTTTCATCTTAGGGTATCAAATGATGCCATGTTCTAGAAGTTTCAGGGTTAGTATTAATGCCATTTTACGGATGGGGAAATTGAATCTTGGACTATTTCAATGTCTTGCAGTGAGTCAGTAACAATATTGGGGTATAAAATGTCAGCACAGAAAAAAATAAAAAGGAACATGTTGTTTCTGTCATAACATATAGAGGATGCTGTTGTGTACAAGACTGATATTTCCCTGACAGCAAACATTAACAAGTTTTATTCTGTAAATTACTGTATCCTTCAATAGACAATACTTTTGCACTCCTTTATTTCTCCACTGCAGTTCTGAAAGTGGGATTTATTAGGCAATGCTGACATTATAGGCCTGTTAAAACCACTCTAATTACTTTTCTTCTGAAAACATGTTTTAGAGGCAGTTGTAGAGGTTTACACTGCTCCTTAGAGATAAATGAAAAGAAATGGTAGAGTTTAAGAGAAAAGGTAGAACACCTGATTCATTTCTCCTGTTGAAAATGCAAGAGATTTCCAGTTTTACTCCCTCCCTCATCCCTGCCTTGTGGAGGTCTTTCTGAATTGGAATATTCAGGCCAATATTTTTTTGTCAATTTGTTGATTCCTGTTGGTACCATTGGGCTGCTTTGTACGTTTGTTGTAAGTTGTGTTTTGAAAACTAATCTCAGGCTTTAGAATATTATGACCACTTCAGGATTCCTAACAAAAAACTGGTGATGAAATGTACATCACTTGCTGAAACAGGAAGAAAGCTGGCATGAGCTAGAAAGATTTATACCATAGCAAAACATCTTCAAGTACGATTGGGACTTAATGCTGCCAGACTGTCAGGAAGAACAACATGTGGACATTCTAATACTAGAGATTAGGTTTAAACTAACTGCAGATGTCCAACTGGAGATGAAAGCCTCTGAAGATAAGTGCAAACGTTTTAGAAAGATTGAAGGATGAAGCCATTATGATATAAATCCTTTTGGTGCTACCATAGTAGTTAGAAATATCTAAACTGCATAATATGTTTATTTTGTTTCTGTATTTAACCCCAATTATCCTTTGCGGGGGAATTCTTTTTATATTTAATTCCCCCATCTCACTCTTTTAGCTCCTGCAAACCTCTTTCCCCTCCCCGCCCCATGTAAATTGCAGCAGGTGCATGGAATTGAAGACATCACAATTAAACGTAATCAAATATTTTAGGCACTAATGAACAGCTCCAGGAAAACAAGTCAAAAGAAAAAAAAAGCCTCTAAGTGAGTGGATTTTCAAACACCCAAGGCACCATAGGGCCAATTAAGGGAGTCAGACACCAGGACACATACTGGCATTAATTATCTTTGAGTTCAGGGAAATAAAAAATAAAAGCAACAATTATCATAATAAATCTCCACACACTGCTTGTAAATTGTGCTAATCTACAACACACCTGGGTTTCAGAGATTTAAGGCATGAAAGTGAATACTCAATCAGTTGGTAACGACCTCACATAGAGGCTCATGGGATATGTTTCTTTTCTGTGATCTGCCAATCAGACCGAGGGTCTAAAATGATGTCCAACAGCCACAGCAGCTTTATTCTGTGTTGCAAAGAAGCACTGTAAAGAAAAGAACAGCATAACACATTCAATCAAGAAAGTTACAAATCCTGTGGTATGTTAAGGACATGTTTACTCAAAAAAAAAATAAAGAAAGAAATTCAAGATTGGAGTTTGAGTCGCAGTCTCCACAAAGAACCTGAGAGTCTCTTTAATTTTCCATCTTCCTAAAGCTGTACAAAAGAAAACAAATACTTCTTTGGTGCAATAAGAGTTTCTGTGAAAGGATGGAGGGAAGAAGCAGCAAGATGGATGCACTAAGCTAGAGGAAAAATAAAAAATACAGTTGTTATTAAAAATTGATCTATGTCTGATTGATGTCTTGAGTCAATTGCAAACAGCTTTCACCAGAAATATTGGAATTTGGGATAATACGTTGCCATTCTTTCTTCTTGTACAATCTGGTTCACCTCACAAGTGCAGTGCATTAAATAAAGTCAGTCTAATCCCCAGATCTCTTCGTTTGCATAATTTGCAGTGAGACGGGAGTGGGAGAAGCCTCTGCATCCTTATACATCACAGAAGGGAGGCTGTGGGCCCTGTAAATTCAGTGAGGATGGGGTCATTGGGGGCAGGTGAGAGGAGGGACCACTAGATCAGCAAAACTCCAGTGGAATATTTGCATAGAGACTATGGACTTTTGCCAGTATTTCAGCACTAGGCTGAAATATTTGTGGGGGATAGGCAGGTGGGTAGTTGCATTAAAGCCCTACAGTTATTTGATGGTAGATATGGGAGGATAATTCTGTTTGTACCAGTCCCCACCGAATACCCATTAGAAAGCCCAGTTAGTGGGTCATCATGAGATTAGACAGGTTTCATTCGTATATCCTTCATATAAAGCATCACATAATGCCTTTCTAGGAAGTGACTCTGTGGATCATAGGAAGAGAGGGAGAGAACTTCCAATTTCCTTACTCATGTTCCCGTTTCTCTACTCTTCACCTCTCACAGACTCATAGACCCTAAGGTCAGAAGGGACCATCATGACCATCTAGTGTGACCTCCTGCACATTGCAGGCCACAATCTCACTTCACTCCTCTAATAGATCCCTAAGTTATGGAAGTCCTCAAATCATGGTTTAAAGACTTCAAGTTACAGAGAATCCACTATTTACACTAGTTTAAACCTGCAAGTGATCCATGCCCCATGCTGCAGAGGAAGGTAAAAAAACTCAACAAAACCTAGGGACTCTGCCAATCTGAAAGGGGTGGGGGTGAATTCCTTCCCAGCCCCAAATATGGTGATCAGTTAGAACCTGAGCAGGTGGCCAAAACCCACCAGCCATAGACTTGGGAAATAATTCTATGTAATAATACAGAGCTCTTTCCATTTAGTGTCCCGTCACTAGCTGCTGGAGATATTTGCTGCTAGCAGTCACAGATTGGCTACATGCCATTGTAGGCAGTTTCATCATACCATCCCCTCCATAAAGTTATCAAGTTCAGTCTTGAAGCCAGTTAGATATTTTGCTCCCACTGCTCTCCTTGGAAGGCTGTTCATTTCACTCCTCTGATAGTTAGAAACTTTTGTATAATTTCAAGACTAAGCTTATTGATGACCAGTTTATGTCCATTTTTCTTTTGTCCACATTGGTGCTTAACTTAAATAAACTCCTCTCCCTGCATGGCATTTATCCCTCTGATGTATTTATAGCGAGGCAATCATATCTCCACTCAGCCTTCTTTTCTTTAGGCTTAAACAACCCAAACTCTTTGAGTCTCCTCTCATAAGGTAGGTTTTCCATTGCTCAAATTATCCTAGTAGCCCTTTTCTGTACCTGTTCCGTTTTAATTACCAGCAATCTTTTTTAAACATGGGAAACCAGAATTGCACGCAGTATTCCAGATGGGTCTCACCAGGGCCATCTATAATGGTACTAACACTTCCCTCTCTACTGGAAATACCTCATCTGTTGCATCCGTGGACTGCATCAGCCTTTTGCACAGCCGCATTACATTGATAGCTCATACTCATCCTGTGATCAACCAATTCACCCAGGTCTTTCTTTTCCTATATCACTTCCAACTGACATGTACCAAGCTTACAGGAAAACTCTGTCACTTGCTTTGTCTTACTTAAAGTGTAAGTGCTTTAGGGTGAAAAGAAAAGGAGTAATTGTGGCACCTTAGAGACTAACAAATTTATTTGAGCATAAGCTTTCGTGAGCTACAGCTCACTTCATCGGATGCATTCAGTGGAAAATACAGTGGGGAGATTTATATACATAGAGAACATGACACAATGGGTGTTACCATACACACTGTAACCAGAGTGATCACTTAAGGTGAGCTATTACCAGCAGGAGAGGGGAGGAGGGGGACCTTTTGTAGCGATAATCAAGGTGGGCCATTTCCAGCAGTTGGCAAGAACGTCTGAGGAAAAGAGGGGGCGTGGAGGGGAGGAATAAACATGGGGAAATAGTTTTACTTTGTGTAATGACCCATCCACTCCCAGTCTCTATTCAAGCCTAAGTTAATAGTATCCAGTTTGCAAATTAATTCCAATTCAGCAGTCTCTCGTTGGAGTCTGTTTCTGAAGTTTTTTTGTTGAAGAATTGCCACTTTTAGGTCTGTAATCAAGTGACCAGAGAGATTGAAGTGTTCTCCAACTGGCTTTTGAATGTTATAATTCTTGACATCTGATTTGTGTCCATTTATTCTTTTACATAGAGACTGTCCAGTTTGGCCAATGTACATGGCAGAGGGGCATTGCTGGCACATGATGGCATATATCATATTGGTAGATGTGCAGGTGAACGAGCCTCTGATAGTGTGGCTGATGTGATTAGGCCCTATGATGGTGTCCCCAACAAAGAAAATAACAGAACGCCACTAGCCATCACCTTCAGCCACCAACTAAAACCTGTCCAACGCATCATCAAGGATCTACAACCTATCCTGAAGGACGACCCATCACTCTCACAGATCTTAGGAGACAGGCCAGTCCTTGCTTACAGATAGCCCCCCAACCTGAAGCAAATACTCACCAGCAACCACACACCACACAACAGAACCACTAACCCAGGAACCTATCTTTGCAACAAAGCCCGTTGCTACCTGTGTCCATATATCTATTCAGACGTTCTTGTCAACTGCTGGAAATGGCCCACCTTGATTATCACAACAAAAGGTTCCCGCCAGCCCCTCTCCTGCTGGTAATAGCTCACCTTAAGTTACACCTGGTTATAGTGTGTATGGTAACACCCATTGTTTCATGTTCTCTATGTATATCAATCTCCCCACTGTGTTTTCCACTGAATGCATCCAATGAAGTGATGAAGTGAGCTGTAGCTCATGAAAGCTTATGCTCAAATAAATTTGTTCGTCTCTAAGGTGCCACAAGTACTTCTTTTCTTTTTTCGAATACAGACTAACACGGCTGCTACTCTGAAACCTGTCATTACTTTAGGGTAGGGACAATACTTTTCTTTATGTTTGGAAAACTTCCACAGGAGTAAATAAAGAGGTATGATGGATCAGTAAAAATGAGTGACTGCTTCAGCTGTGGAAATGCTCAACATGTTCAAAGGTGTGGAGGCCAAATGTGTGGGTTGTAGATGAGAACAGATAGGAAACCATTAATTAATGTTCAGGAAGGTGAGCACTAAGGTGACTACATTAATCAGAGGAACCTAGGACATAATTGTAGGATACTTCTTAGAGTTTAAGATCTTCAGGGCAAGGTTCATTCCTTCATCTGTGTATTGTGAAGCACTGAGCTCCTTGTCAGCATTTATTAATTGGTATCATGTGTTATTAAGATAGTCAAGGAAAGATGAGATTTTGTACAGCTCCAAAAATTTGTCGCTGGATTTGGCAACTGGGCAATTAAATGGCAGATGGAACTTAAATTGGGTGAATACAAAATAATGAAACATCAGGAGAACTAATTTTAATTTTACATGCACACTCCTGTGTTCCAAATTAGCTGACACCTTTCCTGAAAAAAGATCTAGCGGTAATTGTAGACAGTTCAGTTAAGATATCTGCTGAATTTTCAGTGGCAGTCAAAGGCTAATAGGATTCTGTGTTGCATCTGACATCCTTTCTTTTCCTGCCTGTGTAAATAGAATAACTTGAACTGTCAACATCTCCATTTCTCTTTAATAAAATTACAGGCTTTATATCAATCAGTGGTGTGGGTATACCCCAAATACTGAAATTTGTCTCATCATCTCACCCCAAAATTGCATAGCTGTACTTAAAAAAAGAAAATTCAGAAAAGAGAAACTATAGAAACTTGGATTGTTGGTTTAGGGCCAGATTCTGACACTCTTGCAAAGAGTCTCAGTACCTTATTCCACCACTAGTTCTTTTAGAATCAATCGGCCTACTTGTAAAATAAGGTGTTACTAAACCAGAGGAGAGTGTTTCAGATATGGTCCTTAGAGAAGAGACATGATGGATGTATACTAATAACAGATGGCATGTTAAACACTGAATTACTGCTTCTCTCCATCCAGATTCATAATATGAGAACAAGGTGGCACTCAGTAAAACTGGCTGAAAGCAAATTTAAAACTGATAAAAAGATATTGCTTTTTGCAGCTTGTAGAAAATCCATGAAGTTGACAGCCACAGGAAATCACTGAGCCAAACAGCTTAAAGAGATTTAAAAGGGGCTCTCTACGTTTACAAGTACAGCCTATATAGCTATCCAGTAAGCTAGAAAGTTAGATAAAAAACGGATAATAAGAGAGAGAGAGAGAGAGAGAGAGAGAAAATCACGCTTCACTGCATGTGCAGACCATTTGCTTGCTTTGGGACGGCTCTGTCTATGGACCAACCCTGCCCTTCAATAAAGCTTTTCACTCTAATTGATTAAAGAGAAGGAATGTACCTCCTCCTGAAGCACCAGGTCTAGGCTCCTGCCAGAGGCAAAATATCACACAGATACAGACAGAGACAGACCAATTATCAGATCTTGCAACTACAGTTCTCTTAAAAATCTGCTATATAGGGAGCGTGGAGAGGGATAATGGAATTAAAGATGGGCTCTTTATATTACAGTAAGGTGAGTGAGAATCCCATCTAATATATGTTTCAGGTACGAAGTAGACATTTGGTAGTAACTGAACACTTGTTACCATCAAAATACTTCACAAAATATTAACTAATTCTCACAACACCCCTATACGGTTGGTAAATTTAGTTATTTACATTTTACACACATGGAAGACTGAGACTCTAAGAATTTAAGGGTCACACTGTTCTGTCACTCAGACCCAACCTCACAATTTTGGGACAGACCAGTGGAATTATTTTTCACTCTGTCTTGATCATATCATCTGAAGTGGTTTTGGGGTAGGGTCTTTGAGAGTGTTCTTTGCATTTCTCCTTTCTTGAAAACTACCACCAGCCTGGCCTACTCCAGGAGAGCTGAAGAACAGCTGCTTGTGGTGGGGTCTGTGTTTAATGTAGTCAATATCTGAAAATAAATTGAGACAATTCTCTACGCACTTTGGGCATTTAGAAGTTGCTAGAACTTCATCATATTTCTCCAATTATTGAACTACAGAATCTAGATTAATATTTCTGGCTAATGGACTATCCCATCCCTACTGAGACGTAAGATATCTCCGGGGAAGTACAATAAATCCGGGAGGTGTAATTAAAACATATTAATCTGAAAAGTTGTGTGTGTGTGTCTTACCATTTTTATTCTTTTTCTCTTTTATTACTTCCTTTTCTAGCCTTCCCTTTGTGGGTCAATCTATCCACCTCATATAAGATTTTTTATTTTCTCTCATTTTTGTATTTTATTTGTCTTCCTCTCATTTTCTCTCTTATGTTCCTTTCTTGAAAAGCAGCATCTGGGTCCTCTCAGACTTTTTCACATTCACCCCTGCCCTTGCTGACCCCATGCTCTGTCCCAGATTATGTTGTCTCTTTGTCCCATCTCCATTGCTCCTACTCTTATGTGTCTGTCGTATTTTCTCCAAACAGTCTAAGCTTTCCTTCACTCTTTTCCTTCTGTAAATATCTTTCTCCCACCATCTCAAACAATAATTAAACTTGTATGGCAAACATTAATTAATAAACAGGGAATCACTGTTGGATGAGTAAGCATAACCCCACCCCTTTTCAGATGGGGAAATTGAGGCAGAAAGAGTAAGTGAATTGACCAAGGGAATCATAGCTAGTAATAGAAAGCGGACGTTCCTTGCTCCCAGACCCATGCTTATTTCCATAAATCACTCGGCCTCTTATTCTTGTGAGCTTCCCTTTGGCTGCCTAGATGTTATATCGGCTGATCTGTAAGTTCAAGTACTGGCAAACAGAAGGGAGCTTTTGGTGACCCTAATCTTATATTGAGGAGCGCTGAGTTCCTCCTATTACTACCTTCAAACTATGGGAATGAAAGTAGCTCATCCATATATATGTATGTATGCTGATGAAGATCTATAACTCAATTGCCTTCATCAGTAGATCTTTAAATGCTTAACTTTTATATTGCACATGATGGATCTGAATTGTGAAATCACAATCAATTATTCAAGTTTACCAGAATACTTAATTGAGTGAAAAGGCAATGGAAAAGAAGCTTGGTTATCTGAACTTAAGCACTGATCCAGCACAACAGTTAAGCAGCTTCTTAATGTTAAGCATATAAGTAGTCCCAATAATAATAGTCAATAGTAAGGCTCACACATTTTAAATTAAGTACCCGCTTAAGTATTTTGCTGGATTAGGGTTTTATATGTCAGGCATTTTTGATCACTGTAGATAATGTTAGAAATGGGTTGGTATAAAAATGTTAAATATTAACAAAAAGTACTTGGAAAGATTAAAATCCAACCAAAAATCCCATAGAATTCTCTTGGAATATCAGATGGGAGCAGAGATTTCAGAAACCACATAGCTTCATGGAAGCACCAGGAACGGCTCTCTAGAGGATGGCCTGCTCTTATCCCTCCCGCTTTGGGACAAGATTGCTATAATTATCCCTCCCCAGTCTTCCTTGACAGCTTCTTCCACTGTCTATTACATTTTATAGTTAATATAGAGATTATTTTCCTAATGTTTGATTTAAATGATTCTTGCAGAAGTTTAAGTCCAGTCCATCCCTGTTTTTCTTTGTTGACTAAATATAAAGAGGGAATGTGGTTTTTTAATGCTTATTTTATATACTTGTGTGAATAGGTAGAAATGCATGTAAATAACCAGAACCAATAAAGTATCTTTGGCTTTATAATTTTCACTGTTTATTCTTCCCTTTACTTTCCTTTAGCTTTTTTCTGTTGGGATAGTATGAGTTTGCATGTAGGCATTTCAAGCAGTAGTTGCACCCCATTCTCTAGTATGTTATAAATATCGTACAGCATCGAGGCTTACTGTGTTAACGACTAGAGTATTGAAGGACATGTTACATGTACAGGGGCATTCTGAGAAACAAAAATATTCTTTCTGGCCACAATATAATAGATAAAGATAGAGGAGACAGAACTGTGAACCTTCACAGTATAGTGAAGAGGTTGTCCTCCTGAATGTCGGATCTGAAAGAGGCAAGTGAAACACACTATTAGGCTACATAAATATTTATTTCCACACGTTTGAAATATTCATCAATTCACACACTCCAGATCACACTTACGGCATCCCTTTGCAAATCAATTCTTTAACATTGTGTGCCTCATTCACATAGCCTTAGAAAATGAATACATAATATAATTCAAGACATAAATAGAAGCTATCTTTAATGAGACAATCACGTCTAATCTTTCTGCAAGTGAGTATGGTTATGCCCCTCCTACTCAGGGATGAAATATTCCCAATACCCCAGCAAAACAAAATGGAATTCTTTTCCTACTACCTTTGTGTCATTAGCTATACCCAAACTTCATACAATTATGAATCATAAATCATACAATCCTAAATTATGCCCAAACGTCTTCATTCAGTTGCTCTGAGAAATCATTAATAGTCTTGCTGTGATACTACACGGGATTTCCCATGGTTTCACCAGCTGTTCACCATAAGTATATAGGTTTCAGAGTAGCAGCCGTGTTAGTCTGTATCCACAAAAAGAACAGGAGTACTTGTGGCACCTTAGAGACTAACAAATTTATTAGAGCATAAGCTTTCATGGGCTACAGCCCACTTCATCAGATTCATAGAATGGAACATATATTAAGAAGATATATATATACATACAGATAAGTTGGAAGTTGCCATACAAACTGTGAGACACCATTAACTTCAGTTTGAATAGAGACTGGGAGTGGCTGGGTCATTACACATATTGAATCTATTTCCCTAAAGTTAAGTATCCTCACACCTTCTTGTAAACTGTCTAAATGGGCCATCTTGATTATCACTACAAAAGTATTTTTCTGCTGCTGATAATAGCTCATCTTAACTAATTAGCCTCTCACAGTTTGTATGGCAACTTCCAACTTATCTGCATGTATATATATATATATATCTATATATCTATATATATTTATATCTTCTTACTATATGTTCCATTCTATGCATTCGATGAAGTGGGCTGTAGCTTATGCTCTAATAAATTTGTTAGTCTCTAAGGTGGCACAAGTACTCCTGTTCATAAGTATATATTTAAACATTCAGGAACTGTTCATTCCACAGTGCCCTGATGCATGATGTTTAAATTTCTAAAAGTACACATAAATATATATAAAAATAAAAATTTCAGCATCATTGTTCTACAAAAACCATAAAATGGAAACTTTCCCCCTCAATAAATAAATTAAATAAATAAAATGAAAGAGCCCCCGGGCTCTAAATTACCAAGACAATTTGTCCACACATAATAATACTAATTTGTAAATTCATGAGTTGGAGCTGCAGAGGCTGGATACAAAACTAATATTCCTTAAAATTAGTTTGCAGGTGTTAAAGTTGGGCTTTTGATAGATCAGAATAAAAGAGTTTACAAGCTACAGGTCAGCAATATAACTTCTGTTATTGTTGGAGTTTTCCACAGAACACCGAGATTTAAAATGACTTCTGCATCTCAGATTTTTAATGTAGATTGTTCTTTCTATGGAAAGTCAACAGGAATACCAAAACACAAGATCCTTCAGCCTTTTGGTTTTTGTTTAGCCTATTTTGGGGTTGCAATCTGGCCATGAAGTTTGGATTCAGTTACATAAATTCTCACAAAGATTCCCTGGTATTTGTTTAAGATTTTGGCTTGGGCCTATCTCTAGCTTGCACTCTAGCCCTCAGAATGCTTAACAATAATAAATTAAACCATACAAAATCTCTGGAATGCATGTAAATGATACTATTATTTTGAATATGTTTAAATTAAAGTACACAGAGGTTAAAAACCAAACAGTCATATTTTGGAGAAAATATTTTTGAATTCTTAAGACTGAATAACTTTAGATATGAGTCAATGGAAGTGGTAGTTCTTTTGAAAATCAAGCCACTTATTTGATTTCTAAATATGAATGTAGATTCTAACATTAGGATCCCACCTTTGAAAATTTTGGCATAAGAGAATTGCTCAATTAGATTACTGTGGAGCTGAAAATAGAACCCAGGTGTTCTGATCCCAAATTACCATCTGGAAGTTAAAACAGTGAATAGTGTTTTAAATGACCTAGGGTTGTTATTAAAATCAATGTCTCCTGTCTTAGCCCCTTTCTATCATGCCAATATTTAATTGGGATATACATTCATAGTCTAGCCTAGACTTCCTTCCCAGCCCCACACACTCTGATATACAAAAGCACAACATGAGAATTTATGATCATGAATATGTAAATTCTTACCCTGACTCCTGCAGAAATTTTTTTGAGAGAGAGTCACAGACCATCTGTGTGGCTCATTATAGACTAAAAGCCCATAAGCTCTTTATGTGCAGTTGTAAGATTATGATCACTGTTTTATTGTTGATAGCATTAATGTTTGAGTGCTGGTATTGATAGATATGATGTTGCTGCAGATTTACTATGGAGAAATCTTTATTAATAGTGTATCCAACCATAATGAAAAATCATAAACTTTGCTTCTCATGCTGTTTGCTTTCATCTAAGTCTCTGCAAAGCTTGAGCTAAGTTTATGCTCGAGCAAACAAAGTTCCCTCAGATCAGTTTTTTTCCCCCAAAAGTGAAGCAGCAGCTCAAGAAAAGACCTTTTCATTTAATGATGAACTCTCCTTTTCATGCTCTCAGACATATGCTTTCTTCTAATAAAATGCTATCACATCTTGTCTGGTGACTTCACAATGGATTTTTGCTATAACAAGAACCTTTTTTTGGAATGAAAGTCCCTTAGTTCCTATGAAAATCATCAGTAGTGGAGCCAGAGGCTGACATTTGAGGGGTAGTCAAATAACAAAATGAATTAAGATAGTTTGCCCTTAGGATATTTCATCACATGCATGTGCAAATTACAGTATCCTATTTGTTTGGGTTAGAGGCAAGGTAAGATCTTTCTACTTGGAGTTGTTTAGCTTTTAAGTTTTACAAGTTTGGACTTTCTCTTCTCAAAACATCTGCATGGAAAAAGAAAGTTGTGACCAATAAAGCTCCCAACCCCCCGCCCCAAAGATTTTTTTCTTGAAACCCAGTGCTGTTCTGCATTTGGAGAACTAACCTAGAACCCTGTTCTAGAGTTTAGAATAGTGTAATGAATTGAGGGTGAACTTCACCCATGTGCAGAGGGCCAGCACAAAACTTATGCAACAGTTAGGCAATGGGGCTTTTGATAAGGTGAGATAGTAACCAACACCTGCCCTGTACTGCCTTTTTAATATAGCACAATATCTTGTGTTATACATAGTAATCAGAGACATCCTGAAATGTCATATAAGAAACAGTCAAGTTTTAACACATCATGGCTCTTTTCCTTAATTGTTTAATAGTTATTAACTACTGAAAGTAATGGTTTACACTGGATACACATACTTCATCTGTATATTTCCTTTAATACTGATGCAGGGGGAAAGCATTTGTTCTTCCTCATGATACTGAAAGATTTTGATTTATTTTTAAATGTAAATGATACAGGTTTCGATGGGGTTTCGATTGAGGGCATAGTGTCCATAAAAAGGTATGTCTAGGACATTTAGTAAACACGTGTCCCCTTCATGCAAACATTGATGGTACTCTGTCACTTTCAGTGGAATTGCTCACAGCAGTAAAAGGTTTGCAGGATCATTCATAACCTCAGTGTCCACATTACAACCATCAGCACAATTGAAACTTTTGTTGGAAGACTCAGCATAGAGGGTAAGGGGTGAATGGACTATATAATGGAACTGTCCTCTCACTTCCAGTGGTATTCCTTCCATATCAGCACTGAGACACGCTGAGAAAAAACATGCCTGATATTGAAAACTAGTATCTTCACAGGATATTTATCTAGTATCTTCACACACATTAAAACCGCTTTACCAAAAAAAAAAATAAAAAAAAATTAGAAAGGAGAGAGGGAGAATCACCAGGCTATACGCTCAGTATATTTTTTTTCATTCCAATAAAATAAGGAATCAACAATTAGGAAAGGGCAGAAGAGAACTAAAGGCAAATAACAAAGAATATATATATATGAACACACATACTGTGGAGCATTATTCCTTTAAAGCAAGTATCTTAAAGTGTCCTAAAATAACAAATACTGCTGAAATCAAATTCTGTCATTTTATTTCTGAAACCATAGGCTTGTTGATTTCGTAATTGGCTTGGCCTTGGATCTCACTTCAATACCTGTAGGGATTTTACCACTAGCCTTTCTTATCAATTTTTTAATAAATCCCACAGATTGAGTACGGTAAATAATAAATGACATAGTGCTTGGTAAGTCAATATTTAATTTAATATAGACTCAGGGAAACTAACATTTTACATGCACATATTACTATGGTTCTTGTTTAAATGAAGAAAAGCTAGGCTTTGTTTTCAGATGGTGAGGAAAGGAAAGGATATTGATGCACAAAGGATTTGTGGGATGGTTCTGGGGGAGTTTAATTGTATTAATGCAACTAACCAGAAGTATGCAAATAACCAGTTTTTCGGTTCAGTGGCCAAACCAAACAAATTTAAAAAAAATAAAAGTTGGTTGTTTTTTTCAGTTTGACCAGAAACAAAAAATGTTTATGCATAGAGTGGTGTAAATATGCATAATACTTTACAAACTAACAGCCCAATCCTGCAAATACATACTACTGAGTACATTTTTTTTCAACAAACACCCCAAAGCAACCAAAACCCAAATCTTGTTCAGTTTATGTTGTAGCTGATGGGGGAATATTCACTTTAGAATATTCATTGTGGAATATTCAGGAGGTAATTTGTACAGGAACGGACCCTTAAGATTCTATTGCTGTAGTTCTTAAGGATATCTCGACAGCAAAAGTTGTGTACAGTCCATTCTACCCAAGCTAGCTTGAATACAGTAAGCACAAATACAAATAACAGTGCAGGCCGTACAAGCCCAGCACAGACCCTGGGTATGTACTCAGCTCACAAGTCCACTATGAAACACACATTGCTCTGTCTTCATTGCTATAGTTATCCATACTAGTTGGATTCATGCTACCTTCGGTAGGCTAGCCAATGCACAACTTTTACTATGTAGACATACCCTTAGTCACACAAAAGTTTCTGAAATCCATGTACAAAGTAACTGCAGGACTGGGGCCAGAAAGAAGGAAATAATTTCAGATGTGAACTCAAAAATGGTGACAAGCTCAAAGTAACATTCCTGATGAATGATTTGTTGCTCTGATAACTTGTGTGTAGGTTTTATGAAAATTTAAACAACAAAATAATAATAATTAATAAATATAGATTTTTTTTAGTGATGGAAGTGTGATATTATGAGTATGCTTCTGATTAAATTGAGCTCCCTAGGAAGATTCAGCAACGTTACTGGTTCTCCGTGAGTCTGAAGCACTGTAGGCTGCAGCTTTGGTATACATACCAAATAATAAACACAACCACCAATTGTATTCAGTAGCTTTATATGGCATCTTCTTGCATTCCCTCCTTCCATCATATTAGACATTGGCAATATAAATATTTTCCACTCACACAAATCCTGTCTCTCTCTTCGCTACCTCCGTCCATTAACAAAGCATGTGTGCCTCTAATGAAGTTTACTATTTTGTGGTGTGTCACTCACACTTTGGGGGAAACAATGTAAGATAAACTATATCAGTGCTATAGGCTGCGGAGTCGACATCTTGTATTAGAGAGATTTATGTGGTCTATCACAAACATTTAGCTTTTCTACCTAGTTATTAATCAGCCTGGTCTGATCCTAATGTTACTGAGTGACACAATTCTCTGTACACCAAACAAGCTGCTTCACATGAAAAAGGGAGGCTTAACTGTGGTCAACAATGAATTCTCACTAGAAAGAGAGGGGTATCTTGTACAGATTCAAGTTTGTCAAAAGCTATTAGGAGAGTCATTCAATATAGTATTTCAGTTATTTGCTGAGAGCCTCACTGAGCCTACCATCTTCCTCAAAATAGGGTATTAGGATATGCTTTTATATATATATATGTGGCTTATTCACACTGGTAAGTAATATCAATCAGATTAGAGGGTTTTTTTTTAAAAAAATATACTTTTAGGGCTCCGATCCTGCAATCGAATCCAAATGGTAGACCCTTCTGACCATACCAATCCCACTGAATTTAAAGGAGCTGCTCATGTGAACAGGGACCTCCCTGTATGGATCATATTACAGAATGTGAGCCTGCAGACCTTATCTAACACTTATTGAAGCCCAGGTAAATACTCTCATTTCCTACAATGGACATTGTTCAAGTCCTAGACAAGCAAAACAGGTCTGCAAGTATAATACATTATAAATGTAATCTCTCAAGTTTAGAGAGACAAGGGGGGTGAGGTAATATCTTTCATTGGACCAACCTCAGTTGGTGAGAGAGACAAGCTTTTGAGCTGTTCATATTAGCTCTGTGTAGATTGAAAGCTTGTCTCTCTCACCAACAGAAGTTGATCCAATAAAAGATATTACCTCACCAACTTTGTCTCTGGGTCCAACATAGCTAGAACAATAATGCAACATCTGTCAAGATCGTCTCTCAAGGCGGCGGGGTGTGGGGGAGAGGAAACTCTTTAAGGAACTTTCAAAGTGCAGTTGTCCAATTGAGCTTCCTCCTTTGTTCTGCATATCCTTTTTGCCTCAGGACTGTGTCTAGTTTTTAAAAAGTTATTTTGTTTATTTCAAGAGTGGTCTCAATGGTATTAATCTCTGACAATCTTTTCTCTTATTATTATGAAAAATACTAATCTTTAGTATGTATACAGCGTAATAACTTTTATCTTCAAAGCACTGTACAAACATTTACTCTCTTAATTCCCATTTGTGTTCATTTTTTTCTCTTCCCTCTTTGTAGTGCTATTCTATTTTCTTTCTCTGGCATCTGTGTTTGATGAAAAAGCTTCCATGCCACAATCATCATTTCAGTTTAAAATATGTTAGCTATTTCTTCTCTTTCCAGATTTAAACATAGACTAAACAATGTCTATGCTATGAATAGAGTATATATATTAGTCTATGGATTAGCAAATTTTAAATCAACATGTGTTCTCCTGGATCAATTACATGAAGTGGGCTGTAGCTCGCGAAAGCTTATGCTCAAATACATTTGTTAGTCTCTAAGGTGCCACAAAGACTCCTGTTCTTTTTGCGGATACAGACTAACACGGCTGCTACTCTGAAACCAGTACTACGAGTGACAACTACTGCCAGCAAGCTAGAATTTCACTCACAGAGGCCTGATCCAGTAAAGCATTTCAGCATATGCACAAGTTTCAGTGTCTGATCTCAAAAAAATTGAGCCAGAGGCACACGCCCAGCATGGAAAATTTCACGAATGGTTCACGTTTGGTAAAGTAATAAGTAACTGAATGCAGGATCTTAGAAAGTGGTGGGAATGGGCAATGTTAACAAAATGCACAGTTAGCTGTGCTGCCTCTTACATACAAAAGGGTGAGAAGCATGTAGCTATGTAGACTGAAAAATCAGACCCTTCAGCTGGGTTGAAAAAAAAATTCTATTCAACAAGCAACAATTTGAGGCTAAAGCCTGGTGGAACTTCAAGGTCTCATTGGTCCACATCTAAAAAAATAGATTTAATAAACAACCTCCTTCTCGGCCCTAACTGCTTGGAGATAAAGGTTGCACAGCACCATGATCCTCCCATTGGCTAAAGAGATCTGAATGCCTCTGCCTACAGAGAGCTCATTAGCTCACAATGCATCAGCCAGAGATGCGTATGTGACATAAGCAGGATCTGGCAAATTATTTGTATCAGTATATTTAGTTAATGCAGCCCCTTTATCTGCTCGTGAATTATCCATCAATAAATAAATAGTCATTGTTATTAATTAGTTAATTATTTGAAATTGTTGAATGAATGGTTTATGCTCTCAAATTATTCACTGCAAATGTTGTTTTGAGTATTAGGTATTCATCATTTCCTATTACTAGACATATAAAACACATTAGCATATCACATTTCCAAAGTATTCCTTAATTTCTTAAAAACAAACAAAACAAAGCCTACAACCCCTCCCCCACCCCAGCAATATGTTAGGTAGGAACATGAGTGCATATCTGAATCACAATGAATCTATCAAATCTCTTTGTCAGGACTAATGCATTTCCTTGCACCAAATCTATTTTCCTATCATTTTTGCAATTACAAGTTCCTCTAACAGCTGAAGCTTACAAGAAGAACTTAGGACATTGCCCATGCCACACTGATGGGGATTTTGTTCACAGAATTATAGATTTAAGGGACAGTAACTTCCGGAAATGATAGGTTTTGAAAACAGCACAAATCATTAATTTGTACTGAAGTTAATTGGCAAAACAGTCGGTTCATGAAAGGTATTCAGTGACTTGAAGGTAAACCAAGTCTGTCCAAGCATGAATACAAATATATATTATTTGACTACAATATGTTTTATGTTATACTTCCAAAATGTAATGAGTGTTGTAATTATTTAAGCAACTATAGTGTCAAATATTATTTATTAACATAGGCAAAATCTTGCTTGCCATACTTACAACATAACTTCATTGACTTCAGTAGAGCTACTGCCATGATTAAAGCCCTCTGTGTTAAAGACAATTAAAATTAATGGTTAAAAATGCCCCAGATTGCTAAGATTCAGAGTAAACAATTTCCAGAAGTACCTGTATAACAAGATTCAACAAAGTATTTATCCCAAGTCACCATGCTCAGTGCTGGGATGGGTAGCTTCTTCCACTTAATTTTGAACCCACTTGATTATGGGTTCAAAAAATTGACTCAAATGTTACTGAGTTTGTATTCCACGTAGGAAGACTGTAACAAAAGACATATAGAGGGAAAAACCCATGAAAAATAGGGTTGAGTAGTGGAGGATAGAATGGGCAAAGTGAAAATCCAATACAGAAAATACTAGACACAGAAAAGTAAGTAGAGAATGAGGGGGAGAAAATAGATGCAATAGCCTAGCACTTCCTTCAATCCAGATGGGAAGAGGAGGAAGAGGTATGTTCTATCCCTGCAGCACAGTACAAGCTCTCTTTAGTTAGAGGAACACTTTGGGACAGATCCTCAGGTGGTGTGAACTGTCATAGTTCCAATTACTTCAGAGGTCTACCAGTTTATAACATCTGAGGGTCTGGTCCTTTTGTTGTAGTTTTTAATTGCCTCACACTTCATGGGAGGAAAAAGATGGTTTGAAGGAAGGATTAGGGTATATAGACATCTTGGGAGAAGTGTGTTTTAAGGAGGGATTCAGAGGAGGAGTGGTGGGAGAGAAGCAAAAGGACAGAGATTAATACCATAGAGATGCTCATAGAAGAAGGGCTAGGGATGAGGGTATGTGACGGACATCATAGGACAAGATTAGTTGTGTAGTTGGGGCACAACTATTTGCTAGCAGCTGGCAAATGTTGAATTTTAAGTATCAACTGCTGTTTGTTTTGCAAATCCAAAATATAGTTTGAGGTTAACTAAACCCCTGAAGTGTACAACCATCTCTAGTGCAAATCTGGGTGTCCAAATTCCTTAAAGGAGAATGGTTCTTTATTTCACTGTCACAAGCAGCCACCCTGGAACGTCAACAAATCCCACTTTTCCAGCTTGTTGGCTCCAATAACACAATTTGTCTCTTCTCTCCTTTAATATACAGTAAGCACAATCAGGAGCAAGGTGACATTGCTAAAACTAGCCTGCCTTTTATAAAAGGACATTTTCCCCTTTTTCAGGTCCTTAAAACACTGCTATTAAGCATTGGGAGGTGAAGATACCAGACAAGAAAATAGCAGGAAACACTGAAGTGCTTCAGAAGGGTTTGATCTGCAGGAAATCTTGTGTGGCTACAATCTCCTACAGTAAAAGTCTTTATTCACAACAGGTAGGTCCATCAACTCAAACTTCTCTCAAGGTTTAATGAACACACCCTTCATAAAAGCATTGTCTTTTTATATTCTTCTCCTAAATACAGAGAAAAACCAAGCTGGTGTTACATATAGATCTTCATTTACTGTTAAGTTTTAGTAATAGGCTCATTATGTGAGTAGAAATGGGAAAAGCATGGAAATTCTGATTCTTTCATGAGCATATGTTAAATATTTAACTCCATGCACACCATATCTCCATGCACACCCACTGCTAAGCTGTGCCAAATGTTTTTGATATAAAGTCATGATATATATTGACTAATACAGGTGAAATGCATGCTACCGCCCTAAAGCCCACGTGACTTCCCTAGGTGGTGCACTTAGAGGCTGAAGCAGTGAAATAAACTCCCTGCACAGACATCCTGAGGCCTTCCACAGTTGCTTACACTGGACTAGCACAGAGACCTAATCTTTGTTGTGTGGTAGTTGTGTACTCCGCATGTGCAGCCATAAGGCACTTCACATTTGCAGCCAAAAGACACAGCGTACATGATGAGGAAGACCTTGCACTGGCCATGCACTGGTGAATTTCACGCTAGATGAACATCAGAGACCTTTCTGTGCTCCTTTAAAGAATATTTGTTATTTTTCCAAAGAGCTATAATGCCCGTGAGAAATGAACTAAGTAATTAATGCCATGGCTGAGTGGCAATTGTTGATAAATGACTCTTCCTTTATAATAATATAAATACATGGTGTGTGGGGAGGGGTGGAGGGTTGAGTTGGAGCTACAGATTTAGAGTCTAGTCCTGATTTGGTCCTCTTGGAACTATTGTAATGTAAATGTGAAATGATAATGTTCATGGAGTTTACAAAGGGAAAATTATATATGATTGTAAAATGTGTTCTAAATGTTTATCATGTAATTAGAATGTTTTAAAAATAATATCTATCCTTCCCCTGCCTTTACCTAGTATGACTCTGTCTAGGAGCAGAATGACTGGGCATCTACTAGTGACAGTAAGGGTTTATCTACACTGCAATTAAAAACCTGCAGCTTTCCTGTACCAGCTGACTCAGAATCACAGGGCTTGGGCTAAGGGACTGTTTAATAGCTATGGAGATATTTGGGCTTGGGTTGCAGCGTGAGCTTTAGGACCCTGTGAGGTGAGAGGGTCCCAGAGATTGGGCTGACACCTGAGCCTGAATGTGTACACCGAGGTAAACACCCCTTAGCATGAGCCCCATGGGCATGGGCCAGTCACATGTGTCTAATTGCAGTGTCTTCTAAACAAATCCCCTTGTTCTAAAGGAGGGAGGAATGAGGAAGGCAAGAGGCAGGTTGGGTCAGACATAAAGGTAACCATAAAACCTACTGGCTCCCTAAGAAAGGCATAATCCAAATGGAGGCAGGATCATTCCACACATGATCTGCTGCAAGAGATGACAAAACTTAACTGAATTTTCAACAGGCAACAAGGAGTAGCAAAATGGCGTGAACTTTATAAATAAAGTGTAATGTACTTATTTAAAAATCCACATACACTGATCTTTGTCAGAAGTGCTAGGAGCTGGAGCATTTGTAAACCTGTCATCTTTCCAGGAACTTTTGAATGAGATGCAAGATTAGAAAGTTGTGCCATAGCAGGAACCTTTAGTATCCAGGAGAAATTACATGAATCTGTTCATCTGTTTTTCCCACCATTCAGTCGTGATGAAAATTAATAACAATATGATTGTTTTTAATTCAAAGGGTGAGATTTACATTACAGTTCTCCTTTCTAAAGGGAAAGAAGCTCCACACCCACACAGTTTTATCACAGGCCTGAGGGCACTGTAGTTTATTTCAGCCAATTAAAATAACAATTACTGTTAGAGACACTAATAGGAACACCCTTCTGCTAGTTAGTTCCGCGTCCCCAATGGCATGATTAAAACCCCTCAACTTCAAATTATTGTACTGTATGGCTGCCTTTACTTCAAAAGAATATTTACAGTAGTATTGTACAGCATTCATTCCATTTAAATAATCATTTTCACACTTTGCCTGTCTAAATTGTTTTAGGAGTCCTTTTCTTTCCTGTAACTTGCCAGCGCATGCATTGCTGGACAGAGAACATCTATGTTTTTAATGCAGAACAAGCTACAGTTGATTGAGCTCTTTTGGGCATGGATTGTCATTTACCAGGTGTTTTCACAGTGCCTAGCACAACGGTGCCTTGACCTGAGTGAGAATTTTAGGTACTACCGCAATATAAATATTAATAAATAATAATAATTAATATACTATATTCACTGCATATGATGGCTTAGATTTTACATGACAAAACTCAGGAAATTCAATCGAACAGCTTCCACAATACTTCTTTATGCATATTTAATATTAAGTATTGCTGCATCGGGAGCTGTCTTGAATATCGTCTGGGGCCAGATATTGCAGCTTTTGTTTGTCTGTCTTCCATTGAGCTCAGCCCGGGCATTGCTTTTTTGAAATTAGATAAGACATACTCTTACACTGGAGTGTTGCCGAGAGAGAGAGAGGGGAAAAACAAATTTCTTAGGGATCAGTCCTCAGCTGTGTCTAATTAAAATTCAGAGGCATCTGGGGGGAAAGACAGAAAGATGTCTCTAAACTGTATCCACTCCCTTATCCTGAGCTTTCTGGGAGTCAAAATGGACCCTGGAGCAGCTTAGAACAGCCCTGAGGATACTTTATGTTGCCATGCCTACAGCCAGCCACTGCACCAGCTGAAGATCTGGAGGAGCACTGTGAGAAGGGAGAATCCTCTTACGCTGGCAAACCCATTTCTTTGCCACTCCCCACCCCTCACCTCACCTGTCCCCTACACAAAGCTATGGTGGGACAGGTGATACAGAGCTGGCTTTTGCCACTTCAAGATTTCTGTGTGTAGAAAGACTCCTCAGCTGCCTCATGCTGCTAAAACAGTGAAAAGCAGCTGGATCAGTGGCTGAGGTTTGAGCCCTTCATGTCTGAAAAGTTGCCCGCAATGAATGTATATACTTTACATCATAAAATGCTCACCAGTCTTACACCTTGCGACGGTACAACTTTTTATGGTCTATTACACCAGCAGATGCTTGGTTTGTGAATGAATGAAGACTCTCCAGACTTTTATAAAGTTGTTAATAGACCCATGTGAAAACTTTTGTTACAAAATCCCAAACCAAGCAAAACTGAGGAGCCATTTCAGCTGTTTTGCTTTGAGATTTTGGGTTTCCAGGGGGTGTGAAGTCAGGAGAAATTAAACACTAAATGCATTGCCCAAACCCCCATAAAATTGAGTTTGCCCAGGATGTAGTCTGTGAGTAGTATTCTGTCCAGTCTTTAGGTGAGTAACCTGCAGCACAGTAAAATTAAGAATGGATTTTCAAAAGCACCCAAGTGATTTAGTAGCACAATCCCATTAAAAGTCAACAGTACTGGTGCTCCTATGTCTCTTATGTGTTTTTGAAAATCCCACCCTGTGTGACTTGACCACTATTGCACAGTAAAGTAGCATCAGTGTCTGGAAAAGAATCAGAGGGTTCTGACTCCCAGTTCTCTGTTAAAAGAAAAGGAGTACTAGTGGCACCTTAGAGACTAACAAATTTATTTGAGCTCAGATAAATTTGTTAGTCTCTAAGGTGCCACTAGTACTCCTTTTCTTTTTGTGAATACAGACTAACACGGCTGCTACTCTGAAGCCAATCCTCTGTTGAAACCGATGGATTGCACATGCTTCCTAAACACATAGGAAATGCAACCTTAGTTATATTCACTGGAGATGCAGAAGGGCCATCGCAATCCCATTCCACCTTTATAGTTAGCATATACATTTGTGTCATGTGAGCATAGTGCATGTTTTCTTTTGTTGTTGCTGCTGTTGTTTTAAATTGAGTTATTGCTTGTGAGACAGCCTAGACTGACAAGTTGATTCTGGATCTCTGTGGACATGGGTTCAGAGAGTCTTAGAAGCTTTTTCAGAAATAACATTTTTCCCTTAATATTAATGTTTTACATTTTTCATCTACTCCTCATATGACTTCTGTAGTCACCCAGTGTTGTATCAGGAGGATCGTTGAAGCCTGCTTAACTCTGTTTAAATAGAAGGTCAGAAATAAATATACATTGAAAAAAAGCAGGGAAAATTCCATACTCCATTACCGTGGCCTAAATCTGAAGTTGTTCCATTGACATCAGTGGAGTTACTCCATATTTACAGCATGGTAAATGAGAACATGCTTACACCTGCAGAATTTTATGATGCAGTTGATATGAAAATATGCATGTATGTATATATAAACTCACAAAACTTCCTTTCAGATTTATTCAACCAATGTTCTCTCATGCTTTGTGCTTCAACTTACCATATTATGTATCCATTAGACCTCTCCCACCCCAGCCAACATAGGTAAGAAAATAGAACATTTTGAGGGCTACTGAAACATGCACATTCTCACGGTGGCTCAGAACAGACTTGGCTGTCATTGATTCCGCTGCACGATCTCACAGTGGTCAATGAACCTCATATTGCTTTTGCAGCTGTGTGGTCTGCTGGTCTAGTGTTAGGTGCCCATTGTGCTTTAAAGTGTCACATATTCGGTGAGTATAAACCTGCATGACTTTTTCCCTCTTACACAGACCTTGATATAAAAAGAAGCGGAAGCATCATGTCTGTTTTAAATCATTTAGGTAAAAAAACAAAATAATAAACTGTGGTAAACTTTATACTCGGCATTCTCTTACATTAGATCTGAAGTAATTTCTAGTGTGTCTAACATCCCATAATATATTAATGAAAAGGGGCCCCAATGAATCTTTAATAAATGCAGCTGTTAATCTCTTATTACTGGTAACTTTTATCAATGGACATAGAAAAAAGATAGTGCGGCTTGATTGTAATGTGTAATGCTGTTCCCATTGCAGGTTTAAGGTATATAAGGGATTTAGATGGTCATGGTCATTTGCTTTCTTGTGTGTATTTTAAGCATGGTTAGGTATTTTCTCTCCTCTCCTCTGATACCAGACTTGCAATTTTTAATATATCAGACAGACAATAACCTTACCCATTCCTATGCAATGGGCTTAATCATGCACACTGCAGGGGCAAACTGCTGTGCTTATAAAGTCTAAGGTAAAACTTGATAGAGCAGCACAGGGGGTGCTGGGAAATCTGATTGTGGATTAATGAAAATGTTGCTGAAGTCCTACGTACTCTAACTCCTACCTGATATCAGGAGTAAGACCTCAGAGGGGATGACATATCTAAGCACATCATTAGCATGATGTGGACAGAGTTTAAGCCCACTTCTCAACCCCTCAGTCCCATAAGTTCTGTACCCCTGAGAGCAAAGGAGCAGATATGCAAAGGCTCGATCCATGCTATTCCTCTGGGCAAAGAACTACTTTACTTGTTCCCATGTGTAGCTTCCACTTCCGCTTGAGCACAACAGCTTTGTAATGTTGCTTTGTGGGAGGTCAAGTCCGAAGTTAGTAGATCAGTGAAAAATATTCACTTTGTTTTGATCCTATATATTTACACGCTTTTAATTTTGGATAACTATCCCATACAAACCCAGTAGTCAATCTGCATAAATATTCATAGGGTATTTCCAGGTGATTTTTATATTTAAGCGCAAAGAATATTGAAGCAAAAGAGCAGTTGCCTTGACAGCAACTGGAAAGAGTAGCACACCTACCAAGAAGGCAAAAGTTTCCCACAGGCTTCCCATTTAGTTAAAATCTCTTGCTTATTCTGCAGGAGTTCTGCACCGCATGTTGCTGCAAAAGAGGATTGCTGAGGTCTATATGATTTTCTAACCCTGGTGAGGCTGGAAAAGTTATATGGAGGAAGATAGGGGAAAATGGTTAGGGAATTAATGCAAAGAAGAAAAGGGGCAGGCATGATGGGCTAATTAGCCTTGTCCTGCTTCTAGCAAGCTGTCCTTATGCCTGAACCATCTACTGGCTAATTTGAAACATCTCCTTGTTACTGGACTGGGTGTCTGAGAAAATAAGCGATTTCTTAGGAATGTTAATTCCAGTTGGTGTGCCTCATCTGCAGCTTGTCATGTCAGTGTAATTCATTTAGCACAGTAGTCATCAACATTTCAGTTGTATCTGTGGTTAGTATAGTTTTTCTATGTGACTGTGCTAGGGGGTTAGCTTCACAATATTTAAAATAGTCCCCCAGAACAGCATAATATGGGCGGTATTACACAAATATTACACAAATATTTTGATTTTTGTTTTCTGTGCACTGCACATTTCAGTTTTTTCAAGTCTATGGGAGGCAGCCGCTATTTTGTGCTCAGTTCAGGTGTAGCCTGTTAGAAGAACATGCACACATAATGTTTTCTCAGGAAGATTTTACATTTGTTCTGTCTTGTTTTGTATTTTCCTTAATCTATTTTTTTGAAGGTCACTAATATTAAAAACACATGGTTGCTCCTTTTCCGTAGAAAACATAAGAATTGAGATACGATTTAGGTTATGTATCTCAAAAGATTAAAGAAAAGTTTGGTTCAATTAGCATAAACATACAATGGTTTGAAAGTATATTTGTGATGTGGTGTGAATATCTCACTGGCAGAGAAAGAGTTAACTGGAGCCAGAAAGCAATTAATGTAACCATTTGCACGTGAAAGATGTTCTGGGTCCAATTTATGATTAGGCTCAGCTATGGTAGAACTGGATGGCTGAATTAAGGATAAGTCCCAGATGAAAGGAGCAGGGTGACTAAGAAAGGAAAGACTTCAAGGCAGTAGAAAGGAGGTCTGAAGAGAGAGTAAACCTTGGGAACATCTCCTGAGAGTCAGCACTAGCTGGGACAGTCCCTTTTTAAGCCCTGTCAGCTGTACTGACTTTTTTTTTCACCAAAAGGAGGCATTTGTTCCATTTGTTTCTGCCTACTTGATCAGTTGGCAAGAGCAAACAGGTCAAATGCCCACTTCTGTCAAAAAAGTTGGGTGCGGTGAGGAGGAACATGTGGGCAAGTGGAGATGCCGGCCCCCTGCAGGAGGAGAGGCAGGGATGCGGGGGAGACAGCGTTCCAGTATGTGCTTCTCCTGACCCCCCACAGGGTTCCAAAGATGGGCAACAGCCTCGGAGGGGAAGGTGGCAGGGTTCCAGCAACCGGCAACAGCCTTGTGGGGGTGGAGACGGGGTGTCTCAGGCAAGTGGCTGGGGGTGTCCAGTTTTCTCTTTGGGGAATATGGTCACCCTAGTGTTGCTGGCAAAGGCTAGGAGAGACACAGGGAAAGGATTGGATAGGTATGAGCTCTTGTGGGGAGCCCTGACAAAAGGACCAGACACCAGGGAGGCATCCCTGCATCCAGAATCTGGGAGAGAGTTGGAAGTATGTCTTGGGAGAGGACAACAAGAAGCCAGACAACAAGAAGCTCTGGGAGGTGTCACTCTGCACAAGAGCAGGAAAGAACTTTGGACAGCCTGCAAAGGAGTGACATGAGGAGTGAGGGCTCTGCAGGGGGGGGAAAGCCTAGAAATAGGCTGAGGCAGGAAGTGGTCTATGGAAACAGCAAGGAGTCTGAAGGACCAGAACTTAGCTATTTGTTACAGGGTCCTTCATTCTGGAACACAGAGTAGAGAAAGGGCCTGAGTTCCCCTACTAGCCACCAAGGAAAGTGGCATGAAAACTCCACAATATAAAGAGTTTACGTATCATTGAGCCCAGAGCCAGGCTGAAGAACCTGGCATAAGGTCATTGAACTATTATTTTGTTAGACTCTCTGTTATCCTGGAAGGGGTGGGAGTGAATATGACCTGGAAGAGGGCTGAGTCATGAGAAGAAGCAGACCACCACAGGGGTAGAGTAGCTATCTCAAAGGGGCATCAGACTAGGAGAGTCTGCTATGCTGTGCCCAACCCTGAGGGGGTATGACACAGGGGAGTCACTCTCCAACAATATCCAAGTTTATCTGCCCCTCTACATTCTGTTATAATAAGAAAGAGTGAACTGGCTGTTTAACAGATTTATTTCTGTTTCAAGTCTACACGTTTTGATCTAATCTTAGTTTCTGCAAATTGAATTAGGCCTACAATAATATGTTTTCTTTTTGAAATATATGTACATACACAAGACCATTTAGTTTTAAAGAACAAAATGAATTCCCTGTTCTGTCCTGTTCCTCACTTCAACCACTCCTCTCCCCTACCCCACATTTTTTTCATGTGGAAAGTATGAGAGAGTGTTAGTGCCAGATTATCAGTTAGAACTGTTTCTCTCTTCCCCCCCTCCCCGCCCCGCGCTATTTCTTGGGAATATCCAAAGCTTGTTATGCGACTGTGGCTGCACTTATATTCCAAATAAGTTATGCTGAGCTAACAGAATAACTGCCTCCAAATATTTGTCACTCAAATTAAATATAACTACAAAGAATTCTGATAGTGTGAGGATGGTTGTGAGATGGGTTTGGTGAGGTTTGGTCCTCATACATAATATTTGATCAGTTATTTTATGGCAACATTTTCCAACATGAGAGTGAAAATTGTGTGCCTTTGTAACCCACTTTCCCAACCAGTGGGCAAACATAGGCTTTTCAGGGCTCATCAACTATATATAAGTTTTTGTCGGTACACCAATTAAGCTCTATTTTGAAAATATAGTCATGTACAACATTCACTAAATAAAAACAACAACACATAGTAAGCATGGGAAAGAAGCACAACAGAACGTAGAGGAAAGGATTTCGTAGTCAATATTTTTTTCTTAAAAATGATCATATGTTCCTCTGAACCCTGCATAAATAACTGGCAATACTACAGATGGATCACTGTAAGTTAGCACATGGCACTTAAGTATTGCTGTTGCACTGTCTGGGTTATAACTAGAAGCAAGACTTTATAGTTATTGCCCTGTCAAAGCCAGTGTTTTAATCACCACCTTCATTACTGTCTCCATGTTTTACTTTATCTACAAGCCAGTAAGTCAAGCCAGTTTGTCATTTGAAGTAAGAGAGGTTCATTTTGATATATGCATATTTTAATATTCATTTTTTTATTGGTAAAAGAGAGATTCAGTGCAGAGTCACATCAAAGAAAGTAGAAATGTGTAGTAGAAGTGTTATATTTCCTTAGGAAAAAAATATGTTACAGTGAGAATTCCTGGGAAACACTGGAAGGCAGGAGTTACCACATGACTAACTACAGTTGGTAATTTTTTTAATGGTTTTCCGTTGAAAAATCAGTTTAATTGAAATGAAGGTGTTTTGTAGGAATGTTGATTTTGACAACGTCCTATAAGAACAAGTCTAAGCCTTTGTTTTGACTTTCTTATTTTGTTTTGATCTTGTTGAAACATTTCATTTTAATTATAAGTTTGATTAATTTTGTTTCAAATTTATTTCATATTAAATTATTATTTTAATATTACAGTATATTGTTATATTTAACTTGTAACATATTATATTTAATATTTTAATACAATGTAAAAGTCAAAATGAAATCAATAGTATTGAAACAAAACATTTCAACTTTATTGAAATAAAACATTTCTATGGTGTCTAATCAGAATTTTAGTTCCACAGGAAATTTCAAAATTTCAGCTTTTTGTTTTGAAGTTGAATGGAAACCCTTTTCAAAATGTCTGCATTTACTGTACAGTGCAAAATTCTGATTTCCTGCTATCTCTAGTGCTTACTTTGGCTTTCCAGAATTAGTTTAGGAATACCAATGACCGTTCCTCCAATCAGAAACCAGATAACACTGGCCTGATTTGTACTCTCACTTATACAGGTGTAAATCTGGAATAAGTCCAGTGAGATCAGCGGAGTTGAGCTAGTGCAAGTGAGAGGATAAGCAGGAACTAAATGTGCTTGACCATTATTGTGGAACCAATCTTGCATTGAAATTGAAATCTACATACATTTCATCTATTTCCTGTGCAGTGACAAAGGATCACGAATAAGACAAAATGCATGTTGATCATTGCTACCTGAAGGTGGAGTATTGGCCTTTGGGAAATGAGTTTGTGACTGCAGTCCCGTACTTTATGGATAAGGGACCACATATAAAAGGCACCAGAATTATTGATGTTAGTTGACAGTCATGCCTAGAAGACAAGCCAAGACTTGACTAGGCATGGAGAGGATCTTTCATTTCATTGCTTTTGGTGGTCCTTCTAGGTCGGGCTTGAGACACATTTGCACTACCAGTGCCTGGACTTTACCTCTGCTTTGCATAAATAGAAGACCTCTGTCAAGTTGGTATCTTTCACAAGTGCTAAATTAACTTTTGGATTAATACTTTCAAATCAACTGCAGCCAAAGTACAAAAATATCTGATCCATCATGCTGAGGCCCATGAAGCAGAGGTGTGCTGAAAGGAACTTTAAAATATAATCTTGTAGGTCTCATTACACCTGTGAAAGTAGGGCTGACTCTTGTGTGTCACTTCTAGGTCATTACTATTGTCGTCCTATATGGTATCCATGCTCCTTGTTTGTGCCTTCAACACAGCTCGGCTGGAAGGTTTCACAGGGAAGGTGGCTCTTCTTCCACTGTTGTTGAGTGGAATGCTGTGGGTAGACTAGGGGAATGGCACAAGGCAAGGCCAGTGAGTATGTGACCAGTGAATCTACTCCTCACAAAGTCCATGGGCAACTACCACTACAGTGCACCAGCATTAGGAATGTTACAAACTTAATGTTCAACTGTCATTCACCCAGCCTCCAAGTTGTGGGGAGACATTTTTGTGTTCACCTTCATTGATACCCTGCACACAACCATGGCTTTGTGAAGAAAACCAAGATTTCACTCAGTTTAAGGAAAATTAGGGACAAACAAAAGAAGTTATTTGTGAGATATTTAATATCTAACTATTGCAATGGAACATTTTTTTTTTTGGTTGAGAAACTGAGCATGTTGCCCAAAAATGTTTTAAAACCTTAATCATTTAGCTGGTAGTTGGGGAGACCCAATAAGCTAAAGAAAGAGGAGTGCACATATATTCTCGATATTCACATTTAAGAAAATCAGATACTCAGTACTTTCTGTAGTGAGAAGTTCTTCCTGTACTAAATATGTGCTTTAAAAAAAAGATTTTATTCTGTGCACTTGGCATATGAAGTGTATTTCTTTGTCATTTCTCAAGAAATAGAAAGCTTGCTCTTCCCTTATTAAGCATTATGAATGAAATGCAAGTCATTGCTGGCTTGATATGGTTTAGCTGCTTCCCTCTAGTACCTCAGTACCATAACTCCTTTCTTTCAATCCAAGAGTGGCATATTTGTTGTTTGTGAAATAGAGCAGGGTCAGCTTCTTCCATATGCTCAAAGAGACATTGTGGCTTGTGATACTGTCAGTGATTTCTAATATTTCAAATCCTAATGCTGTCTTGTGTGCTCTTAACCTATGTTATATGTGTCATGCAAGGCATATTACATTATATGGACTTTCATTGTTCTCTGAATACTTGAACTTATGCTCACATCAAGTTTTCTCTGCCAATACAGTTATTGGGCTGTACTAGTTTTATTTAGGTGTATGTTACTTCTTCCAACTCAGTACAGAGAAAGCTGTGCATTCCTTTAGTGGGTTGGTATGTGAGTATTCTCCCACTAAAATTAAGGAAATGCAGCCTGATTCTGCCTTGATATTCAGTTTCTTTACCGAGACAGTAGCCTTATAATATGTGGCATTCTGTTGCTCCCATAATTGAAAGATTATCATTTTTGCCTGATGCTCTCATTGCAGAATGGATACAATTCTCAAACAAGCTTATTGTATCTTTTCATAAGCTCCCATTCCTTGAGGTTGCATATATGAGATGTAGAGGAGGAGGTTGATGTGAGATATATTATTTGGTTTATAAGAACATTCTTCTAGCACCAAGAGTCCTTTGTGAAACAGCAGTAGAAGCTTTTAATAATATCCACTGAAGTGCAGAGTGCTATTGGAGGAGTATAAAGTTTGCCCATTCCAAAGTATAGAAAATCTGCAGACACATCACCTAGTCGTCATGACTGAAGACTTTGGAATTGGTAGTGACTGTTACTGTAAGATTCATAACTTTGATTTGAATATATACATCAAGTAGTATTGCTATATTTTTCTTTTTCCAGCATATTATACAGAGGGCTTCTCCCCCACATCCCACTGTGTGAAATATTATAGAGTTATTTAAGTACCTTACTATTTTCACCTTCCCCTCTAAAATCATCTGTTGGCCACTATTGGAGGCTGGGATACTGGCCTTGATATTCCAGCAATCTTATCTGCTATGGCAAAACCTATATTCCCCTGGTAAACCATAACTTGTTTGTTATATAACATTTACAAGCTATACTTTTGTCAAGATATAATCAATGCTTAATTTGTAAGGAAAGAGTTGCTGGGGCTCCAGCAATTAGGTACTGGGGCTCAAGTAATTTTTTTACATTCCTACTGATGTAGCAAGACCAGAGGTGCCAGGACTATGAACTGCCAAGCCTAGAAGTGCCGGAGCTCAGCCATGACAAACCATGGCACAAATTAAGCACTGTGTATAGTGGCTATACATATATATATATATATATATATATATATAAGGAGAATTTTGAGAAGATGAATCCTTTTGTTTACAGGATTTTTTACAGGAAAGTTTTCTTCATATATATATATATATATATATAATCTAGAAAACTAACATGTAAAAAATCCTGTAAACGAAAGGATTCATCTTCTCAAAATTCTTCTTATTCTGTAAGTGTGGATGACTCACAGTTGATTCACTTCAGTCTGAGTCATTTGGAAGTAACACTCATCTATGGTGATGGCTGATGTAATGCCAAGGGTCCTGATTTTAGAATAAGAATTAGAAGTAGTGTTGAATTGATCATCAGAAGTCCCATCATTAATTTTTTTGGAAGAGTCAGAATTTTAACCCTAGTATCCTGCCCAGTTTTCAATATGAGTGTCAAGGTTCCTTCCCCACTCTGAGCTCTAGGGTACAGATGTGGGGACCTGCATGAAAACCCCCCCTAAGCTTATTTTTACCAGCTTAGGTTAACACTTCCTCAAGGTACAAACTATTTTACCTTTTGTCCCTGGACCTTAGTGCTGCCACCACTAAGCGTCTAACAAAAATAACAGGGAAAGAGCCCACTTGGAAACATCTTTCCCCCCAAAATCACCCCAAGCCCTACACTCCCTTTCCTGGGGAAGGCTTGATAAAAATCCTCACCAATTTGCATAGGTGAACACAGACCCAAAGCCTTGGATCTTAAAGAACAATGAAAAAGCAATCAGGTTCTTAAAAGAAGAATTTTAATTAAAGAAAAAATAAAAGAATCACCTCTCTAAAATCAGGATGGTAAATACCTTACAGGGTAATCAGATTCAAAACATAGAGAATCCCTCTAGGCAAAACCTTAAGTTACAAAAAGACACAAAAACAGGAATATACATTCCATTCAGCACAACTTATTTTATCAGCCATTTAAACAAAACAGAATCTAACACATATCTAACTAGATTGCTTATTAACCCTTTACAGGAGTTCTGACCTGCATTCCTGCTCTGGTCCCGGCAAAAGACACACAGATCGAGAGAACCCTTCGTTTCCGCCCCCCTCCAGCTTCGAAAGTATCTTGTCTCCTCATTGGTCATTTTGGTCAGGTGCCAGCGAGGTTGTCTTAACTTCTTAACCCTTTACAGGTGAAAGAGTTTTTCCTCTGGCCAGGAGGGATTTAAAGGTGTTTACCCTTCTCTTTATATTTATGACAATGAGTCATTATATTTTACTGCCTAGCACATATATTTCCCTGAACTCTGACTTAATTTAAACTGTTGGTGTGTAAGACGTGTTTGGATTCTTCAGGATGATGGGTTTTATGGGAATATATTGTAAGTTATTTTTCTTCTTTGAGGGCTTGTCCCTAAGGGCATTCAATGTGGTGTATATATGTGCCGTACACCCAGGATCAGAAACTCTTCAATAACAGCGTCAGTTAGTCTGTGCCAATGCCTTGTGCCACCTTGTGCTTTTCAGCTGAGGGCTTAAAGGCCAGCATGGACCAACTGCCTCTCCAATTCCTTTTCTACTTCTTATGGTCTGGGTTAGATTCTCCTGTGTCTGTTCCTATTCTGCATACAATTTGTAAATATTAAAAATAATAGTTTACCTAGGAGAGTAAGTTAGTTTAGTTTTTAGTTGTTCTTGATGGGTTCCCTCCGCTCCACCCCACCCCATGGCATCCCCCGCCAATACTTCCCCCTTTTTTTTTTGGTACCTATTATGCCTAAAGTATCAAACTTTATACTTTTCCTAGCCTTCCTCAGGGTCTTCCTGGTGAATAACCTGCACAACAACTTCTGTATTGCATTAGGGAGGCTCACATCCCTTTGAGGTGGAGTATCTGCCATGCTTTTCCTCCACATATGAAGCAGTCTTGTAAACTGAGGCTCCAAAAACAACTTATGGAGCTGTCCATGAGACCTCGCGCAGATCCTGATCCCTCTCTTTCCCCTTCCACCCATCCCAGAGCCAATGGACAGCACCTCATTGGCAACTGGTACCAGCATTTTGGAGTCCTCCACCAAGCACAGGGGCTTCATAAGGTGGAAGCACAAGGAAGACAAGGGAAAACACAAGAAGTGGGATAAGTCCCCATATAGATCCTTGAAAAAGAGGTCTGCCTTGTCCCATCCTCTGCCTGAGACACTCTGCCCCAGAATGGGTGGATCTGGAGCTTGTTGAGTAAAGGTGTCACTGACAGTACCAGAACCTTCCAGTGCCTTGAAACTGCACACTAAAGTGCCCTTAATAACATAAGATCAGAAGGGATCATTCTCCCCCTGCTCTGATGGTACCACCTATGCAAAGATCCATCACCTCCAGTATGGCACTGATGTTCCAGACAAAGCCCAATGAGGGTCCTTTCTATGCTGTCTTGGAGGAGTTAGCTGTATATGCAGACCTGGAGTCTCTGATATCTTGGAACTGATCCTGGTAAGGGAGATCCCCACCCCATTCACTCAGCCAGTAACCAGAGTACCAGCCTCATCCTCTTCACTTCCAACCTGTCCCCACTCCCAATCAACTGGAACTGGATCCCGCTGCATTACTGGTCCCACCACTGGAACATGAGGATGTATTCATCGGATGTAAACATGCCAGTATTCACCATAACTCCAGATTCCGGATAGAGAGTTATCAATCCAGACGGGGCTTCCAGATCAACCTCAGAGAACTTTAAACATTTCCAGGACTTCCTCAAAATTGCAGACACGCTCCAGATTTCACTAGGAGAGGTCCAAGATCTGACACACAAGTTCCTGGACTTCCTTCAGGCTACAGTTCTCTCTAAAGTGTCACTCCTGATTAATGAGGCCATCATGGATTCTGCCAGGGTGATCTAGCACACTCCTGCCACCTGTACCCTGACCCCTAAGAGAGCAAGAAATGCTACTTTGTTCCCTGCAAGAGGCAAGAATTCCTGTTTTCCCATCCTAATCCCCAATGCTTGGTATTACATATGGTTATAGAATGAAGTTGGCTACACCAGCCCAAATCCACTACATCAGATAAGGATGCCAAATAACTTGACCTTTTCAGAAGGAAGACATTCTCTTCGGCTAGCTTACCATTTCAAAGAGTAAATTATCAAGCTTTGAGGTTGAAATATGACTTCTTGAATTATCACAAGATGTTGGAGTTAGTGAACAAACACCCATATGAATGCAGACCTTAGTTCCTGACCATCCTGGATGAGGGAAAGCCAGTTGCTATATCTTCCCTCCCAGGGTTTGTTGATGCAACAGACACATCATCATAGTCCATGGCTACCTTGGTATTCATGAGATGGGCTTAATGGCTGCAGGCCTTAGGGTTCTCCAAAGAGGTTCAAGCTATCATCAAGCACTTTCCCTTAGAAGGTAGCAACCTCTTCAGCAACAAAACTGACTAGTCACCACATACCCTCAAATTCTCACAAGCTACCTTTCACTCTGGGTATTAATACTCCTGCACCTTGTAGACGTGACAGTATTCCAAGCCTCCTCCTCCTCTACCTCATCATTTACCACTGCCTTTGTCCTTCTTCCAACAGAGTACATCTGAACCCCTCAAGAAATGGCAGAGGACACAGCGGGATAGGCACCCTGACCACCATTCTCCACTTTGCAGCCTCAGCCACCTCTTAGGAAGTTGTTCTTTAACTGGGGGCAATACAGCCCATTCTACCCCCTCAAGTAGGGAAGATGTTTCCTTACTCCACCATTCACATGACTGCACCTGCAATGCCTTCAGATCTCCCTTATGGTCAGTCTATGCCTTGAACAGTGACCCTTTCAACAAGAAAGTGTGTCTGTCTTTGGGACATTCTAACCAACACCACCTGAAAAGACACACATCATTTTGCCACCTGGGTGGAATGGGGAGCCCATCTTGGTTACCAGACAGCCAAGATTCTTGGTCCCCTCAGGTTTCAGGCTACTTATCAACTTATCCAGTCTTTGAGCATTTCTCAAAGTATATAAGGCATTCCTACCCGTCACTGAGTCCATCCACATACAGGTCAGGTCAGGTCAGACAATATAAACACCATCTACTTCATAAACAAGTAGGAATGTTTGAGATACACACACACACACTTTGCAGAGAAGCAGTCCACCTCTGGAACTAGTCCATTGAAATGGAATCTCCTTCTCAGCAATACACATAGACCATGAGTTGGAAGTCCACCCATCAATAGCATAGCACATCTTCCGACAGTGGGATTCCCCATTGTGGATCTCTTTGCAATCCAGTACGACAAAAAGTGCCCAGAATACTGCTCCCAGCAAGGCCTCCAGAGGGGCATTGGTCAGAACCACAGATCTATGCCTTCCCTCCCATACCTGTATTTCCTTGCATACCCAGGAAGAGCAAACTCAAAAGAGTGGCCCTGATCCGCAGCACCTTGTTGGCTAAGGGACATCTAGTTCACCTTCATCCTACAATTAGCCTCTGGACCATGCATCCACTTTTGATCATTCTGGAGCCTGCTATCCCAGAATAAGGGCAGGACTAACCACCCCATCTCAGTATCCCTACTTCTAACAATATGATTTTCGAATAGACTACAATCATAGAAAGAGCATGCTCTCAGGGAGTTCAGTTCATCATCAGTAATGGGGAGAACCTCTATGTGGGAATGCAACTCTGCAAAATGGAAGCAATTCTCCCTTGGGTGCTAGCAGCATTGCTTACCTGCTGAGGAGTCAGGCATCCCTCTCATTCTGGAGTATCTTCTCTCACTAAAGATGTCTGGCCTGTCTATAATCTCCCTGTGGGAATATCTGGCAGCCATCAACATCTTCCATTCCCCCACCTTCCTCTGGTGGAGGGCTACTCAGTCTTTACTCACCTGATTACTATAAAGTTTCTGAAGGGTATCATAGAAACATTCCCTCCAGTTGCAAAATGACACCTTTGCCTGGGATGTGAACTTTGTCCTCTCCGCTCTCATGAGACCACTATTTGAACCTTGGCCTCCAGCACTTTTCTTTGAAAGTCACCTTTCTGAAAGCAACTACTTGTGCTAGGAAAGTTGGAGCGCTCACAGCCCTTATGGCAGACTCACTTTATGATTTTTTTTCACAGGGACAAGGTTTTTTTGCAACTATATCCAAAGTTCATACATAAAGTGCCTCCTGAGTTTCACCATAACCCGTTCACCTTCCGATGTCTTACCCTAAACCTCACCATGACATGGAAGAGCCAAGACTCCATTCCTTGGTTGTGCCTAGGGGTCTAGCTTTCTAATGTCACAGAACAGAACCCTTTCACAAGCCCCCAAGGTTTTTTTCTCACAATTGCTGAAAAAATGAAGAGGAAAGCGAGATCTTTCCAAAGGTTCACTATGTAGATTTCCTCCTGCATCATTCTTTATTATGTTCTTATGAAAGTCCCTCCTCCTGAAAGGGTCAGGGGCCATTCTATGAGAGCCCAAGTGCCACTGGTAGCATCCTTTCAGGGAATCTCCCTCTTGGAGGTATGTAGAGCAGCTACTTGGGGCTCTGAATGAACCCACCTTCACCAGGTATTATGATTGGGTCCAAGCTTCAGCTGTGGATGCTTCACTCGGTTCAGTGATCCTCCATTCTGTGGTATAGCATACTTCTTTGCACCTTCCTCTTCAATGAACACTGCTTAAGAGACAACCAGATTGAATATCAAAAGGGACCAGCACTCAAAGAAGAAGAAAAAGTTTACTTATCTTGTAGTAACCTTGGAGTTCTTCAAGATGCATGGTCCCTGTGGGTATTCACGAACTGCCCTCCTTCCCCTTTGTTTTGGTCATCATGTGATTCACAATAGAATTAGAACTGGGGAGATAGTTGGTCCATGCTGCATTTTATGATCTCTGTTGGAAGCATGAGGTGGTGCAAGGCACAGATATTGACCAATGGACAATGCTATAGATGATTACCTGGACCTGGATATATGAAGCACATGCATGCCCACAGTGAGTACCCATAGGGATCACACATCTCAAAGAACTCCATTTACTATAAGGTAAGTAACCTTTCTTTGTTCTTTTCCATATTGGTTTGGTTTCTTAATTAGGAAGTAGGGCTTCTCTTGAACACTTCCATCAAGAGTTGTTTCAGTTTTCCTCCAGTTCATTGCATGTATCTGGAGTACAGCTGGCCTAATATTCTCTTAATTTTTATTTCTCTGATAATATTTAATTTCTCCCTGGGTTTCTAAGGTTTGAGACTATATTAAAATAGTCACCTGGTAGATCACCCAAGATCTCACAGCTTTATCCAAGACAACAAAAAATAAGTAGGCCAGACAAACCAGAAAATGGAAACTAAATGTAATTTACTTTTTTCTTACTGCATAATGGAAAAAGTGAGTGCTTGAGAGAAAGTAAATACACAACATTTTAGCTGTCTATATGTCTTCTTCTGAATGAGACCAAGGTATTTACTTTGTACTAGATGTTCATTTTATCCAATTAGGTGTTCTAAAGAAAGCACTGTATAATCCTTAGTGGACATTTTCTGGTGTGCCTGAATGTTTGTCTTGCTTGTTATTGCAAACCAGCATTTGCACAAGTATCGGTAATGGAAAGTTTTTAACACCAAATTAAAATCAGGCTGGGGGGGTGGGGGAGCAAAGGAAGCATTGCTGTTTTACAGACTTTTTTTTTTCTCCACTGCAGTTTGGGGTTCTTTTTAATATTTTGACTTCTATCTTTAAAATTGAAATTCCATGAGCAGTTTGACCTTTTGGGCCAAATTTTAATCCTGTTTTCTGATTTTGTGTACCCAGTTTTGCATATGCCACTGATTGTATTATCAAAAGTACATATGCACAATCCAGCAGCTACTTGAATGTGAAGAGTGGACAGCTGAGAGTCCAAATACCTGCATAGCATGTTCATATGGTTAATTGCTTACAGACAAAGAATGTACAAAAGTGTTTGTGCATGCAACCAGTTGCAACGAGAGAGGAACATTTAAGTTTGGTGTCAGAGGGTGGAAATATGGCCCTGAAGTATTGAGTCATTTTAATAATAGTAATAAAGGGTGGCTTCTTATTCTCTGCTAACCTCTTAGACTCTAAAGAGCATTTTCTTTAGCAATATGGTAGGACTAAAATTGCAGTTGGGTGTATAGTACTTCTGAAAAAATTGCTCACTTCATTTAGGTTCCCAAAATGGGAGCTGAGCACTTATGAAAATATGGCTATGTATTGTGTTTAATTGGGAAAATGTATTACTGAACCCTTTAGAAAATATAGCCCTGAATTTACTTGGGGAGTCACTTTGAGTGATTTTGCTGGCCTTCTCTGTAACAAAAAGAAAAATACATTGTAATGTTCACAAAAATCAATAAGATGATTACGTTGACATGAAGCTTTAAAAATGCTTTTGATTGTGTCCTCCTGTACTAGGCAAACACTGATTATTTTCCACTCATGTGCTTTGAATGGAACTCAGATTTACACAACTATTTTGTTTAACACCTTCACCTTACATTGAATCAGAGTTATGTTAAATGTCCGGCACAAACTGCAGAAATACTTTAAATTGGCCCTGTGTTCAAATTTGATCTACAACTGTGGGCCAGCAGTGATTTATTGGACTATTCATATAGTTTCTAACTGCAATTAACAAACTTCTCTTCTGCCCCCCTCTTCTCCCACACTGTGTCTGGGTATTTGAGGAATTTATCAAACTGCTATCTAAGATACATTTTGAGGTTGTCAAGTTCTTTGGGACGAGGTCACTTAGGACAGTTATATGGGGAAAGTCACATTATATTTCACAGGCCCTTGACCTGCTTATCCCTGACCCATGTGATTAAGTGGGCCAGCCCAGTTCAGTGGAAGTCACTTTCATTTGGTTTGACAAAGCAGGTATATTTAGTTGTGCAACATGCTGTCTAAGTGTCTTTGTCCCCCCTGAGTGAATGGCACATATAGAGACTGCTACTGCCTTCAGCATAATGGGCACATTCTTTAGTGGAAGCAATAAAAGCTTGTGCTTTTTTACATTCAGCCTAGGTCCTGGGTTCAGTCCCAGCTGGCCATAGTTACAGTTTGGTTCTCTCATCCAGCCAGGAAAATCAGAAAAAGAGAACACAGATGGTTGGTCTGACGCTTCACAATTTATACCTAGATTTAAAAAATAAAATAAAACAAAACCAAAATTTGGTGGAATGGTGAGCAATCAATCAAAAAGATTTACCCCTGAGCATTCACCCCAGATGAACATGCACCTTCTCAAGCATCATATTCTTGGATGAATATACATACACGGGTCCTATTTTGACCCTGTTTATGAAGGTCTTTTAAAATAAGCTTTCAAGCGTTTGTATGACTCAGCATGTCCCTTTTTTCATGTTATTGTTCATTTATTAACGTATTTAATACATCAATTACATTTATCAATTTATACCAAGTTTTAGGTAGACCCATAAGTAATTCACAAAGCACTGACAATGTCTCATTTATTTTAAATTATTTATTTTTGGTAAATTAGGAGAGATGAGGTTGTTTTAAAAGTACAGTCCTTATGTTTGGAAAATAGCTTCTACGAATTCACAATATGATTTCAATAATGTTGTTAATGTACTTGAAATTTCCAGTGAAGTGAGAAGCTTTCTAAACAACATACAGAGACAATTACCTCATTCACTTAATTTACTTCTGATGATCAGATTAACATAACAGAAATGTACCTTTTACCAGAGTTCTTGTTATATAAATCAATGACAAGAATGGTAAACCAGTTTATAACAAATCCCTCAACAATAGCAATCTATGTTACAATATCATACAAAAAATGATATAGGGGATTGGATGTCTTAGGGCATGGTACTGAGATACAAAGACTTTCATCTGAGGGCCAGCAGTTAACATCCATGAGAAGTGACTGTAAAATGACTCCACCTGATAGCAGTTAGATGTACTATGTTGAACAAATTGATGGTCACAATACAGCAAGTAGAGCTTGCTGAATAATATTTATTACTGAATTTCACAATATTTTTAAAATAGATTATTTTACAATTGTTTTTATTATTCCACAGCTTATGGAGTTGGACAAGTAGTTGTCATTATTGTGAATATATTACTGTTATTGATAATTTACTCAGCCTTAAGGCAAAAGAGAACTAATAGGATATGGAATATATTTTGTTTTACTCACTCAAGCCCTGGTGCTGAAAAGATTTATGCATGAGCTTAACTTTATGTTTGAGTAGTCCCCTTGAAACCAGTGATCAACAGAAAGTGCATAAAGTTAAGGACATGTGTAAGTCTTTCCACTATTGGTACACTAATTAACAGTGCACTTCACATGAACCATGGAACTATTTTCAGCTCAGAGGGATTTCTTTTTATTGTATACCACTTTCTCAGATAATCTGTCCTGCCTATGACACCATTCTTTCCAATAGCCCTTTTATGCTTTTACCAATGCTTATATTTCCAAAGGTTGGTGTACCAAAATTTCACTTCCTCCACCTTCAAAATGTTCCTCACCGACAGTTAACTTCAAACATGGAACATAAACATTTAACATTACTGTTGCTGTAAGAGAGACTAATCTATCCATTCTTTAGCTCCTAATAGATAAAATAGATTTTAGGTCTGTTCTAGACTAATATTGTCAATTAATTATATATTTTCAATGTATCTTAATTTAAAATACATTGTACACCTGGATACAAAATAAAAGTAGATTTTTGAGTGTTTTATGTTGTGTTGAATTCTATCATGTAATTTCCTATTAAATTACACCGTATCTGATGTAAAACAACTCAATAAGGCATGACAAAGTTAGTGAATGGTGACTCACTAGCAATGTAACTGAATTAAAAAAAATACTTCTTTACTTTGATCACCTGCTAGAAATTAGGCAGCATATTTCCTTCTGGAATTTCTATAAATAAAAATTCATATTGATAATGTCTCATAAAAGTATGAAATTAGTGGCCATAAATGATAATTGACATCCCTCCAGGTGGAATTCCTCGCTTCACATATATAGTAGAATAAAGGCAGCTTCCTCTACTAAGGTCCTCAGAATTGCCCTAAAAGGACTACGTCTATTGTGGAAGTGTAATTTAGTATTCATGGGTCTTGCAGACCTCTACCACTCTGCTAAGCTTGCTAACCGGGATTTCAATAGTGTAATATGGTTGTATGGTTGTAATATGATTTCAATAGTGTAATATGGTTGTATGCACAAAATTAGAGACTGGCTGGAAATTTGGCCAAATTTCCAGCCAGTCTCTAATTTTGTGCATACAACCAATTGCATACTAAGTACTACATCAGATGAGTAAAGAAGGTGATGCCATGCTCGTCTACCATATTATGTCCCAATCCTTCAATGCACAACATGCATGTGGACGGCTGCCTCTGCGTGAAGCCCCATTGAAGTCAGTGGGACTCTACACATAGAAACAGCAGTTGCCCATGTGTTCTGAAGAGCAGTTGGTGCTCCACTAGTAAATCTTCCATAGAAATGTGTTCTTTATGGGATTGCAAGCCACTATATCCTAACATTAAAGTATGTGGCCCTTCCACATAGAAGTTAATAGGGGCTTTACTATTGGCTTCAATGGATGTATGATCTAGTCCTGCGTCTTTTAGAAGTGTGACTAGGCTGAATATTTGATAAGATATTCAGACATGTTATCAGAAAATGTTCAGTCAAACAAACTTCAGCCCCAAATGCTTTATACTTCGCTGTTATTGCAATAGATCCATGTGTGATCTAACTCTCTGATTATTCATGCAAAAATCAAATTGAAAATTTAAAGAACAAATTTGATTTTATATCATTGGTATTTAGTTGTCTTTTCCCTTCATGAAGATACAATCACTGTAATGATAGACTGAGGGCAAAAGAGATTAAAACAGTTGTGTGAACTGTCTCAGCAAGTGATGGTTCACAGGAGAGCCTTTATCTGCACTTTCTGGAGACTATGTGTGGGTAATTGCAGGTAAGTGCACTGGTTACATTTTCTTCAATAGAACCATTATAATAGAAATTATAATTAAAGGTCTGATATTATACTCATGACTAGATATTTGGGTCAGAAATTGTGCATGCACTACCTTGAAGCCTGTTCTAAAAATGTATTTGATTAAAGTTATACTTTATTGCATCCCTTCAGGGGTATGATTATGCAGCCAAAATGACTCAGTTAATTTCAAAATGATGATTATAAAAACTGGCAATTTTATTAAATATTTCAATCTTTGAGTACATTGTTGGTTTTTTTTTGTAATTCACTGTTGTTGAAACTGAAAGTTGAAGGCGAAAATATATATATACATGCATACACACATACTTTATATATGTATGTGTGTGTATATTTTGCATATTAAATCATCTGTATATATCTAAAGTATATGTATACTAATATAGCCACACATTCACATACATTCAGTGGGGGAGATCTTCCAAGGAACAAATGAGAGCTGCCTAACACCCTTTGAGAGTTATTGGGAGTTAGGCACCTACTTATCATATGTGCTTTGACAATCTCCGCCAGTGTGGAGGACTATTACTAGGATATCTGTTACTGTTACATCCTCATGCGTAGAATAATCGCTATCATCACAAGATATGTAATGACACTACTGAAAGCAGAACGGAGCAGAGACTAAAACATACCACACTCTTCCGCCCCCACTATATATCTTAATTCTCACCACCTCAAGCCAGGTAAAGAGCACCACATTTGTAGAAGTGGTTCAGCATGGCCTACAAAGATGTATTTTCTGAGAGATTGATATAATTCCTGAATGTACAGCTTTTCAAGAAGACTCTGCTCATAAGAGTGAAATATACAAGTATTTTGTAGAGTGTATGGTCAACAGTCCTGTCCGAACCAAGACGCTCTGCTTCCCTTACTTCTTGAAAGCGTGGAAGGAGGATGGAGCTTACTGTTTCAAGCCAAGAACCCTTTTGCTGAATCTTTATATTCTGAAACAGTGAACATGACATTGAATAATATTTTCTCATATAATAAGAATATAGTAGATCAAATTATTATTTGGAGCTATCAACAGATACTTTGAATGCACACAATATAGTAGATCAAATTATTATTTGGATGTATCAACAGATACTTTGAATGCACACTTCATTCACTACCTTAGGTATTGGTCAGATTTCCAGTATTATTCATATTAACAATTTTATGGATGTATTACATTCAAACAATGTATTTATTTAGAAGAATATGTTCATTTTGCTTGAGGCAATCACTGAATACCTCTACATAGAAACATACTTCCTGTTTACAGAAGTCTCTAACACCATTTTAAATAGATGGTAATTAATTACAAAGCCTGTAAAATCAAGTGATTATTAACTCATCATACTGATTATCTCAGTTTTCAGTGAGCTTGAAATCAATCAACAATATATTTTCTCCACTGTAAATTCATCAGAATAAAATTAAAGAATCAGTAGGTCCAGTAATCCTGTTCTTGACATGATAGTAGAAGGAGTGAAAGAGTGATACAAGTGTTTGTTTCTTTAAGATATATTACTTTGGTTCAACAGACTACTATATCCTCTTATCAGGGGTGAAAGTAAGTTAAAGGACTTACCGCTACGCCGGAGTCCTGAGCAGGGAGCGTGGCTTCAACCAGAAGAGACGTAGCCTCAACCGAAAGAGGCAGGGCCTTAAATCCCCAGGCCCTTTAAATGTTGATTTAAAGGGCCCTGGGATCCAGCTGCGGTAGTGGCGGGTGGGAGCCCCAGGCCCTTTAAATCACCCCCGAGCTACCAGCTGCAGAGGCGGCTGGGAGCCCCCAGGTTTGGGGGCAATTTAAAGGGTCCACGGCTCCAGCTGCCACTAACACAGCAGAGCCCCGGGCCCTTTAAATCACTGAGGAGCCCTGGGGGCTCCCGGCTGCCACCGCTACCCCAGGGCTCTGGCAGAGCTTTAAAGGGCCTGGGGCTCCACTGTGGTAGCAGCTGCCAGAGCCCCGAGCCCTTTAAATCCCCGCCTGATCCCTGCTGCCTGAGCCCTGGGGGAGCAGCGGCCGGGCTGCACTGGGAATTTAAAGGGCCCCGGGGCTCCAACTGCCACTACTGCCCCAGGCCTTTAAATCGCCCCCGGAGCCTCGCCGCTGCTACCCTAGGGCTTTGGCACCAGGGCTCCAGCAGGGATTTAAAGTGCCAGGGTGGTAGCAGCGGCTAGAGCTCCAGTGCCCTTTAAATCCCCACCGGAGCCTCACCGCCGCTACCCCAGGGCTCGGGCAGCAGGGCTCAGGCAGGAATTTAAAGGGCCCCGGGGCAGGGATTTAAAGGGCCAGGGTGGTAGCAGCGGCTGGAGCCCCGGCACCCATTAAATCCCCGCCGGAGCCCTGCCGCCACTACCCCAGGGCTTTGGCAGCAGGGCTCAGGTGGAGATTTAAAGGGCTTGGGGCTCCGGCAGCCACTACCACACCCGCCCTTTAAATCCTCTCCCTAGCCCCGCCACCGCTACCCTAGGGCTTCGGCAGCAGGGCTCCGGCAAGGATTTAAAGGGCCAGGGCAGTAGCAGTGGCTGGAGCTCCGGGGCCCTTTAAATCCCCGCTAGAAACCCGCCACCACTACCCCAGGGCTTTCAATTGCCGTCTGGGAAAGCCGGTCCCGGTACGGCACACCGGCTCTTGCCGGTACGCCGTACTAGGGCATACCGGCTTACTTTCACCTCTACCTCTTATTGCCAATTAAGGACACAGTGTAAGGTGTCCCAGTATGGAGCATGTTTTGTCTTCTTTTCTGAAATACTGTAAGCAGTAGACTTTCTGTGTTAGGAATGAAGCAAGTATTTTAATAGTGCATGAGTCTCATGTGTGCCTGAAATTAGCTATCATCAGAAAATGCCCAAAATTTGTAAGAGGACTACTTAAAACCTTGGGGTGATGGCAGGTATGGTGAAAAGTGCTAAGAATCTTTTATGGATGAGTAGGATGAATCTTGGCAAAGTTTATTCATTCCTTCACCCATCAGATGTAGATGAATTGGTTTCCCTGAATTGTATTGTGACTCTGTATGTTGTCTTTAAGATGAGTGGAGATTCAATAGCATTAAAAAAAAATAATGAACACATTCTCTTTCCTCTCAACCTGACTCCAAGGCTGCTGCCTTTCAGCAGTTGCAGCATTTCAATAATGAAGTAAATGTTGAATTTATAAAGCACTTTGGAATCCTTTGACGTGGAAGGAATACATACTTACAATCAGCACCAGGTGGTATGCATTATTACTGTACGCATGCAGAAGCTTGACATTGTTTTGTCAGGGGATAGTATAGAAAAAAACAAAGGACTTCATGAAAATGAGACTGTCCCTGACTGTAAAGAGTTTGAGAAGATTTCTCTATTTTTCTATGAAATATCCAGTTAAATTCTAAATATCCATTGGAGTGAAGTCCCTTGTGTAAAGCTTTTGGTGGATGCTGAGAATAAAAATGGAATTTTCCCTCAAAAGTAAGGGTTTCAGGTCTTATGGTTGCTACTACCCCTTAAATCAGCCTAGCACCTCCATTATGTAACTCTGGGAGACCGGGTTTATCCAGGGATTCTTACAAATACCACAGTCTTAAGTTCTGACACTTCAAACTTAAGCTATGTGCATAACTTCACATACATAAGTAGTGTCGTAGACTTCACAGAACTTTTTATCAGCGTAAAGTTACACATGCACTTAAGTCTTTGCAGGATCAGGGCCTAATTCTAATTGCACCTCATTCCTGAAAGAGGAGTAACTCTTTTGAAGAGTTGGACTAGTGGGGTGTTAAAATAAAATAATCCTCAATTATGTATACTATACAAATCATGCTATATTCTTCTGTCAGTTATACCAGTGTAAGGGCCAGTTTCTGCTGACATCAATGGAAAGAACCTAAGTGACTTCAACGGAAGTTGAATAGATAGGTTCCTAAATGTGGAGTAATTCCAGTGCAGTCAATGGAATTTGCATTGCTTTGGTGTAAGTGACAGAAGAATCTAGCCAATAATGTGTACTTGTTGGCTAATAAAGATGTATTTTTCAATAATTAAAAAGTGACATTTTCTACTACCTGAAATCTTACAGAGCAAATTTCATGAGAAATTGTATTGCTTAGCAATTTTAGGAAAAATAACAATCTCTGGAAAGCATCTTCATGACACGCTGAGCTTGTTTGCAGCTCTTTCAACCATTACTGGAAAGTCTGATTTAGAATGCCGAGGGGGCAACATGTCCATATATTAGTAAGACCTTTCATTAAATCTTTACTTTTAAAAATAATTGCTTCTTTTAATCTATAATGGAACATGGACTTACAGGCTGCCTGTGATTAAAATTAAACCTTATTTGTCTTTTAATATGGTGCTATGTTCTTCTGTAATTGACTAGGGATCGATGCCAGCTCTGTGATGGACAGTAAGCTTATCCAACATGACAGAGATAGATTTCATGGAGGACAGACTTCGCTGTTTCTGTGTACAAGGGGGATGAGTAGGGCATATCAGCAACATTTAATTATTTTGTAGGTAATTATTCATTTGAGGGACCCAAGTTTCAGCGCAATATCAGAATAGAAGAAAGACCAATACAATTACTGTTTGTCTAAATGCACTGTTTGCATCGCTTAGTGGGAAACCATTATTAGTTTTTCATTATATTTGCATAAAATAATGTTTTATATAATGAGGAAGTTGAGTTTATGCTTAAATCAATGTGAAAAATGTATTTTATTTTTCCACAATAATACTGCCTTGGGTGTGGGGGAAACAATAAAATAACCAGCCTGATTTGTTGTGGGGTGTTTGGTTGTTTGGTCAGTTTTTTGTTGATAGACATTTGTTTTTCCAGAAAAAAATTGATCATTTTAAAGGAGTCAGTGCTCGAAAACTAGATGGCATGTGGGTAAGCTCTACCAAATACAGGGTTTCATATCATAAATATGTTTTGGCTTCAGTAGACTTACTTGAGAATGTGTTTGTATACAGGATTATTGATCAGGAAAACTGGATTTCTTTTGCTGCATTATCTATGTCCCTTGCACCATAAACAATTGACATCTCTATGCTGGTTGCTAAGCTATAAATATTAATATACCACCACCACCAATATTAACAGAGGTAAAACTCAGCTTTATTGGAAGTGTTTGTGAACTGGAAGGACTATGTCCAAAGCAGTATGACTCAACTTTTAGGATTTCCATTTTACAGAGCAGAGAATGTTGAGGCCCTCCATTTATCTTTTCCATAGTAAAATGCAGATGGATGCATTGGAATACACATGTTGTTGAATGAATTTCAATCTTGGCTATATCATATACTCACTAGGGTTTCAGTTTTTCTATTCAGATATTTCTAAGCATCTTTGGACCACAGACTACCAACTCTGTCTCTGTGTCTGTCTAACTGCAATATCCACTGAGATAGCATACATCATTTTCTTCGTTAGTGCAATGTGGCATGTGATTTTGCACAATTTGTCATGCTGTCCTATGGATAATCTGAAGACCATTGTTCCCTTAGTTCAGAATTCTGTCACTCTTGATTCCTAAGTTTCTCTTATGTTATTTCTCTTCTATAATACTGATAATGGGCATCATTAGCAGTACATATGTGATAAATGAAGGGGGGAGCTCCCTTTTTTGGACAGCCAGCCAGCCAGTAGCTATAAAATCCCTCTTAGTAGCTCTTCTCTAACTGCTCTACCTGTAAAGGGTTAAAAAGTCTCACTGCTAGGCACAGAGAAAAGGAATTGAGTGGGCACCTGGCCAAAAGAGCCAGTGGAAGGCTGAAACTTTTTTAAAATTGAAACAAGACTCCCCTTTAGTCTGTCGGTTGTTGTTCTCCTGGGGAGAGGCAGACAGTGTAGTAGTTATACTGTAAGAAGCCTGGGCCAGGTATGAAAAATCATCAGTATCATACCTACAAATTACTCATTTAAAACCCCAGATATGTAAGTAGATCAGGAAATGTCTAGGAAGATGCAATTAGGTTTATCCCTTTTATTTCGTTATGGCTTGTGGATTCCTCTATGCTTTTGGTGCTTTTGTTTTGCTTGTAACCTTTAAGCTGGACCTCAAGAAAGTTATTCTTGGTGCTTAATCCTTGTAGTTTCTCTTTTAAAATCTACCAATAGCCTGAGTTCCCAGATGTATTTTCTTTCCTTTTTTTAATTAATAAAATTTACCTTTTTAAAGAACAGAATTGGATTTAAGAGGTTTGTGCACGTTGTTTAATTAGCTGGTGGCAACAGCTGATTTCCCTTTTTTTTCTTTCTCAACTCTTCCTTCCTGTGGGGGTGAAAGGGCTTGAGGGTACCCGACAGGAAGGAATTCCCAGGTGTGCCTTCCTGGGCTCTCACAGAGGTTCTGTACTTGGGTGATGGCAGTATCTACTAATCCAAGGTCAGAGAGAAGCTGTAACCTTGAGAGTTTAATACACCCTGGAGTGGCCAGCATTAATTTTTAGAATCCTTGCAGGGCCCCATCTTCTGCATTCAAAGTGCCAGAGTGGGGAATTAGCCTTTACAACAGAATAGTATAGTTATTAATCTGATTGTCCGGAGTACAGTTAATAAACTAAGTAATTTATTTTATGATGGTCAGAAATATTCTGATATGTGTTAGCCTGTGGATATGGGGAATTTAAAATTCTTGAGACATAACAAAATGGAATAGAATTTGGTTTTCCATTACAGCACTATCCTAAGCAACTTTACAGAGCAATGAATTAGACAGCCTAGTGCAGTGGCTCTGTATGCAAAAGCAGCCTTCAAATAATCAGGACTAGTTCATCTGACACGTAGCTCAGCCCACTACAATATGTTGTTTAAGAAGAAGCAATTCTGGGCAGTACAGCATGTTTTTTTTCCCCTTCGTTCTTTTTAAACAATGCCACAGAAGTTTTCATATCCTCTAGATTTAGGCAGAAGGAGCCTCCATCTAATGTCTCATTCAAAGGATGGCACTATAAATATTACAGTAACTTTTTTGGATTCCACTCTGGCATTGTCACTGTGTCTCAGCCTAAGAACTGTTCAGAATCCTTGTGTGGGGGTTGAATGTACAACATTCTGGCTTAGAGGGAACAGTGCTACCACAATAAGAATGGTCTCAAGCCTTTAATAAGTAACAACAATCTTCACCAAATCAGAAAGAATTGAACGTATTGTTTTGGAGTTGCTGTATCTATCCAGAGACAGTACATGAAAACATGTTACTAACAGAACTGGAGGAGTTGATTTTTGTATTGACTGAACAGAGTTCATTTTGAAGACTAGGTTTCTTCTGCTTTTTAGTACTATTTTGTACACTGTTTGAGATTCTCAAAACCATCTCTGGGATTTAGGAGCACAGCAGTTATCTATTACAATGGGAACTGGGCATCTAAATCTCCCGTGTGGCTTTGAAATATCAGCTTATGGACCTAATTTTCTAAAGTGTGCACACACACGATTGCACACAGAAAAAAATACACATGTGTCTGCACATCTTATTTGGACAGGGTCTGCCTGCATGGGATCCATTTGCATAAGCTGCGTCTTAATCTGAATACATACAATGGTGCTGCCTTTGCTCTGGAGGTACTGCTGCTTTACTACCTCATTCAACTGTTACTGTTTTGAGTTGGAGTACCTTATCTGTATTCTGGATACAGAAATCTGTGGTGGCAGAAAATAAACCTGGAACTGTCCTACTATCTTAGTGCATTCAGTATAGTTGTAGCTGTGTCAGGCCCAGGATATTAGAGAGACAAGGTGGTTGAGGTAATATCTTTTGTCTCTACTATCTTGCTGTTTTTCATAATGGTTCCAATTTTGTCCAGTTTTCTGTAAAGTCAGCATTTGGTCAAACAGTGGCCTGGGTAACTCTGAATGTTGCACTTCTTTGAAACATCGTTGTCCAGTGGTGAAAAAGTAAATCTTGAACCCACCTTGAAGTCCAGTCCCTTATTTTATTGTTAATGTCTAAGCAAAACAGCACCTTTTTCTAACAAAAGCTATAGTGCATCAGTAATTCCAGGGTATGCATTGGTACATTTTTGCATATTACCAGAGCTATAGTTTGTTAGCAAAAATGTTGTGGCAGTAACAGTAACCTTTCAGAAGTAGCTTTAGAACTTTTTACACAAATGGAACTTCCTGGTTGTCTGCCAGAGATGTCATTCCCCAACTCAATAATCCCTGTTGAATGCATAGGTATGATTTCACGTCCTAAAATAAGTTCCATTTTATAATAACAATATGACACTCTGGGCAGTGCAATTCTGGGGGATTATTGCAGTTCCCGAATGGCTGAAGTCACACAGCCTTCACCCTCCTGTTTCCCAGCACACCTGAAGCTTGCAATAATAACTTAGAAGTGCACTGTCTGGAGTGTCTATCACTTAATATTCATTAATTCTGGTTATGCATATTAACTCATTCATGCAATTTCCATAACTTCCAAGGGATAAATTACCCATAATTTACACAGATAAATTGTAAGCTGATGTGGATGTTAAACACTTGCAGTGTTGGGCCAAGTTATTGCTGGAAAGATTCCATGGAAAAGTTCTAAAAAAATTTCTTGGTCATCTTTCATGTGTTATGTGGAACAAGGACAGTATAACATGAAATAATACATGACAAAGTGACAATTCATAGGAAGGATAAAAAGAAAAGAACCAGCTCTTTTGGAAATTATAGCTGTAATATTTTAAGGAAACTTTGTTCTTGAAAATTTTATTGGATCGGTAAGCGCTTTATTTCAAAGGCTTGCTAAAAGCAATCATTACATATTGCTTGTGCAGTTCTGAAACTCAACTACATTTCAGATTAATGTGAGGGGAGGTTCCTAAATACCACCTACATTGGAAAGATGTCATAGGGAAAGAGTGATTGTACACAGAGTTCAAATTCCTTTTACAACCATCAAGAATTATCCAACCAGAAGCAAATTACTTTTGTAAATTCCAGCCTTGAATTCACACACTTTACCTTGTGAGTGACAATGATGTTTTTTTTTTAAAGAATCAGTTATTCAAAGAGTTCATGACAACAGTTTGAAGTAGCCTAGATGGAAGGATGAATGCTTACACTTTCCTGGGCCTGATTCTCCATTATGCTGTTATTTAAACCAGTCAACATGAGTTTAAAGCAGATGTAGAAAGCTACCCAATCAGAATGGTAAATCATGATTCTCATTCATATTCAGAACCCTTTCCACACTGGCAGTGTAAAGGGGAACTTAAAGTGAGTGTAAATGACTGCCTAGGTGGCCTGATTCTTAGTTATGTCAATGTCCTTTTTTGCTGTTCTGGCACTTTCCCCTTTAAAATGATGAGTGTTAAAGAGTTGTTAGTGTAAATGAGAATTAAGCCCCTGGCTCAGGCCAATGGAGAGTTGGGTCTGTTAACTTTGTTTATAAAGGAGATCTGACACGGATCAGTTCAAATGAAGGAATTTTACAAATAGGAAGTTACTTATTATTTTCAGTGGGCCTACATGTGCCTAAAATTGGGAAATCCAGTAGTGAAACATACCTAACGTAATGAAACTGAAGAAAACTGTTTTCCCCATGGATGTGATATATCTAATTTAGAATCAGAAAAAATTTAAAGTTCTGGTAAGGCCCAAAATATTCATGTTTCTATCCATATGATTACAGCCTTCAGAGATGGCCCTTGGTCACCACACGGAGCAGACTGACTGTGCAACACTGTCACTTTTCACAGAAGAAAACTGAGATTTTAATAAGGATTCTCAGATCTGTTCTTACCTTTACGTCCAGTTTTCTAATGAAAAGGACCAAATGCCACCCTCAGATAGACTGTTGGCTCAACAAACCAGTTGTAGAAATTTCCAGTAAAGTCAATGACTGACTATAAGATGTGGGGGTCTTTAAATTATTAATCAGAGCATTTTTTTTCTTTAAAGCAAACAAGCTTTTCACTCTGTGGTGTTAGTTCTCCCCCCAAAAAACACTTCGTTTTTGTTTTCATGGAAAATAAAAAAAAAAAAAAAACTTGAGGTGAAGCCATAAGTATTTAGCATGAAAATTTATTTTTAAGGGTTTTACCACTTTCTAAACAGCTACAGTGCCTTTGGCAGTGCTTAGGGCTATTTTTTTTTTTTTTTTTTTGACAAGCTTTCAACACTAGATTACCAGGTCACCCAGGGAAATTCTGGTAAATTGCAAGGCAAAATAAAAGTAAAAAAGCCATCATGTAATAGATTTGGTAACTGAACTATCCTCTTGCCCTTTGAAGTACAACCTGTGGGCCACAGCTGAGGAAGACTGTCAGGCTGGTGCAGGTGTGTCTGCTAATGTTCTTTTTTTTGATAAATAGAGGATTTCAGTTACCAACTAATAAGGGTAGCACATTCTCTAAGAGATACATCCTTTAAAAAATTTAAAATATTGGAATATTGCCTCCTCTATCTAAGCTGGCACATATCAGGCCTATACTTAAACATTCTTTTGTGTTTCACTAACAATGAAAATTCTATTGAATCAGTCTAGGGTAGAACATTGTTGGGGTCAGGTGCTAAGGTGGTCATTTAGCTTTATTTTTTTTAATCCGGTCATGATCGAGATACAAGGATTTTGTAAGGATTCATTGACATTTGATGGCTTTGTCCATTGGTTAACAACTCCCTTCAGGAAAAATTTTGAATACTGTTCTCATTGATATTTTAATTTGAAAATGAAACCAATAAGCAGCCATACAAATCTGTTTTTCTGGATGATGTCATTTCACTTGGTACAGAGAGAGCTGGTTGGAAATTTTTGAAAGTTTCATAATTTCTCTGGGAGACAGAGAACATCTTTAATGGATTTCTGCTTCTCCCACAAATTGTTCAATCAGCTCTACCTTCAAGTCATATCTGGAAACTTAATTCCTGGAACATAAGCAAGTTAGATTTTTAAGCCATCTGTTAGTATTCCATTCACGTTATAATAATGAATTTGTGTTGGAAGGCCATGTGAGTTGAAAGGTAGGGTACCTTCAGTTACATACTTTGGGGGATATCCTGCTGTACATCACCCATAACTAACAAGGTTTCTTCATTACACTTTACAAGGAGGGTCAAGCCTATCACCCATTTGATTTAAATCAGTAAGTCAGATGAAAGTTTGTGATTTTTCTAAAAACTTTGATAAAAGTTGGGAGGGGATTCTTGCACAGAACATGGCAAAAATACATACTAGAGACAAGACTCAGAGGATATTGACAACAGAAAGCATGGATGAAGTAATTTTTTGTTGCACAGAAAGACAGTCAATTAGACAGGAAGATACAATATGTTCCATCCAGTTTTCTGGATATAGCTACTTGTCCCCATAGCCATTATAGTTAGGGGTACATTCAACAAAATATGTCTCTGGACAATAACATGCAGTTATAAGAGAAATATTTTAGGATAGGAGTATAGTAACAAATATTGGGAGAGCCTCAGAAAAAAATGGAAGGTAAATCAAACAAGCAGTATAATATTAGACTACTTTCTTGACCACAATACATCCCCTGTGTCATTCAGGTTGCTGAGGCCATCCAGGATTCTTCCATCATAGAGACATCCCAAAGAATGGGGAGGCGCTATGCTACCCTGTCACATGTCGCCAAAGCACTGTGACACTAAGGATTCCTGCTCCAGAACAGCCCCTTAGTGAAGTTAGCAGTCAGGAGCAAATTAGAGGAGCCTCAAAGGTACTTATCTATATTTGTATGCCAGGGTCTGAATGAGCTATTTCCTGCCATCTACTGATGAACTTAGGTAAAAGACCTCAGGAGCAGACCATATTTGCCTAGATACGTATCAGCAGACTGACCTGCTTTGCCAAGCTAATCAGTTTTGGATATTTGGGTTAAAATGCACTTTCAACTTGGATGCATGGGTAATGGAATGTTATCCTTACTGTATGACTAATGAGCAGCAGAACTGTACTTAATATGCCCTAATTGAGGGGAGGTCACCCTACCTTTAACCTCACTCATTAAATGGGGGGTAGTGATGCCAAATCAGAGTGAAAGGTGTACCTGGTGGTGTGGACTCATTTAAAGGATCCTAAAAACCATTTGACCCTCCCTCAAGATAGAGCTGACCAGAGTCAACTGAGAGTCTTGGTTTCTTCTCAGTGCTTACTAGGGCTGATATGACTGATAAGCGGGCCTATGGGCTGAGCCTTAGACTTGGTGGTGTGGATGGTGTTGTAGTGAAAGACAACACAGAGGAGACAGCAGCAGTGATGTTTCCCACTACCCAGTGAATCAACAGGAGCCGAAATCACTAAGGTCTGGGGTATGTGGCAGGACGTGACGCAGAATGTGGCATCGCAGCTGAAGGCAGTGGCAGCTACTCAGGCAGGAAGTGGCAGCATTGAGCAGTGGCAGAGACAGCAGCAACAAAGTTAAGCAGTGGAAGAGGCGACAGTGACAGCGACAGCAGAAGCAGAGGTGGAGGCATCACAGGACTACCCTTTCCCTCCGCAGAGGTGGGAGCTGAATCCACCTGAATGCACCACTGGACCCTAAGACTTTGCTGGCCGTGGATAACAAACTGTGAGTAGCCAGCAGTGGAGGGAAAAGGGAAGAGACATATGAAAAGGGACTTTGATCTTTCTGACTTTCATAACATAAGGTGGGAAACTGAGGCAAAGGATTACTGCCCAAGATATTGTGGGTTAGGTGTTTTACTTACAGTTTGCATAATTCTGAGACATTGTTGCAGTTGTGTTTTGTTCTCGTAGTAAGTTTTCTTTTGTCATACACAAACTCAGTGCTTATGAATGGGGAAATATGGCCTCTAAAGGTACTCACCGGTGGTGAGTAGTTTTCCCAGATTTATGGGTGGGCTTAAGCCTTTTCTGTTTTGTATGCTAACAGGAACCTCTAGGTATTAAAGCTCACCCTTGTTGCTGCTGCTATTACCTGGCAGAAAGGTTACATATTTGTTACATTTTCAAGTATATATGGTAATATCATCACTTGAACAGCACTGAAACGCAGTTACCTCCAAGGTAATACAGGAAGTGACTAATCTATGAAGGCATCAGTGTTTGCATGTGTGTGTGTATACACAATATATATATTTTTAAGTGAGAAAGTAAAGAAACATATTATGAAAGTGCCATACTTCAGGCAAGAATTTAGTAGCAAGGGGCTCTGCACTAAAAAGGTTAAAACTCTCTGACCTGCCTCCAAGCAGTAGTATTTACAGGATTCTAAAAGATAAATGTACCATGGTTGTGGGTTGAGCAAGATTTTTTTCACAAGCAATGTTTATTGTGATGTTGTAACTTATAAAAAGAGAAGAATAAATAAAACAAAGCAACTCGGAAAAAGAAAAAGGGGGAGAAGGAGCATTTAGACACTCAGAGTATTATTTCCAAAGTTGGAATTTTGCCAGGACTTCAGAGCCAATGATTTACTCTTAAGACTAAGAAACCCTACTCATAACCTGTTTAATGATTACAACTGGAAAACCAGTACTACAGAATTATCCAGCTCTGTAGGGCAAATTAGCATGTCACTGTCATGTAGTTTCAGATATCTCATTTATCTACAGAAATTACATCGTCAGTTATTTCATCCTATGTCTATTACAAAGAACTGTTCTATGAGAGAAAAAGAGGAACAAGGACTGGATTCAGTCTTGACAAGTGCCTTTACCAAGGGGAAAACAGTTCACTAATGACCTTAACAAGAGAGGCTTGTAGAATGTGTAACAGTTGTGCATTCTACAGTTAAACTTTCAGTCTCCAATACCTAGCACCTACCTCACACACACACACACACACACACACACACGCACACACACACTGTTATCCTTCATTATCATAATTATATTCATTCTCTGCATCAATTAAATTTAAAAAAAGGAGGTGCCATATTCCTGGGAAGCATGAATCGTATAAATTAACCTTCATGCTCTATTGTGGGAGACTGATACTAACACATCTCTCTTGATTTACTTAAGGATTGTCTGTGTGTGACATTCTAGGACCTAGACCAAAAATGTTTTACTACAGTATAGTTTCATATAAACCAAAGAACTGAAACGTTTGCCTCTTTGTTTTGCGTAGTTAATGTAATTTGGACATGCAAAGCTGTTTGGAAAAAAAATGTATTAAACAAAACCCCGTAAACTTGGCTAGTATTCAGAGTCCACTAAGGACTGGATAAGCATTTTATAACACTCATTGGTAAAGGCATCTAGCCTGGTTGCTTACCAGCCTGGTAACTTCATAAGACTTCAGTGTTTTTGTAAAGGCATATTGATTTCATCCTAGAGAGTACTATCAACATCAGTCTGAAGAGGAGCTTCCAAGAGGATCAGAGATAATGGGTATTTCCATGATGAGGGACACGGTTCATGCTTGTGCATGGATATTATTAGAAATATTTCAAAAGCCAGCTTATCTCTCCAAAATCTCTGAACTTAGCACCTGAGTCATTTTAAATTGCAGCAGTTCTGAGATGGTCATTGTCCTGGCTAAGACTCTTGGATCTCATCCTGCCAGTTTTAATGCCCCATTAGAACAGTGCTGGCTTTGCATATTATATAGAAATGTCTAAAATACTGGTTAAATATGGCTTCTGTTAAAGTTTAATTTTGCAACAATGAGGGGTAATGTGGTTAAAGTTAATTTTGCAACAATGAGGGGTAATGTGGTTTCAGATTTCTCTCTCAGTCAACTTTCTGAAGGGGGGTCTTCATGCTCTTTTTTTCTTAGCTACTTAAAGCATAATTGAGTTTCTAATAGACTTTTATTGTAGCTATATCAGGCTAGGGGAGAAGTTAGGGGAGAAGTGAGTTTAGTAAAAGAGGGGCATTGTTGCTGGCTCAATAGATTTTCGTAAAGACTTTATCCCTTAAGAATGAATGATAGCTTTCTCCACACACTGGTAAAATTGAAAGAGGATCCTTATTTTCAAAAGTCTTGAATAGTGCAACATGATGAGATATAGATATTTTTCACCCTGTGAAACATGGATTTTTTTGTTTGGTTGGTAGTGTGGAGGAGAGGAAAAGAGAGGAGGGTGGCAAGAAATGTCCCATACTTGAGTGTTATTGCTTTATTTAAAAAAAAATCAGAGTAAAATGAAAATAATTGACCTCTTCAGGGTGAAAACTGAGCACAAAAGAGATCAGCAAGGAATCCTTCCAGGCACAGTTTTGCAAAATTGGCTCTGTTGCTTCTTTCCAGAAGTGACCCATATTGGCTTCAACCAGACTCAGTGCAATGGATTTCAGAGATCAGTTAGCTGGTGTGCTATGGCAAATTCAGTGCTCAGAAAAGAAACAAATCTCTCTCTCTCTTTTTTTCAGTTATACAAACATTCAATATGTGTTACACATGTTTAGGGCTGACCTTGAAGTTTTTAGGTGCCCCACATATCTCAGGAGAATATATAATGGATCATATTGTGTCTTTAAGTCACAGAGCAATATTACTGAGTTAGGAAGTCACCACCATCACAACAGAAGCTCTTGGAAATTTAGTCCCCAGGCTGCTTCCCTATCAGCAGCCAGCTAGATTCATAGTATGGTATGAAGGCAGATGGCTTTTCCTTTTGAGGGTTGATTTGCTTCCCCTGTGGCACATGGAAGGAGTAGTCATCAAGTATGTAGTGAAACATTGTAGTTCCACTTATTAATGCGGACTGAACAATTTTCCTAGCCATTTTTGGAAAGTCCTTTTATGCGCTTGAGCATCAGCAAACATCATAATTTTCGGCCCTTAATGTTTGGGTCATATTCAGTGACAATGGCTGAAATTATAGGGGAAGTCAAATGGCCAAGGCAGGTAAATGGAAATGGCTGACGTCTTGATGATCACAGTTGGTCAAAAAACAACAAAACAAACAAACAAAATTTCCTCAAAATATTTGGATGAGAAAAAGGAAGATGTTTTGTTGAATTTTCATCCCATTCCTCCACCCGCCCTCCGCTCGCAGCTATAGGGTGAGCTGGCCAAATGTTTTTGAGTTTTAATTTTTTTTTATGAAGAAAAAGGGAAATATTTCAAAAAAAAATTGCAAAATATTTTCCCATTTTCTGACTAATTCTACTGATGACTGTTCTGTACTCAAATTCATGTCACTCAATGTACATAGCAGACATATTTGCATGTGTGTGTCTGGCAGACAGATGAAAATGGCAAAGAAAATAGACAACTGGTAGAATAGGCTAATTTAATAACTTTCTGCAAGAAAGCTATCCTGAAAATTTGCACTTTATTTTGCACATTTTTGTTTTGAATTTTTAGCCCAAGATGTGTCATATTTGCCTGGCAATAATTTTATCTGCGTAGAGGATTTAAATTATTAAATTATAATAGTTAAGAATCCCAATCAGCATGTGCTTAACTTTAGTCTCATGACATTGACAGGACTACTCATGTGCTTAAATTTAAGCATGCATTTAAGTGCTTTGCCAGATCAGAGCCAGAGTGATCAGCACTCTGCAGGATCAAGGATTTGGAAATTGCAAAATAGGATTTAGTCCATTCCTAGTGAAAATGGAAAATAAAGGCAGTCAAACACTGTTGTATCTCTAAGGCAGTGGTGGGCAACCTGTGGGCTGCACATGGCCCATCAGGGTAATCCACTGGCGGGCTGCCAGACAGTTTGCTTACATTTGCACGGCCACCCACAGCTCCCAGTGGCTGTGGTTCACTGCTCCCTGCCAATGGGAGCTGCGGGAAGCAGAAGCCAGCACGTCCCTGTGGCCTGCACTGCTTCCCACAGCTCCCCTCGGCCAGGAGCGGCGAACCGCAGCCACTGGGAGCTGGGAGCGGCTGTGCACATGTAAACAAACTCTCTGGAGGCCCACCAGTGGATTACCCTGATGGGTTACGTGCAGCCCACGGGCTGCAGGTTACCTACCATTGCTCTAGAGAAAGACTTAGTTCAAATTCTGGTTGAAGACTAAATGTCAACGAAGTATTAACCAACCAATCCAGACATGAGATGTTTGAATAATTTCTGTGTAATATACAAAAACACTTTCACATTGGCAAGTAACAGGCTATATTCCTGACATGTCGAATATAATGCATTGCACCTTGACAAAAGTTAGATTATTTTAAAATAATTTAAATGCAATAAGATTTTCAGTACATCAAAACTTCTTTATACTGTTTATTGCTAGCTACACCATTGAGGATGTTCCCATAAATACTGCACATTTTTGTGTTGAAATTGTATCATCTAAGTTCTGTATGATTTAAAGTTTAATCTTGGACCTGAAATATTCAATTCCATCTCACGTATTCTCTCTCAGCATCAACAAGGACAGTACTTGAGGTTTTATTTATTCAGCGCTGGTTAATATTGTAATTTCAATATCACTGTCATGTTACATTGCCACAAATATCACATATTTGATAAAGCAACAGCCCATCCAAGATAGTTGTATTCTTTTGATTAATTAGAGAGAGTTGATAAATTGATTAGCTTGTTTGGTAAACAAGTACTTGACATGTAGGGAAATACAAATGAGTCATTAATGCACAATTCCTGATTTACAGTTCATATTATCTGGAATTTTGTTCTTTCTTACACCTATCTTCCAACAGACACACACACACATCCTTCCCTTTATGGTTCTCATTTACATTGCATGTTGCTTTATGAAGAAATAGTCCCATACTATTTGTGCATAATACTATAACTTCTTCTTGAACAATACATCTTAATATATATGTACTGAATGTGTTCAGTAAGATTATTCATTTGAATACTTCATTTGCCACGATACTAGACTATCAAGGTGATTCTAATTTCCATTTTTAATCACTCTTGTTTGCAATTTGCACTGTTTGAAAACTATTTGCTGAATAATTCATTTGAGGAGTCCTTCATTTTTTAAATTATATATTCTTTCATTCATTTTTTCATTCCTTTTCCATCTTATTTTCTTCAACCATTTGATATTTTATTCAGTTTTGTTTTTGTAGGGTTGCAGCTATGCATGAGAGAGGTTGACTTGTAAGGAATATTTTTAAACATATGCGGAGATAAACACGGGCTATTCATAGATATGAGAGAGTAAGGGAGTTAAATTTGCTGCTAATCTTTCTTTGTGCTCACTATTTTTTGGAAGCAACTGATACTGGCCACTGTAAGAGCAGGATGCTGTAGTGGAAAGACCCTGATCTGACCCAGTACAGTAATCTCTTTGCAATTATTTTCACTGGCATAATGTCCCCCAGAGTGCATGTTCTGAAAAAGAAGGTAAAAAACTCCCAGGGTTGCCTGTCCCCTTTGCACTGATTGGGGAGAGGGTGAGGGAGAAGCAGCAGAGTACAAGCAATGGGAGAATCGAAGGCCACCAGGAGGCAGGAAAACTAGCATATGCCTGCTTCTGCTGCACAGGCTCATCCCTCCTACAACCAGGAAAGCCACAGGTGCAATCCTGCACGTTCCTTTTCCAAGGTAACAGATACAACCTGTAGACATCACTCTGGAGCAGCACAGATAACTCAACTCAGTTGGGGCATAGAACAAAGAGGGAGGACTAGGTGTGACAGACTATACAAAGATGAATGGTACTACAAAGAGGGAAGTAGGTTTTTCTGGGTGGGAAAGATAGGGAATTAGATGTGTTAGGACTAGTACCAAGTGAAATTTTTTGACAAAATATTTTTCACTGAAAAGAGCAGGTTCAAATTTGTGTTGAATTTTTCAAATTATTTTGATTTAAAAACATTAAAATAAATCAAAACATTTCATCTGGTCATTTTAAAAACAACACATTTTTATTTTTCATTTTGAAATCACTTTTTGTTTCAAATATATCTTCAATTTTATTTTGTAAAAAGCAAAAAGAACTCAAACAAAATATTTAGTTTCGGGCCAAATGAAATATTTGGTCAATCCAAAATGATTTTTTGTTTACCTTTGGTTTGGCCATTAAACAAAAAAATCAGTTATTCACACGTCCCTAGTTAGGTGAGGAGTCATCTGGTGAAGAATGGGGTGTATGTAGATGTGAAGGAACATGGTTATATGAAGGAAAGGGGAATGAGGAAATAATGTGTGGATTAGGATGAAGGAGCAGCGAGCAGGAATAAGACCACATCAAATCTGGGGTGAGAGGGGGGGTACATTTTGTAAATATGTGTTTGGTGGTCAATTTTGAGTGATCACCCATCCATTATTTTAAGGCAATTCTTTATTTGATGCCTAGTGTCCACATATCAGGTAAATATAGGATTCTCTTTGTCCCATATTTCCCTCAATGAGCAATCAAAGGCTCCTACCCATTGGTTCAAATGCAGGAGTTTATGCTACAGACTGGGGGCTGCCGCTATCCCCAAAAAAGAAGTTTTGTGCTTTCCCCCTCCTTCCCCTAAACACTCACCTTTTCTTTTCTTCAACTATAAGTGGTCAGATAGTCCCATTGAAACACTGTTTCATGACTGTGCCCTTGTAACAGAAGTTAGGCTGCTTTCAATATAAACTTTTAATTGTCTTGTTATTTTCTATTATAATCTGTCCATTTTATAAGTGAGCTTCTCCATATGTGAAAAGAAATTATTCTGGTCCAAGCAGTGGTTTTAAAGATGTAAATGTATTGCAGGTTTTACAATAGCAACTTGTTCCATCACACACACACACACACACACACACACACACACACACACACACACACACACACACACACACACAAAAGGGAAAGAAAGAAAGAAAGAAAGAAAGAAAGAAAGAAAGAAAGAAAGAAAGAAATATAGTTTAATTCAGCAGCTTATCAAAGGAAATTTTATACTACTACAACCCTTCCTACCCCTTCGCCCTCCCCCTCCCACACCACATATACAAAAGACACCTTCCTAATCCCAGGCCAGAGGTTGGAGCTATAAAGGCTAAATAATTCACACTTTTCCATATGATGTACCCAAATCTAAAGATAACCTGACTTGACTGTGAAAAGGGGTCATGGTTCATGCTTCAATATAGACCTGTGGTTCAGGCTACTGGGAAATTTATATATCATGCTACAGGAAGGTCTGTCTGAAGTAAGAACCCTGACTCTTCTTCCTAAATAACTGTCAGCATAAAGTTTGATTCATTCTTGGCACAAGGGGGAATGTTTTAGTTTTAGGATTTCAAGCAGAATTTCCCAATGGTTAATAAAATTTTAATCATCCCATGTCTTTATAGCTGATAAAGTTTATGATCTTGATCAATAAATGATACTTAGTTTATCCCTAATTATTTATTGCCTCCTAATTACGCTTCCCTTGGATATTGTTATCTTGATCTATTGTTGATTGAGACATAGTGAAAATCAGCCCATCTTTTCTTCCAAGTGGCTCATTGTTCCTTTTTACAGAGATTTCTCGTGTAACAGGTGTAATATCCCAGTATTTTTTTATCTCCAATTTTTAATACACTGCTTTCTTCTTTCTAGAGTCATGCTAAACACCTGGTTAGATGGCTATCTTTAACATTAATATTTCTTACATATCTCTACCTGCAGTAGATTTTTAAAATCTAAATAATAATCCAGACTGGATGTGGCATCTGTATAACTCTAAGATACTACCCAACCTTGATTTAAAATGTGATGTATCTTTTTGAGAGCATACAATTTTATATTTCTTTATCAATGATCACTTTCATATTTCATGAAGTCATCCATTACCATTTTGCCACATTGTATAAGTTTCTGAGCTTGTGAAAAAACTATCTCTGCATTTAGTTAGCTCTGTTACTACCAATGAACCAAAACCTGTCTACCTGTCTAAGGTACATATATGGTCCCCATTATTCAAGTATCTGAGCTTCTCACAATCTTTAATGTTTTTATCCTCACAACACCCTTATGAGGTAGGTAAATGCTATGGTGGACTGAAGCACAGGGTGACAAAGGAACAGATTTTGAAGGTAGTTAGGCACTTTTTGGGGATTTCAAAAGCATTTAGGCCTTGAAATCAATGGGAGTTAGGTGGTTAGGTATCTGTCTGCATTCCTAAACACCTAAATGCCTTTATAAACCAGGCCCTAAGTAACTTGACTAAGGTCACACAAGAAGTCTGTGAGGGAGCAAAGAATTGAACCTAGATCTATGGCTAGTAACCTAACCATTGGTTTATTGTTCCTCTTGCTGTCTGCTCCTGTTATACACCTGGGTAGTAACACTGAAGCTGATGAACCTACGCAGCTAAATAAAGTATTTTCATCCTAAGACATTGCTAGCACTGATATATCTCTTTGATGTTTACAAATGTGTTCGTTTTAAACATATATGGTTTTAAAGTATTTTCTAGAATTAAAAAAAAATGCCCCCAATTTTAGTAGATGTTCAACTGACTACTTACCACAAATATGGTTGCTTCTTGGGACACTTCAGCACCTTACAAAAATGAGTAACTTCTGTCAATATTATCAGCATGAGAATAAGTGCATTAGCAATCAGTAATAAACACTGAAAACAACAGTGCTAGATGTTTTATGCATCATTTATGTATGTGTCACCGCAGAAGGTTGAATAGCTCTTTAGTTCTGAATGCCAAGGGCATGAGGGGCTATTTCCCCTTCTATAATCTGGTGAATTTTGATATCTTTTCACCTTGCAGTAGTTGCATTGCAGTGGATATACAACCAGCAAATATCTCATAATAGAAGAGGAAGTAGTATTGGTACAAAACCTGCTTGAGAAAATTTGAGAAAACTCTGACAGAAACTCTGATAGAAACGACCTTTCCTTTTCTTGTCCTCTTTAATTTTCAACTTGCTTTACAGAACTAGGAGATAATAAAGAGAGAAAATATCCTGATAATTACTGAGGGTTCCTATTTCTGTACTAAGTATTAGAAGCCATGGTAAATTAAACCACCAAAGTACAGTGCCAACTTATAAAAGGAAAGAAAAAAATGAAGGCTGAATCAGTCTTGTTTATTGTTTAAGGCTGTCCAGGGGCAGTAAATTGAATTGTGAATCCTCTTAAGCCATTAGTAAGGCCCAGAATTAGCTTTATGGGTTTGGAACATAACTGTAGGTTTCTTTTTTGAGCTTTACCTTAACAGATCTATATTATGGAGATGGACATGTGGCCATCCCATTGCCTAAGATGATGAAAAGGGACAGCCCATATGCAATTAATTATTCTTTTTTTTGCCATTTGGGGGCAAATCCTGTTCCAGTCTGAGCTACAGAAGAACCAATGTGCTTTCAATCGTGCAAGAGGAGATTTGCAAAACAACATATGGGGGTCTACACTGCTGTTCTCCATAGGGTTTTCCTATCCAGAAGCAGGGTTCAGGAGGAGGAGAGCAAGCCATAGAGAGGTATAGTTGCAGACTTCCCTGGCTACTCCCTGATCACTATGGAGCAAGGGCTGCTGTAGCCCTGAGGCTTCAGTAGTGGTGATGAAGTTACTTTGTTGCCACTCTGTGCTTCAGGGGTTAGTGTAAGGAAGGATGAGTAGGCATGCTTATTTCTTTGGCTTGGTTAAAGAGCCCTCCCCCACAGTTCCTTCTCCTTTGTGACTGGTGTGGCGGAAGCTTCCCCTCCTATTGCTGTTCTTTGTCCTCAGCCTCTGGAATTTCTTCAGTATATAACTAGCTAATTATTTGGGAGATGTTGTGTTATTGGGCCTTAGTGAATAAATAGTCCACTCATATGATACTCTCTCAATACTAGTCCTTCACTGTAGGTGATTTTACTGATTTACAGGTTTCAGAGTAGCAGCCGTGTTAGTGTGTATCCGCAAAAAGAAAAGGAGTACTTGTGGCACCTTAGAGACAAAGAAATTTATTTGACCATAAGCTTTCATGAGCTACAGCTCACTTCATCGGATGCATTCAGTGGAAAATCCAGTTGGGAGATTTTATATACACAGAGAACATGAAACAATTGGTGTTACCATACACACTGTAACAAGAGTGATCAGGTAAGGTGAGCTATTACCAGCAGGAGAACTGGGGGTGCGGGGGAGAACCTTTTGTAGTGATAATCAAGGTGGGCCATTTCCAACAGTTGACAAGAATGTGTGAGGAACAGTGGCAGGGCGGGGATAAACATGGGGAAATAATTTTACTTTTTGCAATGACACATCCACTCCCAGTCTTTATTCAAGCCTAAGTTAGTTGTATCCAGTTTGCAAATTAATTCCAATTCAGCAGTCTCTCGTTGGAGTCTGTTTCTGAAGTTTTTTTGTTGAAGAATTGCCGCTTTTAGGTCTGTAATCAAGTGACCAAAGAGATTGAAGTGTTCTCCGACTGGTTTTTGAAAGTTATAATTCTTGAAGTCTGATTTGTGTCCATTTATTCTTTTACACAGAGACAGTCCAGTTTGGCCAATGTACAAGGCAGAGGGGCATTGCTGGCACATGATGGCATATATCACATTGGTGGATGCGCAGGTGAACGAGCCTCTGATAGTGTGGCTGATGTGATTAGGCCCTATGATGGTGTCCCCTGAAGACATATGTGGACACAGTTGGCAACGGGCTTTGTTGAAGGATAGGTTCCTGCGTTAGTGTTTTTGTTGCGTGGTGTGTGGTTGCTGGTGAGTATTTGCTTCAGGTTGGGGGGCTGTCTATAAGAAGGACTGACCTGTCTCCCAAGATCTGTGAGAGTGATAGGTCATCCTTCAGGATAGGTTGTAGATCCTTGATGATGCGTTGGAGAAGTTTTAGTTGGGGTCCGAAGGTAATAGCTAGTGGTGTTCTGTTATTTTCTTTGTTGGGCCTGTCCTGTAGTAAGTAACTTCTGGGTACTCTTCTGGCTCTGTCAATCTGTTTCTTCACTTCAGCAGGTGGGTATTGTAGTTGTAAGAACGCTTGATAGAGATCTTGTAGGTGTTTGTCTCTGTCTGAGGGGTTAGAGCAAATGTGGTTGTATCATAGAGCTTGGCTGTAGACAATGGATCATGTGGTGTGGTCTGGATGAAAGCTGGAGGCATGTAGGTAGGCATAGCGGTCAGTAGGTTTCCGGTATCGGGTGGTGTTTATGTGACCATCACTTATTAGCACCGTATTGTCCAGGAAGTGGATGTCTTGTGCAGACTGGTCCAGTCTGAGGTTGATGGTGGGATGGAAATTGTTGAAATCACGGTGGAATTCCTCAAGGACTTCTTTTCCATGGGTCCCGATGATGAAGGTGTCATCAATGTAGCGCAAGTAGAGTAGGGGCATTAGGGGACGAGAGCTGAGGAAGCGTTGTTCTAAGTCAAACATAGAAATGTTGGCATACTGTGGGGCCATGCGGGTACCCATAGCAGTGCTACTGATTTGGAGGTATACATTGTCCCCAAATGTGAAATAGTTATGGGTGAGGACAAAGTTACAAAGTTCAGCCACCAGGTTTGCCATGACATTATCTGGGATACTGTTCCTGATGGCTTGTAGTCCATCTTTGTGTGATTTACAGCATCTTATAACGAAACATCTACAGTGAGTCACTTCCAACTAACTTTAGAAACACCTGTCAGCTCTCCAGAATCACACACAATCACCCATCCGTGGTGACCACTTAATATTATGGCTCAGAATATCAGATATTATATTAGTCATTCACTGGTAACAAGTAGCCAATTTATTACAGAAGCCTAAAATATGGATTGTATTTCTTTGCCATTAGCCTACACCTTGCCATGCAACCTTGTGGAACAATCCTTTCTTGGAGTCTGGCTCCTTATCTGAAGGTATGGCTACTCATGTTTTCGTCCCTGGAGAGTCCCCAGTTCAGTCCTTGGTGTTGGCCCAGATAATTGCCATCACATTGGCAAGCCCTGCGCACTAGCACTAGGGAATTACTGTACTACTAGTGGTGTCCATCAGCTCAAAGGGTATGTCAGGATGGGTTGGGTTAGGGGCAATCAGAGCCTGGCAACCTTCCACACCGTCTGAGAGCATGGGGTTGGACTGGGGTAAGCACATTTTGCCACTCCAAAAAGGAGTTGTAGGGACGGCTCCTCAGCACTCCCCCAACACAGTCTTTTTGTTTCCTTATCCCATGAGTAGGTCGAATGTCTCTGAGGATTGCCATCGGTATGTTACTTCTCCATCTATCCTTTTTTCACAACACAGCTTTGGCTTCTAAAATGTCACAGCATAGCTCTTAATGTCCTGATGCAGTCATGTCCAGTAGCAATAAGCCAAGGGAATGTGGAAGATGCATCAGACTGTATGATTTTCCTTCACAGTTAGTATCATCCATTTTTGAAGACTCTGACTACAGCACCTCATCGCAGAAAAGAACCCTCATAAAATATATCTCCAGTTGTTTTAATGCCAGGTAGTAGCCAGGCTTTTCCATATGCCCCAATGTATTTCATGAGCATGCTTTCAAACATTTTTGTTGTACACGAAGACATGCAGAATTAGTAAATAATGAAAACAAATTAACACAAGTACTATATTCGGGACACTCACTGACATGGGAAGGAGACAGGCTAATTCTCTAAAATCCTTCACCATAGTTCAGAAGCAAAGCAATAAGTTAGATAAAGATCTGACCACACCTTTCACAAATTGTATCATTCAGTATGTGCTATTACTTTGTGTGAGTGTATGAAGGAAAAATTAAATTTAAACTTCAGTCGCCAGATTTTACAGTAATTTTATTTTTAAAGAGTGATATCTTTAAGCCTTTGTTGGTCTAACTTATTTTTTCAGGTATCATCAGTGATAATACAGAAGATATAATTAAATCTTAATTCTAGCATCACTAATTTTCACTTTTACCCAAAGTAAGCTCTCCTGTCCCGCTCTCCCCTTGGGCCAGAGCTGCTCAGTAAGGAAATGTACCTTCTTGGACATCATAGGTTGCAGTCCATTTTTAAACAATTTTTTTAAATACTAAAGCTGTGTTAAATACACAATTTTTTTTTCATGGAATTTCACAGGAAAATTGTTTCTCATTTTCGTTTTTTCATACAAAATGACACACATTGGATTTCAAGTTTTTGTTTTTGCATTTAAAATGCCCAGAAATATGATTTTTTTCCTATCTTTATGATGTGAAAAATTGACCCATTTGGGTACAAGTACACTGTACTGAAACAGCTAGTCTAATGGAAGTCATGCAGAAGTTTGTGAAATGCTTAAAATTCCACTGGCTAAACCTGTCTGTTGAATCAAAACTGATCAGGGTGAAATAATTTTGGCTTGCAAAACTTCATATTAATAATAGTTTTTAAAATTGTGTTTTGGGAGGCAGTAACATGCACACAGTTTTCTGAAACGGATAATTTCCTGGAGGATCACACAAGTTACATCCCTATATCCTATAATATGACTACTTTATAAAACTAAACTTACTCCTAAGGTGGAGAGTTGGCATGCCAAATTTCAGCCAAGAGTGAATTTTATAGCCAAGTTATAAACCTTTGAAAAATGGATTTTATAATAGAAGTGCTCACAGACTCTTAGTTAAAATGGCATTAGCAAATGCTGCCATAATAAAAGAAGATTTTCTAGTATTCAAAAATTATGCATTACTGTAAAGACTCTAGTAGTAAGCCAAGAACATATTTGCCATAATCAAAAATTCACACCTGCAGTATGAGTCAATTGGGTCTCCTGACTCCAATTTACTTAAAAGTCAATGATAGCTTTAGTAGAAGTGTTGTTATAATCTGAACAACCCATACAGTTTCAAACATAAACACTATCAGTGGAACATGAAATCTGGCATTTCTGTCTTTCCTATTACCCAAATCATCAAAGGTGAAGTATTAAAACCACCATCTTTTGTTACTGTTTTCAGGCATTTACTGGTGCCCATCAGGCACAGTGATCGTTACAGACTGTAATGGTCTACACCACTTGCATTGCCTGACACACAAATGTCACTCAAGACAAGATAGATGGATGATTGCTGGTCAGAGTGTGTACTTCTGAGAAGGGAAACACCACCAGAGATAAAAGGGATTGACACAGCTAAACAGAAAGTGTTGAATGATTGAAAAGATGATCAGGAAGAGGTGAAACTAACCCCTATATACATTTACTTCAATATTCTACAATAATGGACTCAGCACAGTATAGCTTACAGTACAGTGTTGGCGTACATTTCTGCATAATAATAATAATTAATAATAAAACCTACGTCTTTTATAGAATATGGATTTGTTTTTTTTAAAGAAGAGGTGGTGTGGATAGAGTGGAGGAAGAGAGCTTTTGGCTTTAAACCAGCAACTCCTTCCTCAGTGCGGAGCAAAAAGTGCAGGGGTGTTGCACAATGCCACAAATAAGTTTTTGTGTTAAGCATATGCCTTAATATCCCTGTGTGCCCATTATTCTACTCTCAAAATTTCAGGGTAACAAAAATGGGAAAAAAGAACAGGAGTACTTGTGGCACCTTAGAGACTAACAAATTTATTTGAGCATAAGCTTTCGTGGGCTACAGCTCACTTCATCGGATGCATGCAGTGGAAAATACAGTAGGACGATTTTATATACACAGAGAACATGAAACAATAGGTGTTACCATATACACTATAACGAGAGTGATCAGTTAAGGTGAGCTGTTACCAGCAGGAGAGAAAAAAAACCTTTTGTAGTGATAGGGCAAGGTGTTGGAAAAGCATGGACGTGTCTGAGACATAGATTTAAGTGTAACCTTCTACATGTAAATAAGGTGCTTAGCTATAAGCCCCCCCCCCGCTTTGGCCTTAAGCCTCCTCCTAGAGAGGAGTACTGTATTAGTCATAAAGCAGCACTCTCATTAATACAGGGCTGTGTTCCCTGTGCTGCTCATAAACTTGTGTATACGTGTGCAGCACTCCACACCAGCACATTGCAAGATCAAGCCCTTGGAGGGAATACCTTTAACACCTTTCATAAATCATCACAAGTTTCTTCTTATTCTTGCCCACATTAATATTAATATGGAAGTGTCTAAATAACCAGCTTCACACATGATGAAACTGAAAGAAAGCTGATATTTAAAATAAACATGAAATCTGCTTCAGCTAGATTATTGCCTGAGGAAAGTCAATTGGCACTTACTGAAACTGCCCAATAAAAATATTCCTTATTATTCAGATTGCCAGTCACTGGAGTTTTGAAGCATTTGTAGGTCAATTAATGCTTGAATATTCTTCCTTTTTAAAAATACAAATCTTTCAAAAATATGTTATTAGTTGTTCGAAAAATCCACTTACCTGACTCGCTTTCCATTTATAAATGCGCTTTTCATACGCATTATAGAGCATCAGCAGTCACTCCATAATTAAGACTGGAACTAGAGTTGGTCAAATAATGGGTCTTTTAGTTTGTTGGCAATTTTAAAAAGTACAAAAAAAAGTGTTTCAGGTCATACCGAAATGATTTTTTTAGAAAAATTCAGTAAATCTAAAAGTAGTAAAATAATTTTGCATTGAAGAAAATATTTTGTTTCAACAAATTAAAAATAATTTGAGTTGACCATTTTTAAGTGTTGATGTTAAGTTGTTTCAGACTAAAAGATTGAAATGCTTCATTTTGAAACAAACCACTTCATTTAGATTTTTTGGAGGATGGGGGTTGGGCTTGGAAACAATTAGGCAAAATCAACACAAATTCATGAAACATGTTGGTGTTGCCAAATCTGTATTTTTCATACAAATCAAGATTTGGATGAAAAAAAATTGGCCACCTGTAGTTGGGAGTAACTTTCCAGTATAATCCCAATTTTGTCACTCCTCTGAAATACACTTAGATGTGGATCGAGTCAAATTTTAGAACAAAATTTGAGGTGAATATAATGAGAGTTCTTTAGTTATGACACCCTAAAAATACAGTGGTGATTATAGATCAAAAATGTTGCCAATTTCTAGCAAAAATGCTAAAAGAGGGAGAAAGATAAAACTTACTTCATTTTGTTTCTCCATCAGAGATCTAATGCCCAGGACTATAATTTTGTACAGTAAACTCACCTATCAACAGTTAATAAGGTATTTAGTAAGTTTGTCTGGGAACATCTGGGATGGAAGAAATTAAGAGGGATATGTGGGCATGGCTTGTGCAGGTCCTCAGTATGTTAGTGCACCAAAGTAGCAGTGTTGGAGAAGCCAGGTGTCCTTGGGCTAAAGTATTAGTATATCAATGACTAGCCATGGTACTGTTAAGGCAGCGTACCAAAGAGCCAACACAGCCATGTTGTGAGAAGCACTGAATGTGCCAATACTTTAGCACAGTGGCAATGGGCTCTTGCTCCCCCCAGGCTCCTGCATAGGTCTAGTCTTTCCTGATCGTTCACTAGGTCTCCTGCACATCACAGCTCAATCCCCAGTCTTCCCAAACTCCATTCACTCTGCATACCCTTCTACATATCCACTCATCTCTAGCATGTCTACTCCCACCGCCACTCAAACAAAGCCCATCCTCCCCCTATAGGTTTCCCCACAACCAACATATAATTAAGAGTAAGGGCTTTTAGTCTCTATGATCAGTAGTAAAATAAGTCTTTGACAGGGATAGTATGAGTTTGATTATTCTGAGGACATTCCTGTGGAGGTAGGAATAATCTAGTTTGGGGACCTTGTTGAGAAGTGCAACCATAGCTCTTTGTTCCCTGGGTTTCTGATATTTGAGGTATGTGTAATGTCCCTAAAAGTGCTCACAACCTGATATATGCCCAAGAATTTAACTTCATCTGAGCAAAGTTTATAATATTGGAATATAGTACAGTAAAAATATCAGAGTGGTGCATAACAGGGCAAACCCAGTGCCCTCCCTGTGACCATGAAGAACCTCTCAACACGGTTTTGATGTGCTGTGATGGTGCTGTATGTGAGCACTCAGGTGATGCTCACTGTCTGCATGGTGCCAAATCCTGCTCTGTGTGACAACCTTAAGGGATCAGGACAGAGCCAGGGATGAAGCAGTATCCACAGGGCATGTGTGAATCCATTCTATGATTCAGGAAGTAAATAGCACCCTCTTCTAACCTTCTGCTCATCTCCCAAGTAAATAAGTTAACTGCTTTGGTTGGGTGCCAGGGTGCAGCTTTTAGCCAATGTGAAAAGGGTTCTGAATTCAACTCACCAGCTTAGTAAAACACCACGGGGCAGGACAATGCTATGTTTAGAAAGTGCAACACATTCAAAGGAAAGCTTGCAGCATTTTCCATAAAAATATTGGAGAGGTGACCGTTGTAAAAAAAATATACTGTGGATGGAGAATTAAAATAATTGTTCTGTGTTCCCTGGTTGCTATTATTACTATTTGATTATAATGGAGCTGGTAGTGCCACCAGAGTGGAGGAGTTGGAAAAGACAGATTGGACAAAAAATCTGAAAAATAAGCCTTTGGGAATTTCACACATGCAGAGGTCTAGTGGAGAAAACTAAAGACTGTATCGCAATGCGTGCTCACAAGTGGGTAGTGAATTAAGGCAATCTTAATTCTGACATGTCCTAGCTTTCGAGTCCTTGACTTTGCAACCTTAACATTCTTTTAACATAAGAGTGTGTGTATGTGTGTGTGTGTGTGTGTGTGAGAGAGAGAGAGAGAGAGAGAGAGAGATTGCATTTATTCATAGCAGGCTTTGTGCCAATAAAATAAAACTATAGAAGTTGCTGTGCTTGTAGGGTGATTTCAGCCCACTTTAGATTTGCTCTTCACCGACTTAGTGGCTAATAACTAAGCAATTAAAATTATTTTAGAGTTGACATATAAAATGTGTGTCTGCTACAGTCCTCCTTTCAATACTAGGAAAAATCCTACCGAAGCTGCAGCTGGAAAACAATTTGCTGAAAATCAGCTGAAGCGGGAGGTTCCAGCTCATTGGAACTCAATTTATTACATGCTTAAATACTCCTGGAACAACAGAATATGTGGCCAAGCACAGAGAAGACAAGGCAAATTTTGTGCTGATAACAGTGTGCCAAACTACAGTATCTACTGGAGAACTGATAGCAGCTAAGATCCTATACTCCTCAACTAGTGGGATATACGAGCTTGTGAAATCAATACCATTTTTCTCATTAAAAAGATTTCTGACACTGGACATTCTTGCCCTTTCTAGAAATGAAAAATCTGAAAGGTCCAAACTGGTAGAGAAGTTTTCAAGATTGGGACTCCATTGTGTTGCTGGGTGCTGTATAAACAGATAGCAGAAGATAGTTCCTGCTTTGAAGAGTTTACAATTTTAAATTGCACTATCTCCAGAATTGATTCAGCTGGCCAAAAGCATTCTGCAATAAACAGGATTTTCTGTTTGTCGTACATCTCTTTATTCTACTGGAGTTCACATTTCCTCTTCATGAAGCCACAAGCAATTTGGCTAGTGAAAACATTCTTTTGTTTATAGTGAAAATACAAGAAAGTACATTGATGAAAGGGTGTTTCTTCTTTTCTTTATGCAAATAAAATGTTCAAGGGTAACAAGTGGCTCAGGGGATTGATAGTAGGATAATAGAACCTTTAATCTTTGGCTCCCAATTAAAATCCAAAACTGTAGACTATAAAATACAATCGCCTTGATGCTATTTTGTGGCCTATATTAAATTAATCTGATTATCTTTGTCCAGTTCCCAGTGGACTGGTATTCCTTACACCAACGCACTACAACACTGGCACCAATCCATTGTTAGTAATCTCAGCAGCATGGCCAAGGACTCTTATTCCCAGAAGAGATCCCACAGGGTTGAGCAACACTTTCAGAGATGTCTCTGGAATGCTTCACCACTTCTCCCTGCAGTGTAACTGTTCTGAGGATAATAAGAACATGTAGCTGACCAAGCTATTGAATTACACACTAAAATTCATTTATTTATTTTTAATGCAAAAGTTTTGCCTGTCTTTCTTTGCAAGTAATGCTTTTCATGCAGATGCACAAGCAATTATTGTCTCTCAGACATTCCTTAACTTTCAGTAGCAGCAGTTCCCTTATGGTCCATCAAAATGGTTACCTTTTCACAATAAAAGCCGAAACATGGAACCCAGGAGGCCAATCCTCTGGCATTATTTGCAGTGGGAGAAGTTGCAGGCCCTGTCTGTGTAGATACCAAACGTCTTCTGAATTTACCTGAGTAAATCTTTACAGTTTGCACACTTTTTTTCTACAGCTTTTCAGTTCTCAACACTAATATGAGATTCAGGGGGGCAAAAAGCAAAATGCCTGCTCCTAAACTCTACCTTTTACTAGTGAAAAGCAAACATTTTCAAATAAAGGTAACTTGCTCCCCAAGTCATTGGCATCTCCTTGTGTCATCCATCTCAGCATCTCATTTTGTTACATTATAAACTAAATGGAATGTCCAGCAATGCTTCATTATATAACTTATCAATATGGTACTGAATAAGATAATATAAGGCCTAATCTAAAGCCCTATGAAGTCAGTGGAAGTCTTTTTGCTTATATCAAAGAGCTTTACATCAGGACCTTTTGTTTAAAAGGGTTACAAAACTGCAGGGGTATCAAAATATCACTCATGTTTAACAGAATGTGAATAATGAACACATAGTTTTGGGATCTTGTCAGTTAGAAAGCATTCAGGTCTACAGTTCAGCCTGTTTCTGAAAGGAGGGATTGCTCTAGCAGTGTAGAATAGGTCGATGTCAACCTTCATCCCAGCCATATCTCAGATTTCATTTAAATGTGCTCTGTCATAAATGTGATTCTGACCTCTGTTTGCTAAATTTAAGAGGTCTGAAAGGAAGCAAGCATTTTAGAACTGACCTTTCCTAGATTAATTACCAACTTCTGAACATGATTATGTTTCATATGTCATTCTCCACTATTAATTCCCTGTACAACATGGTTGAATGCATGTGTACTTGTCAGTCTTGTTTTGTAAGAATTAATTAATGGGAGATGCATGTATGAATTTTAACATTTTTGCAACTGATTATCATCTTTATTTAATTTTATATTCGGCAACCCTTACCTTGATGCTTTAAATGTTCCATATATATTTGTATTTTTCTCTGTCCAAATGAAATATATGCTGTCCATATAACTACATATGAAAATAAATGAAAAAATTCAAAATTAAAATGAAACACACTTGGCTTATTAGCAGCATTACACAAGAGGTTTTAAAATTATTTTTCAAGATAAGTTGGGTTCAAATTAAATGTCAAATATAATTTGGTGTAAGAAGTTTGAAACGTATGATTGTCCTTAGAGAAAATCTAAGCACTCTGGTCTCCTTGCCAAATTGTTACTTGCATAATAGTGAGCTACAAGGTTATAGACCACAATGTGGCAGAATGCCAGACTATAAACTGCACGCTAAAGCTACTAAAACCTTCAATCTGAAACACGTTCATCTTAGTAAGGAGTTTGAAGCTTCCATATAATATGAAGCGTATTGACATTTTCTTAGCTCTTGAGCAAATAGAGAGAGATACTTCTGAATCCTATTTATTTCAGCATTCCTCTAGTTTAGCTCTGGCAGACGCAACACATTCATATACAAATGAATGCTGACGTATTTATTTAACATCCCTGAACAGATTAGACTGCTTTAGAAGTTCTTTAGTAATCAGCCTTGAAAAATGAAAACTAACGCTCACATCCCTAGATAGATTAAATGGTTTCAAAATTTCTTCATTAATCAGCCAAGAAAAATGGTATTTAAAAAGTAACAGCAAGATCTTTGAAAATATTTTTAATTCACCCCCTGACAAAATCAAACAACTTCACCATCTAGTATCTGTCTTCTTACACATACACAATTTAAAAAACACCTTTGAACTTGGGAGACAAGGGGCTTTATAGTTCAATGACAGTGTCAGTCTGATCAGGAAACTACTTGTGAACCTGTTCAAAAATAACTGACTTGCATGCACATAGCTTTTACTGTCTTCCTTCCTTCCTTCCTTCCTTCCCTCCTTCCTTCCTGTGGATTTTCTACATTGTCAGATGGGTGCATTGGTTGCATGTTATGCATCACAAAACACTCTCAAAATACACAGTAGAGTATTGGTTTCAAAGTCTTACCTACAATAAGTGGGGTTTTGTCACCTGTAACCTTGAGAGCAGGTGTCAAGAATGGGCAGAGGGATTTTCCTCCTTTTGTTCATTTCCAATTTCATGTACTCCAAAGCTACTGTAAGACCATTAAAGGTTGAAACGAACCGGCAAAGGACAGGAGATTCATGGTCAAAAGTATAACATACCATGTCCTTCAAGGGTAAGACATTATGAACCACAATAAGAAAACTGATTAGGTGACATCCTGTGGTTTAATCAAGCAATTAGAATGTGTGCATAGTGTGTGTATAATATGTAACATAATACACACACATTAAATGATGCACTGCAGGCAAGTCAGTTTCAAAACTTTTGTATAATATCAAAACAAAGATTTATTCATGTAATAGGCTAAGCAACTGGAATTTGTGTTTAACAGCTTTTGAGTGTAAAAAATTGTGATAATTTTGAGTTACTCAAAAACATTTGAAAATTATAGATTTTACTATTAATATTATTTATTATTGCTATGACACTGTGCTTTGCGCTGTAGGCAATATGTCTATCCAAGGATATCAAAGCATTCAATGTAAACACCACAATACTTCTGTGAGATAGGGGAAGTTTTGTTATCACCATACTATAGAGGAGAAATTGAATCACAGAGAGGTTAAATAACATGTTCAGGGTCACAAAGAAAGTTTGTAGCACAGCTAGGAATTAAAACCGGGGATTTTTTTAAAATTTCCTGTGTCATGATTTAGCCATGATTTTGTCATTCCCATCATAATAAAAAAAATCATCATCACCATCATCATCTCAGGCTGAGACTTTCTATTCCTAGTTACTATATGAACAATGTTTTCAAACCTGAGTTATAAACCTTAGACAAACTTAAACAGGCTGTTCTAACAGAAATGTCTGCATTTGTTTAGCTTCATTTTATGGAAACTTTAAAAGCCTGCACATTTTAACATTTAAAGCTCTGCCATGCTTTGGAGTGAGGAATACATGCCATTCCCCTTCACAGTGTAGAGAACACAAACACTTCCAGTTGTCCAAAAACAGAATGCCCAAAATTCACTTTTTAGGCAATTTTCAGACTTCCAGTCATATGAATGTTCAGGTGTATGTGTGTCTTTATTCCCCTATATATATGTGTGTCTATGTTCATCAAAAGTCACATTCTGGTTCCAAAATAAAGGGGGAAAGGGGGCGAGGGAAGGAATCCTGGTTCTATTGAAGTCAAAAGCAAAACTCTCATTGAGTTCAGTAGGACCAGCATCCATTCCAATGTTCTGTATTGGAGTCTTATAGTACTAGAGAAAGTAAATAAACTTTACTAACTTTTAAATATCAGTTGCTTTTAGTTGAAGAGTCCTAACACAATATAAGATTTCAGCTTGCTATCTTTTTCGCATTGGAAAAGTGCTAGTTTTATCTTTAGGGTAGATTAACTTGGGGAACTTGAACTACCATACAAGTAATTTGTTAAACAACATGATCCAAAACTAGAAATACTACCAAAAATATTTCTCTCATGAGACTACCAGACAAACTTCTCAGAGGCCTGGATAATTTTGGATGAGCTTTGCATAGGTAGCCAAGCATCTAGGTGTTTAGCCCATCATCTGGGGTTGGGTAATCAGGCAAATATCCTCCATCTTCATTTGTCCAAGGCAGCACCAAGATCCACCTGCTAACTGTATTCTTTGATGCAGTCAATCCATCATTTCCTTTGGCTTTTGGCAGCGTTTTTTCCCCTAATACCCTCTCCTGCTATGATATCTTCACTGGGTCCTCTTCATTCATTCTCTGTATGTATCCATACCAGTGAAGTTGTGCTTCCTGAATTTTGTCAGCCACGTCGCTGACTTTGTAATTTAAAATGGTGTATAGGCCCAGTAAAATTTTTCCAAAATTCAATTTTCTGTCAAAAATTTTCACAATGATTTTCATGTTTTTCAAACGAAGCCACAGAGCTTGTGTGTCCCCTTTGCCCCACCTCCAACTTCAGTCAGTTTTAGATTTTGACCCCCAAAATTGGGGGAGGGAATTGACAAATTTTTCACAATGTTTCTGACCATTTCTAATGGTGTGGCTCTTAAATTGAGGGTCTATAAGAAAGGAGCAAACCCCTAACCCTGCTTTAACTTACACCTTCTTATACATTCTTTTAGCTCTTCATCATGTAAATTGCATGAACGTAGACCCCTCTTCCACATACTCATATGTTAGCGAGTTGAAATAGTGCTAAGTGGCTGTGACTGAGGGGAAGGGAGTCTGTTAGGGTGAAAAAGATCTAACTTCTAATTCACCAACTTGTTCATCACCTTTGGAATTTGTGCAGGTGACTAAGCAGGGATGAACGTTACCCCTTCAGCACATGAGCACAGGCCTTCCATGGATGTCATACCAGCTGATAGGCAGCATTAGTGACTACTACCCCTCTGTGTGGTAGTTTTGTCTGAGTAGATACTCAAAAAACATGGATTCAGTGGGTGAAATCCAACTTCAACTTCAGTGGGTCCAAGTTTTCACTCAGTAGCACGTCTTCATGTACTACTCTGTACTTGATCTATTCAAGGTTGGGAAAGAATCTTTCTGCATTACTCATGCGGTTCAGCGGCATAGTTCCTACCACAAAGTGGAGGGGAATCATGAGGTTTAAAAGGCCTTCTAGGGTTCAGTGAATGTCACTACAAGTGTGTTCTGATATTATCAGTTTCTTGGGGGCAGCACATCAAAAGTTGTGTTGTGGGCAAAATGGGTCCAAATCCTGAAAATTGTTCTAATAAATATCTCTTTTCCAATTTCCCCAGTATGATATATCATGTTGGGCTGTTGACATCCAACTATACAATAGGTCATCAATTTTAATAGGACAAAAATGGCACTAACTAATTTATGGGTAAATTGTCCCTTGATGGACACCCCATTCATCCCCACTAAGCCAAATTCATTGATGATGTAATTCTATTGACTTCAGTGGATGTCTCCACACTAGGGAACAGCTGGGTCATTCAGCTTCAATGGAGTCACATGAGCTCTAGCTGAAGATTTATGAGCCTATAGTTACTAACCACCAAGAGTTCTGCAAGACTATGCTGGTGAAAATGATAATAGATGTTTAGTAATGCTGCATAATCTGCAGTTATTCACACATTTTGATTCTCACCTCTAAAACACTGTTGTCACATATTCCTACTGCAGTCATTGCTCAAAAATAAATAAATAAAAATAATCCTCAACACTTTCAATTGTACTAACCTTGGTTGTCCAGAAAATTAGGTTTCTCTTTCTTTATTCTGGCAATTGAATAAAATGTTAATGATATATGGCTCAAAACTATCTATTTCACAGTTAAACAAATCAAGGATATTTTACATGGACAAAAAACTCCATTAAAAGTCCTTTAAAACATATCAAATTTATTTCAGGAATTGGGATTTAATTTAGCTCAGAATGAAGACATAGCAGCAGGTGTCTTATACTGCACTGTTGCCAGGAGTTATTAGTATTTTTCCAAATAAGTTAGTTCACTTGTTACTTTAACTACAGTAAGTTGATAACACTCCTAGGATATCCAAAGGCAATTTGAACTCTTTATTCAACAGCAGTACCACTGAGATGTGTAATTATATGGAACAACTTTATATCAATTCATTAGGCTTGCCAGGAAATTCTAATATTAAGTACATCATGGTTGAACCCTTTCAAGAGAGGTTGTTTAGGTGTTTTTTTTAATTAATGATACTTTCTAGAAAAATTTATGCACATTTAAGCTTTTGTAATATTTTAAAAGAGAATTATGTTTTCTCCAAGGTAGTTAAGAGACTTTGCATTCAAAAAATAATTATTAAAACTTTAAAAAAAATCCTTTTGAATCAAAATTTAGCTCTTTTACAGAATGTAATTGCAGAGAAGGAGATGCTGTGGTAAGTTCTTTAAACAAGATTAATGCAATTAATTGTCTATTAGTACTGCCTTACCCATAAGTTTCAGGACTCTGCAGTAATGTGTGCCATTTCAGAGCACTATTTTTTTAACAAAATATATATATTTTAAGAGTTATTTCAAAGTTTTTAAAAATAAAATTATTAAAGTCTGAATCTGATTCAAATGTAAAAGAATTAAAACAATCCTATTCATAGCGGAGATGAGCCAAACTGATTAGAAAGGGTCTGAATTCTTTCAAATATTATTAGAGTCAATGAAAGATAAGCTAAATATGTGCTTATGCGTGTTACTGAACTAAGACTTCAAACCTTTCAAACCAGGGCTCATGCACACTTTCCTAGAAAATGATCTTTTTTATTGGTCTTACTGGAAAAGACTTGCTGAGGTTAGTTTCTGAGCTGCCACAGTAATAACATCATCATCTTATATTAGTATAATAGTTTATCATTATATCTCATCATATTTTTGTGACTTACATCTTGAATGGTCCCCAAGTGCTTTCCTGCCATTATATACACAGTTTGTTAACCATTCCATAAATGATACACTTCTTTGACAACAAAACAGATTAAAACAGGAAGTGAAAAATAACACTGTAACCAGATGAAATAGCAGGTGACTTCTTTGAGAGGTAGAATCTAATTAGCCTGATAGAAATTTGTCAAGGACATCCATCAGATAGAGTTCAGTATTTCTAGGGGCAAATCTTTTTGCCTTACTGGCATGTGCAGTCCAAGTGGCTTGAGCAAGCAGATAAAATAAGCAGGATTTGATCTAAAGTTGCAGGGTATCTTGAATGAAGGTCACTATTGCTACTTCCAGATATGGGCAAATCCAACTGCATGCATATATCAGTGGTGGTGGTGGCTATTGCTTCTATTAGCAGAGATAGTATCAGTTTGGATACAATAACTGATTTAAATTGAGTCAAATCATTTTTAAGGCTTGAAAAGTTCAGTTAATTTCTACACACACACCACTCTGCACATCCTGATTTTGGCTAAAACAGAAGCAGGAAGCTGAAAGAATGGCTACTCCTGCATTATTTGAGATGCAAAGTACATCCTGTTCTGGTGAGCTTCCAAGTGCACATTCTCTACCCAAACAGGTCTGAATATATTTCTAGAAGCTTTGGATATATGACATGAAATGTACATTGCTCACCATATGACATCCAGTTTTTGGCCCCAGTAAATCAAGTAGTTTAGACTACCCTATCCAAACAGGAAATGTAGGAGTCTTGATTTTGACTCACGCTTCATCTTCTGACTCAGGTCAAACAGACTATTATCCCCCCCATGACATACATAAATGGTGTTTTAAAGTGGTTTGTGATATTTATGGGGAAGGATATTGTATACACAGCAGATCCCCCACTCATACCCCAATGTCCCCAGTTTAGCCAAACCGTTTAAATACATGCTTAAATCTATCTTAACAAAGCACCTAATCCTGCTTAACTTTAAGCTCCACTCCTGTTGAAGTCAATCAGACATATTTATATGTAAAATCAAGCACATGCTTTACTGAATAAAGCTGGACTGCTGAGTCAGGGGCACAGTTTTGAGCTTGATTTCTGACTTCCATAGGTGATTGTCTGAGCAAAGGACAAAATACAACTTTAATAATTATTAAAGAATTATTAAAGTAGGCTTCCTTCTTGAGCTCAAAAATGAAGTTTGATGTCCAGTATATTCATGCCCATAACTATCCCCAGACAAGATAAACACACTCTCCCAGTACTCATAATTGCTTCATTCAAGAGTTTTGACACTCTCCTTTCCATCTCATGGTGACTAAGGACACCATAGCCTGTTTTGTACATCTTTGCACACCCTAGCTTATTCTTACTGATTGTACACTCTTATGAGTGAGATGGCTGCCACAAACAACCAGCAGATCTGGCCTAACTTGATAATTTGCATGAACTGTGGTCATTGCCACTCAAAAAGCCTCAGATACAACAAACTGAAAGAACAAGCATTCTAATCCCTCACTGCAAATGCTCCACTGCTTGCACTTTCTCTCTCACACACACCTATGGCAGCAAAGCAATATTGCTCAGAGGTCACAATAGGTTTGTGATATCTCTCAAACATGTGCTGCATCAGGAAGTTTCTGTACAAACTGACTTTCATGACCAGGAAAAACATCTTAGTCATGTAAGGAATGGGCAGCTGAATTCCAGCCGAACACATCCTTTTGGGATAGGCCCCTGAGCTGGCAGCCCTCTCTGAAGGCCACGTGCTTCCTAGTCCGTCAAAGTACTCATGCTACCAGAGAATTCTCTGTAATCCCATGACACATGTACAGCAGGGAGTATTAAACTCAGCTGGGTTTTTCTAGCATGGGGACAGCAGGATTAACCCCCTGATTTAGCTCCCTTTTCCCTCCGTGTATGTCATCTTAGCATTGCTCGGAGCGCTGTGTGGTACTTGTTAACATTTATTTTTAATACAATTTTTTGAACTCAAAAGAAGAAAAAATTCAATTAAATGTAACTTGCAGAGTTAAGTAGACAGTGATGTTAAATAAATACCAATTGATTATTAAAACATGTTTGAGCATTAATTATGTAATAGATGGATGTCAGTGTCCATTAAATTGCTGTTAAACCTTAATAAGTATGTTTTCAAAAGTCAATTATAATTCTGCTAACATAAAACACCTGTCTTATTAGATCTGAATTAAATGCATGTTTGTGAACTTTTATTCAAATCTTTTGTTCTTTTCTCCCTCTTGAAACGTGATAACTCTGGTAACTAGTAGTTCTGCACACAGCCTCTAATAAGCCATGCATGGCGTCTACCTCACCCAATCCTTCTAACTGAGATTTTTTTCAAATAAAAGCTTCCACCAAAGGAAACAGTAACCAAGTCCAAATCCCAACATCTCTAATACATACTTCTCCAGTAGAAGGGGAGTGTGTGTGTGTGTGTGTTTTGAATTACTAATTAAAAGCCTTTTAATGAAAGGCAGCATGAGTCTGAATCTGTCAGTTCTCCCCTTGTCCTTGATACATACAAAAAGAGAGAGAGAGAGATTTTACTTTTAAAGAAGCTCCAGTTTCTTGAGACATTTGTATTCAAATATTACTTTCTCCTTCCCTCTCTTTCTCATGGGAGCACAGCTCTACTCTCCAAATGAAAAAGAAATAATAAAAGACATCAGGAACAGTGGACCTCAGACCTAGTGTTTCTCTCCTTGTCTTAGAATGTTATTTCCATATAGAAAGCTACTCTAATGGGACACTTGTAAACGGTAGGGAATTTAGCCCTTGTGGAGCCTTCTCCAGAAATTGGATTTTTGCTTAAGCAAACAGTAAGCCATGCAGCAGGGAAAAAGCTATTTATTTGGCTGCCTGTTGAAGAGCCTTACAAAAATATAATTCAGTCCGCTATGATCAGCCAAGTCAATCTAGCATGTACTGAAAAAAGGAATCTAGCTTCTTCAGCTAGATGTTGAGGCAACAGTTTAAAGTGCAGTGAAAGTTAATATCAACAAGTCCTAAATTTAAAACTATTTCAGTGTGTGCATTTCAGAGAGATTGTGCAAACTATCTTTTGACATTAAGATGAAGATTACATGAACCTTAAACAACAACTTGTTTGCTGCAAGGACATTCTTAGTATCTGTCCAGTTTATGGAGCAAATTATAATTTAAAAATCCAAGCAAACAGGAAAATCTGATTCCTTTTCCGTCTTCATGCTTTTTGTTGAAATCTCCAGTAAGTTAAGTCTGAATGATACGAAATGGACATTTCTGTGCATCAGGGAATGCAGTTAGTATGAACTATCTACAATCCTTACATTATTTTTATACTCCAAAGCATAGTTTTGCTTAATTTAGAGAACAATGCTGACTAAGATAGTTGGGGAAAAAGTTGATTTCTTTCCAAAAAATTCCAAAAAATTCCGCTAATCCAACTAATTAAACACCTGCCAATGTACACAGGTAGTACCAAAGACTTCATAGCCTATGACACAATCTGGAGCCCTTCCTCAATGAGGACTGTGAATGCTCAGCATCTCTGAATATCAGACCATTTCCCCCAGGTTTGTAAATACAGATTTAATCCTCAATCTTGCCAGTTGTTCTACACTGAAGAAACCCTGTGTCATGAAGAACCTTATTGAAGTCAAAGGTTCCCCCAAGCTACATGGAATATTTTTCAAAATTGTCATGTAATATGCTCAATTTTTGACACCAAACACTGGCCCTCGGTCTTTTTAGATATGGAAATACAGATCTTAATTTGTATTGTTTTAATTGACTGGTATTTAGGGTGGAAATCTGGCCCCATTAAAGTTAATGGGAGTTTCGCCATTGATTTCAAAGGAGCCAGAATCTCACCCTTGGTCTTGGAAAGATCATACTTTGTTGGGAGTTCCAGAATTCGTACGTGATATTGATACATATTAGGTTTCATTAAATTGGTACAACAATTTATTCACTTTCACTCTGAAATAGAAGAATGTCCTACTGACTGTTAAACTCTATGACTATGAATATGATACATAATGTAGTTTGTCACAAGCACTACAATTTTCACTATTTTCTTGTGTATATCTTGGGTGACTCCTACTCTGGAGGTTTTTACAAAGGAGAAGAGGTGTTTAATATAGTTAATCCATAGTGAAATTTTAAAAAAAAATATGTAGGATAATTATTGTTGGTTACAGTGAGATGTGCATAAGTATGGCACAACGAATATATTTTTTCATTGAAAGTATAGTTTGCTGGTACACAACCAGGTTGTAAATCAATTGCTATGAAAACTATAGTTCAATCAATTTGGTTTCAGGTTCTGCTATCTAACAGAGACTTGTGCATAAACTTCTGCACAAGTAGAGATAAACATACTGTATTCATTTTGCATTGTTTATTTATAAAGCAACCTTTTCTGGTGGATGTAAACAGAATGCATCTTTAACTGTAATTTTTTACATAAAGATTGGTTGAGTTGGTTGGAAGGCAAAATATTCTAGCTATTCAGTTCTGTGCTCATGTGAGACCTGTGCATAGGGTCTTTTTATGAGTGAGGAAAGATAGGCATATGAATTATATCCTGGGTGTTTTTCTCTCTAGCTGCTTCCAAACATACTAAGTTGTGCAGAAGACCATATAGTTGTAAGCAATGTAAAGTTTTTCCTCTTCAAATATTAAAATATAAAAACTGATATTGTCATGACTGAATTTGATCCAGGACCAAATGCTGCCATTTCCAGCATTTTTCTGAAGGTAAATATGGAGAAAATGCTTTTCCTTTGCAAAACAGTGAATTTTCCCATGCCCATTTCTTGAGGAGAAATGTCAACATGTCATGGAGTCAAATCCTGATGTTCTTCATCAGATCTAACTGCTTTTCCTGTATTAATATGCTCAGGACTGTGTCTGATCTCCTTATAGGGACTTCCCCACATCATTGCAGGCAGAATTAGCCCTTGTGTGAAAGCTGGGAAGTCAGTAATCTACACAGAACACTATTACACAAGCTTGGGCACCTGACCTCCCGCTTCCATTTCTTTGCAATCTCTCTCTTGGCTATGGCTGCCCTTGAGCTGTATTACCATGTCTCTGTAATTTCCATAAGGCCACTGTATAGATGTGTTTCACTCTCTGGCCACAACTCTATGTGAACCCCCAGCAAACGGTTCTCAATCCCCTATGCAGATCTTGATTCCACCTTCAACCAGGGAGGAGTGAAATCTGAGTAGTCAAGTCAGTCCCTTATGTGCATGAATTATAGTCAACAGTCTGGGCCCCAGTTTTTTATTGATTTTGTTTTTCCTCAAGAGGAGTCTACAGGGTAAGGCCTGAATAAAACCTGAGTAAGGACTACTAGCACATACAGCTTTCTGGAGTACAGATGACAGTTTATCTCTTGTCTTTCATGAAGAATTGGAGGTGGAGAGGAAGAATCTTTCTCATTTACTGTACAGTGAGGTTTCCCTCCCACCTAGTTCCACTTTAGTACTGCCTTACATGCCACAAACAACCTACATTTTCAAAGATGTGAATGGTATGTTAATGGAACCCCAGCAATCACTGTGAGAGTTAACATCTACTTCTTGTTCTCTTGCTTTTGGGCTGTGAATACAATATTACAAACACAGGTACTAAATAAGGCAGGAGCACCCATCATGAAGTTACAAAAATCTATCAATCAATCAATCATCATTGCTAATACCTTGCAATTGTAAATGAGCTACCATGCTAAAGTATTTTTATATACAGTACCTCAAACACTTCATTTTATGTATTAAATGCAAAAAACCCTATGTTAAAAGAACATTAAGATGCTAAGTCAAGCACTCAAAAGTTGGGATATAAAAGAATTGAGGTAGCCTGCCAAGCCCAGCCTCACACTCACCAGCCAAATTGCTGCTAGGTAGCAGCAGCAGCACTAAGCCCTCTCCCCTCTCCTCCCAGGAAAGCTGTTTAAGAGCTGATGAGCAGGGAGAAGAGCTTCGCTCTCCATTTTCAAGTGGCAGCCAGCATGCGGAGTCAGAGGGGAGAATCAAGCTGCCCTTTTTGCTGGCTGCATTCACAGGGGTGGAAGGAAATGTTCCTGCAAGTCTGAGGCACATAGCGGATGGTTGAGAACACCCACCAGCCTTATTCCAATATGGGGAGGGAAGATAGTGCTGGGATGGGGGGAGAGAAATATCCTCTACCGGAGAGACAAGACCCAAAGGGCAAAGAACAGAGAGAGCTGGAGAAGGGGTATGAGTGTTCACAGACCACTGGTGTAATGGGAGCTGGGGGGGACACAGGGACAAAGAGGATTGGATGGACAGAGAGCTGTTAAGGAGCACAGGGGTTTTCAGAGAACAAGGGCATACCAAGTACTACGGGACTAGAGGGAACACAACATTGGGGGAAATACAGCAGGGGGACATAATAGAGAAGTAGAGAATACTGGAGCACAGTGCTGTAGACTCACAGACAGGGCCATGCACACATTCACTTCAATGCCACATGCTCAAATTCACACTTATGATATAAACATGGTGCTATTTGGGGTGGCTTTTTGGACAAGTGGAACTGAACTCTTCTGTGCAATTGCTTGTGCAAGGGTCTTGAAAATCTGTCCCAAAATATAAAGCCCAAGTTTTGTCTCTCTCTCTCTTTCTCTCTCTATGAGTTGGAAAGTGCAGAAACACCTGTGGGCTTCTCTCCCTTTATCTGCATCAACAGTACAGGCCAAGTGCCCAGCCCCTAAACTATTAGCTTCTTAGATAGCTAGTAAATACATAATTAAAGAACAATGTGCTAGATCTGATCTGTGCAGAGTTGTATATATGCCATTGCTGGGACATCTGGAAAATGCACAACATGCCAGTTCTATTCTTTATCTTGTATTATGAGTGGAGAAAGCCAATAGTCTAATTAAGGACCTATCCAGGCCAAAAAAGCCTCTGTGGCTACTAGCTCTCAGAAGTTCTGTAAACTTCCAAGGATCAGAAACTGCAAACGTCTGCCTGTCCTCCTCAAAAACCATAATGCCACCATGGCCATGTTGCCATGGTTGGAGGCATAGAGATGATATTACAATCATGCTCACTGAATTTAAATGGGAGAGACACATGAAAATGCGTTCATTGAACATTCCTGCCTCCTAATAAAAGGGATGGTCCAGATTTTGCTCTGAATTAAAACAGTGTATTTCCTCAGTAATGATCCATTAACTTCAGTGGGCATCGATGGAGGTTACTTTGAATTTACACCAGGATGACTTTTAGCAGCATTTGATTTGGAGGGCGCTTCTCTGTCTGACATTAGCCATGGAAAATTTCACAGTGACTGTGCTACAGTTGGTCCAGTATTGGCTCTCTTAGACAGAGTTCTGAAGCAAAGCTGTCATCAAGGAGCTGAAAAGGTAGAAGGAGCAAGCACATTCTTACCCTGTATAAGTCAGCCTGTTGCAAAACAGCCATCTGTGGCCTTTTGGATCTTGCCCACCTTAGAAGTGCATAGATATTTTCTGTTGGACTAGGCTCTTAAGAAACAACTTGCTTGTGCTTCTTCCTAATTCTGATCTATTGGGGGTTACACTTTAGAGGGTAGGTCGTTTCCTGTCTCCCACAGACCTACTAAGTATTTTTACATTAAAAAAAAGTCACACCTATTAAAAAAGGTACATTAACATGATACCATCCGTGCTGATATTGTATATGTAGATATTTTGGTGGTATTAAGCATACATATACATGACATTTCTTGAGGAAAGCAAACAGCTGGCATTTTTTTTTCTTCCTTACAACTACACAATCTGTATTGGTTTAGCTGGAACTAAATCATTTTTTTAAAATATCCTCTGTACTGTATGTTACTTGGTTTACAGTTTTAAAATAATGGCTACATTATTTGATTTTAAATTACTTTTTAAAAAATTTCTGAACCTAAATTTGTTCTATTTGATATTGTAATTTGCTAGTAGTCCTCTGATTTATTTTTTTAAATTGTCAGCTGCTGTATTATGCCAGTTTCAAAAACATTATGAAACATTTATTTCATTTATTTTTCATGTTTTATATTAAGCTCCGCTTGTGGATATGCATTTTGTATTTCAAAACAGATTAGATGAGTGAGAGCAATGACAAAAATCTCATTTCATTTCTAACTGTCCTTCCTGTATCACTTGCATTCCATCCATACACATTGTAACAGCAGTAAAAATGCATGACAAGTTTATGCTGTACATTGAATTTAAAGCAGAGAACATTTTAATGGGCGATGGAAGAGGTGAGAAGCTGGGTATGGGGGTGAACGCCAAATGAGAATTGTTCTATTGTGGTATTTAAGTGCTTATTCAATTAAGGCTAAATGAATATTCACAATGAACAAAACTGGCCTTTATAGTTTTAACTAGAAGCCAGGTGATGATTAATTCTTTGGCATCTTTCTCTGCAGCCAGATATAGAATTGACTCAAGTGCATTATAGAAGACTAAATGGCTCAGTGAATTATGCTTCATCTCCTTTATGGAGTGAAGAAATGACATTAAGTAAATGCTGGAGTGAAAGTCATGGTATTTGGGTGTTCTCTAAGCATTCAGTTCATGATCATTCAGGAATCATTCACTGGAGACAGTTGTACATACCCATTAATTTGTGGTCTGGGAGCCTCTAAGTAGTATGTGATTCCTACTTCATATTTTTCAATTACCCATACTGTGAAGGATGTGAAACCCTTTACTTGACACCTTTTTAGTGTTTGTGGAGGTTTGGCATGCTTTTCTGTCAATTAAAACTTTCACAGTGACTTACAATGATTATGCTGCTCTCCATCTCTTAATATGTTGTTGTGAACACGTGTGTTTTTCCTTTGTCCTGTGTGTATCCATTGGAGGAGAGATGAATAATGATCCCAGAAAGATCCATTAGCAACCACACAGGAAAACTTTACAGGACCTACAGTATATAATGTGGTCATGTTTTGTCTATTCTATGTATGTTAAATGGAGCAATGGTGAAGCCTTAACACTTCAGCAATCATCATGTGTTTGATGATGATGGCGTGTGCTATAAAGTATGGAGTGTAGGTCAGAGAATCACAGAATCATAGGACTGGAAGGGACCTCAGGAGGTCATCTAGTCCAGTCCCCTGCACTCACAGAAGGACTAAGTGTTATCTAAACTATCTCTGACAGGTGTTTGTCTAACCTGCTCTTAAAAATCTCCAATGATGGAGATTCCACAACCTCCCTAGGAAATTTATTTCAGGGCTTAACCATCCTGATTGTCCAACTTAAACTTCCCTTGCTGCAATTTAAGCCCATTGCTTCTTGTCCTATCCACAGAGGTTAAGAAAAACATTTTTTCTTCCTCCTCCTTGTAACAACCCTTTACGTACTTGAAAACTGTTATCATGTCCGCTCTCAGTCTTCTCTTTTCCATATTAAACAAACCCAGTTTTTTCAATCTTCCCTCATTGGTCATGTTTTCTAGACCTTTAAACATGTTTGTTGCTCTTCTCTGGACTCTCTCCAATTTGTCTACATCCTTCCTAAAATGTGGTGCCCAGTACTCCAGCTGAGGCCTAAGCAGTGCAGAGTAGAGTGGAAGAATTACTTCTTGTGTCTTACTTACAACACTCCTGCTAATATATCCCAGAATTATACTTGCTTTTTTTTTTTGCAACAGCGTTACATTGTTGACTCATATTTAGCTTGTGGTCCACTAATACCCCCAGATCCCTTTCCACAGTACTCCTTCCTAAGCAGTCATTTCCCATTTTGTATGTGTGCAACTGATTGTTCTTTCCTAAATGGAGTACTTTGTATTTGTCCTTATTGAATTTCATCCTATTTTCTTCAGACCATTTCTCCAGTTTGTCCAGATCATTTTGAATTTTAATCCTATCCTGCAAAGCACTTGCAAACCCTCCCAGCTTGGTATCATCTTCAAAATTTATAAGTGTACTCTCTATGCCATTATCTAAATCATTGATAAAGATATTGAACAGAACTGGATCCAAAACTGATCCCTGCGGGATCCTACTTGTTATGTCCTTCCAGCATAACAGTGAACCACTGATAACTACTCTCTTGGCATGGTTCTCCAACCAGTTTTGCACTTACCTTATAGTAGCTCCATCTAGGTTGCATTACCCTAGTTTGTTTATGAGAAGGTCATGCGAAACAGTATCAAAAGCTTTACTAAAATCAAGATAAAGTCAAGGTGTCTTTATACATGTTCAAGACATACATTAATCTTAATAATTGAAGGTTCAGGATGGTCCTTTAACTGTGGAAGCCTCGCAAGGGAAATGGCCACTCAAAGAACAGCCGATTCAGAGAGAGCACATCATAGAGGAGGGGACAGAGTAGCTTTGTCCGCACTAGTCAACTGAACCACTGCAATTTGAACAAGTGGGATTGTTTCAGTGTAATTTTGCTTCATTGCTGTGGGTTTACACTATTCATCCTTTTTCAGGTACTGAACATGCTGCACCCACCACACACCTTAAGAGTGACATGCAAAAAATACAGGGAAATAAAATAAATATACAAACAAACAAACAGAAAGAGATAAGGGCATAAAAGCTGCAGTTTTGGGGATGTATAAGATTTTGGGTGCTCAGCTTGAGACACTTTAAAGGGACCTGAGCATCTCTGAAAATCAGTCCTGGGTTATCTAAATGTAGGCATCCCAAAATCAGTGGCCAAGTTTCTTGGCCCAAAGAAACTAAGTAAGTAATAGTATTTACAGTGTTGGCTAGGAAGGTAGCAAACATCCAGGAGATGCACTGATGCAGTGCATTTGGCAGGAACACCCATTAGAAACAAATGCCACCCTTCCAAACAGAACACCTGAGGAATGCTTGCAGTGGAAACACATGAATACCTATTTCAGTGTGAATCTTCCAGCATTCCCCAAAGAACAACGGGTTGCACTGTTTTACATCCCTGACCCAAATGGGATGAGGTGAACCCTCCATCTCTCCTCACTATAGTGAATCAGTAGAAAAATTGTGTCATTATCTGGACCTCACCTGCATGACACTACCCCTGGAAATCAGAATGAAATAGTATTTTGAATATTTTTTAAATTATGTTCTTGTAGGGTTTTTGGCTACAACCATAACTGCTCAATGTATATTATCATCTTTCTCTCTGACTTTTTGTATGATGTTACTGAAAAGGCCCAGTGGCAAAGTGTTATGTGGTTTCATTATTGCTGAATTGTAACATGCAGTTACTTCATGGCTAGTGGGGTTAGTTAAAATTTATTATTTTAAAAGAAGGAACGGGACTAAAAAATACTCACATCAACCAATTCAAAGGAGAACTCCAAATCAAGCCAACCATAACACTAACCAGGACATTAAAAGGAAACACAAGCAATAATTCCTGGCCCACAAAAACATTAAGCAACAAAGAAAAGAAAAGTGACAAAACCAGATCCTGTGTGTGTTCAGTTAACCAGACACATTATGGTACCAGCCATAGTGTAATACCAAACAATATTACAGTTGTTTCAACTAACCAATGATGGGTCATTGATGACAATGTGAATTTTTACCACTGGCTTCAGTCAGAGCCTGAGCAGACCCTAGCAATTAGAATGTATCTTTTCTTTTCTTTTTTTTTTTTAAATTACAAACTTTGGACCTGCTCCTGCAAACACTTTCACACATTAATAACTTGAATAATCAGCTCTGTATTTTTTTGTCATGATTGGATTCTTCCCAGGACATACTGATACTGTGTGTGATTTAGTACATTCTGTGCTCAGAGTGCCATACTTGTTTTTCTTAATGGTTTATTTAATATATATGATGTTCTTTGAAACTGTTAAGAGGTAAATACATAACATTACTGACTGATAATAATGTTAATGTGACTGCTGGAAACCTTAACAATGGGTGACTGTTTTCATACCAAACACAGTACAGCCATAGGGACTTAAGAGTCTGTTTTTCCAAGATGATGGGCTTTCACAGATCCCATAGAAGTCAACTGATGTTCTGAGTGTGCCATAGCTTGAAAATTATGCCTTTAAAATTCTACCTGACCTCATACACTGAGACACCCAGATGCTAAAATGAAGAGTATGCCACAAGGACCCAGATAGAATAGAATCTTGTAAAAAAATAGACTCCCTTCCTGTGGGACAGAAGGAATTTTAAAGCTCCAGGGCTATGTGTCTGTCTGTGTGAAACCATGCACTAACTTGATGATATTGTCTTCACATATATTATCAGACAGATAATTCTATCTATCTATCTATCTATCTATCTACCTATCTATCTAATCATATTATATATGAAAACAATATAAATATATGTGTGTAGTTTTAATTAACATTTCCCGATAGAACTCAAATATTTCCAACACTTGAGGACAGATTTTCCAAATGTGAATGTCAGAAGATTTTACTTCAATAACTTTAACTATAATTTAGAGCGAGAATAAATGTGAATTCTCAATTGCACTGAAAAAGCACCTCCAAAGACAGTAAATGTATGCATTCTATGGTTTAGGGGAACAGCAGTGCAATTACTGTATAACCCTGCACTTACCAACCATTTTAACCTCAATTTAATGTGCATAGTAACTCTCCCAGAATGACCTTGATGGTACTGAATGTTTTACATTTTTAAACAGGCTTGTTTAAATATGCAAATATAAAGAAGTGTAATTCCAACTAATGCAACATTCCACCCAATCCTTATTTAATGTTTTACAAGTGGTATTTACAGTACCATAAATGAGATTCCTTTGCTGAGAGTAGTGCCCCTTTCCTATTGCATTGTGTGTCTGATCAGTTATTAGTCTGAACATGGAGTGATGCTATTTAAAGACTTACAAAACCCCCTTGAAGTAAAAATTGTATCCTCTAGCTAAAACCTGACATGGTGCAAATAATACATACAATAATCTATATAGTCTTCAGTGGCAGATTTCTGTTTCTGAAATCCCTTGGAGGCATCTACATCCTCAGTGTTTGAAACATACTTTCTGTGCACTGTACATTTGGAAACTTCAAATGCTATGCAGCACTATCACGGCAGTGGAAGAGCTGATCTCAAAGTCCACTATTTAAAACTTCCTCAAGGACATTTTCATTAGAACTTTGTACATGGGCAGTTCAAAAGACCCAGATATTGATTTTTTGCTCAGAAGACTTCTCTCTTCTTTCATATTGTTCAACTTTTTGACAGAATTTCAAAAACCACAAACTGTGGCTGCTGAAGACAGGAATTTATGCTGCTCATTTGATTTCTTCAGGCCACATCCTTCCTATGTCCTTATCAACACTACAAGGAGAGGAGCTGTCTTGGAAGATTTGCTAAAAGGCAGAAGCAATTTCACAGCAATCTAAAAAAAAATCTGACCTTTACACATACAGAAAATCTCTCTTAAGTAAATAACCTTTTTAGCTGTAAATTTTTGCCAAGACATTCATTTATCAAAAACATAGATAAAAATCACAGCATGTTTATCTCTTTTCAACATTTAAAAATTGCATTAAAAGGAAACAGCCACCAATGCATGTAGACTGTAGTAGAAAGCCTCTAGCAAATGAGATCATTTTATTTTTAAATAATATTGTCAATTTAAAGTTTGTGTTGCTGAAAGCCAAGCAATTAATTATTACCATCTGCATTTCATGTCCTTACCTCATTTATCACTTTCATGGATACTGTGTAATAAGGTTCATTTAGCCTCAGCTGCACTTCCAGGATATAGTGGTTCAAAACTAATAGAATGTATGAAGAAGATAATGAATGAGCAGTGTAATTACCTATGTTTAAGGAAAACCATGATCTACATGATCTTTATGAAAGACACATTGGTAGATATTTTAATTGCTAGGCTCTCAGATACCATAGTGACATACAAACCTAGACAAACATTTTCCATTGTTTTCCTCCTTTATTTGGTTGGGCCCATTATCAAATGACACATTTAAAGAGGAAGATCCTCATCAAGGCAGAAGTGGCCATATTTGCTGATGAGGAGGGATTTTCTGGAGTCTCACTAGGCCCTTTTATTCTAGTCTAGTCTAGTCTACACAGGTTCTTGTACCATCCTCTTCACCATGGTATCTAAGTGATTAAGCTTAAGCTAAACTTTAAGTACATACTTAAGCCCATTCCTTTTTGACAAGAAACAAAGCACATGTTTAACTTTAAGCATGTGCTTAAGTCCCATTAACTTCAATGGCCCTAAGTACCTGTTTATGTGTTTTACTGTATAGAGATGGACATAAGCACTTGCTTAAATTGCTTTGTTGAATTGCAGCCTAAGAAAGAAACACTTCCACATGTACATGAGTTGATTCAACTCACAACTACCAAAACACTTCTTGTCCTGCATCAGATTTTGTGGGAAAGGAAGGAGCTGGTCCCTGCTGAATGTAAGATCTGCTGCTTTTTTTCATGAAGAAGGAATGAGAGGTTGTCATGTATGAAAGGCTTAATTTATGTATGTAGCATATAGGGAAAATTCAGAGTGCTAAGCCCCATTGACGTACTGTTTTATTTTGTTTTTTTATTCTGCACTTGAGCCTTTTGCCCAGGTCTTGTAATGGAATGCAGTGACAAAGACGATCTTCAAATACAACTAAACTCTTTCAGTATTATTATTTTATAAGTCAGTAGTTGTCATTAGTCATTATACTTATGGTACATAACTATCATCCTGGGAGTGGTACAAATGTGGATAAGTTGTACCATTTAAACTAGGCCTGAATTTCATAAGGTAAGGAGAGTGATCCATTCCTACTTTTGTGTTTGCATGCGTAATTTTCATGTACACTTAACCACCCTCCCCTTTTGTGTGCCCACACAATTAGTTAAGTGCTTTTCAACCTATGTTAACACATAATACCCACCATTTGCGAATGCAAAAGTAGTTGTTCAAATGTACCAGCAAGACCAGATGGGAACCTCTGATTTCACTCTGAAAATCAGACATTCATAGCATAATGCTTAGATAGAAGTGAACTATCAAAACCATTTAGATAGCAGTTGTTACTGTAAATTGTTCCATATGGTTCTTTGCTTCAGGATTATTTGTTGCTGATATAAATAATTTAAAGAGGGAAGACTCCTACTATAATAAAATGTTACATCACTTTCTCATCAACCAATCATAAATTTCTCTCTGTTCCAACAGCTTTTAAAATCAATAAATAAAATACCCACAAAACCAGGTCTTTTAGCAAACTAGAATGCAGAGGAATTTTGGACTTTATAATGGCTGGTTTCACAAATACTGGTTATCATTCAGTAGATTATTTGAAAATAAGTACCAGTCCAAACAGAGATGTTGTCATTATGAACAAGGAATAATTATGAAGGGGAGGGAAGGAGGTTATTAGTTGTTTGATAAAGTTCATATCATCCATCACATGTGGCAAAATAGCTGCTTAAAATGACTGAGAGCTTGATTTTCTTAGCAGACCTGTTTGGGAGGAAAGAGGCAAAAAGATACAATTAACTCACATAAAAACCTCAACCCAGCAATATGAGGAAGCAACATCTATGCTGCCACACTTTGGGACACAGAGATATGTACCCATTTCAGATCATTTGGAAAACCTTTAAGACTTCCTGTTTCCACACAGTTCTGCTAGCAGGATTGTGAATTCTTACATGGGAGGAACTGTACGTCTGAATGAAAGAGCATCAATGTATTGCAAAGGTTCAGTCACTGGCTTTCCGTTACATGTTCATTCTTTGAATATATTTTCACAAATATCCTGCAGAACTAAATAAGAGCCAAACAAATGAGGCTTGGCTGTTGTAACCTGTTGACCTTCTCCTGCTATTTTTCCCTTTCAAGAAAATAGGGCACCTATTTTTTATGCTTCATTGATTAACAGTCAACGTTCAGAATCAGACACCTCACCATTTTGGTATTGTCTCTGAATGCATAAAATACTTTCAGTTGATAAGGTTAAAAATCAATACTGTGTGAATTAGGTGCTTTCAATTATGGTAAAACCCAAGCAATAGATAATACCTTTGTATCTTTAAATTTAAGAATAAATGCCAGCAGAAAAGAACCTCTGACACAGTCGACGTAATTGTTCTAATGCCATACTTTATGTCATGGACAAAAAGCATATTCCCCTTCTCTCCCGTGTTTTACATTTTGTTTGCTATTTCAGCATACTACAAAGCTGTTTAAAAACCAGACATGGTTAAAGTGTATAGTGCCAGTGATAGCAACTTTATATTCATGCTTATGTCTGAGATATAAATCTAGATATAATTTGCACTGGTAGAGCTGTGCAAAATCTGCAAGCTTCAGTATGAGAGAGTTTGGGGAGAACCTTAGGAGTCTCAGCATGCCATAGAATCCAACTCCCCAATATATGCTCTGTGTTTAGGAGTCATTTGGACCTGAAACACAAATCAAGGCTGTCTCAGGAATCTTTAGCCACTGTATATGGATTAAGAAAAGGAGTACTTGTGGCACCTTAGAGACTAACAAATTTATTTGAGCATAAGCTTTCGTGAGCTATAGCTCACTTCATCGGATGCATTCAGCGGAAAATACAGTGGGGGGATTTATATACATAGAGAACATGAAACAGTAGGTGTTACCATACACACTGTAACCAGAGTGATCACTTAAGGTGAGCTATTACCAGCAGGAGAGCGGGGCGGGGGGGATCTTTTGTAGTGATAATCAAGGTGGGCCATTTCCAGCAGTTGACAAGAACGTCTGAGGAACAGTGTGTGTGCGTGGTGGTGGTGGTGGGGGGAAATAAACATGGGGAAATAGTTTTACTTTGTGTAATGACCCATCCACTCCCAGTCTCTATTCAAGCCTCAGTTAATTGTATCCAGTTTGCAAATTAATTCCAATTCAGCAATCTCTCATTGGAGTCTGTTTTTTAAGTTTTTTTGTTGAAGAATTGCCACTTTTAGGTCTGTAATTGAGTGATCAGAGAGATTGAAGTGTTCTCAACTGGTTTTTGAATGTTATAATCCTTGAATAGATATGTGACACAGTTTGTTTGAGACAGAGGTTTAGACTCAGTACAGTGGGCACCCAGAACCCAATTCTCTGTACAGAGCATGGAAGGCAACATGAGAAGATTTGTGGCAATGTGATGTCCATGCCTCATCTGCTCCTCTGTTAGGGTCTGATCTAGTGCCCACTGAAGTCAATTGGATTCCTCTCATTGCCTCCAGTGGGTATGTGATAAGGCTCTTGTAAGCCACTCTAGGGAACTTTGAAGAGGGATAATGGTAAAATACCAAACAAAAATGGTTTGACAGAGAGCAATTTTCATACCTTTTAGGACATCTCTTTGCTAGCAACTTTCACACTTGTTTGTCTACTCTGCGACATCACGTTAATTCTGTTGTACCTCCACTAAAATGGGTGGAGTTACTCCCACAAGAAAGTGCCTTAGCAGAGTGCAAAATCAGGCCCTCCAAGTCTTGCTTTTTAGCTTCCTTGATGTCCATCATTTTCATCTTCTATTTTCACATGTTGACTGGCTCCCTTTTTCCTTTAAAACAATCTTGTTCCATTCTCCTAATGCTAGAAGGCGCCTGATAGCATTTTCTCAAATCTGATTTCCAATTGCAAGCGGAGTGTGTTTATTCACTTTCTTGGTTTGCAGCCCAAACCTTCTGCATCAATTTTGTTCCACTAAGGGCAGCAGGAAGAAGAGTCATATGGTATTTTAACAGCCATTTGTTACTGCTCCAGTCACGAATTCTTTGCACAAATTGTCATCTGATTGGTGGCTTATTTTTCCCCCTTCCTCCATTATCAACAGCTTTAACTGAGGTAGAGATTTGTGTGTAGGTGAAGCGAGGAGGGAGTATGTGAAAGTCATGCAACTGGTTATACTACAGTACAATAGTCTGTCAACACATTTTATAATTACTTGATTAGAAACCTGGAGCAAGCTCCCCAGAACATTTGTGAGGATAAAGATACAGTACGAATGTAAGCAGATTAATTGCACCAATGCTTCTCCATTCCAGCATCTTTGCCCACACACAGCTTCTGGTTTAATGAAATTTTGTATATGTGCGATGGTGGGGTGTGTAATAAGGATTATATGGCATGAATTTGCAACAGACACATTGTTCATGAGTATAAAAATGACAAGAGAGTCAGCAGTCCATGACCAGTGAGTACCTATAAATCTACCACTCACCTTCCTGTAGTTTATGTTATATATTTTACAGATAAGCTATTTTAAATTTTTTATTGGTGCTATTTCTCATATTCATAAACTCCTACCTGTAAAACCAAGTTTCCTGAATACCAAGAGTCTAAGTGTACAGCTGAAGGGGAGCGGGGGGACAGGGCAGGGATGGCATTTTAAAATAACTAGTTTTCCTGTAAATCAGGATGTCATAATTTTAAATTCAAACATTTTCCATGTGACTAAAGCTAGAAACTGATTCTCAATATCATTTAATATATCAGTGGGGAATTCCCAACTCTACAATGGGATAAGACAGGTGCTAGTCTACTCTTCTTAGTTTATGCGATATAGTTTATGAGACTATATTAATAATATAATCATGATGATTTTACATGGCCTACAAGTGTGCTAAGCAACATAAAACTGATCCTGGTTTAAACCTAAAAGGTATCAGTCTTGGACCATGAACTAGGGAGTAAATTCCACATTTTGTGGTAATGTTTTTTATGAAGGAAAAAACACTGAACTTCTTTGAAAGCTCATCAGAGGTTTAGAATGAGATTCCCAGTCAACATGGCTCAGTGGGAAGAGTGCAGGTAAGGAGATCAAAGCTACAACATAAGCATAGTTTGCAAAATGGCTTGGCTATATTCTGATTGCTTGATAAGGCCAGACCAAGTCTTAGAATTTTGCGGTGAGCCACCATGTCAAATCCTCACCCCACATCCCTCCCACATTGACCATCCCATTCTGCACAGGATTTTGAGGAACAACTTAGAGATGGATTCCTGGTGTCCTCATAGGCCTTCAGGTGACCATAGCTTCGTCCACTGGAGAAGTGGAGCACAGCTGCTCATGCTGGAGTCTGTGCATAATTATTAAGGGACCGTTTTCCAAACACAAGATGGCAGAATAGGGGGCTGATAGGTCTCTATACACGTTAGGATTGTATGTGCCTGCTGCTGAATTTTATTTTATTTTCTCTGACTTATCCCTCTAATTATTCAACTAGTGATTCACAGCGTTCAACAGTATTAATGTAACTTAAGTGCTCAGAAGCCTATCACTTTACCCCAGATATATATAAAAAGAAAAGAAATAGGCTCGTTCAGGGGCACAGAAGAGTATACATGAGGGATGTAAAGAAAGTGAAACCCACTAACATAGAAGCTGTGTGCACCTTTCTTTCTTTCTTTCTTTCTTTCTTTCTTTCTTTCTTTCTCTTTCTGTGCACTTTTTGTCTTTCTGTATTATTCTCAGCTTCTCTGTATATTTAATGACAGAATTTAAATTTGATGTCTAAAATGTCTAAAATTTGGTATGGATCAGTTTTGCTGAGGAAGCAGCTACATTCCTCCTCTGATTACCAGACATTTTAATGTGGAACAAGTCAATGTTACTGTTTTTTCAACCCTATTTTGCATGGTATTATTTGTTAGTGAATTTTGGGCCAGTATGTGTTTGGTGAGCTATGCGTGAAGTACCTATGTTTCCTTTTTTTTAAAGTGCCTTTGCATAATCATCCTGAATGATCAGCAAAGGCCAGTTCAACAGGCAGGAGAGGGGTGTCTGAGGGGTGAAGGAGGCCGGAAGTATGCAGGGAGAGGTACTGATGAAAGGTCAAACAACAACTCTCCAAATTGAGGATTAAGGTAAACTAGAAGTAGGGGATCCAATGGATAAATCGGAGGCAAGTGCTATCAGCCTTCTCCCAGATTATTATCCCAGGAATGCATGGAGAGAGAGGACTAACCATCTGGCCCCCTCCCTTGAAGTATGCATATTGGCCATCCAGTCACTTCTCTCTAATTCAAGTTAAGGTGAGAGCACACTGAGCTACCCCTACAAAGATAGTTGGAGGTAAGGAAAACATCCTGGAGACCCTCTTTGCTCGGGGATAGAGCATAAAGTACATTCCATATACACAGTTTTAGAGTAGCAGCCGTGTTAGTCTGTATTCGCAAAAAGAAAAGGAGTACTTGTGGAACACTAGAGACTAACAAATTTATTTGAGTATAAGCTTTCATGAGCTACAGCTCACTTCATCGGATGCATTCAGTGGAAAATACAGTGGGGAGATTTATATACATAGAGAACATGAAACAATGGGTGTTATCATACACACTGTAACCAGAATGATCACTTAAGGTGAGCTATTACCAGCAGGAGAGCGTGGGCCATTTCCAGCAGTTGACAAGAACGTCTGAGGAAGAGTGGAGGGTGGGGAGGGAGGGGGATAAACATGGGGAAACAGTTTTACTTTGTGTAATGACCCATCCACTCCCAGTCTCTATTCAAGACTAAGTTAATTGTATCCAGTTTGCAAATTAATTCCAATTCAGCAGTCTCTCGTTGGAGTCTGTTTCTGAAGTTTTTTTGTTGAAGAATTGCCGCTTTTAGGTCTGTAATCAAGTGACCAAAGAGATTGAAGTGTTCTCCGACTGGTTTTTGAATGTTATAATTCTTGACGTCTGATTTGTGTCCATTTATTCTTTTACGTAGAGACTGTCCAGTTTGACCAATATACATGGCAGAGGGGCATTGCTGGCACATGATGGCATATATCACATTGGTAGATGTGCAGGTGAACGAGCCTCTGATAGTGTGGCTGATGTGATTAGGCCCTATGATGGTGTCCCCTGAATAGATATGTGGACATCAGCCAATCACATCAGCCACACTCTCAGAGGCTTGTTCACCTGCACAGGCTGATTACCCATTGTGGTTAGATCTGTTCAGACATAGAAAATGACAGTCCCTAACCCAAAACATTTTCACAGTAAAGAAGCACTATAAAATCTTTATGGCCTTTCATCCATACATCTCAGTGTGTTGCAAAGACTGGTAAGTATTCTTTGTCATTTTACAGAACGGGAAGTTGAGGCACAGTCATGCTGTGTGCCCATGGGAGAGACAGGAAAAGAATGGAGATCCGCCACTGGACTGTACAGCTTCAATGAAAAAAATATGATCTTCTAATATTATGATACACACAATTTAGACACAAGATGGGCCAGTTTAGAACAGAGTTGCAACCTTCACTGAATTTCCTGGCATTTATGAGTTTAGCCAGCCCCTTAACCTCACAGTAATGCAGTTTTCTATCTCTGAATAGAATCACCTCCCCATTATAATTTTCTTGCCAATGCCTAAATTACCATCCTTTTGTTTAAGCACTCGACTTCAGACCCTTTGATCTCATACTCTCTGATCCGCTAATTGTCTCATCTATCTTCTGTTTCTGCTTTGCCTCCTTTGAATTCAGCTTGTCACTTTTCCCCATTCACCCCTTAATGCCCCTTCTCTGAACCGCTTTCAGTACACAGAGTATTGGCCCACTTCTGTTTCCTCTTCACCCTAATCCTCTGTATTTATTCCTTTCCATTTCATGCAGTGTGACAAACACTTCTCAGCAGTCACCTTTTATGTTAGTTTCTAATTCTAGCATGTGTTTGAGTAACCCCTTTTTCTTAACAAAAGCTTGATACATCTGGCTCAGATCTGATTGATTCAGAACACATCACCTTCAAGGGAACATCTATTTATGCCTAACAATTTCACTGGGGAGTAATGCTCTGGATGCAATGGGGAGTTGATACCCAAAGTGTCCATCATTGAGTCAGAAAAATAAAGACTAGTGCACAATAAACAGCGTCCTTGGGATCCAAATAAATAAAGCTTCTGACAGATGGCAGTCTCAGGTAAAAGGGAAACACAATATAAGGTCTTAACCACGTGATTCTCATTAAGGTGAATTAGTCATTAGGCTAAGTCCTTGTTTGTTGTGCTAAAAATGGGCCTCCAAGTAACTGGATCTTCTGTTAACCATGTAATCATCTGCAGATGGTCTACCCAGTGCAACTTGGGCATCTTTTGTGTAAAATAAATCCTTCCCCTTTGGGGCATATTCATGGAATACACTCATGAAATACATCTGGATCACCGCTAGGTGTCAAAACATTTCCTACCAGTTCACATTAGGGAGCACCTCTGAGTCAGCGTAAACTGACTCTTTCAAGTATAAATAAGGATCAGAATTCCAAGGCGGTTGTGATTTTCCGTAAAGTTTTTGCAAAATGGTGGTTGATTATTTTGTTCTACTTTATATCTCAGGACAGAAAGCTCTCCTCCCATCCTCAGTGATTAGATGTGAAAACCTTTATTATTATTTATCAAGGGTTGGTAGTTCAGTGATGTATGAAAGAGGTGATTGCCCCAAGGAGTTACCAGTCTACCACTGTCTAATAGACACTGACACATAATTCTCTCTACGTTCTCTTAGGCTCAGGTTTCTCTTGTTCTGAACTAAACTAATGGAACCAATACAAAGAGACATTCTTCCACCATTATGTCCACTGAAGGCTGAATGAAACTGCTTGTTCATTGAGAGGTGATGTGATCCCAAACTAAGCCTGTTCCACCTCCCTGATTAACAGGGCCCGCCTCATTACCCCTGTCTTTGGGATCACATCACCTCTCAATGAACAAGCAGTTTCATTCAGCCCTCAGTGGACATAATGGTGGAAGAATGTTGGGGGTAGGAGGAGGGATTGTGTTTTTTTGCCAGTTCACCCTCTTCTGCTCCACAGATGCACTGTATTTTTTGGCACTCCTACTACTGTTAGCTGGAATTGTTCCATATCCATCTGCCTCACACCCATCTCTTCTGGTTCTTTGTCTTTCCAACACCCCATCTACTGAGGCTTTCCAATGACAATCTGTGCAGCTGCAGACTGTCTCTTTGTATTGGTTCAGTTAGTTAGTTCAGAACAAGAGAAACCTGAGCCTAAGAGAACGTAGAGAGAATTATTCTTGGGTTTTTTTAAGCTTTGAAGGCCTTTCCCTGTACCTCTACTTTACAAGCAGTGCAGATCATCTTTATACACTGACCAGTTTTTATGTCAGGATATGCAGGAATCATGCACCTAAACAGCCTGATATTTTAGACGTGCTGCACACCCGCATCTCCCACTGACATCACTGGACTATTATTTCATTGCAGGAGGAATTATAGATGGGTGTTTTATTCAGGAGACTGTCTTGTTGGGTAAATTCCAATATTCATTACCCTAAACATTAAAAAATTAGACCTCAAAAATCATGAGATTGACTCAAAGATCATGAGATTTTAAAAATAATATATTGTAGGTACTTTGTATTTGTTGGAGCACTTAGGGTCAAATTTTCAAGCTTTTTTCTGCCACTGTGAGGGTTAGAAACTTATATTTTAAATGAAAGGTGGGAGTTTCATCTAATCAAATGAATCCAGAGCATGGGCTTTGAGGGGAAAAAAACTTGCAATACAATCACGATAATTGTCAACAATTATTTTTTTAATATGCAATATTGGAGTTACACAACATATTAAGTCATGTGCTCACCACTAGAGGGAGATATTGCCCTAATGTAACAGAGCACTAGGTAATTTAGTAGTATGATTAAATAGAAAGCCATAATTCAAGCTCAAATCTTGACAGCAAAAGAAGCACAGGAAAATACTGGCTAAGTAAATATACAATGCACTTCTGTTTATCCAAATGGCTTAGGTGATGTCGGAAAATTTCAGATAACCAGGAATTTGGCTAACCAGAAGTGCTATTGACAAATTTAGGGCTACATGGGGGACACACTGTGGATTTGTATAACTAGGGTTTTCAGATAAAAGGAATTTAGATAACTTGAATTATAGTGTATTTATTTAGAAAGGTTCATTTTATTCTCTCTTCCAAGTTAGAGAGCCTCACTTACAAATTGCTTATGTTTATTCCTTTTTCATTAGGGTTGGAGAAGTGCTTTGGGGTAACTTTTGAGGCAATTTAATAGTTAGGCATGGGACTTGGAGACCAGAGTCCTCTGTTGACTCCTGATCCTGACAATGACCTGCAATTAAACCTTGGTCAAGTCATTTATACTTTCTTTGCCTTAACTTTCCTCATCTGCAAAATGTGGGTAACTGGTTACAAAATGGAAATTTTGGGCACATTTCCTCCCCAAAATGTCAAACTTATTTGAAGTTTTCCATCCAGCTTTAATACTTACCCACCTTTCTGAAGTACTTTGAGATTCCCTCCTTATTATCTAGGCAGTCAGCCTGCATCAGTAAAGCACAGAGGCACTAAGCTACAGAATTCCTATTAGTTTTGCTTACCTCTGAAAAGGCTCTGGTACATAAGGCTAAATTAAATATAGACCCTGTTATAATAGTGAATATCAGTATGACTACACAGCTCAGGAGGTCAGAGCTGGGGCGTGCTACAGAAGTTTGTTTCTAGCTGTTTCTCTCAGTCCCCCACAGCCTGTACATATGGTCTCATGCTAACAAGACCGAAGATGCTTCATCAGGTCATAATGCTACAAAGCCTTTACAGCAGTGTTTCCCATACTTGGGATGCCGCTTGTTCAGGGAAAGCCCCTGGCAGGCTGGGCCACTTTGTGTACCTGCTGCGTCCTCAGGTTCGGCTGATCGCGGCTCCCATTGGCGGTGGTTCGCCGCTGCAGGCCAATGGGGGCTGCAGAAAGCGGCGTGGGCCGACGGACGTATCGGCTGCCGCTTCCCGCAGCCCCCATTGGCCTGGAGCAGCGACCCGTGGCCAGTGGGAGCCGCGATCAGCCAAACCTGAGGACACGGCAGGTAAACAAACCGGCCCGGCATCCCAATTTTGGGAAACACTACTTTACAGTGTTACCAACTACAAGTATTCAAAAATCACAAGTGATGTAATCAGTCACGAGATTGGCTTCAACATCAAATCCAAAATGTGTGTGTATGTATATGTGCACGTACATATGTATTTGTGTGTGCATTTTGGGTTCTTTAGCTTTCTGAACCTTTAGGGTGCAGTTGGATCATGATTTAAAGCCTTTCTCCGCCACCATGAGGGTTGGAAACTTAATTTTTAAAAAAATCTTGTATTCATGTGACTCAGAACTGGTGCTTCAATAAATACATCAAATACCTTGAGTGCTGACAACACTGCCTTACTCTCATGTCCACTGATTATGGATCACTCCCTGGCCAGTCATATGTAGTTTAAATTAAACGTTTTAATTAATGAAGGTAAATTTCTGTTTTAATCCTCTATCTGTTCTTCCCTATGGGCTCCATCAGTTTTCAGTGGTGGATTGTTTTTTCATGTTGTATTTATTTTTTCACCAAATTTTTCTCTGGCCTTCCTGTACTCTTTTGCTTCCAGATCCTCTTATCTCTGTTACACTTTCACCTTGTGTTTTTGTTTGTTTTTTTTTTAAATTGAGTTTATTCCATTTTCTAATTTTCACTGGACTTTTTTCTCTGCTCCTCCTTTCAACATCATTTTTCTGAGCCTTTTCATAGATGTACATTCAACCCAATGTCATTCAAGAATGGGTCTGTTTTTTAAACTTTACATGTAAGAATGGGTTGAATATGAAGCCAAAAAGTTTTCTCTTCCCTAGTTGTTGTTACTACTATTGTTGAATTATAATTTTAGCCAGTTGAGTGAAACATAGATCCTCAACTACATTTTTCACTGTGGTTGGTGCGAACTGAAATCACATGTACATAGGAATTTATGTGGGTGGGTGTGCCTGCCTATACGCACAAGGTATAATGAACACTGATAAACTCAGTGCTCAGTTGCAGCAAACAAATTCTTGTCTCCTGCTGGTTCCCTAATAGCTTTTATTAGTGGTCAGTGATCGCAATAGTTAGTTTTTGGTTGGTTGGTTGGTTTCATCAGAAGAAAGTGTTCTCATCTCCTTCCCAATACGGACCATAGATGCACAGTTCATTTGCCACAATCCTATTGAGCTGTACAACAGAGCAATTTTTTCTTATAATGATATCATTTGCATCCCCTTTAAATCTAAACCTCTAGTTTTTCATAGTAAGTTATCTATGGTTTTGGTTTTCAGTTAATTCACGGTGATTTTTTTTAGCTTCACAGTATCAGAACTCAGGCTGCTCGCCCCCCATCCCCCAAAGAAAAAACAGTGGTTTCATTCTTAAAAAAAAAACTTGTGAAGTTTCAGCACCAAACTCTAGGAGGGTAGAGGTCATAGTCTTATATCCTCATCAAGCTCCTGGCTTGTAATATCTCCCCATATTTAATTTTACCTGACAAAACATTTGCCATAATCAATAGCTCTCCCTATAGTTTGCTTTTCAATCCTTCCCCACCCACTTTCTCTATATTACTTTTATGGCCCCCTTTACCATAAAATATGAGCACCTTACAATCTTATAGATATTTATCCTCACAGCCTCCCAATAGGAAGTACTGTTATCCTCATTGTTGGGAAACTGAGGCACAGAGAGGCTAAGTGACTTGGCTAAGGCCACACAGGAAGCCAGTGGCAGAGCACGGTTTATTCTGTGTCTCCCAAGTCCTAGGCTAGTGCCTTACTCTTTATATTCCTCTGATTTCAGAATTACAAATACCTTGTTATAATGACCTGAAGGCATTTCCCAAAAAATGATTGCTATAGAAAGGTTACAATATACAGAGTTTACACAAGTCAAACAAACTGTGTAAGCATGAGTTGATTCTAGGCAACGTTTAGTATCTACACATTGACTGAACTGCTGGTGTGTGGGCTCTGTTTAAGAAAGCTGAACAGACTATTTTTAAACATCCCTGATGTTTACACTGACTTTTGATAGAGGCTTGTCTCTCTACTATGTTGTAGTCTGATTTACAGGGCCACATGCTGCCATCTTAGAAGTACCTCGCTCCCAACATTGACACTGATGGGAGATTTGTGTGTAAAATGATGGGCAGATGAGACTTTTAGTCATTATTGCACCTATTACAAAGAGTCTCAAGTTTGAGCTGTTTTTCTTATAGAGTGTATGTCATTTGATGACATCTTGGTTTCTTATTTTCCTGGTTATCTCATTGTGTCCTTTTAAATGTCAGAGCTACCAGTAGGCTGCCTTGACTGTTCATATCATCGATATCTTTTAGATGCCAGATAAACCTTAATAGATTTCTTAAAAGTACTAATGGTCTATTTTCCTAGCCAATGAGTGAATAGAGCTATTGGCAATAACTCTTCCCCTTCCACCCATCCAAACGTCAACCAGCTGTTGCCTTCACTCTGCTTTTGACATCTGACACAAAGCCACTCTTGTTTAATTTATTTGTTACCTTTAGTAACTTAAGTAGAGCAGTAAGTAGTTAGGGCATGGCTGGAAAATTAATCCATATCAATTTGCCTAGATATTTGATGCCATAGAAGGAAATATGGCCGGAATTCATACTAATTGCAGCTTTATGG